>NC_139517.1:75115451-76317951 GCF_947247035.1 Vipera ursinii
GGCGGTGGTGAGACCCCTCCTCAAGAAGCCTGCCTTGTGTTAAACAACTTTCGCCCAGTCTCCAACCTTCACTTTCTTGCGAAGGTTGTTGAGAGTGTGGTGGCGCATCAGCTCCCTCTTGTCCTGGATGAAGCGGATTATCTGGACCCGTACCAATCGGGTTTCAGGCCCGGGTACAGACGGAGACGGCATTGGTCGCTCTGGTGAATGATCTCTGGAGGGCCCGGGATAGGGGATATTCCTCTGTCCTAGTCCTATTAGACCTCTCAGCGGCTTTCGATACCATCGACCATGGTATCCTGCTGCGGCGTCTCAGGGGATTGGGAGTGGGAAGCACGGTTCTTCGGTGGTTCTCCTCCTATCTCCTGGGACATTCGCAGTCGGTGTTGGCAGGGGGGCAGAGATCGGCCCCTAGGTCTCTCGTTTTTGGAGTTCCTCAGGGGTCGGTTCTCTCGCCTCTCCTGTTCAACATCTACATGAAACTGCTGGGTGAGATCATTCGTGGTTTTGGAGTTGGGTATCATCAATATGCCGATGATACCCAACTTTTTATTTTGACCCCAAACCACCCCAGTGATGCCCTCGCTGTGATGTCCCGTTGCCTGGAGGCGGTTCGGGTCTGGATGGGGAGGAACAGACTTCAACTCAACCCTGACAAGACTGAGTGGCTGTACATTCTGGCATCCTGTGACATTCAAAATGTTCCATCGCTTTCTATGGGGGGTGAGTCTTTACCCCCCGTCAATAGGGCTCGCAACTTGGGAGTCCTCCTAGATTCACGGCTTACCTTAGAAGATCATATAGTAGCCGTGACTAGGGGGGCTTTCACTCAGGTTCACCTGGTGCGTCAGTTGTGGCCCTATCTAGACCGGGATGCCCTGTGTACGGTCACTCATGCGCTCGTGACCTCTCGTCTTGACTATTGCAATGCTCTCTACATGGGGCTTCCCTTGAAGACCACTCGGAGGCTCCAACTGGTACAGAATGCGGCCGCGAGAGTTGTCTTGGGAGTTTCCTGGTACTCCCATGTTACACCTTTGCTCCGCGAGCTGCATTGGTTACCAGTTGTCTTCCAGGTGAGGTTCAAGGTCTTAGTGATGGTTTTTAAGTCCTTACATGGCATGGGTCTGGAATACCTCGGGGACCATCTGCTGCCGGCGTCGACTCCCCTCCGCCCTGTGCGTTCCCACAGAGAGAGCCTCCTCAGGGTGCCTCCAGTCAGAGAATGCCGGCTGGTGGCCCCCGGGGGAGGGCCTTCTCTGTGGGCGCCCCGGCTCTGTGGAATCAACTGCCGGTTGAGCTCCGAATGGCACCGGATCTCCGCTCCTTCTGGCGCGGGTTAAAGACCCATTTATTTGAACAAGCTGGCCTGGCCTGATGGGGAGTTAACTTAGGGTTTTAATATTTGTATATTCTTACTGTTTTATTTTGGGCAATAATTTAATTCTTTTTTAACTTTTGTACTTTTGTATTTTTATTATATGCCCTGTTCACTGCCCTGAGTCCTTCGGGAGAAGGGCGGTATAAAAATTTAATAAACTTAATAAACTAAACTTATTTCAAATGGTGTTTTTCTATACAGCTTCAGATTGTCCATGTAAAGGAAGGGGGTTAGTCTGGCAGATGTTTTTGATATTTGATAGCCGTGGCCTGAGTTATTCAGTATTGTTTTTTATAAATATTTTTTTCTGTAATCTAAGTTATTCAGTATTGTTGACAGAGGAAACAGTCCAATGACAAATAGTAGTGGTGATAGTGAATCTCCTTGAAATAGTCCTCCCTTGATATTAACCTCTCCCAGTCTCTCACCATTGACTTGCAACTGTGTCTTTCATTGTGCCATCAATCTTTGTACAAAGTTTCTGATGTTTCTACTGACTCCTTTTATTTCTAGGCACTTGGTTATCCAGTCATGTGGCAGAGAGTAAAATGCCTTTTTCTATTCAATCCATGCTACATTCAGGTTTGTCTTCATTGTCTTGCAGTTTTCCAAAATAATTTTGTCAATTAGGAGTTGATCTTTTGTTCCTCCGCTATTCCTGCTCAGATGGAAAGATTATTTTCAGTTAGATGCTGTTGGACTGCATCAGCTACCAAATTAGAAGCAGTTCAAGTCCTATTATTATTCATATTAGCCACCCTACTTGCCATGGGGCTATTCTAGGTGGGTATGCTAGGGAGGTTATATTCGAACTGGATCAGAAATAGGCCTATATATGCAAATACAGACAGAGAAGATGTGAAAGGAATATTCCATCTTAATCAATATATACGTGCAAGTTTTCTGTGTCTCAATCAAGGTACAATCCAAAGGCAGGTTGAAGTGCAAAGGCATGTAGCTGCCAGTTTCATCCTTGACAGTTATTTTCTGAGTTAATAATTGGTAGGGTCCCAGAATAGTCTGTAATCTATTATTATAGTTCTTATTCAAACTGAGAACTGCTTGCAATTGAGAGCCATCTGTCAGTAAATAATCATATTTGCATTTTATTAATAATTAGTTTTCATTCTATAGTAAAAACTAATAAACTAGATTAGCAGTAGCTCTTTTATTTACTTATAAAATTGATCCCTTCTTTGTTCTTCCTACTCTTTAATTTCTACTATCTCTGATCTGTCTGTCTTTCAAACAGATCGGTCACTACTTTTCTGATTTAATTCCTCTAGAAACAAATAGTAATGACATGAGTATCACAGGATTTATGCACATAATAAACTTTTGTCCATGTGCACAATCCTCTTAACAAATACTGCTTGTGGCTCAAAAATATTTAACATGGGCTAGATAAGGGGTGTCAAATTCGCAACATCACGTGACGTGTTGCGATGTATCGCGACTTTTTTTCCATTGTCAACAATGGGATGGGTGCGGTTTTGGCATGATGCATCCGGCCCACGGGCTGACAGTTTGACACCCCTGGGCTATATCATGCCCAGATTATTGGTAGTATGGGAATGGTACATTTTTATGGCTTTCTAAAGAAATTAGTATTCCATCTTTTTTTTTCTGCTTGTCACCTATTCACTCATCATTCTCTCTCTCTCCCTCTCCCTCCCTCCCTCTCTCTCTCTCTCTCTCTCACACACACACACACTCACTCACACACACACACACACACACACACACACAAACAGAGAGAGAGAGAGAGAGTTAGAGAGAGAGAGAGGGAGAGAGCGCACTGAAGTTATTTACTCCATGTGACATGCCACTTAATACGTATAGGCTTATGTTGAGCTTTTGAGAAATTTTAATAAGAAAGAAGGAACTGATTCCAAGAGGAGTGGGAGAATTGGCTATAACTAAGTGTTTTGGATAGAAATAACTTAATGGGTATTGCTAAGCTTGTAAGCCGCCCTGAGTCTTCGGAGAAGGGTGGGATATAAATGGAATTAAAATTAAAATTAAAAATTATTTATTAACTATCATATATTAAACATGAATTTCTGTGACATACATAAAACAAACAGATGGTTATTACTGGTATCTAATGCAGAATCTTTCAAAATTAATCCAAAGTAAAACTGGAAACTGCATTTTAATCACCTGTTCCCATAAGTCAGAAACTGAGTTTTTCTCATCCATTTCAGAACACATTAAAAACATAGATAGTAATATCATAATAACAACAGTCCACAATTTTAACCCCAATACCTTTATGTGATGGATCAAAACCATATAACTAAATAATGAACATGGTTTAACTGCAAGAGTGCTGAAATTACTTTGAAACTGGCATTATATGTCTGTACTATACTTGTACAAGAGAGAGGTTAAAATAATTTAACAGAACAATTAACATTAATAATTTAAATCTACAGTAAAAATTTTAAAATATGTGTTTAAGCCCATTTTTAAAAAGCCAGAAAAGAAAACAGACCACTTAACTCAACAGGAAAGATTTCCAATTTGCATACTTTGTCCTCTGGGGAAAATTGAACTGACCCCTCAGTCAGTACAGCAAATTTTCTCTTATAGAATAATAATCAGACAGGACTTTCATGTTTATGGTCTAAATGTTATCACTAGCAAATTATTTTTAGATTTAGGTCACTTTGAAACTCTATGAATCATCTACTCCCCTTCAAAATAATATTTATTATTTATACTGCAAATGCATATTTCATGAAACTATTTCTATACTCTAAAGGTTTATATGGAACAAAGATCTAACCCTGGAAATGTATGTCATATGGTGAAATGGGCCTGAATCAAGCCTCTTTTCATTTTACATCTATCTCTTTTATAGGGCAGTGATAGCGAACCTTTTAGAGATCAAGTGCCCAAAGTGCAACACAAAACCCACTTATGTATCATTGGGTGCTGGATGGGCGTGGCCCATTGGGTGCTGGATGAGCGTGGCCCATCGGGTGGGCGTGGCTGCAGTGGTAATGGCAGGCGGAGTGGGACTAAAAAGTTCAATCATTCAATTCCAACTTTGCGAGATCTTTTTTTCCCATGAAAAGTTGAAATTGACTGATTGAACCTTTTTTTTTTTTTGTACACGGTGGTGGAGGCCAAAAGCGAAAAGGTTTTATACAACCCAGCTGAAAGTCTAGGACTGGGGCAACGGCACGCATGCCCACAGAGAAGGCTCTGCATGCCACGGCCATAGGGTTTATCCTTCTACTGCTACTTCTTTCTATTTCTCCTTAGTTCATTATAATTCATTATAACATAGGGTTTAAATTTGTAGCTTGCAACTCGTGTAACTGGGTGCACATTAGTTCATTGACATGAGCTATTAAAATAAAAGAGTTAAGAATTTCCCTATTAAGGTGACTGTTAAAGAAAATAAAATATCTTACTTGAAAAGAAGACTCAATTGAATGCATTTTTCATCTGCTGTATAAACTGAAGCAATTATAGAAATAATCAGAATAGAAATGCTTAGTCATTTTTAGCATGAGTAAGATACTGCTGAGAGCCAGTTTGGTATAAAAGTTAAGGCACCAGGCTAGAAACTGGGAGATTCCAAGTTCTAGTTCGTCCTTAGGTAAGAAGCCAGCTGGATGACTTTGGGCTAGTCACTCATTGTCTCATCCCTAGGAAGGAAGCAATGGCAAACTACTTCTGAAAATCATGCCAAGAAAACTGCAAGAAATTGCCTGGGGAGTCAACATGAACTCAAGGGCACCCCTCACTATGTTACTGCTTGAGATGGATAAAATGTCAATGGTTCACTCATTTGCCTTTAGTCTCTACCAATTTTCTCATTTAATCAATCAGACAGCATTGTCAAACCCAGTCTGTTTAAAATATTGACATTTTTCCTGTGTATTTCTCCGACTATGTCTCTTTTTGTAAACACATTAACCTAACATACTTTCCCTCATCTGGGCCATCTTGTATAGATTTTCTGGCAGGACAACAGGGTTTTTGGAAAAGTACAATGGATATATTAAATTTGTCCCCCACCCCACCTTTGTACTTTCTCAATCTGCCATTCAAACTTGAATTACTGATCAGTAACTACAAGTCATCTAATCTTTGACTTAGAACTAGTTGGTCAGCCCTTCAAACGGGGGTTTCTCACAGTTGGCACTGAAAGTATTGTTTGTGGCCTGGGGTGCACTATATTTAAAATATTTTTGGTTGGTTAATGGCATATAATAATTTGTTGATATTAGCTGAAGGGATAGGTTATGTTTTGTCATGTGTCTTTTATAAGTGATCTAGGCTGGATTTTTAAACTAAAATACTGGTTTTAATCAAAAAAACATTTAATACATCTAGCCAATGGCTTGTTTTTGGTTTTGGTTTTTTTAACCAAACATCCTTCCCTCAAAACTATATTAGAATCAGAATAACTAATTCCTCTAATTTAACTTTAGGAAAAATAGGTTGGTTGGTTTTGGATTCCATCTATTGGGATTTTAAAGGCTATTCATAGTTGCATCATAAACCATAGCTTTGTTTTTCACAGCAGACATGCTGACTAAGCTCAGAGTCTTATGTATTTGTGAAAATATAAGCTGAAAAATCTTTACTAATTCCTAGGGATGAAAAATTTATCCTCTGTTCCAATTTTGCAAATTTACCATCAAGCTCGCAGAATCTTTTCTTTTCCTGCAGTTGATTGTGTTTGTTAACAAGGTACTTACCTGACATTTCCCAATGGCAGATATACCATTGTGCCCTGAGCAATGTGACATAAAACCCAAGAGCATAGGCTGGGAATAGGAAGGCCTGTCACAACAAGTAGAGAGAGAAGAACAAGAAGAATTGTTCTTCATGGGAGTATGGCACATCTTATAAAATATTAAATAGTGATTTAATCAGCAGTGAGATATGTAAGTTTTCTTAATTAGAAGTACATATTATTATTTGACTTTAAAGCACCCAATGAAATATTAAAGCAATCTTAGAGGATATGTAATCAGTGAGGAATAATATGCTGCAAAATGAGTCTGATGTTGTAACTGGTGTATACAATTAAAATGAATTAATTTGAGTTAGGACATATGCATACATATATAAAATCAACCAATGTTCAATATTAAACTCATAATTATAAGGGCTGTAGAAGAGGGAGCAAATCTGTTTCTAACAGTAAATTTCATGTTCAAACCTGAACGTCATCGCACGCAGAATGTCAGGCTTCTGTGTCTTTCAGGATATGGGCTAGAGGTGAGATTAAACCATTACTTGGAAAAATAGTGGAAAGGAAAAGGGATATTTGGTTTCTCAGAAGTAAGATGGGGGTTTACAAAATGAAAAGGACAACCTTTGCTAATTTCCTTTCTCCTTGCACTCCCCAAAAATGATGTTTGAAGTAGGAAGACAATCTGAGTTAGATTAAAATATATATGAAATGGCCAAGAGGATCTTTTTGGAAGTGGATTTTTTTTTCTAGGTATCTTTTACTTTCAAAGTAAATCAAGACTCTTCTTTCTCCTAGGGCTCATCCAGCAAATTTGTGTATTTGTAATGTAGTAAAAATGTGTACTAAAGTCTGATAGATCAGAAATCATTGTCTAAGGACAAAACTGAAAATGGAATAGACTTACCCTGGTCTTACTTAGACAAGGCATAAGGAATATTTGTCTTGCCTGACTGCCATTGTGTTGTAGTGTTTAAGTTATTGGAGAAATTGGAGAGATTCAGTCTCAAATCTATGGAAACTCATTAGATGGCTTTAGATGTCAGTCTCACAGGATTGTTATTGGAGATAAAATCAGAAGTGGGAATGAGATTTATGTCATTTTGAGCTTGATGGAACATACATCTAAAAAATAAATTCAATAGAACATATGGTTAATTAATCTCTGATTCCTTCAGTTTGAAAATTGTGGAGAAAAGGACCATCAAAAGTTTCCTACTAAGAATTTTAAGAACTGGTGAAAGTCATTATAGACAGTAAAATGGTATAGATAGTTTTCGACATGACCACGATTGGACTAAAACCTTGGTTCTTAAAGCCATCATTGAGACTCTTCACTCAGAGTCAGCACTGAATTGTTATGCACACAGAGTTAAAGAGCTGACTGCCAAAAGATTTCAGAACTGGCAGTTCTTCATTCTCAAATGTTCTTGCAGCCTGACGAATGATTTCAACAAACCTCTATGCATGATAAAATACCATAGTTCATAGTGTTGAAAGAAAAATCTTCATTAGGGTCCAGTCCAAGCTGGGAATAAACAAAATGGAGACTGCTTTAGAAAGAAGGTTGTAGTTTATTGAAGAGCAAAGCCAGACAAAAGCATGGCTCTGGAAAAGCTGACCACATGTAGTAGGGAATAGGGGGGGGGTTATACTTTCTTCAGCTTTTGTTTGGAGTTGTTCCTGTGGCATGAACTTTGACCTGGGTCTGAGTGTGCCTTTCTGGTATTCTGATGATGGTGGGCTAATCCTATTATGTCCCAAAGGTCATATCCTGCTTCCCTGGGGCTGGGGCTGATGACTGTTGGATTTTTTGGGTGTGTGTGTGTGAGGGATTGTTGATTCTAGGGATCTTTGTTTTTCTAATCACAGATTCCTGGCTCCAATCTTTCTGACAAGATTATGATATCTGCATTTCTACAGAGCTGGTTTCTGCTTGGGGGAGAGAGACTTGGGGCTATTAAGAAAAACTGGGCATGCTTTTCTGCCTTTTTAAGATCCTTTGAGTAAATATAATACTCTGTGCTTTTAATACTTCCTTCTCTGGGGTGGGGGCTGACTTTCCACAATAGTGTTTTGTAAACGTTGTAAATATTCACCCTCAAAACATTTATAATAAGGACCTGATAATCTATCTAGTTCACACACCTTTCCTGATTCAATCTTTTTATAGCTCCAGAATCTTTCCTTATTGTTTTAAGTCCTTTCATAATCTGTCTCTGTTTTTATGTAATCCTTGATAAATTGTGTTTTTTACATAATCATTTATTTTTGCTAAACATATGTCACTTCCTTTATATAAATTAGAATAATATTGATAAAATAATTTTTGTGTGGATGAATTGTCCATTGATACAGTATCTCTATGATTTCAATATAATGCTCTTTTCTTTTTCTTTTCATGGTTTATATGCTAACTACTTCCCTAACTTATTTGCATATTCATTTTTTTTTGCTTTACATGGTTCATTTTTATTTCCATTTCTCCTATTTTTAATATAGATAACTGTCATTATAAAAGCTTAATTTGTTGAAAATATTTATCTTCTCTGAAAATTTAACTCTTCTTTAAACTTTATTTCATCCAAAATAACTTGTGTTTTTCCTGACTCTTCTTTTTAAGTTCAGTATCGTAATATAGGAAATAATCTCTAAGAAAAGCTTTACTTGCATCCCAAAATATTCTTAAACAGTGACCTTCCTAAATTATTTTCAAAAAATATTTTTATTTCCTTTTACAATCTTCCACTCCCCCCCCCAAATATCATATCCTACCAGGAGCAGAGGTTCTCTGTCTGTCTGTCTCTCTCTCTCTCTGTGCGTGTGCACGCGCACACACACACACACACACACACACACACACACATGCACACTTGTGCACATGCATGTATGCAATTCAGAATCAAAGCAAAGAAAATGCCTCAGATTAACAATTGTACAGGAAGATACAAACAGTAATAGGACAGATCCACACTTTTTGCTTGGCCCAACATCAGTGTGAGCAGTTCACAATTTCCTTTTTGCAAAAATAGATGGTGTTATCTTCCTTTCATTGCAAAATGTTTTGCAGCTTTGATTCGAAATTGTTGTTCTCCAAACCATCAGAGGTCTCAAGCCATTCAGAGCAGGTGGTCTCCAGCACTTCATTCCAGGCTAAAAATAGCCCCACTTTCAACTGCTTGCAAGCTCTTTATGCCCTCTTCCATCTAGCCTGGGAGAGAAGCAGCAAAGATGCAGTGCAAAATTGCCTATAGGCAAAGAAGGAAATCAGAATAAACCCTTAACACTTTTTATAATCCTATTGCCTCTAATGCTGAAGAGTCTGTGTCATTGAATTTAAACTTTCAGCAGGCCCAGACTGGAATCCAAAGATACTGTTCTGTCTCTAATTGCCCATTCATATTCCTAAATAATTTTTTCCATGTTTCAAATTCTATAGCTAAGAACAATTTAGTATATTAAGTGTTATCAAATTAGGTTGCGCACTGCCCTAATATTCATTATCATTTCTGAGCCATTGTCTATCCACTGTAGGATGAGGGCCTCTTCTGCATGTTTCTAACCAATACGGTCCTGAGCTTTCTTTTGCCAATTGGACCCACAGTACTTGCTGATGTCATCGATCCATTTTGTTTTAGGTCTCTAAAGAAAGACATTTTTGCATTAAAATGTGAAAATGGCTCTGTGTGTAGAACAAGACAGGAAATTTTAGAAATAATTGGAAAATTCTATTCAGGGCTATACAAAGATCAAAATCATTAAAAAGTAACAATACTCATGAAAGAGGAAATACCAGATATCCTAGTGGAGGAAGTATCAAGTGCCATAAAAATCTATGAAAAATGACTGTCTGTCAGGAAATGACTGTGTTACAGTTGAAATGATGAAAGCTGCTGATCGCAATTTACATAAGATACTAGCAAAACAATATTTGAGATGCCTCAGAGAAGAAAAAATACCCAGTGCATGGAAAAATGCTGAAGTGATTCTTACACAGAAGAAAGGGGCCCAAGATGATTTAAAGAAGGCCCAATGAGTCTTCTTATGATAATAATAATAATAATAAACCTTTATTGTCAAAGTACAACATGTGTACATTGCGATTAGCTGAGCCTCCCCCCGTGCTCTCTCCCAACACACAGTGACAACAAACCCTCCATCCCACCACACTATGTGAACCAATTACACCACACACTGGCCTCCCAAGTCAATTCGGCATAAGATTATGTCCCATTTAAAAGCCTAACAGCCCACGGATAGGCTGTTTCAGTCATCTGCAAGGTTTTCACCAGGATAATAGCAAAAAGAATATTGAGAACATTAAATGATGCACAGCCAAAGGAACAGGCAGGGTTCAGAAGTGGTTATAGAACAATGGATCACATCCAGGTTGTTCAGCAAATCACTGAAAGGCACAACGACACACCATGCCTCTGTGCATGGCTTTCATTGACTACAAAAAGGCGTTTGACTCAGTCTTCGAGCAAGCAATAATTAAAGCAATGTTCAACCAAGATGTAGACACTGCTTATTTAAACTTACTACAATGAATATATGAAAAAACATGACAATAATAATGACCTTAAAGTGGAAATCAACATAGAATGAGGTGTATGACAAGGTGATACAACATCACCTATCCTTTTCTCACCTTGCCTTGAAGAAGTATTTTGCAGTCTAGACTGGGCAAAAGATGGAATAAAAATCAGTGGGGCCTATTGAAATGACTTTAAGAATTGCAGATGATGTTATTCTCTTTTCACAAGACTCAGAAGAATTAAAAAGATACAAGAGCTGCACAAAGCCGAACAATTTGGCTTAAAAATAAACCTGAAAAAGGGCCAGGTTATGTTTAATAAATTCACCAAAGAAAGAAAAAAAATTATATCTGCAGAAGAACTGGATGCAGTAGACATATACCTTGGCCATCTCAATGGTAGGTGATACAAAAAAGAAAATTGAATGATGTGATAAATGTAGTTGGCAGGCATTCGGGAAGCTAACTATAATTTTCAAGAACAACCTTCCCCTATGCCTGAAGAGAAAAGTTTTCACTCAGTATGTTCTACTTTCTCTAACATATGGGGGTGAAACATGAACACTAACCTCACAAGTGATAAAGTTACAAGTTGTGCAAAGAGCCATGGAAAGATACATGCTTACCATTACAAGACAAGATAGAAAGTCCTTCACATGGATTAGAGAACAAACAAAAGTATACGATATCATCAAGTGAGTAAAAGAATTGAAATGGAAATGGGCTGGTCACATAGCAAGAAGAACTGATGGCAGGTGGACCAAGGCAGTCATAGCATGGATTCCTTCTAGAGGTAACTAGAATCTTTTAACAAGTCCTAGAAAGAACTTGAAAATAGCAACTATCATTATTTATTGTACATCCTTATGGGAATCATCAACAATTCAAAAGCTATAATTTTGATTCTCGTCTAAATTATAATATCTAAAGCATCATTCTGTACTGTGGTTGTTATTTGCACATTTGGGTAAAGGATCTGTACCATTTAGAATTTGATTGTATACTTCCATTTCTCTACTACCTTTATTCAGCTGCTAAAGTAGTTGGGAGAGAGAGAGATTGAAAAAAACAAATACAGGGCAAGATATTATCCCTTGGAAGTAAGCAAGATTAAGAAAAAGGCAGTTGGGATGAAGAGATCTTTCAAGTACTGAAGGATGGTTTGCTCATGAAAATGTTTTATAGATGGCATATGACACCGGTGAGACTAGCGAAAATGCTTAAAAATAATTTAAATGTTTGTTGGAAATGTAATCAAAGACTGAGTACATACTATCATATCTGGTGGACATGTCCTAAAGCTAAAAGGTTTTGGCTTAAGATACCTTTATGGTTGGAGAAGATGACTAAAAAACAAACAGAATTTAAACCAGAATTGTTTTTGTTAGGAATGATAGGACCTAGCTATGAAAAGGAGACTGGATATGTAATATTGCATGTATTAACAGCAGCGAGAATTGTATTTGCCCAATATTGGAAAAATGAAAATTTACCGACTGAAGAAGTACTAATTAAGAAAATAGTAGATTGTGCAGAAATGGATAGATTAACTTTAGAGATTAAAGAGAAAGTACATTCAGTTTACTATAGAATTTGGAATAGATTTTATCAATGGCTAGAAAAATGAATTAAAGAGAAAGGAATGTGATATATAATTTTTGACTATATATTAGCAAGGAAAAGATTATGGATTGAAAAATTAATATTGTTTATGATTAACTATATTTACTATTGTTATTAACCATTAGACCTGTTATTGTTATGTTATATTGTTATGTATACATACCTATCCAGACAATATGCTGTTTGCCAAATATTGGAAATTTTATTGGGGGAAACCCCAACCCCAACCCTGATTCCATCCTCCCTTTGATCCCAACCCCAACCCTTATCCTTCCACTCTATTCCCAACCCTATAAAAATCAATAAAATCTTTTTAAAAAATAGATAATTTAAATTGGTGTGCCTTTGTCAGAAGTAGAATATTCTTGCATACTATAAAAAAATAGATCTATAAAAATTGACAAAGGTCATTATGTATATGTGTCTGTCTGTATATATGTATATGTATACACACACACACGATCCTTCTTTAGAAATCTGATATCCTAAGTAATCTAGTTAGACACATAGAGATTTCTTCAATTTAACAAATAACTTCTAGGATATTTCTAATAAGTATATTGTGCAGGAGAGTTCTTCTGGAAAAAATCAGCATATCGTCTAGGTATGTCATTACATATTTATCTAAAATATTGGAAAATATTTAATTAATGAATTTTGATAAACCACCAGGCATTACTGTGTATTTAGATTTGACATAAAGGGGTATAAAAATTTGTTAAATATCCATGGCTCTCTATCATTTAGACCAAGTTATAAGGATCCTTTCAAGTTCAATTTAATACAAATGTGGGCCTCCAGCAGATTTCAAAGAAAGGTAATGGTAATGCCTCCTAATCATTATGATGTGTAGAATATATAATCACTTCCACTTCCATGGAATTGCTATGATTTACAAAGGCATGGATAAAGACCTGGAAATATATGTTTTCTTCAGACTGCCATCCAGGAATGATTTTCAAATGACAAACTTATTAGCTGAGATAGGATATTGCTTTTTTGCTGGGATCTGGGGTTATGGTTTTACATTCATTAGAAAGCAAAGTTTCCTATCCGTCCTAAAATACATTAGCAAAATTTATGTACTTTTCTGACAGTAAGAGTGTTCAGACAATGATGTGGGAAAGAAAAGAAATAATAATAATAATAATAATAATAATAATAATAATAATAATTATTATTATTATTATTATTATTATTATTATTATTATTATTATTATTATTATTATTATTATTATTATTTTATTTGTATACCGCCCTTCTCCCGAAGGACTCAGGGCGGTGAACAGGGCAAACATATAAAAATACAAGAATACAAAAAATTAAAAAAGAATTAAACAAGATGCCCAAGCTTAAAACAGTAGATTAAAATGCATTAAAACGACAATAAAACCCAAACCCATCACCCATCAGGCCAGGCCGGCTTGTTCAAACAAGTAAGTCTTCAGATCGCGTCGGAAGGAGCGAAGTTCGGGCGCCATCCGGAGCTCAACCGGCAAACGATTCCATAAATCCGGGACGCCCACAGAGAAGGACCTCCCTCCTTGTTCCCAGTAAATATCCTGATTATGAGTTTGTACCCAATCCTTTAGGAACACATCAGGGAGCTGTGCTATAGAATGGCAACGTGTCAATATGATTATTTCTTTTCCACCACAGAGAAGTTGTACATTCCAAATAGGACCAGCTCAAAGAGATTGCTTATCAATTGTTTCAATTAGCAGAGAGTTCTCTAATAGCTGTGTGACAACTGAAACTAACTCACTCCAGTTTCATTTATGAAATTAGCTATTGTGCCTGAATCCAAAAGCAGAAAAGAGTTGTGTTTCTGCACCAAATAGGGGTGTAAAGAATAACAAGGACCATAAAATGTACTTGTCTGCAATTTGCCATTTGACCTCTGATCATTACCTGCATTGGGGAACTTTGCAGCTTTCAAAGGTTCCTGAACTGAAGGCTGTGGAAAGATTCAGACATTTATTTATTAAGTGACCCACATATATACAATACTTTCCAGCTGACTCAGAGGAATTATTTTTTTATTAGGGCAGGCCATGGATAGGTATTCTGGTATCCCACAGTAAAACATTCTCCTTCCTATTTCTTTGAGGCATACCAGGGTTTTTTGTTAACTACTATTTGCATGGATTCTAATTTGAGAAACATACTTAGCTTCCAAGAATTTGACAGAATCATTAAGTGAAGCAGCAAGCAATTTATTGAAAAATATGTTCTTGCAAGAGCGGGTGACTAGCAAGTAGGCACAACCAAAGACAAATCTCAGCAGCATTTTATTTCCTAAGCCTGAAGAGCAAGTCTCTGCCTTGCAATCCCATGTAACAAGGACCACAAGGTTTGCACCCTATCCGGAACCTTAATTTTTCTGCCTCTTCTAAATTAGTTTCCCTATTAGCAATGTGTGTGTGCAGTTTTGTCTAGCCCACAGGTCCTGTCCTCTTGGAACCCATCTGGTTTTCTTGAAACCCATCTGCATAAGCATAAGCAATTGGTTTCATTATTATGTGCAAGCTCTGGTGGTTAAACTAGCTAGTCAGCTTGCTTGATTTAAGACTGAAGACAGTTCCTGTTCTTTAAACCTTTGCTTTTTCTTGTTATTCTGAGCTACATTCATTTTCAAAGTCTTTGTTAAAGTTGGCCTGATGCACAAACATCTTTTTTTCTACAATTTTTCCCTTTTCTTTTATATCCTATTGTTTCTTTTTACAATTCTCTTAGAGTGCTGTTCCATATGATCCTTCTAACCCTGACAGCATAATGTCACACTCTCTGTCCTGATTTGGTCTAGCTTCTTCTGCTCCCTCTACTGCTTCCTCTATCTCTTCTTCTAGAAGAAGCATAGCTTTCCTATATGGAGGAATTTTTAAAGGCATTTGTTTAGATACTGCTGTTTCTATTAATCTTTGTGCAAGTCCTCTAACACAAGGGATTATGCAACATCCAAGAGCCTGTTAATACCCCTGCCACTACCACCAAAGAGTTCAAGATTGATACTACCATGCCTTTCCACTTTCCAAAACATGAGTCCTGCCAACCTGTCAAAGAAGAATCTATTCCAGAGTTCTCAGCCAATTCTTCTGCCAAGGTAGTGAGGCCTTGTAAGGACCTAGTAACTGTTCCATCAGGTGCTACATTGTTTGGAATAAAGGTGCAGCACCTGCCTCCCAACACTACACATTCTCCTGCTTTCTCGGCCAATATCGTGTCTAAGGCCACTCTATTTTCCCACATTCTGCTAGTGGCATCTAATTGTGTGGCTATACCTTTTGCAGCATCCCTTATGTAATTGATAAATCTCTGTTGATTATAATAGATATAATTGATCCAACCTACATTCTTGTTTATAGTTATCCACCAGAATAGTGATTTGAACCCAGCAGCTAACTGATTTTTGGCTTTGTATTCATCAGCAAGCCCTCTGAGGATAGCAATGGCATCAAGATAAACTCTGTCATCAAAAGATGTTTCCAACACCTCTCTTTTTATTTCACTGTGCTCTTTTATTATATTATCTTTCTCAAATACCAGGGTAAAGGGGATTGCCAATTGAACAATTGCATAAGTACCTGCCCATGCGTACAGTCACTCATGCGCTCGTGACCTCTCGTTTGGACTACTGCAATGCTCTCTACATGGGGCTGCCCTTGAGGACCACCCGGAGGCTTCAACTGGTGCAGAATGCAGCCGCGCGAGTTGTGTTGGGGGTCTCCCGATACTCCCATGTTACACCTCTGCTCCACGAGCTGCATTGGCTTCTGGTTGCCCTCTGGGTGAGATTCAAGGTGGTGGTTATGACCTACAAAGCCCTACATGGCATGGGTCCAGATTACCTACGGCAGCACCTGCTGCCGGCATCAACTTCCCTCCGTCCAGTGCACTCCCACAGAGAGGGCCTCCTCAGGGTGCCTCTCTATGATCTTCTCCAGCAGCTTAGTTTGGAAAATAAAAAAAATATTTTTGCATCAGACCAAGTTTATCAAATACTTGGAAAATGAATGTGGCCTAGAATAACAAGTTTAGAGTTTGCCATCCACAACATCCAGCCTGGAGAGTAGGTCCTGATCAAATCCTGGAGAGAATCCCAACTACAACCTGGGTGAGAAGCCCTTTCCAAGTGCTGCTGATCACTGAGACAGCTGTAAGAATTGCTAAAAAAGGCTGGGCTCATTAAGTTCTTCTTAATTCACTGGTGTGCTTTGTCTTATTAATTCATCCCTCAGTTGATGAATATGTCCTTTCTGAAACTGATCAGGCAATCATTCCAACACAGATCTCTGACATACAATTTAAAATTGCCTATGTGCTTAGGCATTCAGCAGTGCATTTGTTTCAGCTTGCAAATCTAATTTGCCATTGCTCTCTTTGTTGAACCATTAAGAACAACTCTAAACATTTGGATGAACTACTGGTAATTATCTAACAATGCACCATTGCTTTCCATGAGCAACATAACTAATCTACCTTCTCCTTTTTTCACTAAATTAAAAGCAGTAGTGATCTTGGCCCAAACTATCAGAAATTTCATTGGTTGGTTAATCATAAATTATTGCTACTGAATCGTGAAAGAAATCATGAAAACAGGAATGGATTTTGAGTAACACAATCCAAACTTCTTGAGTAAATTTCCACTCCTGGCTTGTCCTGACTGCTATGTTAGCTATATCATGGCATTGTACAGGTTTGTCATTTCTGTATTCTCAGCTACTGTGATCTCAGACATCATATTGCCTCAAGGATTAATCAACTGGGAGACAAATTCTGCACAAAAGTGGAAGATCTAACAGATTCCTGACAAACCTAGCAGACAACTTTCTCTCCCAAAAAGTAGAGAAGGGAACTAGGGGATTAGCCATATTGGATTTAATTCTCACTAACAGAGATGAAATGATAGAAAATGTCAAAGCCACAGGAACCTTGAGGGGAAGTGATCATGTAATATTGGAATTCAACATTATGGAAGCACAAGCAATAGAATACAGCCAAACTAGAATCTTGGACTTTAAAAGAGCTAATTTCAATAAACTTAGAGAGACCATGGGAAGAATTCCATGGATGAGAATCCTAAAGGGGAAAACAACTCAAGAAGCTTGGGAAATTTTGAAAAGTGAGATAATAAAGGCCCAGTCTAGCACAATACCAACAAAGAAGAAAAGTAACAGCTTTCAAAAGAAACCAGCATGGCTGCATAAAGAACTCTCTGATAAACTGAAAGATAAAAAGGACAAGTATAAGAAGTGGAAAGGGGGGCACATAACTAAGGCAGAATATCAGCAAACAGCCCGTGCCTGCAAAGATGAAGTGAGGGAAGCTAAGGCTCAAAATGAACTAAGGCTTGCTACCAAAGTCAAAAATAACAAAAAAAAAGCTTCTTTCAACATATAAGAAACAAGAAAAAAGTTAAGGAAATGATTGGTCCATTAGTGGGGGAAAGTGGCAAGAAGGTGACAAGCAACAGGGAGAAAGCAGAACTATTTAACTCGTTTTTTGCATCTGTCTTTACACAAAGGGAAAAAACAGTCCAACCTACCAAAACCAGTGCCATAAAAAACAGAATAGAAACGCAAGTTAAGACAGGCAAGAAAATGGTAAGTGAGCACCTGTCCAGCCTAGACGAGTTCAAATCACCAGAACCAGATGGATTACACCCCAAGGTTCTCAAGGAACTGGCAGATGTGATCTCAGAACCACTGAACTATATTTTTCAAAGATTCTGGAGCACTGGGAAATTATCAGAGGACTGGAAGAGAGCTGATGTAGTTCCCATATTCAAAAAGGGGAAAAAATAGATCCAGGAAACTACAGACCTATCAGCCTGACCTCAATACCTGGGAAGATTCTGGAAAAGATAATCAAACAACAAATCAGCAAACACCTTGATGCGAACAAAGTTATCACTAAAAGCCAACATGGGTTTGTCAAAAACAGATCATGCCAGACAAACCTTATTGCATTCTTTGACCAAGTGACAAAACTAGTGAACCAGAGGAATGCTGTAGATATAATTTACTTGGACTTCAGTAAGGCATTTGATAAAGTAGATCACAACCTACTACTTGATAAGATAGAAAAATGTGGGTTAGATAGCATCACCACCAGATGGATTTGTAGCTGGCTGACAGGCCGTACTCAGCGTGTGGTCCTCAATGGAACTGCATCTACATGGAAGGAAGTGTGTAGTGGGGTGCCCCAGTGCTCTGTTCTGGGCCCAGTGCTCTTCAACATCTTCATCAACAATTTGGATGAGGGGATAGATGGGGAACTCATCAAATTTGCAGATGACACCAAGCTGGCAGGAATAGCCAATACTCCAGAAGATAGGCTTAAGATACAGGAGGATCTGGACAGACTCGAACACTGGGCACTATCTAATAAAATGAAATTCTATTGTGAAAAAAGTAAGGTTCTACATTTAGGCAGGAAAAATCTTTATCTTTATCTTTATCTTTATTAGACTTATATACTGCCCTTCTCCCGTAGGACTCAGGGCGGTTCACAAGGTTTTTAAAATAAAAATACAACAATTACAAAAATTAAGAACAGTTAAAATGATTACATTTAGACCTTGAATAAATATAAAACCCCAATTAAAATCCAATTAAAACCCCAATTAATACTCTCAGTCCAGGCCAGAAAGCTCAAAGAGCCAAGTCTTCAGGTCCCGGCAGAATGAGCGAAGGTCAGGGGCAGTCCTAAGCTCTACGGGCAGCTGGTTCCAAAGGGCAGGAGCACCCACAGAGAAGGCACTCCCCCTGGGTATTATCCACTGGCAATCTTTTACCAGTGGTACCCTGAGAAGACCCTCCCTGTAGGAGCACACAGGACAAAGGGAGCTTAATGCCGGCAGCAGGTGTTCCCTCAGATATCCCAGACCCAAGCCATTTAGGGCTTTATAGGTCATTACCAGCACCTTGAATCTCACCCGGAGGGCAACCGGAAGCCAATGCAGCTCGTGGAGCAGAGGTGTTACATGGGAGTATCAGGAAACCCCCATCACAACCCGCGCAGCTGCATTCTGCACCAGCTGAAGCCTCCGAGTGGTCCTCAAGGGCAGGTATAGTATAGGTGGTACCTTGCTTGATAGTAGTAACTGTGAGAGAGATCTCGGAGTCCTAGTGGACAATCACTTAAATATGAGCCAGCAGTGTGCTGCAGCTGCCAAAAAAGCCAACACATTTCTAGGCTGCATTAACAGAGGGATAGAATCAAGATCACGTGAAGTATTAATACCACTTTACAATGCCTTGGTAAGGCCACACCTGGAATACTGCATCCAGTTTTGGTCACCACAATGTAAAAAAGATGTCGAGACTCTAGAAAGAGTACAGAGAAGAGCAACAAAGATGATTGGGGGACTGGAGGCTAAAACATATATGGAACGGTTGCTGGAATTGGGTATGTGTAGTTTAATGAAGAGAAGGGTGAGGGGTGACATGATAGCAGTGTTCCAATATCTCAGGGGCTGCCACAAAGAAGAGGGAGTCAGGCTATTCTCCAAAGCACCTGAAAGCAAGACAAGAAGCAACGGATGGAAACTAGTCAAGGAGAGAAGCAACCTAGAACTAAGGAGAAACTTCTTGACAGTTAGAACAACTAACCAGTGGAACAACCTGCCTCCAGAAGCTGTGAATGCTCCAACACTGGAAGTTTTTAAGAAGAGACTGGACAGCCATTTGTCTGAAATGGTATAGGGTTTCCTGCCTGAGCAGGGAGATGGACTAGATGACCTCCAAGGTCCCTTCCAACTTATTATTATTACTATTGTTAACCATATTCTAGGTCTAGAAGGCAAGGTACAGAGTCTGTTTGATGAGAGACTAAGGATTCTTTCCAGGTTGTTTCCAGCCTTCAAGATAGGCAAGATTTTTTTTTAAAATAGAAAATATCAGCGATTCCCCCAAAAATATTTTTATAGCTGTAAGATACTGGTAGAATAACAGAAACCTGAAAGTCTGCTAAAATATTGTTCTATATCAGACATGTCAAACACAAGGCCCGGGGGCCGGATCCGGCCCGCGAAGTGGTTTCATGCGGCCCATGAAGCCATCTTGGAAACAGTGAGGGAACGGCCCCCACTGCCTTGGCCCTGGCCCAGAGACCCTCCTTCTGCCAGAGACCCCCAGATCTGTCCCACTCCTGCCCAGGCCCCCATAGGCACCCTTGATGCGAACGATGTAGAGCTGGCCATGCCCACCCAGTAGGCCATATGCACTCTAGCCATGCCCACCCAGTAGGCCACGCCCACCCAGGCCATACCCACCCGGCCCCCTGAGGGCAACCACAATGCTGAAGCGGCCCTCAATGAAATTGAGTTTGACACCCCTGTTCTATATCATCTGATATCACACAAAATCAAGCAGATATTATTTAAGGAGTTTGCTCCTGCTTTCTTCTTTCTCACAGTTGAATATTCTTTTTAAAAATTCCCCTAGTGGTGTGCTCATCCTTTTCCCATTTCCAAGGCCAGGTCAATATTAGTACTTTGAATTGGGACATCTTATTCCTTGACTTTTAAAAAATTATATAAGTATATTTCCATTGCACTTTCCTATGAGCTAGAGTAGGCCAAGAAATGGTAATTAGTCTTAATATCTCCCAATGAGCTTCTAAACTAACTTGGGTTCCGAATTTGGCTACTTCCAAGCCTAGTTTAATATTCTTAATATGCTAAAACGTTCAATTTATGATGTGAACATCTGAAAATATGCATTTGAACAGAGTAGATTAGATTCTTTTTTCCTCTTGACACACTTGCATTCTTAAATATAAAATATCTTTCAATACTGAGAACACTGTAAAAAAGCAGAAATAAGCATTAATTATTTATTCCTACTGTAATCAATAGGACTTAATTTGCCTCGTTTCATAGTTTTGAATAGACCAACCCAAAATACAACTAAGTCTTTTTGAAAAGAAACATGAGTTTAGACTACCCAAAGGGATAAACTATTTCTGATTAGCACATTTATTTCCTAAATGGTGCCTGTCAAGACACAAAGGTCATCAGGGAAAAAGTCTTGTATTGTTTATTTCAATCCAGTTTCCCTTTGCTTTGTAGCTGCAAATGTCTTTGACATTTATGGGTGACTTGGCTGACATTTATTTTACTTAGTTAGTATATATTCTACATCATGGATTAAAGGAAATTGAAAAAAAATGTTTTATGAGCCTGGAGTAAGAGAAGCACTTACTAAAATTGTACTTCTGGTTAAATGTATCACCATATTTCTGGTAAAATTGTACTATTTGGTTAAATGGGTCCAAGCTTCAAAATGGCACCTATTCTCTCATGCTGTCCTGTAAAATTGCATCTGAATCGGCTTGGTGGTGTTGCGTTTTATCTGCCCTGTATACAAAAGCACTAGGCATCAAAATGGCAAGTTCCCTCTTCTTCTCCAACACAGATTTTTTTTTGTGTCAAATTTCAAGAGTTGCAATGCACAATCACACCCTTGGTGGCAGTGAAATACCACAAAACCAAAGGGAAAAGCTTTCACAAACCTCAAAGGGAGGCGAAATAAAGGAACAGATTGAAAAGGATAAAAAGAAAATAATGTGAGGACAGAATGGCAAGTGGAGAGGAGAAGTGACAGAATTTAAGGAAGGAGGGATTAGAGACATAGAAATCAAATGAAAAGTTTGAAAAAGAAAGCAGTTACTATGAGAAACAAAGGACAGCTTTGATATGAACCAGTTCTTTATAGCAAAGCCTCAGATGTCCCTTTTGATTCTACAATAATTCATCAGTGAGAAGAGAGTTTAGCATCTTAACTCCTACAAATCATGGCTACGCTAATTTTTTGGTTCATGTAACTAGGAAATCAATCAAGAGGACGGATGCAGATAAAGCAACAAGCATATTTTAATGTATTTTTTCCTAAGGTAATTGATAACTAAAACACAGAAATGCCATATCAAATGGCATGATTGGATTAATGATCCCCCCCAAGAATGAAATTAGGAGAAAATTCATATTAATTTTTTGTAAGCAAAGTCAGTGGCAGGTATACTCTTAGAATATTATAAGTGTGATACTTATATTGATAGCATCAATCATACAAGAGACTCAGTATGAAGTAATTACTGTTGGACTTGCATTTATCTACTGGTTCTTATTCAGTTTGATGATAGTGAATTTGTTTTAAATATTCATTCAGAGAAGAGATTCTTTGCTTCCATCTACTGGTCATCTGGAATTTCACAATTCAGACCTCATAGCTTTACTTAAAATTAGATACTCCTCCATTACTTTCATTTCCAGTTAAAATTGTTTTCCCTCTTATGGGCTTGGAAAGCATGCCTTTTCATCATCATAGCCCAGAGTCACAGAACGGAATATGCTGGGAGTTGGGCTAACATAAATTCTGCCCTTAGGCCAGCAACTTTGAGGTAGCTATCAGTAAATTCCTTATTCTACTGCTTTTTTTCCTTCAGATGAAGATTAATTGAGGATAATATCCTCTTATAATATCCTCTAATGTTCCTTCTTGCTTCAACGCTCTACTATCGTGCCAGTGCTGAAGAAACCCTTGATCAAGGAATTAAATGACTACAGACTGGTTGCTCTGACATTCGTAGTTATGAAAACCTTTGAAAGGTCAGTGCTGGCCCACCTGAAAACCGTAACAGATCCACTGTTAGACCCCTTGCAATTTGTCTATTGAGCAAATAGATCGGCAGATGATGCTGTTAATATAGCTCTGCACTACATCCTACAACCTATGCAAGGCTCATCTTTGTAGATTTCAGCTCGTTATTCAATACAATCATTCCAGATATCCTTCTAACTAAACTAAATTAGCTAGGTGTGCCTGTCCACACCTGTAAATGGATCATAAGCTTTCTAACAGACAGGAAACAGCAAGCGAAGCTAGCAAAATCACATAAGACACAATAAGCACAAGGGCCCCTCAAGATGGCATCCTCTCTCCACTTCTCTTCTCTCTATATACCAATGATTGCATCTCAAAAGATCCCTCTGTTAAAGTAGTGAAGTTTGCAGATGATACAACAGTAATTGGTCTCATTTGAGACGATGACAAATCTGCATACAGATGGGAGTTTGAACAACTAGCCTTGTGGTGTGATCAGCACAATCTTGAACTAAACACACTCAAAACTATATAAATTATAGTAGATTTTAGGAGAAATTCTCCTATACTACCACTTCTTACAATACTAGACAACAAGTATCAACAATACAGACCCTCAAGTTTCTAGGTTCTATAAATATCTGAAGATTTCAAATGGACACCTAACATCAAAAAAGGCATCAAAAAAGCACAGCAAAGAATGTTCTTTCTGCACCAACTCAGAGAGCTCAGACTGCCCAAGGAGCTGCTGATACAGTTCTACAGAGGAATTATTGAGTTTGTCATCTGCATCTCTATAACTGACTGGTTTGGCTCTGCAACCAAACAAGACAGACACAGATTTCAACAGATAATTAGAATTGCAGAAAAAACAATTGCTACCAAACTGCTTTCCATTGAAGACCTGTATACTGCACAAGTCAAAAAGAGGGCTGTGAAAATATCTACAACCCCTCACATCCTGGACATAAAATGTTTCAACTTCTGCCCTCAAAATGAGTTTATAAGGCAGTGATGGCGAACCTTTTAGAGACCAAGTTCCCAAACTGCAACCCAAAACCCACTTATGTATTGTCGGGTGCCGGGTGGATGTGGCCCATTGAGTGGGTGTGGCCCATTGGGTGGGCATGGTTGTGGTGGTAACGGCAGACTGGATGGGACTAAAAAATTCAGGGACTAAAAAATTCAATTAATCAATTCCAACTTTGTGAGATGTTTTCTTTCCCCGCGAGAAGTTGAAATTCATTGATTGATTGAACATTTTTTTTTGCACATGGTGGCGGAGGCCTAAAGTGAAAAGGTTATATAAAACCTAGCTGAAGATCTAGGACTGGGGCGTCGGTGCACGTGCCCACAGAGAGGACTCTGTATGCCACCTGTGGCACACGTGCCATAGGTTTGTCACCATGGTTATAGGGCATTGCACACCAGAACAACTAGACATAAGGACAGTTTTTTTCCCATGCCATCACTCTGCTAAACAACTATTTCCCACAACACTGTCAAACAATTTAGTAATGCTGTATTACTATTATTATTCTTATCTTTCGTACTATCACCTTATGACTATAACTTTGTTGCTTGTTTTTTAATATTTATATTATTTTATTTAGTTTCCTAGTGTGATTTATGTTGATTATTTAGTATCCTATGACTATCACTAAGTATTGTATCTTGTGATTTATGATGAATGTATTTTTACGACTATGATCATGATTTATCACTTACAGCTTTATGTACACTGAGAGCTTATGCACTGAAGACAAATTCCTTGTGTGCCTAATCACACATTCTATTCTATTCTATTCTATTCTATTCTATTCTATTCTATTCTATTCTATTCTATTCTATTCTATGCTATGCTATGCTATGCTATGCTATGCTATGCTATGCTATTCTATGCTATGCTATGCTATGCTATGCTATGCTATGCTATGCTATTCTATTCTATGCTATTCTATGCTATGCTATGCTACGCTACGCTACGCTACACTATGCTATGCTATGCTATAATATTCTATTCATAAAGGTAGGTTTATCAATAAGTTAGCCATGAAATCGATAGGGATTCAAAAGAAGTACTAATATTAAGAACAACATAGTTTGTGATTAACAAAAAGCTGATGTTGTAATCCTGGCCTTTGTAAGAAACAAAACACTATTTTATCATATCTTTAATTTTATCCAAGATAATTCTTTTTTTTACAGTTCATAATATCACAGAATATTAGAATTCAAAGGACCTTGAAAGTTATGCTTTCAATTCTCTCTAGAGTATGAATCTTGCACAAAGAAAAAAAGTAGATTTTTTTCATTCTAGCATCAATAAATCATTTTTTACATACAGGTAGTTCTGACATTAACCATTTGTTTAGCAACTGGGCTGAAGAAAGTGACTTACAACTGGTCCTTCCACAGGTGTTGCAGCATCCACATGGTCACATGATAAAAATTCAGGTCTGGCACTTGACAATGGACATGTATTTTCCAGGATCATCGGATCACCATTTGTGAAAAAGTCAATGGAATAAATGAATTCCCTTAATGACTACATGATTCACTTAATAATTACAATGAATCACTTAACAACTCTGACAAAAAGATCATAAAATTGGGCATGATTCATTTAACAACCACCTTGCTTAGCAATGGAAATTCTGGTTTCAACTATAGTTGTAAGTTGAGGACTAGTTATGTACAAATGTTTATCAAACTCCCCAAAATCTAACAGGCTATCATGCAAAAACACTGGAATGTTATAAGTTTTCCATGGATGATATATGTATTGATACTCATGGATGTCTTATTCATGACTTTGAGCTCTGAACCTTGGTAAATTGCAATCCAGCCACCATCTCATAAAGCAGACCCCCTGGTTAATATGCTTTTCCCCTTGTTAAGCTGAAAGTTGCTTCCATGTAATTTTTATCCTGGTTTATACAAGTGTGGAGGAGAAATAATATTCTGTCCTTACATATATGATTCTGAAATGCATTTTAGACACAGCAAGCAAACTGAAACTGCTTGATGAGTCTGGTGGGGGAGGGGGGAAGAAGACAGAAAACAAAACACCACCAACAAAACAGTTTGTTGCCTTTTCCAAGGTATAGAATAAATGACATTATTCATGTTGGAAAGTGGTAGTATTAGCAGTGCTTTTTTCTAAAAAAAAAGGTGCTGGAACTCTCATCTTGGCAGGTGCAGGAGGCGGGGGGTTGGGGGGTGGCGCTGCTGCAGTCACAAGTGCAAGGGGTGTTGGTGGCAGGCTCCCCCTGGGGTCGGAGCCGGCACGGCTGGTGCTGTGGGAGCAGCAGAGCCCACTGTATATGGCGGGGCTGTGCGGGGCGGGCAGTGAAGGCAGTGCGGGCCAGGCGATGCAGGGCGGCCACTTAGGTGCGCAGGGCGAGGCAACGGTGGCATAGGTCCAGCACCAGGTAGGCCACCAGCCTGGCTGACACGGGTGAGCACAAGGAAGGAGTGCACATGGACTCCACAGAACCTACCTCCCACTCCTTGTCCTCTCTTACTTACCTAGTTGAGATGGTGTAGTTGGGCAGCAGGGAGGGATGCAAAGTTCCTGCCTACTCGCTTTCGCTGCAGACAACTGGCGTGCTCAGCAGCAATTCCCATTGGCTTTTGAAAGTCAATAGGCTTTTGAAAGCCAATAGAAAGAGTACCATAGCTTGTGAAAAAGCTTTTTTGTGTGCAAAAAAAAAGGTGCCGGAACGCCATTCTGAGTGTTCTATGAGAAAAAAAGCCCTGCTTTTATGTTTTAAACTTATGATTTTAAAAATGTATTTTTTTCTATTGTAAGTTGCCTCAAACCTCACCATGTGGATTGCATACAAATATTATATAATTGGTAAATAAAGGTAGAATATATGTTAAATATACATCAAATGATAATATGCTTCCCTACAAAGTCAATTCTTGCTCAATGACAGACCAAGGAGTTAACTCGTAAAAGCAAGAGGAAAATCTAGAAGAGATCTGTGCAACTTGTAGAAGGGAAAGTCCCACACTAATAAATTAAAAATCTTTGTGGTCTGCAAAGGAATGCTGGTGGGCTAATCAATGATTTGGTGACTAGAGGAGCATCTACAGTTTTGGAGCTCGTGGTCATGGTAAGCTATGGAGGCACTAGGCAACAGGGCAGTGGTGGTAATTTTATTACTTTTTTTAAAAAAAAGGTCTGTGCTCTGTCCAAGGGTGCTTGGTAGGCTGCATGTACAGGCCTGGTCTAGAATTTATTTTGGAGCATTCAACTATCTAGAGCAGGCATGTCAAACTCATTTTGTTTGAGGCAACTTCTTATAAAAGAATTGCCATTTGTTTTAATAAAATAATTTAAATCAATTTTTCACTTGATTTCAAATTAAATGAATTATATTGGTTGACAATGAGATTTTTTTTTAGTACAATTGCCAAATGCAATAAACTGGTTTTAGGTATATGTTACTGGAAGGAAAAAGCGATCCCTGCTGCGTTACTGATCCCAGAGAAGCATTTGCATATATGCAGGTATCCTTAGGGTGCCATAGTTATGGATGAGAAATATTGATTGCAAAGTTGGTATTTCTGGATGTAATACAGATATTTTGGACTTATTTTTGTTTCTTTGCATGTTTGATATTTTTCAAAAGGCATATGCTACTGACTACACTTATGCACATATGTAACATCTTTTGCTAGGATACATGATCACTGCTTGTCCAAAATTTTAATATTCAGATAATATCACCAGAAATTATTTTAGCCTTTTTAATAAATGTTGTTAAGCTCACCAGGGAAAACATCATATACTGTATTGTTATGTATATACTAGGTTAATTATTTAAAGACTGAAGTGGAACATAACTAGATTCTAAAAGTTTATTAAAAAAGAAGGCATGTATTTTTCAAAACAAACAACAGTCCAAACAGTAAAAGTCCAAATTAAAAATATTTCATTCTTCAGAATTGCTTAGATTCAAAATAGTTTTCAAAAGTGTACAAAAGATACTATTTTTTTCCTAGAATCAGCTAAATTAGACATATTACATTGATAAAAATGTTTCTCATTTCTTTCATGTTACCTTTGATTTCATTGCAGACATGTTAACATAAGAAATAGATTATTTTGTTATCTAATTTTACCTTCCAAAAGACAGAAGCAGATGAAAAATGTGGGGTTCTTTCCTGTTGGCTTTTTTGAATTAGCTGTTTTAGATTCTAAAAGTTTAGTTCCTAAAGAAGTAATCCTGTAAATAATTTTAATGTCCTCCTCTAGTACAGGCTCTTTTATGACTCAAGGACTTCAACTCCCAGAATTCCTGAGCCAGCATGGCTCAGCTTGGAAACCTCTCCCTTTCCCCTCAGAATGGCTGGCTCAGGATTTCTGGGAGTTGAAGTCCATGAGTCATAAACAAGAGCCAAGATTGCCTAGCCCTGCAATAGGCTTAGGAAAGCCAATAAGGGAGCTGTTTTTTTCCCCAAAAAAAGGTGCCGGAATGCTGTTCTGAGTGTTCTATGAGAAAAAAAGCCCTGAGTATTAGTAAAAAAGGCAAGCCTGGAGTGTTCTGAAAAGAGCAGAACATAGAGGGACAGGATCAGCCTGTAGTACTATGGTTCCTGGTTATTGTATAATCTATTCTGTTGTAAAGATCATAGTATTTGTAAGTCCTATGTATAATTTTCAAAGTGTATATAATCTGAAAACATGTAATCTATGGACTTTAGTATTCATTTGGTATGGAGCCAAGTAATCATTGCAGTTATACATGCCAATAAAGTATACTTTTTTTGCTTTTATCTTCACACATTTTGGTTTCTTACTTCAGTTGGCCTTTCATCCACAACGTATGGTAGGCCTTCAGATATTGGAAGACAGCTACATACCCCATGTGTCATGGTTCCAATTAATGAGACAGATCAAAGAACATTCAGGCATAGTTTTTTCTAAAAAAAGTCTATAATAATGAGAACAAAGCATTGGCACTCATGCATGGATGCCAGAATCTGAATTCTCCTCTCCTGAACACACCGTATTGTACACAATTTTCTCCCTTAATTACACATTATAAATCACATTCTCCAATTAGGTTAACATGCAAAGTTTCACTTCCTTTCTGTAGCACATCCTTCCTTATCTTATTAAAACAACCAGGTTATCATTCTCCCCCCCCCCCACAGCTTCATTGATTCAAAGCAAAGCAGTTTAAAAGGAAAAGGCTGCCTCTTATATTGTCAGAGCAAAAACATCCAATGTTTGAAGGGTTGATATTCGGGCCTCCTTACAAAAAAGGATAGATCCTGTAATGTAAACAAAAGCATATGTCAGAGATTATCTCTTGGTTTGTTGGGGTTTTTTAATGAAACTTTTTGATGAGTCGGTCAGCCTTCACATCGCTAGATTTCCCCCAAGTAGCTTCAGACAGAGAATACCCCTTCCATTGTACTAGGTACTGCAATTTTCCTTTAAAAATTCTAGAGTCAAGAATACTTTTCACTTTATAGCGTTTCTGACCTGCTAGTATGAGGGGCCTGTGTGCCTTCTTAGGGGGAGATCTTAAGGTGGAGTCCTGAAAAGGTTTCAGCAGGCTTCAGTGGAAGACAGGGTGAACTTTTCCTAAAACCCTAGGGAGTTTTAATTCTACTGTGATGGGGTTGATGAGCCTTATGATGGGGAAAGGCCCCAAGAATTTTGGTCCTAATTTCTTGCTGGGTAATTTGAGGTTTAAATATTTAGTTGACAGATAAACCTTTTCCCCAACTTGGAATGTTCTTTGGGGAGCCCTCATTTTATCAGCCTGTTTTTTTATAAGTCTTGGAAGACTTTTTTAATGCCGTTTTCATGTTTCTCCAAACTTCTTCCCACCCTCTCACCCATTGATCAAGTGTCTGGGAAGCGGAGGGCACCTGAGAGTATTCAGGCATTGGGCTGAACTCTTCCTGTGGCTACTCTGAAAGGCATGAAGCCAGTGCTGCTGTGAACAGAATTATTATAAGCCACCTCAGCAAAAGGGAGGAGATCAGTCCAGTTTGTTGCTAGGAAACATAGCATCTGAGATATTACTCCACCATTTTGTTAGCGGATATTTCAATGGCACCTTGCTCCCCTCTAAATAGTGTTGCAAGTTTAACGGGCTCCACCTAATGGCGAAGGCCTCCTTCTCACAGATTGCCCATCTCCTCTCACTTTCAGTGAATTTTTTGGAGGTATAGGTGAAGGGTTGTAGGACTCCACTTTTGTTATTCTGCTTTGAGGGCAATGGATGGGTCCTCAAATCTTTCTCTCAGCCCTAGGAAGAAGAGGTGGGGGTCTTCCAATTCAGCGGCTTGCTCATTATATAAATTGTTTAACCATTTGGGTGCTTCTCCCTCTAGGCTGGATGCAATCACATCAACCATAGCACCTGGGTCTGGATAGAGATAGGCCCAGTGATTCAAATGAGAGTGTACTTGGTTGAGGAAAAAAATCAGTTTCTCTGGGTCCCCATTGAAGGTTGCTCTGAAAAGTGGGGCCATCATTGGTTGCTGGGGCCCCCACTGCTGCTGGCCCCATCCTGGTTGTTGATTCAATGGCTGCCAGGGTCCACACTGCTGCTATTGTGCCCCCAGTTGCTGTCGACCCCATTGGTGCTGCTGTATGCCCAGGAGTTGCACGTTTGGGTCCTGCTGCTGCCCCCCTTGCTGTGGTTATCTGAGGGAAGGCTGCTGGGTCTCCCTCATTTGCGGGCCCCTCAGTGGTTGCTGTACATTCAGGGGCAGTGACCAACCTCCTTGCTGTGGTCGTCCTCCCACCAGCTTCTGATCTCCAGGCTTCTGCACCACCCCAAGCTATTGCAAGGCCTCTATTAGCTGTGACAAGCTCAGAGGTTGTTGGCCTTTCACTTGCAGGGGGTTACCCAACCTCCCATTCCTGCAGAGACCCCAGGCTGGGGTTCTCTGTCTCTGTGTGTCTGGAGGGCCTGACAGGGGACTCCTGGGGCTAGCAGGCTGTCTGATCAGCAGACAGGATTTTCCACTCACCCAAATTCACTGTGGCAGACGATCTGGTAGCTTTAAACCATTCTGCTTTTGAAGTCTTTGGCAGGGCAGTCTCGAGGCATCTGGAGTTCCCGCTGGAGTGGTTCCAGCCTGACGACCAGATAAGCTCTCCTTGCCACTGGGAAGCCTGCACAAACTCATCTTCCCACAGCATGCTGCCTGTTACTTCCTCCTCTGAGGTGTCAGTAGCTCCCAGGTCACAGTCTTCAAGCAGTTTCCCTTTTCCCATGATGAAGATTTTTCCCTGAATCTTTGTCAGCTTCTCTCAAGGCTAGAGACAGCAGCTGGGGCTCAGGACACCCAGGTTGTTTGAAAAGAAAGTAGATTCTGGCATGATGTCACGGTTCCGATTAATGAGACAGATCAAAGAACATTCAGGCATTGTTTTTTTCTAAAAAGTCTATAATAATGAGAACGAAGCATCGGCACTGGAGGGATGGATGCCAGAATCTGAATTCTTCTCCCCTGAATACATCGTATCATACACAATTCCCTCCCTTAATTACATATCATAAATCACATTCTCCAATTAGTTTAACATGCAAATTTTCATTTCCTTTCTATAGTGCGCCATTCTTTATCTTATCAAAACAACTGGGTTAGCATTCTCCTCCCCCCTCCAGCTTCATTGATTCGAAGCAAAACAGTTTAAAAGGAAAAGGCTGTGTCTTATATTGTCAGAGCAAAAACATCCAATGTTTGCAGCACTGACACCATGACTGAATATTTAACAAAATAAAAACTGTTTCATCCCCGAGTGGCAGAGCCTAAAATAGGGTTTGATCTGTACATCATAGCCTCTGATTAGATAGAATTTGTAGCGGGGAGGGGGAGATGTGTGTGTGTGTGTGTGTGTGTGTGTGTGTGTGTAGAAATTCTTGTACATTGGGGAAACAAAACAACTACTTCATAAAACATGGCACCACACAGGAGAACAAACCCATCAGGACAAGATTCATCACTCCATCTGCATTCAAAAGACAAAGACCAAGTCCATATTCTGGACAAAGAGGACCACTGGTTTGAAAGAGGAGTCAAAGAGGCCATCTATGTCAAAATTGAACAGCCCTCTCTCAACAGAGGGGGAGGGATAGGACATCATCTATCTCAGGAGTAGGCAACCTTGGCTCTTTTATGACTCGTGGACTTCAACTCCCAGAATTCCTGAGACAGCCAGCATGGCTGGCTCAGGAATTCTGGGAGTTAAAGTCCACGAGTCATAAAAGAGCCAAGGTTGCTTACCCCTGATCTATCTCCAGTCTTCAATACAGTCCTTTCAACAGTTCCAAGAAGGCTCCACTCTCATTTGCACTACTCAGGTGACCCCAATGACACAGATAAATCTCCAAGTGGCATCAAAGACTCTCTAAAAGAATACAAATGACCAGCTGTCTACCTTCCATTCCCCACCATTCAATCAGAACTTAAGAAGTGAATGAGAAGTGAAACATCTTAAAAGAAAAAGGAAGTCCAGTTGCCTTATGAAAAAGCATCTTTGGGACATATGTGTGTGTATTTTTAAATGGAAATGGCATTTCAACTCTTAACAATTAACACATCAAGGTCACATGCTGAATGGAACAGCCAATGGGGATTGCTTTTGTTCTTTTGTGCAATTATATTCCTTGATCTGGGCTGTTGACCTTTTTAATCAGGGAAGTTTAGAAATTCACCATGTTTTTGCCCTGTTTTAATACACAACTGTTGTTGGTAACTACAGTAGAAACAACTTCTGAAGTGTGAAAACAACAGGCTCTATTTGTTGGGTGTGATAATTATTTAATTTTGTTCATTTTGAGCAAATTAGTAATTAATTCAGCTGCCCCTTCTTCCTTGTTTTAAGAAATATCATTTAGAAGATTTAGATTTGCTTGATAAAGAAGTTATATTTTAGATATTCCCTTCAAATTGTGTGTGTGTGTGTGTGTTTGTGTGTGTGTTGATCATGTTCCACCTGTGTTGTGCTCTGGGTTCAACACATGGAAGTGGTGTCAGACAAACAGGAACAGAAAGGGTAAAATGATAATCAATAGACTAGAACAAGTATACAAAAAGAGATGGTAAGATCTGTCAAGCCTTGAGAAGAAAAGATTGATGGGGGAACACAATAACACTCTTCAAGTATCTGAAATAATAACACAAGAAGGTCATGAACTATTCTTTAATGTTCTAGATTGAAGACCACAGAATAATGAGTTGAAGTTATAGGATTACTAATATAATTAAGTAAATCAGGATTGTTACAGGTAATTCTGTGACTTTGATACTTTGATTGATTGATTGATGTGGGTCATCATTTTTTTTACTTCTAGAAGCACGTAAATAGATTTTCCCCTTGATGATCTATCCCTAGTCTGTTCTTTTAACTCCTTCAATGGCACACTCATTGCAGCTGCAAATGCTCCATCTACTTCGCTGATGATTAATCTCTTCTTGAATCAATCATCCAATAAGAGGGTGGACTCCCCTTCATTGGATATGTCAGCTAAGGATGTCCTGAACAGAGGGTGGATTTAATGATCTAAGTGGCTGTTTCCAATGAAGTTATTTTATGATGCTCTGTGTTTTTCTTTCTATTTATTTGAATAGGTAAGTGCCCAGTAAAATGGGAAAGAGAGGTATGTGTTATCTGATTACATTAAAATTTTGTTGGCAGAACTTTTGTTGTGCATTGATAAAACCTTGCAAAACAGCAGTCCCAAATGTACAAGAGCCAGAAATCCTATTTGCAAAATGAAAAAAAAAAAGTGTGGTAAAGTGTAAATGCTGAATTTTATGGTATAATAATAAACTAATCTAAGCTAAACATGGTATAATAATAATCTAATCTAAGATAAACATTCATCCTTGATTTTAAATATCAATCTTAAATTATTAATAATCGAAACACAAAGTTTAAGTTCAACCTACTTTCTTATGCACATTCAATTGCATCCTGCACCATGTATGACTGATACAATTTGACAATTGCTTCCCAGCCAGCCTGTGGCTATCATTTATCATTTAGTAAGACCATGCATGTATATAGCATTGTTCTGATGAATGTTTTTTTTTTTTTTTGGATTCACATGAAGAAGCCCTCTCCCCAGCTGGCACAGTATGGCATCCTTGTGAGCAATCTTGCAATGGAGTCCAATCTCTGAGAAACAAGTAAATAAAAAACAGCATTCTTGCTCCCTGAAACAAAGTCCTGTGTCTGATACATGACTGACAGCCAATCCTCAAGAAGCTCACATATTATTATTATTACACCTGTTCTGCAGTAAAATGAGTGCTAATGGATTACCTTCTTCAAAGATGATGGTTCCCGGAAATTCCAAGGTAGGAACAAATTGTATTTATGTAGTACTATTTAGTCTTTGCTTAATCACACCCCTTGAAAGTGAAATAGCCATTTGGAAGCAAAGCAGCACTTTCAGAGACTGAATTGGAAGAGATGGGGAAGGAGGAAGAGACTCAGGAGGGCCGATTACTGTAAGAGAAAGGATTAGCCATTGTTAGGAGAATTGCTTTCTCAGTGGCTCTACTCTTTAAATAGCTTTATGCTACACATGCTGTTCTAAAGTACTTCTTGCATAGTGATGCCTGGATCCTAAATATATTGAGCTGATTTTCGAACTTCAGTCTTGAAGGGGATGGGCATTATTTCAATGCATCTCTATGCCCAGAGTGGGGCAATAGTTCTTTGTTTACCCTTGGGGGGGGGAACAAATGAAAGCCTGGCTTGAAACCCAGAGATTAGTGGACAAAGGGATAGCTTTATGTGTGGCTTCTTTTTTTGTACTGTCCTGTATCTAGTTTGTTGGCACAGTTTGAAACTGCTTTAAGAGACGTTTCCTGTGGGTGGTGAATGACTCACCAGAGATCAGTGACAGTCCAGTCTGTTCCCATTGCAAAGCAAATGCTGAATGCTTAGTTTAGAGGAAAAAAATAGGGCACATCAGGTACATGGCCTTATTGTTTGCAGTATGGCATTGCCATTGCTGTGGATTTAAGCATCTTTTTTATGTCCCCAAAATAACAATCAGAGGGACCTTATCTTTATATTTAGAATAGATTTTCCTGGGTAATTGTATAAGTTTAATTTAGTGGCATTCTCTTTCCTCTCTCTCTGCTGGTTAACTTGGTTCCAATTACTGGCTATCTATTTTGGGGAAGAAATTCTGCTTGGATGCAAAGAAGAGACTACTTCATTTTGGACAGATTTCAATACCCCTTAAAACAATATGCTGGAATCCAAATCTATATGCTAGAATTCAGATCTGATTTAAAAATTCTGATTTACAAATCCAGATTTTTGTTTCTCCCATTATCTTAGTAATCAGTAAATGATTCAAATTTTATTACTAGCTGACAAAAATAGATTACATTTTAAGAAAAAAAAACCTATTTATGTAGACATGAATCACAATAAATACAGTAACTGCAAGATTGGTTGCCTTAGACTCACCAAGAAGTTGATTTTTAAAATTTATTGGGAAAATTGGACCACAATTATAGATGAGTTCTCCCATCTTGATTTTGCAAGTTTTTTCTTGTGCAGGCTGAGAGAGACTAATACTCAAGTATAGATTTCCACAATTCTAATTGGTCAAAGAAGCCAAAAGTACAATACGAATGAGATGGGTAAAAGTTGTGGCTCACAACCAAGAAAACAAGATTCAGAGTAGGCAGATTTATTGCAATAAGAAAGGGGTTTAAGGTACAGAACCTTAGAGGATACGCATATCTAGAATTTATTTATCACTAGTACAATAAAATGGTGCTTTTGATCTTATTTCTTAAGTCTTGGTTTAATGAAGAATATGCTAATTATTTGCTTGGTACCATAAAAATGTCCATCTGACATTGTTTTGAAATAATTTGGAACTGGCTGTTTGCATTCCTGTGTTAGAAAATCCCATCATCCCAGATCCCAATCAGAGAGTATCTTACCACATGCTTCATACTTGATTCAGGAAATCTGTATCTGCTACTCGTACTGAGAGAAAAATAGTCAACAGCATCCTATTTGGATTAGAAAGAGGTACTGGTGTTATCCCAATCTCCCAATGCAGCAAATTACAGCAATATAAGTGTTGCTTTGTCTCTGGATATTTCACCATAAATAACATACATGGGAAAAATTAGTACAAAATTTAGGGATACTTATTTCTGAGCTGGCCTACATGAGAACCATTTTAGCTTAATGTTTTCTGTCTTAAGGACAATGCTTTAAAAAAAAACACTAATAATATTTTCCTACTCAAACAGGTCCTCCATGCAGTACCAACTAGCAGGTCAAGGAACATATACATATCTTTCCTCCACTGCCAAGAGAAGCTGGAGCTCCAGGAGTTTTACAATCATTTGGCATTCTCAGAACCAAACATCAACTGTTTGGCAATCTTTATTTTCCAGTAATATACCCTATCAATAGCTGATGGGGTGTGTGTGTGTGTGTGTGTGTGTGTGTGTGTGTGTGAACCATAAGGGAAAACACAGACCTGGCAGTGTAACGTATGAATTTTATATATCTTTTCTTAGATTACTAGCTAGTAGAAGTCATTACTGTTTGACAATGTTTTTATTATTGAATTAAAACTGGAGTACATCCAAGGACATCCAAGGATAACACAGCTAATGTGTTATCTCCAAGAGACGGTTACTGGATCAGTTAACATTTTAAGGAGTGGGCAAAACAGACCTAATTCTCTGGTCGAGTTCAATATGGAAGATTTAAAATCTCATAAAAGTGGGTCATTTTTTTGAAACTGCCCAAAGTTCTTTGTAACATTATTGAATAAATGTTACCAGAGTTTTCACCTTGTAATTGTTTCTTTTCCTCCAACTCTCCATTACCACTCTCAGGTTGCTATGATTGCTAACTTGATGCTTTAGAGATACTGTTGTCAAATGCCAGACTTTTAAGATACACAGATGAGCATTTGCAGCAGATAGAAACAAGTAGATATAAAGGCAGTCACAAAACCTTGACAATCTGCCATGCTGATAAGTTGTTCAAATATTGTATAGTAAGAATGCTGGAGGACAGGCTCTCTCTCTCGGATGAAATGGGTCATCTGGGTTATAATACTACCTAGATAAAAGTACTTAGTGATTATTGCTATAATTTATAATATTGTATTTTCATTCCATATATATGACCCCTTGCAATAAAGTTAGAAAGGAATTATCTGCTTTGTTGATGTCCTGTTTCCTTTGTTCATCTAGTATAAGTCATTACAGCAAGAGTTCTCATTTTGAAAGCTGATAGTTTAAGAAGGAGGATGAATGGAAGGAAAGATGATGTGGAGGGTTTTTCATTCCATATCACTGAGTTTGATATTTCATTTGTGCAGCCATGAGTGTGAAAGGATATTTTGCTTTAATTTTGCTTTAATATCCAAAAAGATTAGAAGTTATGTGACCTTAGTACTTGTTAGGGTAGAACCTCTTCTTGTGTCAACTGCACACAGCACTTACCCCTGTTTACATATAGAAGCAATTGTAAGACAAATAAAACCCAGATATATGCCTGGACATTAAGGAAAAAAAAATCTTGGGTTTTCAGTTTAAATATACAAACATAGTCTGGTCTACAAAAGTGCGATTAGGTAACAGAAAGAAAAAAACACCCTACTTCTAATTGTATTTTAATTTGCTCTAAGTAGAGAAAAATATAGGTTTTACCAATATAAAGAGTTGGATGAAGGATAGTATGAATTTAAATCTCCCAGGGCCAGAAGAATTTCATTCTAGAACATGAAGAGAATTTGCTGTTGGAAATCTTTACATATTATTTTGAAAAATTCTAGGGAATATGATGTACCAAAGGATGAAAAAAGACAAATGTTGTGACCATCTTCAAAACGAAGGGGAAAAAAGAGTCATGCTGGCCACATGACCATGGAGACGTCCTTGGACAAGTGCTGGCTCTTCGGCTTTGAAACGGAGATGAGCACCGGCCCCTAGAGTCGGAAACGACTAGCACGCATGTGCGGGGGAACCTTTACCTTTACCTTACAAAGGCCTGAAAAAAATGTAATGATTATCAAATCTTGTCAAACTATCCTTATCTCCTTTGTTGATTGGGTAACTTGCTTTGCAATTTGTGGAAAAGTTGCTGGCATATATTGATATCAGTGAAGCATTTGACAAAGCATATTTTGATTAGCAAGTTTCTTAATGCAGACTATCTGGCATGACAATTAAATGGATATGGTTTGAAAAACTTACTCAAAGTACACATCAATAATTTATCAAACTGGAAGAAAAATATTGAAGGGATGCCAAAATATTTATTCCTAGATTCTGTACCTTTCAGTGATATTATTAGTTACTTGGAAAAGGTAATGTTTAACACATTTGCAGATGGAAGCTAGAAATGAAACAACTAATACTGCAAATTCAAAATGATCTTCACAAATTAGTGAAAATAACTCAGTGAATTTTAACAGAGGCAAATGCAAAGTTATATATTTAGGAAAAAGAAATCAAAATTATAAGCGTAGAATTTGAGGTTACTGGAATGCTAATAGTATTTGTGAATCAGATCTTGATTAAAAACTAAATATGAGTCAGCAGTGTGATGTGATAGCAAAAATAGAAAAGGCAATTTTAGACTGCATCAATTGAAATACAGTGTCTAAATCACAAAAGCAAAGATTGCAATTTATTTTATTTATCAGACTGCATCTTAACTATTGTGTCTAGTTATGAACTTTAAATTTTAGGAAATATTCAAGAAACTGAATCTAGTGTAATGAAGGTCAGCAAAGATAATCAGGTTATTTAAAAGCAAAGCTTAGGAAGAAAGGAAATATCTGAGAATGTTTAGCTTTGAAAAGAAGATGCTATGGTAGCATCCAAGTACTGAAATGATCTCTTACTGAAAAATATCAAAGATTGCTTTCCAATATCCCTGAGTGCAGGACACAGATTATCAGATTTTAGTTTACCCCAAGGCAGATTCCAGCTGAATTTTAGGAAAGAACTGCCTGGCAATGAATGCAGTTTAAGCATTCTAATGCATAACTAATGATCAGAGAAGTGAGCTCCACTTAACTGGATGTGTTCAAGCAAAGGCTGAACATCCATCCATCACATATATTTTGGTTTGGATTCTTGTGCTGAATAGTTGATTTCTTTAACAAATTCTCCATGGCCTCTGCTAAATTTAAGATTCTAGATGCAGAAATCATTCAAATTATCAGAGGCATTGAAATTGACTGGAATTGCTGATTCAATAGTCCAATTTGTTTTACAGGTTCAGTCAGGTGAAATTAAATATATTTGAATCAAATATTCACCCTTCAGTAAGAAGTTGCATTTTAAATTCTCAATGTTCCTTAGATTCATGTTAACTTGTGATATTATGAAAAATATATAAAATATGTCTATATGCCTGCTGCTATTCACAGATTAGAGCAGACATGTCAAACACAAGGCCCGGGGGCCGGATCAGGCCCGCAAAGTGGTTTCATGTGGCCCGCGAAGCCATCCTGGAAACAGTGTGGGAACGGCCCCCACTGCCTTGGCACTGGCCCAGAGACCCTCCTTCTGCCAGAGACCCTCAGATCTGTCCCACTCCTGCCCAGGCCCCCATAGGCACCCTTGATGCGAACAATGTAGAGCTGGCCATGCCCACCCAGTAAGCCATACACACTCTAGCCACGCCCACCCAGTAGGCCATGCCCACCCTGGCTATACCCACCCGGCCCCCTGAGGGTAACCGCAATGCTAATGCGGCCCTCAATGAAATTGAGTTTGCCACCCCTGGATTAGAGAATGATCTCCTCCTGCTCCTCCTCCTCCTGCTCCTCCTCCTCCTCCTCCTCCTCCCCCCCTTTCTTCTTATTTCTTCTAATGTAAGTGCTGCTTGGCTTTTTTCAAGCTGATGTTTTTTAACCTTAGCAACTTTAAAATGTTGATCTTTAATTCTTGCTGTCTGGAGAATTATGGGGGTTTAGGTTCATCTAAAAATTGCTAAGGTTGAGGAACACTGATCTAAGCTGTACTAAGAACCATCCCAACAGAAAAAGAGCAGAGCAAACACTCCTCATCAGAAACTGCTATGAATTACCCCATTCTTTGCCAGTTTTGACTGAAACAATGAAGTATGTGAGCAGCTCATTTGAGACAACCTCTGCAAAATGATATCCTTGTCATCTAAAAAAAAATCAGGATGGAGGAACATAATCATCTCCATTAAAATATTATAATTTCAAATAGTACCAATAAAAACATAGAAAGACCATTTTGTTTAATTGTTCCATTGTCCTAATGCTGGGCCTTTCTAGTTTGAGTCAATAATTGATTTGACTGACATTCACCAAATATTGGAGCTTGCAACTGTGTGTCTTTGTGCTGGATCTGAAACTGAGGTCAGTTTTCCTCCCTGCCTTTTATTCTTTTGTTCATCTGAAAGAAAAGAAATAATTTAAATGTCTCATTGTCATCTGGTAATTGGCTGATTTTGTTTGTTTGCTTGCTTGTTTTTAATAAGCATCTTTAGATAGCAGCGCCAGGTAAAAATATGCATGTGTACCTGTTTGTAAACCTGATAGGAACAATGGTCTTTTGATTGGACTCTGGGTCTCTGTGTCATTTTGATAGTCCTTTGCAACAATGTTTTTTTCCCTCTGTGTCTCTCTGTTTCTGTCTCTCTAGCATACAGCAGCTACTATTGTGTCTACTTATCACTGCAGATCAGTTCTCTGCAGGCTTTTAGGGCCTTAAATCTGACTGAGCTGACAAAAAAGTGCTTAGCATACAATCAGCAAGGCAATATTACATACATTCTCTAATTGCTTTGAATTTATCCTATTACCCCAACATTTAAGATGTTGTGGAATATAATTCAGAACCATCAAACTCATAAAGTTCAGATCCTCTTGTGAATTCATTATTGAAAAAAGAGACGTTTACCCTGCCTTCTTTGGCAGAATGCCTGAACTATCTTCCCTTTACTTATCTCATGCCTAACATTTAACAGTTAGTAATATTTTCACTTCTTTGTTGGATGCATCTTGGCTACCTTGCTTGGACTTCCATCTGATCTTTCATTAATCTTCTCCAGTCATATTACACAAATTCTTCCAACCAATTGCTTTAAAAATATCTGTAAAAATTGGAGAAGAGTTAAGATGATGTTTAAAGGCAGTATAGTGGTTTATTGGATGCTTACCACTGTGTTGCCTGAAGAGATGATGTAACAAAACTCAACCTTGATTCATCTAACAGAAAGATGCCAGCCGTGATAAAATTAATATGCTTCCCAAAGACAGTTTTTTTCATCTCACCCATAAGAGTACCTGACCTTTGGTTTCACAAATGGTTAAAAGCTTTCTTCCATTTCTTATGTTAGGTTGCTTATTGCTTTCTTTAAGTATCTCTGTATTGAATTTAAATGGCTAAATCTATTCCAAGAAACATTTCACAATACCACATTTAATATTCTCACACACAATATCATAGGGACCATTATGCAATCTTTCAAGTTAGGTGGGCAGTATTACTCCCAGCTCTTATAAATTAAAGAATAACAGCTTGCCAATATTTAATGAGATGGGCTAATGGTTTGTCTAAGTATAAGAAAGGCACCTTAATGTGAGTCAAACTCTTATTCTTCTTTAAAGGAATGGAAGATACTGTGGCTCTCCTGCCGTTACTGCCAGTGAAGTATCAGTAGCTTGGCATTATTTGGAGGCCACAACTTGTCAATCCTGATCTGTTGGCAGAGTTCTCCAGCACATAAGTCAGATATCCCAAACATATTCAGAGATGTCAGACTTGTGCCTCTCCATCTGACTCTATGATCTATCTTTGAGCTACTGACTTTTTGAATACAGGTTGTCCTTGATATTACACCATTATAGAGTTGTCCAGTATGGATGCAAGTGGTGACAACATTTAAGCAAGATGATAGAATCACTTAGAAACCTCCACATCCTGCTTTCTCTGCTGATGCTGTTAAATGAATTTGCAGATTGTTAAGTGCAGAACAGGGCAGGGGAAGTCCAAGGAGATCTAGCGCAGGCCCAGACCCGCCTGCTCCAGACCTCCCCCACCCGAGTCACCCATGCTTGGCTTCCTGCCTCTCAGACTCTGCATAGCCCTTGTGTCTGCTTCCGTATCAGGTTCTCATGGCCATTTCCCTCCCACTGTTTTTTGCAGGATTTGGATCTCCTCCCCACACCTCATCACCTATCACAGGGCTTTTCAACCAGTGGTATGGGTACCACCTGTGGTACATTGGCACCTGGCAGGTGGTACGCGACCATCCTATAAAAGTGGTAACGGGGGAGGGGAATGAGATGAACCGGTGGCAGCACTGCACAAGCCTGAGTGAGAGATGGCTGGAGCTGCAGGGCTGTCAGGGCTCAGCAGAAGCACCAGGATCAGCACCATGCTCCAGCTGGAGCTCGGAGCTGATCCTGGTGCTTCTGTTGAGCCCTGAAAAAGCACCAATCATCTGGTAAGGAGCACTGATCCTGGCACTTCTGCTGAGCCTAGAAGAAGTGCCAATCAGCTGGAATGTTGCAGCATCTTCAGGGTCTTGTGATTTACATTCAGATGCTTGGCAACTGATTCATATTTATGACGGTCACAGTGTCACAGGTTCATGTGAAGTGACCAAAACCTGCTGCAACCACCCAGCATATTGTGGGGGGGGGAATAAAAACCAAACACCCCCCACCCCTGCTGCCAATCCTCAACAGAAATGCTCACAACAATGAAAACCTCGGACAGGAGAAAGAGCGCCGCTGGGCGGGCAGGCAGGTGTCTTGCTCGGCTGTGGCTTGGGGGGCACCTTTTTCAGTGCCACTGTAACTTTGAACAGTCACTTAGCGAACTGTTGTAAGTCGAGGACTACCTGATCACTTTTTTCCTTTTTTTTTTTTTTTGGTCATCACGTTTTTGACACCGTGCTAGACGACTGGTGGTACTCAGATGTTGCCATATCCTAAAAGTGGTACAATGAGTGAAAAGGTTGAAAAGCCCTGACCTATCACACACTTACCTTTGTAGAAGATCTCTAGATCTCTACAGCTTTCTGCAGCATTGGGAAGCCTGTATTAGTGAAGCAAAATGGAGCAGCTCATTCCTGAGATGAACAGCAGTCTTGCAAAAGTGACCACCATTTTGGTGTGACTGCAAGGAATTGTGGACATGCTGAAAATTGTGGCCACTTCTGGGAGGAAGACATGGTTCTGGGACATGTGGCCTGTCGTCTTCCATCAACATGAAGTCCATAGATCTTCAAAAGTTAAATGTTTGGCAAATGAAAGACATGTGGGGAGTAGGCCCAAGGCCTGTGGGGACCAGACAAGACAGGATTGAGGGATAAAGAAGAGACTTGCTGCAGTATCCCTGCAATCAGTTGTAAGGGCAAATAACCATGGGGGGTGCTGTAGCAGCCATAAATTCAAAATGAGGTCATAAGTACCTTTGGGAGGTGGAGGCTGTCATAACTTTGAATAGCCACTAAGTGACCAATTGTTAAGCAAGGACTACTTGTATTTTCTTCATAGCAACATTATTTCTTCATGACAAACTTTGCTGAATTCACTAAAGATTTCTAAATTGTTGTAAAGCAGCATTATTCTTATCATAACAAAAATGAGAGTACCGAATTTTTAATTGTATAAAATTCAACTAAAACTTGGATATTATAAACAGCTGCCAGTGTTAAATTTCTTCAGTGTTCTTCTATTAACTCTCTTGTCTCCTTTGCTCAATAGAACAAATGAGATGTGCAAGACAGAGGAGACTCTATAGTACTTCTATCTCATATAGCCATGTATGAAATAATGTGTGTGTGTGTGTGTGTGTGTATAATGTGAGTAATCACAATGATAACTTTCATTCTAAAAAAAAGAAAAATCTTCTAATAAAATAGTAGTTGCAGAAATAAGTCTGATAATCAGTCCCATGTTTATCTGGGAAATTCCAGCACGAATACATATAATCAAACAAACTAGAAATAGTCGCATTCTTTGCAATCAGTTTTTCCCCCTATATTCAATATTCTAAATCTTTCTCTGTTCCTCATGTTTTGCACTTTACATTGTTAAATGCATATACCCTCCACATCCACAGCTTCCATCACTTCATAATTTCACCAAGTATTCCTTTTTCATACTTCTCATTAGTGTGACTTGACACACTTCTACAGCACTCTGTAACATATTTATTTTTACTTTCCCAACTTCTTTCCTTACATTCATTTTCCATTTATTCTATTGGGAGATTAACTTCAGGTTTTTTTTTAAAGCTTAACTTTTACCTTCTCTTCCTATAGTCATTCTACTGTCACTCTACTTTCCTTTTTCTGTTCTGTTTCTATGCCCATTTTCATAAGATCTACTTTTGACTTCACCAAATAATACCCTGTCCCACATTTAGAATGTCTTATCATCCTTGTGTCTTTCACTTCCCTGCATGTACTCAACAACTGAATTCCTCAAGATAAAGCCACCTTTTTCAGATCTATTCCTTCCTTACCCTTTGTTTTAGAGCATATCTCCCTGCCGCCTTAATTTACTCTATACTGTGCTGGAACTGGCTTAACTCTAAATCAGCCCTAGGAAAGCCTATCAAGAACAGACACTTTGACAGCAATTTGCAAAGGAACTCAGTCCAGACTGCAAGATACTAGGAGGCCCCCACCCAACCCCAGGACAGTTCATTTGTTGCTGTCTTCCCAATATATTTCTCCCCAATATATGTACACATTTAACCATAATTTAACGCAATATATGCAATTAAATGTATATATAGTGTTAAAATATCATGTATTTAATTGCAAGAACAACAAATATATTCTTGAGATTTAAAATGAAGAAAGTTTCATTTTGAGAAAAAAGGAGAAAGCTATGGATTCTAAAGAAGAATTGACCAGTGATGAACTTGACTTGAAGATTGAGGGAGATTGGGGAATAGTTTTATTATATACAATCAGAAAACAAATGTTAAGAGATGTTTATAGGAGACTTTTTATGCAACAAATACCACAAAGATCTATGATTTGGGGGAATAAAATCCAATTGTTTGACAAGATCCTGTTTAATATTTTAAGCAAAAGCCTAATTATTAAGAATCAATTGAGAATATTTGATCTTGATTGACAATGCTTATTGTGATTTATGAAAAACTGGAAGCCATTGTGGACTTTCTGTAAGTGAAATATAATAAATAGATAATTAACAGAGGGTTTAGAAGTTTAATTCAGTTGTTGATTTTACCTGTTAACTAGGTTTTCATATACTAAATAGATGTCAGACTACGTGTATTGAGAAATAGTGATATAAAAATTTACAAATTGTGTGCCTGCTTCACAAGTGGAGAGGAATTATTATCTTTGAAATATATTTATCAGTATTCAACTGGGGGGACAATTTATGTATGTCTGTTTTCTTTAGTTTATGCAGGTTTTTTGGTGTAGTTTTCTTTAGGGTTTTTTGAAGTTTGTATTTTAATGTTTTGAATAAAATAAAATTGATTTTAAAATATGGTTATTACCATTTCCATTCTTCCAAATTACATCTCATTGTTCCCTTCTTTTAATCAGTAAATTCCAAAATCACAAATTTATTTTTGTCTATTTTCAGCAAAAAGGCTATAAAGGGTTTCCAGTTTTTTTAAATAAAATTAGTTATTATTCCTTTCCCCAACCTACCTACTTTTCTATTGTCTTCCTACAAGTGTACTGGAACACCATTATAAAATACAGTGGCCCCCAACCTTATGGGCCTCAGGGACCAGTTTCATGGATGGCAGTTTTTCTGTGGATTGGTGGGGGCATGGTTTCATGCACTGTATGGATTCCGCAGACTGGGAGTTTTGCTCACTTGTATGGCCCAGTTTCTGGTGAGCTGTGAACTGGTACTGGTCCATGGCCTTGGGATTGGGAACCCCTGATATAATATTTCCAGTCACTTGATTTAGAAGGACAACTGTGCTATTATGATCTATTTCTCAAAACTAAGTGCTGAGTACTTACAGTAAGTGGAGGATAAGTGCAGAAATTAGAATACTACAAGGTGGTAATTGCTAACTCAAGCAAGGGATATTTCTCTCTGTGTGTAGTAACAAAAGTGGAAGGTTTTTCCTGGAATAAATTTCAAAACAATACAGCAGGCAACCAGATGTGACAGAAATTATAAAACAATTCAGAGCAGAAAAACATGGATGGAGGTCACATGAATTTATTATTGAATAAATAATAAATTATCTGCCATCCTACATATACATACACATGAACATCCTACATATACATACACATGAACATACACATACACATCTTGTAAACAATTAAGACATGTATAAAAAGAAAAAAATACAATTCCAAAACAAGAAAAATATATTTAAAAACCATCATAAAGCAGGTTAAACTCACAGCCCAGCCAATTCATCAAAACAATCACTATAGCCATAGACCTGCTCTATCACATACCTGTGTCTCCGTGCCCATTAGCAAAACCATGTCATCAGGACATGCATTCCTGGAAGTGAGTAAAATATGATGTTGTCCATTACTGCCCTCAAGAAGCAATTGGTAGCTCCTGCACACAATGAAGTAATCTGGTTATGGCCATAATTTAACAGATACATTACACACTTACATTTCTTTGATTAATTTCATGAATTTATTCTTTTTATTCCTTGTACAATCCAAGTTTCTGTCTTTAGTTGCCAGGCTTTTCACTAGATGGGTCCATAGATATTGACTTCTATCACTCCTATGGCCTTGATTTTTAGTAAGATAGAGAAGGTATAAAGTAGCTTACCAGTCATATTGACATATAGTATTCCTTGCTAATGCTATGGATAATTTTGGCACAATTTGGCTAGTATGACAGAAGCACAATCAAAATCCAGTTTTAATTGAAACTGCTCACAATAATTACTGCAAGATAGAATATCCAATCTATAGACTGTACTGCAAACCAATACATGCATGACAGAGGTACATGCAATGTATTGACATATAGTTATAATAAGACTTCATGTAATGAACTGTGCTATACATCCATAAGACTGTGTCCATGGAATATACTTAATCACATCAGACAAAGGTTCTATGAGTGTTATTGTATAAGCAACTGTTTACAGCTGCTTAAAAGTTAAAGAAAATCTGGTAAATTGAAAATCAGTCAAATTAACACGACATGACATGATTATTTTTAAGACAAAACTATTTCAAAAATCATTTCTATAAAATACCAGCCCAATATTTTATTAAGATAAAATAAGAAACTGGCAGAAAATAATAAATCATGGAGCCAGTAACTCAAAACAAAGTAGCACAAGAAAAAATAGTGCAGTTTGAAAACATTTTATCATTTTATTTTATATTAACGATGTCCAAGCTTTTACAAGTTCAAAATAGCTATAGCAAGGATTCTAAGCTTCAGACTTGGGTCTCCCAATAGTTTGTTTTGAATTTAGTTTGTTATTTGTTTTCAAGAAAGCATTTTGAGTACTATAAAACAATCTTGTAATGGGCCATTCTTGATCTCAAAATGGATTATTTCAAATGTATTGAGTCCTACAAGTTGGTTTTTGTTTTAGTTGTTCTAAGATAGAATACTGTCTTCTTTCTTCAGAAGGTTTCAAGGGAGATTGGTTAGTCTGAGCTCAAAACAAATTTATTTTATGCACACTGATGTTTTATATTATGAGGCTCCACAACTATTAACATAGATTGAGGGAGTAGATTGACTTTCAAATATTGTTTTCCTGAGTGATAAAACTTTGGGTGAATAGTTATGGAGAAAAGGTAACATTAGGAACCAAGATAAGTAATAAGTAGTAGATCCAGGGCTTTCTTTCTCATAGAACGCTCAGAATGGTGTTCCGGCACCTTTTTTTTTTTGAGAAAAAAAAACTCCCTCTGAAAGCCTATTGCAGGGCTAGGCAATCTTGGCTCTTTTTTATGACTCGTGGACTTCAACTCCCAGAAATCCTGAGCCAGCCATGCTGAGGGGAAAGGGAGAGGTTTCCAAGCTGAGCCATGCTGGCTCAGGAATTCTGGGAGTTGAAATCCGTGACTCATAAAAGAGCCTGCACTAGAGGAGGACATTAAAATTATTTACAGGGTTACTTCTTTAGGAACTAAACTTTTAGAATCTAAAACAGCTAATTCAAAAAAGCCAACAGGAAAGAACCTCACATTTTTCATCTGCTTCTGTCTTTTGGAAGGTAAAATTAGATAACAAAATAATCTATTTCCTATGTTAACATCTCTGCAATGAAATCAATAAAGGTAACAGGAAAGAAACGAGAAACATTTTTCTCAATGTCATATGTCTAATTTAGCTGATGCTAGAAAAAATAGTATCTTTTGTACATACTCTTGAAAACTATCTTGAATCTAACCATCTATTACAACTAAACCACTTTAAATTAAACAATTCTTAAGAATGAAATATTCTTTTTTTTATTGAAAAGTTTTAAAATACAATTCTTAAGAATGAAATATTCTTAATTTGGACTTTACTTTTACTGTTTGGACTGTTGTGTGTTTTGAAAAATAGATTATTTAGAATCTAGTTATGTTGCACTTCAGTCTTTAAATAATTAACCTAGTATATATATATAACAATATATGATGTTTTCCATGGTGAGCTTAACATCAATAACAACATTTATTAAAAAGGCTAAAATAATTTCTGGTGGTATTATCTGTATATTAAAATTTTGTTTAGTCACAATCTTTCACTTTTCAAATTCTGGACAAGCAGTGGTCATGTATCCTAGCAAAAGACGTGACATATGTGCATAAGCATAGTCAGTAGCATATGCCTTTTTTAAAATATCAAACATGTAAAAAAAACAAAAATAAGTCCAAAATATCTGTATTACATCCAGAAATGCCAACTTTGCAACCAATATTTCTCATCCATAACTATGGCACCCTAAGGATACCTGCATACATGCAAGTGCTTCTCTGGGATCAGTAATGCAGCAGGGATTGCTTTTTCCTTCCAGTAACAGATTGCTGGGAAATACAAAACGTGGCCTTGAGAATTCCAAATGTTTGTTACAAATTTTCCTGGAAAGAGGCCTAGAAATGCCAGCACAAATATATCACACTTACTGAACATGCACACACAACTAATTACAATCTTCAATTATATGTGATATATCCAGTGCTTTTTTTCCCATAGAATGCTCAGAATGGCATTCCGGCACCCTTTTTTACACGCACACACACACACACACAAAAAGCTGAAGGAAACTGTTCCGGAGAGCCAAATTCTCCTCAGGCAGCAAGGTTGCAGAGCAGCAGAATGCATCGTAGCGACAGGCCTTCCTTCAAAATCAAAAGAAATGCGATCTGTACAGGCTAATTTAAAAGTGGGAGGGTAAGAAGGGCTGATTGTGAACAGGTTGCTTAGCAACCTGCTTAAACAGTCTCTGTAACTTTCAGCTCCCGGTGCCTTGCCTTTTTTAAGCTGGGAAGTTGAAAAAAAGGCTAAAAAGAAGTCAATAGAGTGCTATCAAGGAAAATGTATAGATATAGCCAGCAGACGTTTAGGGAACCTTTATTTTTCATACACTGTTCGAATTTTGTTTTAGTGCCATGGTGATACACAATCAAATGTAGTCAATCTTTTTTTTAATCCCAAAGGATCTGTTTGTTAAATACAGTATAACAAAGTTTTGGATGAGGGAATTATTTTTTAATCTAAGGATAACTAATGATAACAGCTCTTAAATCTGTTATTTTGTTTTATTTTTGCACAAAAAAATTTGTATAATTTGCATTTGCATTCATTTACAAATAGAATATGTTGTTAAAATGTATTGGTGTTGAAATAATTAGTGCACATATATGCCTAATACCAGTTTATTACATTTGGCAATTGTGCTAAAAAAAATCTCATTGTCAACCAATATAATTCATTTAATTTGAAATCAAATGAAAAATTGATTTAAATTATTTTATTAAAACAAATTAATGGCAATTCTTTTATAAGAGGTTGCCTTAAACAAAATGAGTTTGACATGCCTGCTCTAGATAGTTGAATGCTCCAAAATAAATTCTAGACCAGGCCTGTATATGCAGCCTACCAAGTACCCCTGGACAGAGCACAGAATTTTTTTAAAAAAATAATAAAATCACCACCACTGCCCTGAAAGTCATGTTGCCTAGTGCTTCCATGGCTTACCATGACCACAAATTCCATCACTAGAGATGCGCCTCTAGTCACCAAATTATTGATTAGCCCCTAGCATTCCTTTGCAGACCACAAAGATTTTTAATTTATCAGTGTGGGCCTTTCCCTTCTACAAGTTGCACAGACCTCTACTAGATTTTCCTCTTGCCGTTCCAATTTAACTCCTTGGTCTGTCATTGAGCAAGAATTGACTTTGTAGGGAAGCATATTATCATTTGATGTATATTTAACATATGTTCTACCTTTATTTACCGATTATATAATATTTGTATGCAATCCCCATGGCGAGGTTTGGGGCAACTTACAATATTTTTAAAATCATAAGATTAAAACATAAAAGCAGGGCTTTTTTTCTCATAGAACACTCAGAATGGTGTTCCAGCACCCTTTTTTGCACAAAAAAAAGCTTTTGCACGAGCTATGCTACTCCCTCTATTGGCTTTCAAAAGCCTATTGGCTTTCGACAGCCAATAGGAATTGCTGCTGAGTGTGCCAAAAGACCTGGCTGGCAAATGTTGCACCGGCAAATTGTCTGCAGCGAAGGTGAGTTGGCAGGAACTTTGCATCCCTCCCTGCTGCCCAACTACACCATCTCAACTAGGTAAGTAAGAGAGGACAAGGAGTGGGAGGTGGGTTTTGTGGAGTCCATGTGCACTCCTTCCTTGTGCTCACCCGTGTCAGCCAGGCTGGTGGCCTATCTGGTGTTGGATCTGTGCCACCGTCGCCTCGCTGTGCATGCCTAAGTGGCTTCCCTGCATTGCCTGGCCCACCCCGCCTCCGCTGCCCACCCCGCGCAGCCCTGCCATATAGAGCAGGCCCCGCTGCTCCCACAGCATCAGCCGCACCGGCTCCAGCCCCAGGGGGCAGCCTGCCACCAACACCCCTCACACCCGTGACTGCAGCAGCACCCCCTCAGCCCCCCCGCCTCCTGCGCCCACCAAGTTCTGGCACTTTTTTTTTTTTTAGAAAAAAAGCACTGAATAGATCTGTACAGGTATTTTTCTTCTCTATTACACTTTTAATTATTCCTGCCCCTTTGGGTTCTAGACTAAAAATGAGATGTGCACATCATCCTTTGTTTGATCAATTGGGCTCTAGACATAACATTTATTTTCCATTGCTATTCAGGTTAGGAAAGAAGGAACTGAATTCAGTCCTCTCTGGTCTTCCTTGCTTACAAATAATTTGATCTTAGTATTTTTAATGGGGTTTCACTGCATACATTTTGTCCACTCAGCACGTGCTCAGTTTGACTGGAATAATAAATATAAGAAGGGGGGAAAAGTAGATAATAAAAAAATATGGTGAGTCCAGCTATATCAGTCTTTACAAAAATATGCAAGTCTGCACATCACTGTTTCAAAATAACCAATGTGCAAATAGATTTGTTTTTAAAGATGATAATGTAGGTGGCTAAATAACACACTTGCAAATTTGGAAATGTCATATGTATAATTGTACGGCAGCTATATTTCCATTGAGTGTGCAAGTTATGAAAGAGAGATGTGTCAGGATGGGTAATTACTGATCTATTGCTTCTATTCCTTTGTCCTCCTCAAAATTTTGCTTGGATGTGATAACCTTTTCTAAATAATACTTCCTCTGTGTAGCAAAAAGAGAAAAAAAAAAGAGATGTTCTAATAGCCAAGGCAACACAAAAAGAAAATGTTTTTTGCCTTATTTGGTAGTGAGAGACGGAGTTTTCTCAAAAGGCATGTTTAGCTAGAAAGTAGGGTGTTCTGTGGTAAGATAAGGATATTGTCTTACAGCAAGAGCTGTATTTGGCTTTCTTTTTTCATGATGTACTCCTGTCAGGCTCTCTTGATAGCAGTTGCTTGGACACTTGAGATGGCAGAGCTAAGTGAGAATATTACACCAGGGTGACTCCATTTTAAGCCACTGATCATCCCTTGTCAATAAGTTCCCTCTTATCCCCCAACATTATGTAGTTTAAACTTAGGTCTCTTTTTCTTTCCTTCTCAAATAGGAACAGACAGCTTGCTTTTCTTTTGTCAGGCCTGGGGCTAAGTGGAGATCGGTACAACAACTTTCCTATTTTGGGGAAATTCTACTTTTCAACATAACTCTTCCAGCTATCTGGAAGATTAACTGGCCACTCTATGGAACAAAGTAACAATTTTGAAAGTATTTCTAAACTTATGAGTGAGTTTGCACCTTCTTTCTCTTTATGGATTTCAGATTATTATATCAGTGTAGTAATCTGGCTGATTGACAAAAGATATTGACTTTTTATAGTTGCAGAGTCAAAGGGCCAGATAAGAAAAAAGTTAAGTTGCAGCTATTTAGAATCAAAACTAATGAAAAGATATTTAATCTGCTTGCCTTTCATAGCAGACCAATACATGACGATATGTATTTTATCCCACTAATCTCACATTTAAGATGTCCAGCCAGTTTGAGCAAATCTTTAAGGTAAAGATTTAAGGTAAAGAAACAAGCCCAGCTTATTTAATGGACTAATATTGAGTTTGTAACCTAAATTCACATCATAATATTTCCACTTGCCAATTCTGTTGAAGCACTTTGAAGCTGACCTGAGTTAGTCTCTATTTTCATCAGACTTAAAACACTGAAAATATGCTGAGGTCTGGAACTGACCAGTACAAGAGAACAAAGTATATTGACCAATAATAAACCATCTTACATACCTGAACTAGTGTAACATAAATTCCCTCTCCATTATTCCATCCAAAAAGGAAAGAAAATAAATTTCCAGCAATGGTCTCCCACACAGATATCATCCAGCTTCTTCTGTGGGAAAGTATGTAATGAAATTTGCAGAAGGGAGGGAGGGAGGGAGGGAGGGAGGGAGGAAGGAAGGAAGGAAGGAAGGAAGGAAGGAAGGAAGGAAGGAAGGAAGGAAGGAAGGAAGGAAGGAAGGATAGATGTGTGATAACACTTCCAATACTATATCATATTTGCCAGCAATATTGTAAAGTCAGACAAGGCCAGAGCTGTTTCTGAATTGATACAAAGCCTTTATAATTATTCTTTTTAGTCTCTTGCTAATATGTTTCCACTAGGGCAGATTATTGTAAGTGAATAAAGTTGTGGCTCATTTATTTCTCCTTCTGAGATAGTACAAACATTGAATATTTTTAACCATTGCAAGGATGGAACAATAAAATGAGAGACATAAAATGAATATTTGAGAAGCATTTTCTGGCATCATTTTATATAAGTGTAATCTTGTTTGTGTACAAGTGAATAAGGAGTATGCTCTCCTGTCCATGTTCAATGTGTCATAGAGAGACAACTAAGAATTTCAGCTATAAGTTTGCCTAGGGACAAATCCAATGTGAATCTGGAGCTGCTTCCTCAGGCAAAATATCAGAAAAATGTTCCAAGATAAAGGAAAAAAAAAAGACCATATGTTGATTAGCCTAGCCCAGGGGCAGGCAACCTCGGCTCTTTTATGACTCATGGACTTCAACTCCCAGAATTCCTGAGCCAGCCAAGCTGGCTCAGGAATTCTGGGAGTTGAAGTCCATGAGTCATAAAAGAGCCGAGGTTGCCTACCCCTGGCCTAGCCAATAGAAATTTCTCAGAGGTTTTGCAGTGCTCATAGAAAGTGCCAACACAGTCAATTATATACATTTATCCAGAAAATGGAAAAGAGTAGCAGTGGATTGATTTCTGGACATAGAAACAATAGAAAAGAAAAAGAAAAGAAGAGAAAAAAAATTCTATTAGATCCACAAATTTACAGTGATTTATTTTGCCACTATACATTTATTATAACAATATACAACCTGTGATCTGCCATTACAGTGATCGGCTAGTGACTTTTAAACTGCTAATGTAGAAATGGTTGCTGCCTGATAATTTGAAAGTTGTATTTCCAACAAATCCTTAGGATGCTATTATATGAGAAAGCTGGCCTGCTAGCTGTGACAAAAAATTCCACATGACAGCAATTTAGCTGTTCCTTGCTTTCATCAATTTTCTAAGTTATCCACCCTAAGTTATGGGGACTTGTACAAGTTGGAGCCCTAAAATACACATGAAAATGATTTTTTTTGTTGGAACCTCAGTCCAGAAAAGGTATAAACTTTGGGTAAATCATTTGTTGTTGTTGTTAATTGTGAAGTCATGTCCGACCCATCGCGACCCTATGGACAATGTTCCTCCAGGCTTTCCTGTCCTCTATCATCTTCTGGAGTCCATTTAAGCTCACACCTACTGCTTCAGTGACTCCATCTAGCCACCTCATTCTCTGTCATCCCATTCTTCTCTTGCCCTCAATCTTTCCCAGCATTAGGCTCTTCTCCAGTGAGTCCTTCCTTCTCATTAGGTGGCCAAAGTATTTGAGTTTCAACTTCAGGATCTGGCCTTCTAAAGAGCAGTCAGGGTTGATCTCCTCTAGGACTGACCGGTTTGATTGCCTTGCAGTCCAAGGGACTCACAGGAGTCTTCTCTAGCACCATAGCTCAAAGGAGTCAATTCTTTGGCGCTCGGCCTTTCTTATGGTCCAACTTTCACCGCCATACATTGCAACTGGGAAGACCATAGCCTTGACTATACGGACTTTTGTTGACTGTGTGATGTCTCTGCTTCTTAGTGTGCTGTCTAGATTTCTCATGGCTTTCCTCCTGAGGAGCAAGTGTCTTTTAATTTCTTGGCTACAGTCTCCATCTGCAGTGATCTTGGAGCCCAAGAAAATAAAATCTGTCACTACATCCATTTCTTCCCCATCTATTTGCCAGGAATTGAGAGGGCTGGATGCCATGATCTTAGTTTTCTTAATGTTTAGTTTCAACCCAACATTTGCACTCTCCTTCTTCACTTGCAACAAGAGGCTCTTTAGTTGTTCTTCACTTTCTGCCATTAGAGTGGTATCATCTGCATATCTTAGGTTGTTGATATTTCTTCCGGCAATCTTAATTCCAACTTTTGATTCATCTAGCTGTGCCTTTCTCATGATGGGCTCTGCATATAAGTTAAATAGGCAGGGCGACAGTATACAGCCTTGCCGGACTCCTTTCCCAATTTTGAACCAATCAGTGGTTCCGTGTCCAGTTCTCACTGTTGCTTCTTGGCCCACATATAGGTTTCTCAAGAGAGAAATAAGATGGTCTGGTACGCCCATCTCTTTAAGAACTTGCCACAGCTTGTTATGATCCACACAATCAAAGGCTTTAGCATAGTCAATGAAGCAGAAGTAGATGTTTTTCTGGAACTCTCTAGCTTTCTCCATGATCCAGCGTATGTTGGCAATTTGATCTCTAGTTCCTCTGCCTCTTTGAAATCCTGCCTGTAGTTCTGGTAGTTCTCGATCCACATACTGCTGGAGTCTAGCTTGTAGGATTTTAAGCATAACTTTACTAGCATGTGAAATGTGCAATGGTGCGATAGTTTGAACATTCTTTGGCACTGCCTTTCTTTGGAATTGGAATGTAAACTGATCTTTTCCAATCCTGTGGCCACTGCTGAGTTTTCCAAATTTGCTGGCAAATTGAGTGTAGCACTTTTACTGCATCATCTTTTAAGATTTTGAATAGCTAAGCTGGAATACTGTTACCTCCACTAGCTTTGCTGTTGCTCAGATTTCCTAAGGTCCATTTCACTTCACATTCTAGGATGTCTGTCTCGAGGTCAGTGACCACCTCATCGTGGTTATCAGAGATTTTAACCTCATTATTGTATAGTTCTTCTGTGTAATTTTGCCACCTCTTTGTAATCTGTTCTGCCTCTGTTAGGTCCCTGCCATTTTGGTCCTTTATCATACCCATTTTTGCATGAAACTTTCCCTTCATCTCTCCAATTTTCTTGAAGAGATCTCTGGTCCTCCCTATTCTATTGTTTTCTTCTATTTCTTTGCACTGTTCATTTAAGAAGGCATTCTTATCTCTTCTAGCTATTCTCTGGAATTCTGCATTCAGTTGGGTGTATCTTTCTTTTTCTCCCTTGCCTTTCACTTCTTTCCTTTCCTCAGCTATTTGCAAAGCTTCATCAGACAGCCATTTTGCTTTCTTGCATTTCTTTTTCTTTGGGATGGCTTTTGTTGCTACCTCTTGTACAATGTTGCGAACCTCCATCCATAGTTCTTCAGGCACTCTGTCTATCATATCTAATTCCTTAAATCTATTTGTCACCTCTACTATATATTCAACAGGGATATGATTTAATTCATACCTGAGTTGCCTAGTGCTTTTCTCTACTTTCTTCAGTTTAAGCCTAAATTTTGAAACAAGAAGCTCATGGTCTGAGCCACAGTCAGCTCCTGGTCTTGTTTTTACTGACTGTATAGAGCTTCTCCATCTTTGGCTGCAGAGCACATAGTCAATCTGATTTCTGTGTTGACCGTCTGGTGATGTCCATGTGTAGAGCCGTCTCTTGGGTTGTTTAAAAAGAGTGTTTGCGATGACCATCATATTCTCTTGACATAATTCTGTCAGCCTGTGCCCTTCTTCATTTTGTACTCCAAGGCCAAACTTGCCTGTTATTCTGGTTATCTTTTGGCTTCCTACTTTAGCATTCCAATCCCCCATGATGATAAGGACATTGTTTTTTGGTGTTAGTTCTATAAGGTGCTGTAGGGCTTCATAGAACCGGTCAATTTCATCCTCTTCAGCAGCAGTGGTTGCATAGACTTGGACTACTGTGATATTGAATGGTTTGCCTTGGATTCGAACTGAGATCATTCTGTCATTTTGGGGATTGTATCCCAGTAATGCTTTTCCTACTCTTTTATTAACTATGAAGGCTACTCCATTTCTTCTGAGGGATTCTTGCCCGCAGTAGTATACCTGATGGTCATCTGAATTAAATTCACCCATTCCTGTCCATTTTAGTTTGCTAATTCCTAAGATGTCGATGTTCAGTCTTGTTATCTCTTGTTTGACCAGTACTAACCCTCTTCTCTTCCCCAGTAGCATATTGGACACCTTCCAACCTGAGGGGCTCATCTTCCAGCATCATATCTTTTTGCCTTTTGGTAGTGTCCATAGGGTTTTCATGGCAAAGATACTGGAGTGGGTTGCCATTTCCTTCTCCAGTGTATCACATTTTGTCAGAACTCTCTGCTATGACCTGTCCGTCTTGGGTGGCCCTGCACAGCATAGCTCATAGTTTCACTTAATTACGCAAGCCCCTTCGCCATGACAAGGCAGTAATCCATGAAGGGGGGGGATAAATCATATGTACACCAAATAAAACTGGGGGCATAATTATTAAGAGAACATTTAGGTTCTTGTAATTCTGTTAAGAGCGTGAAGTACTGACCTATTTTATTTTTGTATTTTATATTTTAAAAATGGTAGAATTTTTTTAAAAACTGTGCTTCAACTACTGAATTAAACATGGATCAAAGATAAAGGATTTGTGTTCCTTCTTTTTAGACTCATGTCATTAAGCTGCTGTTTCAAAATCATAATGCTTTTTTTAAAAAAACTAGTTTTATTAAGGCATTCATGTATGCATTAATGAGTTCTCCAGAGAGTGATCATTATACTGAGGGATTATGCTTTTCTGCCTAGAAGTAGCCTGACATAAGGTTAGATCCCTAGCTGGTGTAAATCAATGTGTCTTTTACTGGTATGAATGTTATTCATACTTTAGATAACAAGCCTGAGGCTCTGTGTAGCTATAACAGAGGTAAATCCATTTTTAAATAACTTCTAAATGAAGTTGGCAATGACATTAAATGAGTAAAGCACAACACATTTCTGAAAATTGAGGGATGCAGCAGCTCCTATTGGAAAGATGGAAAATCATGTAATTACAAGGCATTTCAGACAATAATGCCTTATTTGCCTCATATTACAAGTAAAACTAATTGTTTAGGCAACTAGCACATATACTTCTTCCCTTACATTTTCTCAAGCACAAGCATTGACTATAGCCTTCTGTTTGTTGATTATTGTACTATTATTGTTGTACTCCATTTTTATAATTCAAAAACAATCAGGAATAAGGAATATTTCAGAAACACAGAAGATGGAGGGGAATATAGAAGGTGTTCAGGCACTGCTAATGGCCTAACTGTGCTAATGGCCTATTACTACATTAGACTACTGAAAATATATAAAGAGGAGGATTAAATGCCTAAATATAATAACCAGGTCAAAGTCACCACATACCTTCAACTCGTATAGATAAAAGAAAGGATCTTGAATTGGCAGGACTTAGAATCTCATTGAGGTCAAGATCCTATTTATTTAAAAAGTCTACTAAATGTAGTGCTAAGTCATTAGATTTGGTATTCATGTAAAAATGTGCATAGAAATAACTGGAACACTGGCAATTGTTATGAAGGGGAGGATGCAGAAAAGAGCAAAGCCCTGAGGTATTGCTGTAGCCTCCTATAACTGATTTAGAGGAGAACAAAAGTGAAGAGTGAAATTAGTCAACAGTCTCCTTATGGTATTTTGAAAGCAAGGTACAAGATTGTTTTATAATGCAGAGGTAGGGATTTTGCCAGCTTTTCTTTGAACATGAGCTGGATTAGTGGATTACAATACTCAGCCTGCTAATGCTACAAAGAACAGTGATGGATTTCTGAAAGTTCAAAAGAAATAATAAATGTAGGGCAAATGCAGTGATTAATACCTCTTTTCTTATATAGAAAGGAACAAAATTGTTATGGACTTTGCTAACTGCTTTAAGTCTTAGCTCTTGGTTCCTGTACTGAAACCTTTTAACTTTTTCCCATATATTTGGGAAATCTAATCTATGCAGAATAATTCAAGGAACATGATACACAGATTGCTATGACTAGATCCCAGTATTGATGGTGTTATGTACTGGGCTCTTTGAGGAATACCACGTGGGTTGCTGGAGCAGCTAATGGCTCTCCAGCAACCCAGACTACAAGTCTCCTGTGCTGCAATTGGCTATCTCCAGGTGGCAATGGTTGATTCAAACCTATTGGCTGCTGCCTAGGAGCTAGACTATATATTGCGGCTAGTTGCAGCTATTTCCTCTGTTCAGTTCCTGCACAAAATAAATGATGAGTTACCCTGTACTCCATTCCATGTCTTCATTCCAGTGCCAAAGAACCCGCTATTTAACAGTGGCGATGAGGATTGGATCCTGCTTCACTGAATAAAGAGTGGAAGTCTATGAGGGAAAGGCAGTGCACACTGGTGGGAAAAGGCATTCCCCCCCCCCAAGGTCAGCTAGCAAGCTAAGCTAGCGACCTCGTGCTCAGTGGACTCATTCCCTGAGCCTGGAAGCAGGATTCCAAAGAATGCAGGAACCAGCAAGGAAGAATGCTGAAGGTTGGAAAACTGAGAGAATTCGACATGAAACACCCGGAGGAATGGCCATCATATTTATCACAAGTAGAAAACTACCTCAGGGCCAATCAGATTGCGGAAGAAGGACTGAAGGCCACAATGCTACTCTGCGTGTGAAGCCCAGCAACCTTTGACTTAGCTGAGAACCTTTTCGCGCCGACACCAATCAAAGCGGTCTCCTATGCAGATCTCAAAAAGAAGCTAACTGGGCACTTCCAGCCCAAGATGTCTGAAATGGCTTGGCAGTTCAAGTTCGACCAAAGAGTGCAGCTACCTGGGGAGTCAGCTTTGGAATTCATAGCGGGCCTATGCAAATTTTCAAATTTAGTAGAGCAACTATGAGACCGGCTTGTATGCGGCCTACAGGACAGAACGCTTCAGCAGAGACTATTTGCTAGGCCAAATTTAATGTTTTCTGAAGCACAAGACGAGGTGATGGCCGATGAAGCTGCCGGGGGTGGAGTTCAAACAGTACAGCCCGCCAGATTGACAAGCTTTGAAGAAACAGGCTGGAGGCTAAAACATATAGGGAACGGTTGCTGGAATTGGGTATGTGTAGTTTAATGAAGAGAAGGGTGAGGGGTGACATGATAGCAGTGTTCCAATATCTCAGGGGCTGCCACAAAGAAGAGGGAGTCAAGCTATTCTCCAAAGCACCTGAAAGCAGGACAAGAAGCAACGGATGGAAACTAGTCAAGTAGAGAAGCAACCTAGAACTAAGGAGAAACTTCCTGACAGTTAGAACAATTAACCAGTGGAACAACCTGCCTCCAGAAGTGGTGAATGCTCCAACACTGGAGGTTTTTAATAAGAGACTGGACAGCCATTTGCCTGAAATGGTATAGGTTTTCCTGCCTGAGCAGGGGGTTGGACTAGATGACCTCCAAGGTCCCTTCCAACTTTATATTATATTATTATTATTATTATTATTATTATTATTATTATTATTATTATTATTATTATTATTATTATTATTATTATTATTATTATTATTACCTTGAGGATCCCAAATGCACCAAAGAATCTTCCAAGGAAGAAGAACCAACTCCAAAAGCAATCCAACGCGCAACACCACAACAGCTGGCAGCGAGAGGACAGTTATAAGGCAGTTCTCTTACCGAGATGTAAGGGGTGCGGAGGCAACCATTTTCGCGCCAAATGCAGATTTTGATCAGCCATGTGCAGAGCTTGTGGAAGGACAGGCCACATCACAGTGGTTTGCAGAGCCCACCAGAGAGACCGGCCACCCAAACACCAGTTGGAGGAACTGACTAGGAGAGGTACTGGGGTTCAGGGTCCAGGTAGTATGGGGTTTTTCAGAAGCCGTAGAAGCATATGCCACACCGGGGCTCAACACCCCCTCAAACCCAAACTTAAGCTCATGGTAGAGCTACTAGGAGTTCCATGTAAGATGGAATTGGACTCTGGCTCTGCAGTCTCAATTATTTCTCAAGACACTTTTAACTTTGTGTGTAGGCGCAGTAACAATTGGGCCAAACTAAGATCCTCAGATATAATCCTAACAAATTTTGAAAATGCTCACGTTAAAGTCAAGGAAGAAGCCACTTACTTGGTAAAGTTTAAAGGGTTTTTGGGGCACCTGGATGTAATAGTAGTAGGGGGCCAGAGAACGAGTCTCATTGGAATCTATTGGTTTGATGCCTTAGGTATTCAGATTACTGGCATAAACCAGACACAAACTGCAGACCTCGTGAGGAATACACGGATGTTTTTGATTCAACCCTTGGAACATACTCAGGCCCGCCTATCTCATTTAAGCTAGATCCCAACGTAGTTCCAATCAGAGTTAAGCCTCATAGGGTCCCCTTTGCCTTAAAACATAAAATTGATTCCAAAATTGATAAGCTTGTAGAACAGGGTGTGTTACAGCCTGTTGATGGTGGGGAGTGGGAAACTCCTATAGTCACTCCACTTAAAGCCAATGGGGAAATTCGCATTTGTGCTCACTATAAATTCACACTAAATAAAGCCCTCAAGCAACACACTTACCCTGTTCCAGTGGTCAACCATATTTTAGCCTCCTTGCAAGAGGGTACTATTTTTGCTAAACTTGATTTAGCACAGCCCTATCAGCAATTGCTGGTTGTTGAGGCCACAGCCGCAGCTCAAATGATTGTGACTCACAGGGGGGCTTTCAAAGCTAAACACTTACAGTTTGGAGTCAGTGTTGCACCGGGTATTTTTCAGGGAATCACGGAGTGTACACTCAAGGGTATTCAGGGTGTGTGCCCTTATTTTGATGATGTTCTTATTGCAAGGGAATCCCCAGAAGTGTTGGCCAGTAGGCTCAGGGCTGTTTTGCAGAGGCTTCACAAAGCAGGCCTCAAATTAAAAAAAAGAACAAGTGTAGTATTGGGGTTTCTTCAACAGAATTCCTGGGTTTCCGAATTGATGCTAATGGTATTCACCCTGCTGAATCTAAAGTGAAGTCCATTAAAATGGCTCCTAGGCCCAAATCCAAAGGTGAGCTACAAGCATTCCTGGGCCTCCTAAACTTCTATCACACATTTCTACCTCATAAGGCAGCAATAGCAGAGCCCCTCCACAGGCTTCTAGATAAGAAAGCTCCACGGAAATGGACTAACTTGCATGAAAAAAGTTTCCAGGACTTAAAAGCACTATTATCAGAAAAGTCCACTGTAACTCACTACAAAGAGTCTAAACCTGTATGTCTTGCATCTGATGCATCTCCGTATGGGGTGGGGGCAGTTCTAAGTCACATAGAAAAAAATGGGAAACAGGTCCCGATAGCATTTCACTCAAGGACATTGTTCTCTGCTGAGTGCAACTATGCTCAGATTGACAAAGAGGCCCTAGCCATCGTTGCTGGAATAAAAAAATTCCATGACTATTTATATGGTAGGGATTTCACGGTCTACACTGACCACAAACCTTTGTTGGGACTTTTCACAATGGACAAACAAACCCCCCACATACTATCTCCAAGAATGCTGAGATGGTCTATTTTCCTATCTGCATACAATTTTAAATTAATTCACAAACGAGGCAAGGAAATGGGCCATGCTGATGACCTAAGCAGACTACCACTGCCACTAATGGATCCAGATCCGGCTCCAGCTGCTAGAATATTGTCCATACAGGACCTGCCTGAATTTCCCCTCCATGCAGGGGACATTGCTGCTGAAACTGCCACAGATAAAATACTTAGTAGAGTGTTGTCATGGGTTTACACGGGCTGGTTGGATAAAAGTCCAGGCTCAGAATTTCAGACCTATTTGGTCAGGAGGTATGAGTTATCTGCCCATAAAGGGTGCATTTTATGGGGAAACAAAGTCATAATTCCCACTCCCCTAAGAGACAGGGTTTTACAATCATTACATGAAGGCCATCCAGGCATTGTCAGAATGAAAGCTTTAGCTAGAAGCTACCTCTGGTGGCCTGGCCTTGACAAGGACATTGAGGCTCAAGTCCATGGCTGTTATACATGCCAGCAATCTAGGCCTGAAATGTCACAGGCTCCAGTTCACAGGTGGGAGGAAATGCACATTCCCTGGTCTAGGGTTCACATAGACTACACTGGGCCCTTTCAGGGACAACTCTTCCTTATAGTAGTGGATAGCCACTCCAAATGGCTGGAAGTAATTCCAGTTCCTAACATGACTACTGCTAGGACCATCCAGGTGCTGAGAAAACTCTTTGCCACACATGGGTTTCCAGATGTCTTAGTTTCAGACAATGGGGCCCAATTCACTGCTGCTAAATTTCATGCTTTCCTTAGAGCTAATCTCATCAGACATGCAACGTTTGCGCCTTTCCATCCATCTTCGAATGGTCAAGCTGAATGCATGGTGAGGACAATGAAGGAAGCACTCAAGCGCATTGTCACAGGTGACTGGCAGCACAGATTGGCAGATTTTTTACTCTGCCAGCATTCTACACCCTGCACTGCTACAGGCAAAAGTCCTGCAGAACTATGTTGGGGGAGGTGTTTGATTACTAAACTGGACAGGTTGCATTCAGATAGAGTGGCAGCAGAAGCCTCTCATCCAAAACTCTGAAGGGGCTGCACATGGGCAATTGGGTTTGAGCCAGGAACTATATTCACGGGGATCTGTGGGTTCCTGGTCAAATTTGAACAAGCCGGCCTGGTCTGATGGGTTTGGGTTTTATTACTGTTTTTATGTAATTTATTTGTTGTATTTGGGCATTATGGTTTAATCTCTTCTTAATTTTTGTATTTTTGTATTTTACTATTTATTGCCCTGTTCACCACCCTGAGTCCTTCGGGAGAAGGGCGGTATACAAATTAAATTAAATTAATTAAATAAATAAATAAATTATAAAGGCATCCGGACCCCTATCTTATGAAGTGGGGTTGGAGGGAGGGTGAGTTGTCAGAAGACACATTGATCAGCTCAGGAAACGGTTTCCAGAATGGCCACTAAGTGAGGACTGCATCACAAGTCCCTACCAAGGTCCTCAAACTTGCAGCCAAGCTAGTCCTCACATGAAATATCAGGACTTTTCCTTCTTAACTGAGGCAGAACCGGAGGAAGAACTGGGGAGCCCTGGAGTGCAACATGGGTCTCCTGAAGGAGTAAGCCAACCGAACCTCAACAACCGCAGTGCCTATTCTGCCGAACAGTCTAACTCTGGGGTGGGCCAACCTGGAGAGGCCAGCCAGAGTGCATCGAATCCCCTTGACTCAGGAGCACAAAGGGACACAAGTCTACGCACAAAGTGGGTAGACCCCAAAGTGTTGGGAACTCCAAGACGTTCCTCTAGGGCACACAAGCCTCCTTCATATCTTGCAGATTACGTTGTAAAATAAAGAGCTATATATTCTTGTAATTCCTGTTGCCATTAGACTACAGAAACTAGTGCTATGATGTAACTGTCTAAAAGTACCATCTTTTGAAGCCTATTCATTCAGATGTTGTTTAATAACATTGTAACCTACATTGTTTTTATTTTTATTATTATTATCATTTTCACTTAGTGTGTTTGGATAATGAGTCTCGACAATTGTTGATACTAATTGATGTTATTATGGTCTGATCTAAGAGAGGAGGGGTGTTATGTACTGGGCTCTTTGAGGAATACTACAAGTCTCCTGTGCTGCAATGGGCTATCTCCAGGCGGCAATGGTTGATTCAAACCTATTGGCTGCTGCCTAGGGGCTAGACTATATATTGCAGCTAGTTGAAGCCATTTCCTCTGTTCAGTTCCTGCACAAAATAAACGTACTCCGTTCCGCATCTTCATTCCAGCGCCAAAGAACCCGCTATTTAACAGATGGGAAACTATATAATTCAGTATTACGTTTTCTTTTCTCAGGAACTTTATTAATGCTGCAATACAGCTGAAACTTATTTAAAATTTTTAAAAGTATTGCTAGCTACCTTTTAAAAATACATAACCATGCAGAAATCATACATTATATTGCCCATTTTATTAGCTTGTCTTGTGAACAGCTTCTAAGTCTCTTGCCAGGGGTAGGGAATGAGAAGACACAATGGAATATGGAACAAGTGTGAATTTGGACCATATATCTTCTGGAGATGGTTTTATGTAGTGGCCATAGTCCCCAAGGTTGCATATTTGGAAGTTAGGCCACTTTTTCTATGTGGTTGCTAAGAGTTGTCAATGAGCTGATGATTTACATATAGATCAATCAAATTCAAAGTAGAAAAAGAAATATCTCCTGCTCTGATGATGACTCTTTCTCACTTGATATTTGTCTTTTAAACAAACAATTATTCTCATGTTTATACATATTTCTGAACAATTACAGAAAGCCCCACAAACAGCTTAGTCCTATCTTTGCCTGCTTGATTTATATTATTACACTTCACTGAGAGTTAACATATCTATTTTTGCCCTTAATCTTCACAGTATCTAAGTACTGTAAGATTATAATTCAGTATTAATAATTTTAAAAACTCAAGCCAACAAAAATGATAGTCCTACAGCAATTTTGGCATGCTTTTTTGTATCAATGAAGCTACTAAGTTGTCTGATAAAGCTATCATTTTTTTAAAAAAAAATATCCATATTCCTAAACTTTAGGAAAATGCAACTGCATATCTAAGCCAAAAGAAGAGAAAAACACAGAATTTAATGGCTGAAAGGAACCTTTAATATTTCCACAATTTCACAACAGCCATCTTCATAAGAGCAGAATTACACTTGTTAGAGGCAGTAGCAAATGTACCCAAGGCGCCTGACATTTGGCTGGCTAGTGGCTTACATAATTTAGCATTAAGAGTGGAAAATGGATTTCATGCAGAAAACTGACCCACTGCCAGCACTATTCAGTGTCTGGAAGTTGTGTAACTCAAGGGTTGACTGGAAGGCCAGACTAGGTGCCCTCAGAAACCTGCTGATTAGTTGGCACAAATGAACACTTTGAAGTTCTATTGCCACTTCTGGATTGGCACACAAGAATATTTCTCTCTTTCAACAGAGTGTCAGTCTGTTCACTTTTCCCAGCCCTGCAACTGGAGCAGTCTGTTTTATTTCTGCTCCATTCTATCTTGGCTTTCAAGCTTTTTTCTCATTGGGACTGACATTTGGGAAGCACAAGCTCTCTCTCACCATCTGGCTCCTACAGCTGTGTTGCTGGTGACTGCAGGGTGCATGCCTGAATATAGATCTTAGAAACCGTAACTGGTTGGAAATAACTAGTTAATAATGACATCTAATAACAAAAGCAGATAATATAAATAAGCTGTCAGGATTCCCATTTCTCATGAAGCAACCAATTTAATTTAAGAGTAGAAGACTAGGATCCAGGAAACTCACATTCTAATTTCCTTTCAGCCATTAAATTCTGTGCTTGGTTTTGAGCCAGATTTATTCTTAATCTATCATTAGTATGAATAAAATGAGAGTGGTAGATTATATATGCTTGTATTCTCCTATCTAAGAACAATTCAGGGTTATAGGGCCCCAACGCCATATGTTGTACTGACTACAAGTTATGGCAACTGAATACCAATATGTCTGGAAGGCACACCATCTTCAGGTTAATGTATTAAATAGCATAATAAGTATATCAATAGATACTAATTATAGTGTTTTTGAACTATGATGCTCCATTAATATGGTTGCTTTTAAAACCTCCTTCATATAAGTGCTAGCTATAAACTGAAATTAGATAACTATTTTATATTAACAGTATGCAAATTGTATCATGGATGAAACATGGATGAAGTTACCCTATAATCTAAAGCAGGGGTGTCAAACTCGTGATGTCACGTGACGTCGCACGACGTATCGGAGCTTTTTCCACATTGCCGGCAATGGGGTGGGTGCGGTTTTGTCAAGACGCATCCGGCTGATGGACTGGCAGTTTGACACCCCTGCTCTAAAGCATGGGTGTCAAACTCGCCACATCGCGTGACATGTCATGATGTATCACAACTCTTTTTGCATTGTCGGCAATGGATTGGGCACGGCTTCGGTATGATGAAACCAGTTCGGCAGTTTGACACCCCTGCTTTAAAGTGAGTACTACAAGTTTTCTCTACTGCTCAATTGTCTCCTGATTGAATTTCCCTGCACCAGTAGGAACAGCAAGAACTGATTTACGCAGGTGGCTATATGGCTGTTCAGTGTTACTCATGAAGGAATTAATTATTCTTAAATATTTCTGAAATATTTGGAATGAATTCCAGAGATTCTTGCCTCTTAGTCAACCAGCAGGTTACAGAAAGACTATAACATAGTTACTCTTTTGATGAGACTCAAGCAATTGTTTTGAGGCACAACATGAAGTAGAAATTTCAGAAAACTGCATTACCTATTTTGATGGACATTATCCCACCCAGAATTTATAGAGTGAAAAGCATGGGAAAGGGGATTCATAAGGCATCATATTTCCCTCCATCTCTCTCCACTTTCAAAAAGAAAATACTTAACTTGGGAAGCAAAACTTGAAAGACAATAGAAAGGAATTGAAGGAGTAATAAACCATATATCTCATAAACTGATATTGCTTCAGATTCCTTGCCAGATAATGTTCACCAAAGATTTAACCTTCAGCCCATTGGATTTTTAATAGTAAAATCAAAGGTCTGGAACTAACCTTGTTTCTTCTGATGCTCCATTAATCTGCAACAGAAGATGACCAACATCAGCTTCAATTCAATATTTATTTCCCCTGTTATGTTCAAGATATAAAATATTAGTGTAATGATCCATATTACATCCCTATTTAATTTTTTCAAGAATTTTATTGCTAATGTTTTTGAACATACTCAGGAACAAGCCATTCCTGGTTAATTTCAGTCACATATTCTGGCTTTATTCCCAAAATTTCAGAAATTTCATCTTATTTACTTAATGCTGAGAGACTGTTGACAGTTCCTGAAAGAGTTGCTTGTTCCAGGAAATATAAAGTGATGGCCCAAGATGAGATTGACTATCTGTTCCACATTAACATCATGGATTAAACCAAGAAATTTTCTTTTTAAATTGCTAATAAACCTTGCAGTATTTTGTGTAATTGGGTCAGTTCAGGTATTTTATTTTGGCTAATAAAATATAAAGTTATTAGGGACATTAAATTAGAAGCTTTATTTGAACCGTACAGCTTCAAGAGAAAATGCCTATCTCTCACTATTTTGTATTTTCCAGGTATTCTGCTTACAATTATATCTTGGTTTTCTTAAAGTTCATAAAATAACCAGTGGTTGTCTCTCTTCTAACCTTATTTACTTTCTAATTTTTTTCAGCTGTGACATCTATTTTAGCTAAAATTTGAGAATAATCTCATTAATTTTAGCTTCTATGAATTATATATTGCTGATAGCAAGATACAAAAGAGCTAATGATGAAGCTCACCATGTGACCTTTTTTTCAGTGTCAGAAGCATTGAAGTGCTTCCATCACAAAAGGATTTTCCAGTGATATCACTATTGCCTGGGGGATGCCCAGTTGGGGAATCCTTTCTTGTGCCCCTGAAGTTGTCCATCAAAATGGTACCCATTAATCTATTTGCAGCTGTCCTCTTTCGAAATGCTGGGTCAGCAGGAGCTCAAGTGTGTAATGGGAGCTCACCCTGCCCTGCGGCAGCAATGGGTCTCGGATGCGAGCCTGCCCATCGGCAGTCCAGCATTCTAATCTCATGAGCTGATGGCTGTATGACTCACTTTGGACCATTCCCACTCTCTACCTAAATCCTCTTTGTTGAATATAATTAAAGTAGGCTATCACATCTAGGTTATAAGAATATGGATGAGCATTGTAAAATCTCTGACTCTTGCCTACCCTCTCCTAGCCATTTTTGTACACCAGTTGTGGAAGCTCTAAATTGTGGGTGAATCCCAGGAAGGCTGCCTTGCAGGAACAGAAGATGATTAAATCAGTCTGAGATGTCTGCTGGATTGAGGTGGGTTTTTGTATGTATGTATGTATGTGTATATATATATATATATATATATATATATATATATATATATATATATATATGTGGATCCTTGGTTATTCGGGTTTTTCCCCGCGTAGAACTAAAGGTGTAGGCGCAACGTTTCGACGGAATCCCAACCGTCATCATCAGGCTGGTGGTATATATGTGTGTGTGTGTGTGTGTGTGTGTGTGTGTGTGTATGAATGTATGCATGTGTAATTTCCTACCTTATTTATTGGTGATACATTCAAACTCTGACTAATATGTGGAGGCAGAGATATCTTAGGATACTAACCTGTCATTCCTTGATTTAGACTCTAGAATTGGGGTGAGTCATAGTAGGCAATAGTGACAATCACTATAAAATTTATATGGATTATTTAAACCCTGTAACATTTCAAAGATATGGATGAGTGAAATAAGAACAACCACTTGCTTGCTTAATTCTTCCCTTCAATTGCTGATCATTTAACCAGATTAACCTCATGGTCAAGGGAACTGATTGACACATTATGTACTCTTGGATGCCTAAAGGAGGCAATTATTGAGATAAACAAATAACAAGAAAACTTAAAATAAAATTACTTTTATAGAACAAGTCATCCCTTGACTGGAAGTTTTTTCTAATTATATTTTATTTATTTATTTTATTTTAATTCCATTTATATCCCGCCCTTCTCCGAAGACTCAGGGCGGCTTACAAGCTTAGCAGTAGCCTTCATTCTATGTATATGCCTGCTTATTAGGGCTTTCACACACACCCCAAGCAGCATTATTACAAAGTCAGCTTAATTGCCCCCAACAATCTGGGTCCTCATTTTACCTACCTCGGAAGGATGGAAGGCTGAGTCAACCTTGAGCCTGGTGGGATGCGAACCTGCACTAATTGCAGGCAGCTGGTGTTACTTAAGGAGGCATTAGCCCACTGCTCCACCAAGGCTCTTTTATAGTTCATACTCAAATATTTCACTCTTGGGTAAGAGTATTGAGTAGAGTTGGTTTTGCATTCTTGATACACCTGGACTAAATCAATGTTCATGTAGCATCTATAATAGAATATGTCTCTGCTTTGGCCATCTTAGTAGACAAAGTGGAAACTAGATGTGAGAAATACAACCTTGCTAGTTCAGTTACTCCACAATGGTTTTTGATATTATTAATTATGGTGTCCTTCCTGCCTCATTAGGTGGGATGAGAATTGACAAAAGTGTATTGGTGTGGATCTAGTCTTTCATGTCAACACATGACCAGAAAATGTTCTTGCAGGAATAGTGTTCATACAAGATGATATAATTATGGTGTCCTATGAGATTTGGTTTTGTCTCCTACACTGTTTTATTAGGTCACTACAGAGATCATTCAAAGGTTTAGAGTGAGATGCCATCAGTATATGCTACTCAGCTATACTTCTAATTTAAAAAGCAATCAGAACCTGTTAAAACTATCTAATATCACTTAATGGGCTAAATGAGAGAGGACAAGCTGAAATTAAATTCAGAGAGGCCAGAAGCATTATTGGTAAAGAATATATTTTATCCTGGCACTGAGTTGCATTCTCCGTGAGTGTCATTAATCTGGAAGAAGCAAGTTTGGAATTTGGACTGTTCTTTGCTTGCTGTTTTTCAGAATTTTTAGGAATCAATTATGGCACAGAGTACATTTCAAAATTACCACTACTATAGTTTGCTATCTACATTTCCCAAACAGTCAGAGACTGTCATCCATAATTTGATTATAAACTGTCTTGACTGTTATAATGTACTTTTTTGTGGAGCTACCCTTGGAAAGATATTGCAGTTGGTATAAAATGCAATTTTCATACTTCTAACTAATGAAAGACTTAAAGAACATGTGATACTGCATTAAAAGATTTACATTGACTGCCAGCTGACAGCCAGGCACAATTTAAGATTGTCAGTAAGCCCTAAATGGCTGTGAAGTCAGCTATGAACCTGTTCAGTTAGTCAGATCAAAGCAGAACCTTTATGAAATATTCTGCTGCCAGAAGTTCAACTATCAGGGGCATGAGAAGAGATTTCCTCCTGTATGGCTGCAGGCTGTGAAATACCTTCTAAAAGGAGATGTGTTTGATTCCCACTTTCATGGTGTTTAGGAGGATAACAAAAATATATTGAAGTGGGCTTTTAATTGCTCATTATTTTAGTGTCAGGTTTAATTTTATGTCTTACTATAATGTCTTATATTCTATTTTGATGTTGTTATAGGCAAATCTGAATGTTGGAATAAGTAAAGGTTAGGGTTCCTTATTTAACAATAAATAAAACAAAAAATAAAAGTAGAGTGAGATAGGGATTAGTTGGCACCAAATAAAGTATTTCTGAACACTATGTTGAGAGTTCCTATTGTGGGTGGTAAAAATCAAGTTTGGCAGCTCATTCTTTGTTTATCCTTCTTTCTCACATACAGTAGATATCATTTATGACAGGGGTCCCCAATCCCCTGTCTGTGGACCAGTACCAGGCCACAGCATGCCAGCAACCAGTCTGCACAAACAAGCAAAGCCCCATCCATGAGATGCAGGCAGCAAAGAAAACCACGCACCCTCTGGTCTACGGAAAACCTCTCTCCACAGAATTGGTCCCTGGTGCCCAAAAGGTTGGAGGCCTCTGATTTATGATATTCCTCTCTTCTTTGCTTCTGCTATCTTTGGGATCTTGCCTGAGATCTGAACTGAGAACCTGTAAAGAGTCTTTCTGATACTAAGCCAAAGGCTGTATGTAAACTATGGTCATAAAATGCCCAACTTGATCTAAAGTGTGAGTGACAGCAATATACAATCCAAGAACTGAAGCATCTTTGAGTCAACACTGTCAGCAGACTTTTGCTTGAAGTGGTATTGGGATAGACATAGGACTTATTAAATCTTCTAGCAACATTCCTTTTTGATGTTAAGTTGGAAAAGCTGCTGATACTGCTCTGCTTCTTTCAAGTGGAAACAATCAAAATTTTCTGGTGTGAAAGGTTGAAAAGAAGCTAATTTAGGTATCTTTAATTTAAGAGGCATTCTTACAATGTTGTTAGCTTTCACTTTCATATGTGAACAACAGCAGGCAAGAAGGGTAATTTTTGCTGCTAAATAATAACTGGTTTCTTTTTTTAAAAATAGTAATTTTATTAAAAAATTATAGTTAAAAAGATAAAATTATTACAAACTAAAAATAAAAAATAGAAAGAAAAAAGGAAAGAGAAAAATAAGAATAAAGAAAAAATAAATATGTAAAGAAATTATTTTCCCTCTTCATAATAAATATAAACAATTTCAGAATATATCACCTTCTCTTAAAATACAAGTGATGTCTTCTTCCCATATCCCATCTCTTACGTATAAATACATTCTTAAAGACTTGTCATTTAGTTCTGGTCAGCAAAAGTCCATTAAAGGTTATCAGAGATAACAAAATTTATATTTCAAACTTCATCTAGTAAATCGACTTTCTTTTATTTTTAACAATCTTTAGTCCCTTCAAATAAAATTCTAAAATTTTATATTTCACCTTGTTATCCCTTCCAACAAAATTCTTCAAAGCTTTAGCAAGTCTCTTTTGAAATCCAGTGTAGGAAATTTATCCAAATTCTTCTTCTTCTTCTTCTTCTTCTTCTTCTTCTTCTTCTTCTTCTTCTTCTTCTTCTTCTTCTTCTTCTTCTTCTTCTTCTTCTTCTTCTTCTTCTTCTTCTTCTTCTTCTTCTTCTTCTTCTTCTTCTTCTTCTTCTCCTTCTCCTCCTCCTCCTCCTCCTCCTCCTCCTCCTCCTCCTCCTCTTCCTCCTCCTCCTTCCCAATAAGAGAGGGAGTAAGAAAAATAATAAGAAGGATAAATAATAAAGCTACAGCTGTACTACCCGAATAAATACATATAGATATTGGAACTGTAAGAATGAGGTATTTAGCATAGTGATGGCCTGAGGGGAAAAAACCATCACTCTGTCTAGTTATTTTGGCCTGCAATGCACTGTAGCACCATCCTGAGAGGAGAAGTTGAAACATGTCCAGGATGTGAGGGGGCTATAGATGTTTTTTCAGCCCTCTTCCTGACCTGCTCAATATATACCTTGTAGGGTAGGCAAGTTGGGTTGTATGCAATGTGTGAGTTCCGCCACCTTTTTCTTTTACAAAAAAAAGCACTGATTATGACAGATCACATACTATTAACTACCTTTCTATTTTCATTCTCAGAATGCAAAAAACAAAACCAAAAACCCAACCTCATATTTAAAGCTTCTATTGGGGTATAAGGATTCATTTATTTGTCATTGTTGCATAATTTGCAATTATTGATTTCATTTTTTCATCCAAACAAAACTGCCTTAGCCATTGGTATATTGCTTTAAAGCCTCCTACTCTTCATAACATTATATAGCCTAGCTAATATTTGCTGCAACTCATTCAGATTTTCAGCCAACAACATAACAGCATTGTCTGCATGCAGAAATATATCCGTGTTAATGTCCTTAATTATCTCAAATGTCACACCAAATCCTCTTTATATATTCATAAATAAATACAAATACTAAACAACCAACCTTGTGTCTTATTCTGTACTCAGTGTTGAACCACTTATAAGCATTCCATTTATTCTTATATATCTTTTATCTTAACCTAGGGTATCATTGCTTTAAGCAAAATGGTGCATGTAACCTTCTAGAGTGTAGATCTACCAGTTGTGGGTTTAAATAATTTAACAATCAGTTCTGTTCATCGTCATCACTGGCATGACACGTCTCGCATATTCATCATCGCCGCATTGCTGTCATCACTGGCATGACGTGCCTTGCATATTCATCATCACCTGAGTCATGTCACATTGACATCATCACCGGCATGACACATGTTGAACTGATGTCATCACTGGCATCGGTGTCACCAGCACTACGTGCCTCACAAATTTATTGTAACCAGTTCGCTGAACTGAAAAAAAAATTAGGTATCGATTCTGCCGAACCAGTGTGAACCAGCTAAATCCCACCACCATGATCCAATTCTGTGAAGTTACTGTGGCTTGCTCTGGGTTAGGCATGTGTTTGAAAACTAACAATGCTAAGTAGAGAATAAGAGCCAGTGATTTAGTTCTCTAAAGTATAATGCTGACTAGTGTACAATGCATGTCTAATAAGCATTCATATGTTGAGTTCAAGACTAAGGCTTTTAGTGACACTTTAATAAATAAAAATGTGCATTGTGTAGGCATGTGGACTACAGTGTAGTGGACTACAATGTGATGGAATCTCTCATTGAAAACTGTTTTCTTTCCCTTTCAAGCATTCTTTACTTATATATTAGAACACACATGCAATATTAATTACTTGTACATGGGCCATAAAAGCATGTTCTTTCACTGCCCTATGGTGTAACACATGTGGTATAGCTCTCTTTTTATTTGATTTGCATTGCTTCTGGAGCATTCTGTAATGGCATCACTTTCTATACTGAGCATTTGGGTTGATTATATTGCATGCCATATTTAGTACCTGCTGCCCTGTTTCCATGGTAACAGATTGTGCTTAAGTGTAGGTGAGAATGGTGAGTTAATTTTAAATGTGATGAACAAAAAAGGGGCAAACCATTACAAATGCATCTACTGAAATATACTCTATAGCATTGCCCATAAAAGACCTCACTGGGTTTTGTTAGCAAGCTTTGAAATTCAGGTTAGTATCACTAGCTCTTGTTCTCATATTACACATCTACTAGAGCTTTGGTTGCAGGACTAGTAATATTATCTAATATTAATGCCATTTTTACCTTACATTTTTATGGAACAAACATTCTTCTAAGCAACTACAAGGCAACAGGAACAAACCAACTTGCCAGCAGCATTTATATGGATAATATGTATGGCTTAGAAAAAGTTTTGGGATAACCAATCCCTTCCTTTAAAAAAAAGAAGAATACCATGGTATAACCAATACCAACCAACCTAACTAAACCAGAATGTACAAGTGAATCACTTGCTGTGATTCAGCAAGTCAGATGTAAATCATTGAAATATAGGATGGCTGTCTAAATTGGTCTGTTTAAAAGAAAAAAAAGGGAGGGATATTTGTCAAGAATTGAGCAAGCCTTGTAGGGCTGGTTCATCTTGCAATATATATTGGGAAGGGTTGTATATGGAACAAACTTCCAATATAAATGTATATTATCGATTATTTTTAGCTTAAACATTCTAGCACATACTAAGGACAGTTGAATACAAATGAAGTATATATTACATGGGACAGCTATCTATTAGAGGAAAATGCATATGTAAAACATACCAGATTGATATTTTCATTGAAATACCTCTCTTTCTTGCCAATTCAAAGTGAGTTCAGAGACCATTAGTGCAGAGATGAAATTAGTATTATTATTTTTGTTTTGTTCTCCCAGTGAATGCCACTGCATGATCACTTGTTTCATTTTCTCAGTCGCCGCTGCTTCATATCCAATCACTCATGTTTCTCTCCTAAGGGTTGGGTATAATTACATTTCAGACCAATTGAAAGAAACTTTATCAAGGAGACTGTAGTATTCAAGATCATGCTTATATTTCAGGTGAATGACATCTTGGAAAAGCTAAAATGTACACCAACTACCAGGCATTCTGAAACCAGATTCTCAGATGCTGCTGTTTTAGATTTTAGTCACACAATCCTATTCTTTTTTTTCTTTTTCACTGCAGAATCAGTCAAAATATGGCTCTGGAATGGTATGCAAAGCCCTTAGCTCAATAAAACTGAGCAACTGTCTCCTGTTTCAGATATGCAAGTTTTTCTTTCCTTTAGTTCCAATTTAATATTTTGTTTTGTTTGGTGAAAAAGTGAATTGCAGTATATTTATTTATTTATTTATTTATTTATTTATTTATTTATTTATTTTATTACATTTATATACCTCCCTTTCCCTGAGGACTCAGGGCGGTTTACAGGGAATTAAAAACCAACAATACAAAAGTTAAAACCAATTTTAAAAAGATTAAACTTAACCCTGTGTAATTAAAACCCAAATTAAAATAAATTACTCCTCAGCCTGGGCCAGAGAGCTCGAAGAGCCAGGTCTTCAGGCCCCGGCGGAATGACCGGAGGTCGGGGGCAGTCCTCAGCTCCACTGGCAGCTGGTTCCAGAGGGCAGGCGCCCCCACTGAGAAGGCCCTATCCCTGGGTGTTACCCGCCGGCAATCTCTTACCGGTGGGACCCTGAGCAGGCCCTCCCTGTGGGAGCGCACTGGACGAAGGGCATTTGAAATCAGCATAAATTACACTTCTTAAAATATCAGGCAAATGTGCATTTCCTTAGTAATTTTTTTAAAGCACTTAAAATATCCAAGTATTTAATTTTCTCAAAACAGTCCATTTTCTATATACGTATTTAGACACAAGTTCCACTGAATGTAATGGATTCTGGGCTTGTTTTTAGATAGTTACAAAGTGGAAGAAGATAAAGAGGCAGTAAACGGGGCATTCCTAGCTATTATTAGATTAAAAGCTTTTTTAATTGAATAGTTGAGTCTCCTAGGTTTTAACCTGTAACCCTTCCTTAACAGAGATGATTCAACAATCCTCTTGGTGAGGCCTCCAGAGAGTGGGCATGTCAATGGGTCCATGCAGTAGTGATTGCCTCCTTGAGACGGGTTGATTCTGCTGACTTTAAAAGAAGGGATGGTTTACCCCTCCTAAAGAAACTATCACTGGATTCTTTTTAAAGTTTGTAAATGGCAAGATGGTTGACCTACAGTTCCAAAGAATCTTGGAGGAAATGGATTACCTAGATATTTTCGAGTCAGTTTTCAGGTTGGAATACTGTACTGAAATAGCTTCAGTCATGCATGTGATTAACCTGTGACAAGCATCAAATGAGGGTAATGAATCCATTCTGGCTCTCTTTCACTCAATAGCTTTTAGTATTATCAATCATAATTTAATTTAATTTTAATTTATTAATATTTCTATACTGCCCTTCTCCCGAAGGACTCAGGGCGGTGAACAGGGCAAGAATAAAAAACACAGAATTACAAAAGTTAAAAAATTATTAAATACATGCCCACTAAAAACAATTAATACATAGTAAAACCCCAATAAAATACAATAAAAACCCCACCAATCCCCCATCAGGCCAGGCCAGCTTGTTCGAACAAGTATGTTTTTAGATCGCGGCGAAAGGAGCGAGGATCGGGCGCCGTCCGGAGCTCAACCGGTAACTGATTCCATAGTTCCGGGGCGCCCACAGAAAAGGATCTCCCCCTGGGGGCCACCAATCGACATTAATGGGATTATAATGGATTGGGAATGGGGTGGGCACTGTTTCATTTGGTGTTGTTGTAGAAAGAGTGGTCCATTCCTCTATCCCTTCTTTGCAGTGTATCTCCTCTTTCCTCTGTAATCTATAGACCAAGCAACTTTGAGAAGTAATCTAACAGCACAGAATATGATGTCATCAGCATATTGGTAATACTCCATGTACACCTCTAATCTTTGCCATCCAAGTGAGGTTGTCAAAGTTTTGTCATAGTGTCTAGGATCTGTAAGAATGTGAATGGGAAACTCAGCTCAATCCTACCAAGATTGAGATACTGATTACCATGTATATAATCCTACCTGGCATAGGATTACATTATTTGAAGGACTGCCTCCAGTGAAGGATATCTGTCAATCTCACAAACTCCGACAAGGTGGGAACACTCCAGGTTACTTCACTGAAATAATATCACCTTATGGGATTTCAGAGACTTCTTTAAGGCAGCCCTTGCCTTTTCAAATGATCTGCCCACTGATATATGATTGGCCTCAATCCTGTAGGCTATTTTTGTGCACACCCAGAGTTGAGCAGGCACTTAAAAGATAAGTACATAAATAAACTGAAGTAACATATCATAGACTTGTTGCTTGTCCAGGACTGGTACTGAGATTATTATGAAAACTGTAACTTGGAACTTTGCAGGAAACTCTGAACAATCTTTCCCCAAACAATAAGCAACATGAATACCCAAACTATATGAATACTTTTACAAAAGCAAATAGCATCCACAAGATGGTATCAATCAAGTAAGAAATGTTTGGATTATGATTCTTATCATACAGTAATTATTGCACCAAACTCGAGAAGACTATTCTACTGCAGGTGAAAGCACATATGCAAGAATAAACTGACCAGTATTTTTATCAGAATAGCTCTAACTTTATGTCAGATCCTCTTTTCTCCAAATATTTTACAACTATCTAGCAATCCTGGAACTATTAGGCTTGACATCTGATTTCCCCATATAATCATAGCCCATAGAAATAACATTTTATGTGGCCACCTTTTTTTTACTGGAAATCTTTTTCCAACCATAGACGTGACCTACTTAGTGATTAAGTAGCATATTCAGTTACTGGTTTTGGATTGCATAAACTTGTTAGCTTCAGTATGCAGTTTATTAAAGTGCAAGCAGGTATACTACTAATTATGTTCTATAATGATGGACTGCTAATGGGACTCTTACATGCCCCAGCCATATAACTTCCTTCTCTTTGTTAACAGCTTCTGTAATTATATTGTCAAGGTTCCAACTAATGAAATTGAATAAAATAGAACTCTGAGGCTTGAGAATTCCTCAAAGAATATGTTTATTGGATACATAATAGCGGCATGATCAAAAGTGAAACCAACTTTAAACTTTCCCCCAGAGATTCAAAGTAATTAAATGTAACAATTTCCTCCCTTGTATAATGCTACTGATCACATTATCCAATAAATGCATTTGGCGGTCTTCTTAACAGTTCTTCTCTCCGTCTTCAGGGTCCGGTGAGAATGACTTTGGTTCCCATGGGATTGTTCTATGTTTAGTCTAATAAAAGTAAAAGCAACCTGATCCTCCCCCTTCTCTTTATGTGGCAACTGATAACGACAAAGATGGTGTCAGCTAGGTTCATTGCAGAAGTTTACAGTCGGACTCCCTAAAGAAAAACAAGTTCCTACAAAACAAGTATAGATATGCATTAGGAATGTTTCCATTAGTTATGTATTGGAGGCTCTTTAGGCTTCTGGGAGTTCTATGATAATTGCCATTGCTATCTCTTCTCAAGGTTGGGAAGGATCTGCTACTTGTTGTAATAATCCAGGGGGGTTACCAGGATGTTTCTTTGTGGCTGCACAGGTTGCACAACTCTTAATATAACTTTCAATGTCCTTCTTCATCCCCAGCCACCAAAATTGCTTCCTTACCAGATGCAAGTTTTTCAGGAACCCCACATGGCTGGCTTGCTTAGCATCATGGCTCCATTATAGGGCTTGTATCCTGAGGGTATTAGGAAGGTAGAGCTTGGATCCCTTTCATGCAAGTTAATCTCTATAGATTAATACCTGTCTGTTGGCTCTGAACCATGGGTCAGTCTTTAATTCATGTTTGAGCTGCTGGGTTAAATGGCTATCAGGACTTGTGGGTCGCTTTGAGTTTGGTGCCTAGCAGTCACTTGTGGTGGGGGAATGATGGCATTGATTATTTCTTCATGGTGGCTTTTGTATTGTGGCATCCTGGACAAGGCATCAGCCAGGAAATTCATTCCCCCAGAAAGGTACTTTAGGGAGAAATTAAAATGATTGAAGTATTGCACCCAGCAAATTTGTTTAGGGGATAATTTCCGTGGGGTCCTAAGAGCCTCAAGATTTTTATGGTCTGTCCACATTTCAAATGGCACTTAACTCCCTCCAGAAAATAGTGCCAAGTCAACAATGCCCACTGTACTAAAAATGCCTCTTTCTCCCACACAGCCCAACATCATTCTGTGTCTGTGAGTTTCCTGGAGTTGTATGTGCAGGGTTGTAAGACCCCTTGGTTGTTTTTCTGGAGGAGGACTGCACCCACAGCAATGTCACTAGTGTCTACTTGGATGATGAATTGTTTCTCAGGGTCAGGATGTTTGAGGACCTGTTCCTCTGTGAATAGTCTCTAGAGCTGTTCAAATGCAGTTTGGCATTTGATCATCCAATTTAAAGGTTGACTAGGATGAGGCTTTCCTCCCCCTTTCCCTGTTCTCAAAAGCTCAGTAATGGGAAGCACTATCTTGGCAAAAGAAGGAAGGAATTGCTGGTAACAGTTAGTGAACCACAAAAGCTTTGCAGTTGCTTGTAGGTTCGTGGCGTCTGCCATTCTAACACAACCTTCACTTTGGCTGGGTCCATTTCCACTTCTTTGCTGGAGATTCAGTACCTTATATAATCAAGGTGGGACTGATCGAATTTGCATTTAGACAGCTTGGCATAGAGGTTTGCTTTCAATAATTTCTTAAGTACTTCATGAACTAATTTGACATGTTCCTCTATGGTCTCAGTATAGATAAGGATGTTGTCCAGGTAAACTAGAACCCCCTTGTAAAAGTGATCATGCAGTAGACTGTTTATCAGATGCATAAACATGACCAGGCCTCCCTGGAGCCCAAAAGGCATGGACTGGAAACTCCCTAAAAGACAATTGAAAGTGGTTTTCTACTCATCCCCCTTCTTGATTCTTACTCAGTAATAAGCTTCTCACAAATCCAGTTTGGTAAAAATCTTTCCCTTTGCTAGGTGGGCTAACATGTATTTCATTAGGGGGAGAGGGTACATATTTTCCATGCTAACAGTGTTTAATCCTTTAAAATCCATGCACAGTCTCAAAGATCCATCTTTTTTCTCTTTGAATAGTACAGGGGCAGCCAAGCTAGACTTAGCTGGCTGGATGAAACCCCTGGTCAAGTTTTTGTCAGTATATTGCCTTCGCTCCTTCATTCCTCTGGGAGTCATGGAATATATCTTTGGCTTAGGGAGCACCACCCCTGGTAGGATTTCTGTGGCACAGTCAGTGGATTGGTGAGAGGGGAGTTTTTCTGTACCAGCCTGCTACTGGCCCTGCAGCAAAAGCAGGGACAACCCCTTTACAAACGGCAAGAGGCTGGAATAAAGCCTGCCAAATTTATTAACATAAAACAGAGCAAGACAAGACACCAACCATGAAACAGGAGCTATGAAACAGGAACTATCCAAGCGGTTGCCTTCAGCAAACCAGCCCTCCCACACATTCCCCTTAAATACAGTTCAGGGCGTGGCCTCTCTCTGCCTCCTTCCAAGGTGCCCCATTGCCTTCCTCTGTTTACTCCTGATTGACTGCCTTCTGCGTTGGGCGTCCTTGAACAGGGCCAGCTGTGGGTCATCTTCATCCACGCTGTCAGGCTCACACAGCTGGGTCTGCGTCGTGACCAGGTGCGAGGGGCCCGGCTGAGGGCTCTGCGGAGCCTCAAGGCCATCATCAGCAAGCTCTTCAACACCCCCCCTCCTCCTCTGAGTCATCCGACCCAACTGCCGAACCCACAGGCTGACCCTGAATCACAACAGGAGTATGTCGCACTGTCTTTCACTAACGGCTTCTGCGAGATTCTTTAGAGATGAGCTGGAACCTGGGTAATCATTCAACTGTGACTTTCAATGGTTTGGCGGGTTCACATCCCATCACAGTGGAGACAGTTTTCCCTTCCTGACCATTTTGTTTAGGGGGGGGGGACTCTTTTCCTAATCTCATGGTTCTCACTCCATTCTCCCACCATATGGTGGATTGCCACTTGTCAAGCCCCAGGATTATAGTCTCAGTCATTCTTGAAATTACCAAAAAATGGATGATCTCCCAATGCTGCTCCATCTCTAGTCATACCAATTCAGTTAGGTGTGTTGCCAGGGACCCACCAATCAATGACCTACCAGCCTGCTCAAACATTAGGGCTAGGGGCAATCACTTGCCATGGATTCCCAACTTAAACACAGTTGGAAGGTTGATTAAGCATTGTGTGCAACCTGAGTCTATTAGGATATCTAGGTTTGCCTGAACCCTGGTTTTTGGTACTATAATTTTAGTGGGGATGAGAAAGGAGGGATGGCTTGACTTACCATTGGGTCATTCTTGCCTTCATCATCACTGTCGTAGGGCACTGGTAATTGTAGGCATTCAACCAGAGTTCCATCTCTCCCCCATGGGCAGGAAGAGACCTCCATGGCTTGATTTTCATGAGCCCCCTTTGACTTCTCCCAACCCTTTTGATGTGACTTTTTCTGCTTAGAGGTGGTGGCAGTGGTGCTCTTTGTCAGAGGAGCTGACACCAGGCATTCAGCCACTCAGTGCCCTTGCTGGCTATACTGGTAGCACTTAATAGGGGCCCTGGCAGGTGCTCTGGGGGGCACTGGCCATGGAAGTTGTTGCTAGACACCATCAGAACTGATGTACAGTATCTTCTGAATGCACCTTGGCTTTGGTTCAATAGCACTGGGTTTCTTGTAGCAGCCCAATTCAATATCAAGAATCAATGTCATTCAATACCACTCATGAAGCTGCTTGGGGATCCCCCAGTAGGTGCAGTTCATGGTCTAATCCTTCTTTGAAGTGGTGGATGAGGGATCGTTCTGGCCACTGCCTTAATCTTCCAGTGGCCCTTCAGAACTCTCGAACAAATTATTTCTCTAGTTGCCTCCTCTGCTTTAGATTGCGGATCGCTTTCTCTGATTGCAGGGCTTGGGAGTTGTCTTTGAATCTGGCTCTCAGTTCCTCCAGGAAAAGGTTTATGTTTCCCAGTTCCAGTGCATCTTCATCGTGAAGGCTGATCATTCACTCCACTGCTTCCCCCCGAAGGTTCACAGCTGTCGTGTTTATCATCATCCTCTTGTCGAGGTAGGCAATAGCATAGCAATCCAGGTGAGCCCACACCTGATTCAGAAAGAAAGGCAGCTTGTCTGGGTCCACATTAAACATAAGCAGTGGGGCCACTGGGGGAGAAGGTGCCCAGTATGGCAGGGGCCATTCATGCTGTTGATACTGAGCTTTTGGCTGAGGTTGAGCCCACCTCTGGAATCCTCTCAGTTGACCCATGGGGCTCCCTGTTTGCCAGAATCAGGGAGGGTTTGGCCTGGGCCCTGGGCTTGATGCTGCTATTGGTCTGGGGAACGGTGAAGCTGCACGGGCCATTATAATCAGGTTTGGAGTTCGCTGGAGGGGGAGTGGCTCCCTGGTTCTGGCTTCAGTTCCAGTTGAGACCTTGCACTACGTGCTCAGGGCAGCCCTCTTGACTTCCAGCCAGTTGAACTTCTCTTTTAGTTTCTAGACTGAAAGCCCATGGATCACCATCAGGTATTTCCATTCGCCCAACTCATTTCCACCTGCTGCTTTTTTCATCTTCCTGAGATCATCAGGTGAAGTTGGAAGTGACACCGCCAGGTTGCACAACCCCTACTTTTGAAGTGACATGCATAAACCCTTCTCTTGGAAATGACTCACATAATACATAATCCTCCTTTCCCTAGAAATAATGTGTTCAGTATAATTTATCAATATTTAGATGACATGCAGTCTTGGAATGATATTCTTCATGAAGAGTTTAACTCATAAAAGCTAAGTAAACTTAGCCCTTATCTTTTCATATAATTAACAAGCATAACTTACATATTTTCAAACATACGCTCACACACACACACAGAGAGAGAGTATACCCATCTTTGTAAAACTAAAATGTATGCATATTTTAGCCTGACACACATAAGCATTTAATCCTCCTCCCCTTTTTTGCAAAAACGTTTTATTTTCAGTTTTAAAATCATTCCCTTGAATACAGGAAAAAAACGTTTTAAATCACAGCAGCCCCAGAGTGATTAATTTAACCCTAACCCTAATCCTTTATGGGTTCAAATAAGGCCTAGGTAAAGTGAAATTTACAGGGCATTTTACTATTTTAAAGCAAAAATATATACTTTTACAAATACATGTAAACATTGTGAAGCATGCCCTTTATAAAATTTATTCCAGCTCCTCCAAGCAAACTTAAGAACTTTCAACACATATATAAAACCACAGCCATTCTAAAAATTTACAAGCAAACAAGCGCCACTTAGACTTATAATGGAAAAATGTCAGAGCTGTGATTCTGCACAGGTATGTTTGTGTCAGCTATGGGGGGGGGGGGGTGAGGGGCAAAGAAATCTATAGGTGTATCCAGGAATGCCATAATTGTGATTCTTTGGAGGGGCTGAGTTTTTTAGTCTCAGCCACTGGCTGCTCTGAAGTTCAATGATTTCAACTCCTGTCTGCTTTTGAAAATAACGTACAAGCCTCAGATTGCAAAGAAGTAAAGGGTCAGCAAACCTTTTTACAGTACATTGTTAGTTACCAAAATATAAGGCAACTCAAGGACTCTTGACGGAATGAAAAAAGGTTTTGATAAAAAAAATGATTTCTTCAGACTGATTTTATATGGATGTGATAAGTCAAATTGTAATTTTAGTGATGAGCTGTAGTGGAAAACAGAAGACATATCTTGTAATACTTACCAGGCAGACTGTGAAACGGTGAATGGTTCATTTTTAGCTTCCAGTAAAGGACTTGTTTTTCATTTATTGTTATGTAAATGCACATAAACTAGAAATACATTAACAGGATATATTTTAGATATTGCAGACTTAGAATTAATGCTCCCTGGATGGCGATCAGTATAAAGCATATAACTGATACAATGGTCACAAATCTTCTAAAAAAATTTCTGATCTACAATATAGCAGCAACTTTGTTCTATCAGAAAGGCCTTAACCCTAAGCTAGTTGTACAGTAGTTTAAAGAGCTGCAATTCAAATGAAGGAGACCTGATTGCTTGCAAATTGTGGACATGATTTACAGGATACAGACTGTAAAATAGCAAGTTATGATACTATCTCTTGTGGTGATGATTACGTGTATTTTTCTGGTATAGACATACCCTCTGACCTCAATATTACCAATAAAATAATGTGTCAAAGACAAATCTGCAATCATTCATTAGAGGTCTTTTGATATAGTGAAGTAAGGGCATTTATATGCACATTGTTGTGTAGGGAACTATGGGATTTTTTTTCAGTAGGAAAGGAAACATGATAAAAGCTAGAAGCAGGTCAAGACTTGGTTTTCAGGACATGATCCATTTACCCTTCATAAATCACAAGAATTAATTTTCCTAAAACTAAAGCAATGGTGTCTGGCTTAGCTCAGCAGTGACAGACAGATCTCATAGATGTTTCCAAATTTTTTAAGGGAAACCATCAAAAAAATGTTAATCTTAACAGTTATCTGTTAAGTTATTTCCTTTCTTGAACTTCAATAGGATTGGTGCTAAATAGAGCTCAGATGGCATTCTGCTCAGAGAGAGAGGAACATATAGAAAAAAGGATGCCTTTATGGTCTCACATATCAGCAGATCTTCAGGGATGGTAGTGGGTTCTGGACCGCATGGATGACTCCGGACAACAGGGATCAACATAATAGACCTTTATTGAAGTTAACACATGACTGGAGACAAAGGGCTATTAGCCCCTCTTATATACCTAGCCTGGGACCAATCCCCTTATCTAGATTTCCCGCCAAGGACTACCCTGCCAATCTGGACAGGGTACCCTGCCACCTGGTGGTGTTAGTGGCTCACTACAGCAGAAACATCCCATATATACATAACAGATGGAATGCAAAGAGTGGTTTCCCTATAAGATCCTATGAGGCTCTCTCACAGGTATCCAAATTCTGACCCATGTAGAGCTTTCCAAATATACCTGAGCACCCCCTATACCTATTAGGTTGGGGAAAGAGAATACATCAACCTTCCAGAACATCTTCAGAAAAAGTGCCCCCCTTCAAATATAGAAATTGGGGTTAAGAATCCTTAAATATTTTTTGGAGAAACTTTTAGAATGTGGTAGCATTTATCATTTTGTTACCCATAGTGAGAATAAAGCAGCGGTTATAGAGATTTAATGGTGCCCTGAAAAATAAATTTGGGAGGTATTTTATAGCTATCATCTGGGCTCTTCCTAATACCATAAATTTGTCTAACAAAAAGAAGGTGTGGATAAGTCTAGATGGGAAAATTTTAAAAAAGCAAAAGAAAAGAAAAATACCAAGGTGAGTGATTACATCAGGGTATCAAGAATGAAGGTGAAGTTTAAAAAGATAAAAATCTATGCATCAAAAGGCGTATAGATTAAAAGATTATGTAGATGACCTTGTAAAGGACTCCTTTTATCCTGAGGTATGCAAAAAAGGTTCCTGATGACCAACAACATGCATATAGAATTTTTTAAAAAATGATCTGAAAAGAGGTACTGTCTGGGTAAAAGACAGAGAGATTCTAGTCAAATGGGTTGGCTAGCCAGATAAGTTCAACAGTTAGTCATCATCTGAAATGGCAGGGTTTTGCACTCGTCTGGTTTTATTTATTTTTATCATCACAGGACATAATGTGCATTGCATGGATTTAAACACCTGGCTAAATTTGAAGTGTAAAATTGTAAAGGATGTCAGCACAGATGTCAATAATGGTGCAAGGGTGGCCCTGACCAGTTAACTTATAGCATCACTGTTTAACCAACTGGATGTTATTTTGAGAGATTGACTCACCATTGTTATTCTTATCAGACCATCATGGAACTGATTCTGACCTTTAATGGGGAACTCAATTTACAATCTGTGGATTTTACAAAGATGACTTGGCATTTATGGAGAATACTCTCCTGGATATTCTCCGTGTGATATCAAAGTGAAATTTAGAGAAGACTTGGCCTTAGAAGACTATAAGTTGATTTTAAAAAATGTCACTTTAAACATGATAAAATTTCCTTTGAAATGGAACTATGTATAAATTATGACCATTTTATCTTCAAAATGTATAATTTGTTAAAATTACAGATGATGAATTTATTAAAAACTGTATAATAAGTTTGGCAAAAAAAATTCAATATAGCATGAAATTGTTAATGGGAAACATGTACATAAAGGAATTGAAATTTACATTATGCTATAACCTCAAAGTGAACTTTTACAAAATGAAAACTTTACAAATTTATCTCCAGACAAATTGATTAAAATGTATAAAGGATCTCCAAATAGTTGCTGAAAGTATAAAACTCATGTAGGAACCTTTTATTATCTTTTAATAGACTTGCAAAAAGGGTAAGCAAATTGGATTGAAATTAATAATATAATTTTAAAAATCCCAAAAATTAATATACAACTCAAACCAGACATTTTTCTCTTAGGGTTTATGGATAAAGGACTCATAATAACTCACATTATGCTTTACTTCTATGATAATAAAAGCATGGTTTTTATATATTCAATGCTAGAAACACCATATGATACCATCAATAGAGGAATGGTTAATAAAGAGAATCGTTGTCAATATCATTTAAGTTAATCATCCTTGTGAAAAAAGTCACTGAAGAAATTTATCTACAATTGGAAGCCCTTTATGAACTTTTTGTAGGAGACGGGGAAAAATCAAATTATGACATATAGATTTGATGATAGTTAAAATGTTAAAAAGAAAAATTCTTTTGCAGGGAAAATGGATACTATAGTATAAGTGTTTAACTAAGAGATTGATCTAAGCATTATTTATTTCCTTGGAAATTGGAAATCATTTTTTTGTATATGTTTTTGTTTTCCTTTTTCTGTATAGCTTTCTGCAGCTATATTTCTGTTTCCTTTTTTTATTGAAAAGTTTTAAAATACATTTTTTGAATACAAAAAACCCTCCTCCCCCCTCTCCCTAACCCCTCCCTCCCCTCCCCTCCCCGACTTCCCAGAGCTGAATACAGGGTATAAAAATACAAACAAACATAATTTAAAATATGCTAACAACAATAAAACTTTAAATTCTGTTGCACTTTAACTCTCCATCGTCAAAATAATAATAAAATAACTACTATCTAGTTATACACCATATAGATCCACTACTTATTCAAATGCTAAATAAAACTTTTTAGTCCCATATTTGTTCTGGATATAATCAATCCATCTCCTCCATTCCACAATGTATCTCTGTTGTGATTGGTCTTTCAAGTACGCTGAAATCTTCGCCATTTCCGCCAAGTTAGAAACTTTTAAAATCCACTCTTCTATAGTTGGCAGCTCTTCCTTCTTCCAGTATTGCGCTACTAAAAGTCTCGCTGCCGTAATTAAATTCAACATCAACTTAATATCTATAACAGTAGTATAGTAGTATATCTATAACAGTAGTAATACCCAATAAAAACAATTGCGGAGAAAACTTTATCCTTTTCTTAAATATCTTTTGCATATTCCACCAAATTTCCTTTTTTAACTTTGTCTTTTTTCTTGATGAACAGTTTGTTAGTTTTATGCGCATGTTTTGTGAAGTTTAATAAAATTATTATGAAACAAAAAAGAGATTACCATGGTGACACTTGCAGACAACTTGGGTTTCAGAGCAAATGCAAAACACACAGCTGGCAGTCATAAATGGGACCTGCTTGGGCCTTTTTATATCATTTTTTAAGGCAAGCTGCTGATTAAAGAGGTTAGTGTGAAAGTCAAACTCACAAGATGAAGGAATAAATTTTGTTTGATGAAGGATGGTAACCAGAATTACAAAGTGGGGTTCCTGGTGGCTTCTCTCTTTGTAAAATATGTAGAAGTATCAGCAGGAGTGTGTTTGGGTCAAGTAGAAGCTTTGATTATCTCCAATGCCAAATACCCCATAGGCTGAATGGGAACAAATTTTTACAGCATTTCAGTAGGCTGCCTTGTGTATAATTAGGAAAACCTGTTTTGGGGCCAGCTACCTAAACAGGTAGAGGTATGTGGACAATGCAGCCTTTAGTGGGGGTTATAAAAGAAATCCTTTCAATTCTCAACACTATAATGTCAATTTTTATGCCGTATATTGTGATGATAAATAGATCCCCCCCCCAAGTCACAAAGCTATGAGCATTCTTTTGTGTGTGAAAGGCAGCCCCTTTAATCAGGCAGGAAGAGTTTAGTCATATCTATACTCAGCATTGTTCTGACTTGAACTCGTCAGAAGGCTCTGAGTGCTATTCTTTGATCAGGAATGGTAATCTCAGAGCAGAAATTAAATTTGCACAGTCCCCCACAATTCTGTCAGCATGGTTTTCTATGCAATCTTTAAAAACATGATTAAAATGTGTCAGACAAAAAACATGGTTTTGATTATATATAAAAACAGATACCAACAGTTCTTCCATTTGTTCTCTGGAAATATTGGCTTCCTAGGAGTTCATCCCTGTCACCTGCTACCCAAAAGAACAAATTCCAAAAGACCTTCTGGATTAATTGTAAGCACTCATCCTAAAATCTGCTGGCACTTTACTTCCCATCTCCTAAATGTGGTGAACATTTTTTTTTATTCTTTTGGAATATTGCTCCAATTTCCTTGACTGATAGTGAAGTTTTTTAGAGCTGCAACTTGAGAAGCACACATTTCACCCAGTTCAGCTGCAACATCCTTGCACAGTAACCTGCAGATAGCACTGTGTTTTTTCTACTGAATCAGTTTAAAGCAGGGGTGTCAAACTCAATTTCATTGAGGGCCGCATCAGCATTGCGGTTGCCCTCAGGGGGCCAGGTGGGTATGGTCTGGGTGGGCGTGGCCTACTGGGTGGGCATGGCTAGAGAGCGTGTGGCCTACTGGGTGGTCGTGGCCAGCTCTACATCATTCACATCAAGGGTGCCTATGGGGGCCCGGGCAGGAGTGGGACAGATCTGTGGGTCTCTGGCAGAAGGAGGGTCTCTGGGCCAGGGCCAAGGCAGTGGGGGCCATTCCCTCACTGTTTCCAGGATGGCTTCGCGGGCCGAATGAAACCACTTCACGAGCCGGATCTGGGCCCCGGGCCTTGTGTTTGACATGTCTGGTTTAAAGGCATGGCTGATGAAAACAATTTAAAGCTGTATTCTGAGGGCAATATTAAAAATTACCAAGTGGTAAACTAGTTTATAAAAAACATAATGTTGGGGAGGGGCTTGAAATACGAACCCATCATCAGTGTATTCAGACATGTCTGCCTTACTATAAAATAAAAACTACACTTCTTTTGCTTGTTTCACATTGTTTTTATTCATCTACCATTCACAAACCTAAGCGTGCTTCTTGGATTTAATATCCAAGATCTAGAGGGGATGCTGTTAAACAGAGGCTTCTGAGTCCCAGACATAACAGCATCAGTGCTAGTAGCAGTTTCATCTTTAAGAACCACCATTTCTTTCAGCTTTTCTGATTGGTCTTTAATAAATTATGGGATATTCACCTCAGTCATAGCATTTATAAATTTATCCCAACATTTAAGTTTCCAATTCTCAGTCTTTCAGTGCAAAGCATCTACATTCTAAATGGTTCCATTTGAACATTGCTAGTGATTGCTTATCCCATCTGCTTTGATTGTGAGGAGGTGGATACTGTCTATAATTAAAGGGTAGGATCCAGACTCTCCCACTTTTATAGATTTAAATTCCCTTTGATTTCCTCAGGTTTACTGTACGTTTACCAAACTACTGTCACATGCACACCCCTTTTTCAAAACACTAATATGATAATACCAACAATTACAAATGACTGAAAATTGGGCATAAATGCTAGCCTTGATTAAGAAAGAATTGTTTTTAAAGCTTAGTTGAAAGCTTAAGGATTTTGTTCCCCTTCTTTAGACATTATAGATTACAGATTGTGTAAAGAACAAGTGCTTTAGAAAATCCAACTACCTTGTAAATAAGCAGTAGATCAATTGAATTTCTTGGTCTGACAGAGAAAAATGCTTAGCTTCAACTAAAATTGTTTATTTTCATTGATTCTCCTAATGGCTTGATGTGAAGATAATTCATCACATAACTTAATTGGTACCTCACCTTTTCTCCATCTGTTCTAGGGCACTGAGTGCATTATCTTTTTTGCAATTACATGTTTGCCATAAAAGATCTAAATAGTTATTGATAACAAAATGTGATATTTACTGCTTGTTAATGTAAACCCTACAAAGTCCTAACAATTAAATCCATTGGTATGACATAGAGAACAAGGAGATTTTATCTCTCTTATATTCCTTACAAATGAGGGAGGGACTGCTCTTCAAGGATTTCTCAAGGACATAACTTTACATCAGTGTTTGATTTTTTTTATTATTATGTAAAGAAAGAAGTAATAGTGTGAACTCTAGAATTTCAAAGTTATAACACAGTACACTTAAGTTGCCTATAAGAAACCTACTCCAGTCTAAAGCAAAGGAAATTTCATTGTTAATTCCACTTTAAACTAAAGTCTTATTATAACAAAAAAATCTCCCAAATCCTATCACCACTGCTTTTTTACTTATTTTAATACATGAGGTCAAAATTCAAAATGATAAAGAGGTTCCCTTTCCTTTTCAGTTGGGATTATAAATGATGAATCATTAATTCTTGGGGGACAGAGAAATTTAGATTTTTTTTCAGAAATACAATGGCAACACTGACTCACATGAGGCTGTTTGGCTTGACTGAACCAATAGATGTGGATTAAAATCTGCAATGAAAAAGCTGTTGGCAAAAATGACTACAATAATTTTCAAGAGGAAAATGGGTTGGCAAGCAACCAAACATTAACACAACTGCAAAGTACTGGAATAAATTTCTCTTGACAATGGGCTTATAGCTATACATTTTTCCAGATATTGAATGTGTCTATATTGTTTCTGTTTGTTTTTGCCATGAAGCAATACAGTAGTCAGATATCCACATTCTGCTTAAAGCTATATTCATTGCAAGAAAGGCATGATGTCCAGGAACAATCATCTACAATAGTTCCATTGACTTTTGCAGTTAAGGAGATGATTAAAATAGCAGGAAGCAGAATAGCAGGAAGCAAGATGTCATTGCTAGAGGAAAATTTAAATATCCAAGTAAATTATTGTTGAACAAAGCCCACCCCCCCAAAATTCACATATCTAAAGATTTGTCTAAGTAAATATAAATGTTTATATCTAGAGGGCTTAAGAGCATTGAACAAAATATTTAGGCTGTTGTGAGCTAGGAAGCAAAATATTTGGCGATAGATGGAACGAAGTATTCTTTATTGGCAAGCATAACTACATATACCCTGGGGTCCCCACCAAAGTAATGCAGAAGAGCTCTTAAACCCATTAGGTTACAGTTTATTTATATATTCAATTTATATAATCTTCCATGTCAAAGAACAGCTAAAACAGTACCAAATAAACATAGCACAAATAAAAACATTAAAAATATAAGAGCTGTCAAAAACCATATTAAAAAACCCAAAGAATATAATCAGTGACAGAATTACAATCTATTTATAACCTTCAATATATCTACTAAATAGATGTACACTACAGCCAGATGCTGAAGTGCAATGATGAAGCCATAGCTTCAGAGCCTTCCAAAAGACCCAAAGAATTGAGGCTAATCTAACTGCCTGGTGGAATGATGCTCCCTGCTGATGACACTTCTTAGTAGACAACAGCTATAGTATGTAGTATCTTGATGAACCTAATGGCATGCGTAGATATAGCTAGGAAAAGGAGGTCCCTCAAATAACCCAGTCTCGTGCTATGTAAGACTTTATAGTCATTACATGCACCTTGAATTGAACCCATAACAACCAATAAAGCTCACACAGTAGATATTTAATATACATTAATTGAAATTCATACATTGCTCATGCTGCCACATTTTGCATAGGTTATACATCATTGTACATTCATTTTATATAAGGCAGTTATACACCATCGGAAAATGATTCAAAAGCAATGCAAATTGTGACCTGACCATTATAGCAGAAAGGTATACTATACGTTGATCCAGCAACTCAACATTCTGTTTTTCTAAAGAGTCTCCAACCCTGTACTTTCTACTAATATTAGCATCTGCTAGTCAAAAAAAGATCTTTTAATGTACCCATATATTGACTCCCTGCACACCACAATTCCATTGGGAACAACATGAAAGGCCAGCACAATATTTCTATAGAAATATTCATAATAACTTTATGGAACTCATAAACTCCTAGGTTTGGCAGCAGATCTCTTATAACTGTGGATCCTCAATGTTGTCTTTCAACCAAAGGCTTTTCTACATACCATGAGAACTGAAAGTAATGAGGCCACTAATTTCATTATGGTAAATGAAATCAACAGCTATGTGCCCCAAGATGCTACTTACCTCCATCTTGCCAGGTAATGTCTTATAAATAAGTTCTCCACAGCTCAAATAACATCCAGGTTTCAAAGTGACATAATACTTGTGATGATGAAGGATCCTCTTTTTCACCATCCTTCTATCATAGCTTAGAATCTGTCCTAACCAGGTTGTTAGGGTCTCAACCATAGCAATCACAGCACAGCCTGTGTAGTTAATGAAATGAGAATGTACACAACAGCTAGCTTGATTACTAATAGACATTATTTCTCCAACACTTACACTTTGTACATTATTGTAAAGAGAACCAGTTGGAAATCAGCTACTTTAAATCTAAAATAAAAAGCATTTACAAATCATCCTAAAAAGCCATACCTGGATTATTAACAACTATTCCATCAAACAGATAAGTAAGGCATTTGATAAAGTAGATCACAACCTACTACTTGATAAGATAGAAAAATGTGGGTTAGATAGCATCACCACCAGATGGATTCATAGCTGGCTGACAGGCCGTACTCAGCGTGTGGTCCTCAATGGAACCGCATCTACATGGAAGGAAGTGTGTAGTGGGGTGCCCCAGGGCTCTGTTCTGGTCCCAGTGCTCTTCAACATCTTCATCAACGATTTGGATGAGGGGATAGATGGGGAAATCATCAGATTTGCAGATGACACCAAGCTGGCAGGAATAGCCAATACTCCAGAAGATAGGCTTAAGATACAGGAGGATCTGGACAGACTCGAACACTGGGCACTATCTAACAAAATGAAATTCAATGGTGAAAAAAGTAAGGTTCTGCATTTAGGCAGGAAAAATCAAATGCACAGGTATAGTATAGGTGGTACCTTGCTCGGTAGTAGTAACTGTGAGAGGGATCTCGGAGTCCTAGTGGACAATCACTTAAATATGAGCCAGCAGTGTGCTGCAGCTGCCAAAAAAGCCAACACAGTGCTAGGCTGCATTAACAGAGGGATAGAATCAAGATCACATGAAGTACTAATACCACTTTACAATGCCTTGGTAAGGCCACACCTGGAATACTGCATCCAGTTCTGGTCGCCACGATGTAAAAAAGATGTCGAGACTCTAGAAAGAGTACAGAGAAGAGCAACAAAGATGATTGGGGGACTGGAGGCTAAAACATATAGGGAACAGTTGCTGGAATTGGGTATGTGTAGTTTAATGAAGAGAAGGGTGAGGGGTGACATGATAGCAGTGTTCCAATATTTGATAAACATCAATTTGCCTACAGGGGAAATAGGTTGACAGACGATGCCATAGCTACTGCTTTACACTCTGTAGCAAGTCATCTCGAGAAGCCTGGAAGTTACGTCAGGATGCTTTTTGTTGACTACAGCTCGGCTTTCAACACCATTTTGCTGAGCATTCTCATCGAGAAGCTGACTGACTTGAAATTCTCCCCTGCCATCTGCGATTGGATTCAAGACTTTCTTAGGGATCGGTTACAAACAGTGAGGGTTGGCTCTGCTTTGTCCACCCCCCTGAAGCTTTGCACCGGCACGCCACAGGGCTGTGTGCTTAGCCCCTACCTGTACTCTTTATACACTTATGATTGTGTATCATCTGACCCATCCACTGCGATAATCAAGTTCGCAGATGATACAACTGTGGTGGGTCTTATTACAGGTGGGGATGAGACAGCATATAGGGCGGAGGTAGAAAAACTATCCATATGGTGTAGTAACAACAACTTGCACCTAAACATCGGCAAGACAAAAGAGATGGTGTTAGACTTCCGGAGAAAAAAGGAGGAACCTGCCCCACTTTACATCGGAGAGAACTGTGTAGAGAGAGTTTCCTCCTTTAAATTTCTGGGAGTCTACCTCTGTGAAGATCTGAAAGTTAACACAACTCAGGTGGCTAGAAAGGCCCAACAGAGGCTTCACTTTCTTAGGGTCTTGTGGAAGAACAGGGTAGAACAACAGCTAATGACCCTCTTTTACCAGTCTACTATAGAGAGCGTCCTCTCGTATGGTATTGTGGTTTGGTATGCTGGTCTGACAGCCGTGGATAGGAAAGTATTACAGAGGGTAGTGAGCACAGCACAAGACATTGTGGGCTGTTCCCTGACACCACTGGATGACATCGCCAGGGCTCGTTGCCTTGGAAGAGTGAGGAAGATTCTCAGGGATGACTCACACCCTGGACGGTATCTCTTTACTCTCCTACCATCCGGAATATAGCCAGCCGTACCAACAGGCTGAAAAATAGCTTTTATCCGTGGGCTGTTAGGCTTTTGAATGGGAAATAATCTTATGCAGAATTGACTTGGGAGGCCGGTGTGTGGTGTAGTTGGTTCACATAGTGTGGTGGGATGGAGCGTTTGTTGTCACTGTGTGTTGGGGGGAGAGAGCACGGGGGGACACTCAGCTAATCTCAATGTACACATGTTGTACTTTGACAATAAAGGATTATTATTATTATTATTATTATTATTATTATTATTATTATTATTATTATTATTATTATTTATTATTATTATTATTATTATTATTATTATTATTATTATTATTATTATTATTATTATTATTATTATTATTATTATTATCAGATGCAATGCTTTTGATACCTGGGGTTAATGTTGCAGGCTAATGGACATAAAAGAGCTCATGTCAGGTATGCTTCACAAAATGCATCTATGAATGCAACAGCTATTCTAAGTTTTTATTAATAAAATCTTTTAATTTTTACAAATAAATAAATAAGTTATGCTAATTGTGATCAATACATACCTGCAGCCATCAAGCTTTTTGACGCTAAGTCTCTAGCTCAATTATATGGTATGCAACCTGGATTACCTTCTGAGCTTGCACCATTAGAATTTCTCCCGTCTAAATTCCCAAAAACATTTTTTCAAGTTCCATAGTATGTCTCTAATACCTCATTATGACTGGAGGTTGGAATGGCAAAAGGTCAGAATTTGGCAAGCTATGCTATTCTATTGGATGAAGCTGATATTTCTCTCTATTGGTATAGAAAATAAGTTTCAAAGTAGGTGGAAACAAGCAGTTTATAACAAGCCTTCCCTCTTAGGAATCTCCCCCACTTATTTATTGTTTCTGGGTTAGGAGCAAGCCAGAACCACACTCAAAGAATGTCTGCATGACATTTACCTTAGCCCACTGTAGTGTACTACCTACAGCCCTTCTATCTGGAAGATACAAATACCCTTTGGGAGTATGCCTTTGCGACTTAGGATAAGTAGAAACTATTGAACACGTTCTTTTGAACTGCCAGTTTTACACAGCATCCTGAAACACTAATTGCCCCACTCCTGGCCAGTAAAACAGGATATAATGACCAGCACTACAAGCTATTCCTGCTTTTATGCTTTCTTTCTATTGTTAATGACCACAACTAAGTTATTTGATTTGTCACATGGAAGAATAAGATTAAATACTGCGTGCATGGTCAGCACATTTAACAGATGTTGAATTAGTAGGGCTTATATTCTGGTTTTTATTTGAGAATACATCCTCTCCAGCAACCAATGGCCAGATAAGCAGATATTAACACCAGACAAACAATCAAGCAGAGAACACTATCCTAATTAAGGCTACCTGACATAAATACTTGGATCTTGGAAAAGATAATAAAGCAACAGATCTGTGAACATTTAGAAGCAAGCAAAGTTGTAATCAGAATCCAACATGAATTTGTCAAAAACAGATCATGCCAAACAAATCTTATTTCATTCTTTGACAAAATGATTAAATTAGTGGACCAGTTTATTGCGATGGACATAATATACTTGGATTTCAATAAGGCATTTGACAAAATAGAGAACAACCTATTTCTTGGTAAGCTAAAAAATGTGGCATAGAAAGCATCACCACCAGATGGATTTGTAACTGGCTGACAAACCACACTTAATGTGTAGCCCTTAATGGAACTACATCTACATGGAAGGAAGGAAGGAAGCAGTGGGGTACCCCAAGATTCCATTTTAGACCTAGTAGTCTTCAATATCTTCATAAACAAGTTAGATGAAGGAATAGAAGGGGAACTTATCAAATTTCCAGATGACATTAAACTGGCAGGAATAGCCAAAAACCCAGAAGATAGGCTTAAGATCTAGATGGATCTCAACAGACTTGATCACTGAACTCTATCTAACAAAATGAAATTCAATGTAGAGAAAAGTAAGGCTTTACACTTAGGCAAGAAAAACCAAATGTACATATACAGATTAGGTAAAATGTGGCTCAATAGCAGTAAATACAGGAGGGATCTTGGAGTCCAAGTGCACCATCACTCAACTATGCACCAGCAGTATGTAGGAGCAGTAAAAAAAAACCAACCAATATAATCCTAGACTGCATTAACAGAGGGATAGAATCAAGATCACCTGAAGTATTTAGTACCACTTTATAAAGTCTTAGTAAGACCACACTTAGAATACTGCATCCAGTTTTGGTCACCAAAAAAATGTTGAGACACTGGAAAGACTGCAGAAAAGAGCAACAAAGATTATTGGAGGGCTGGAGAGTAAAACATGAAGAAAGACTGCAAGAATTGTATATGTCTAGTCTAATAAAAAGCAGGACTAGAGGGTGACACGATAGGTGTTATGTCAGTAGATAGTTGCAAACATGTAAATAGCAGGTTGCAAAGAAGGTTCTTTGAAGCGGGAGATTCTGGTGCAACTATTGGTTAAAGTTGTAAAGAAGCGGGAAAATAGTGACTGATGATTGGATACAGTTTAAACAGTTCTAGTATAAAAGCCTGAAACATTTGACAGTTGTCAGTTGACTTATGTGTATTGAATAAACTCTTTTCGTTGTGAACCACTCTGAGTCATTGTCTACCTGAACCAAACAACTGGCGACGAGGATGGGATAGACGGAGGACCAGAGAAGGTTCGGCAGAACAGCTGCGCGTAGGCGGCAAATTTGAAAAGAAGTCACAGTCAACCACAAGCGGCTGCGGCAGAATCAACAATCCTCCGAATGGCGCAAATCGGGTCCTTGAAAGAATTCAACCCAAACTTCCCAGAGGACTGGGAAGAATATGTTGGACAGGTCGAAGGGTTCCTGCTTGTTAACGGGATAACAGATGACCGGAAAAAGGCGGCAGCTTTACTGACCATATGCGGCACACCGGTGTATCGGATCGCTGTAGGACTTTGTCAACCACAGCCGGTCTCAAGCGTTCCATATGCCGATCTGTTAGCCAAATTAAAAGTGCATTTCACACCAAGGAGATCAGAACTCTTTTGGCGTCGCATTTTCGAAAAAAGAAATCAGAGACCGGGCGAATCGATCCAAAGATTCGTTGCTGCAGTCAGAGAAGCCGCAGTACGATGCAAATATGACAACTTGGAAATAAGAATCAGGGACCGAGTGGTACTAGGCTTGCGAGATGAGCAACTACAAAATAGAATTATTGCCAAGCCCACCGGCGATTTGCAAGAAGTACTGGATGAACTCTTGACTTATGAATCCACCGGGTATCGCGACCCCCCCCCGCAATAGCATGGCTGCGTCTGCCGAAATTAATCAAGAAGGCCTTGTGGACTGCGGGGAGGTGGACCAGCAATGGGAAGCTGACATCGCCGAAGTCACCAGACGGTTTGGAAAAATGGCGGCAAAACCATCCCGAAGCGACGGCCCTGAACCAAACCGCCGATTCCAAACCACAACACCGCAACGACAAGCAACCGCAACCCAACGACAACTGAGAGACACTGCAACGAGACCGCGCGACAACGACAACCGATGTGGCAGCTGCGGGGGCAATCATCCCCGTGCAACTTGCAGATTCCATACCGCCAGATGCAGATTGTGTGGGAAGACCGGCCACATTCAAGCCATTTGCAGGGGTCGTGACCGCGACAATCGCTTACATGAAGTCGACGTTTGGCCCGAAGGTAAGGTAACCCCTTACTATAGTGGCAAAGAGACCCCTAGACCGAGGGTTACATTCCCGAACCGCGGGGAGGTGGCGCGAGTCAATCATACTAGGAAGGGAAAAATTAACAATTTTCCGGGTGAAAAATTAAAAATTATAATCCAATTGCAAGGGATTCCTTGCAAAATGGAAATAGATTCTGGGGCCTCAGTGTCCATAATATCTAGTGAAACCCTTAAAAAATTGAACAAAAAAGTGGCAGAAAGATTCCACTTAGTTCAACCAAAATCCAATTGACCGAGTTCCAAAAAACCCCAATAAAAATTAAAGGGAAAATTACCCTTAGTGTTAAATATAAGGGGTTTAAGGGAGCATTAGATTTAATAGTTACTGAAGGCCATAGAACTAGTTTAATAGGCCTTAACTGGTTCCCTGCCCTGGGAATTTGGATAGGGGGAATAAACACAGTTATTAAAAATAAGACCCTCGAATCAGTCTGCAATGAATTCACAGACGTATTCGATGGGTCTTTAGGTAAATACAAAGGGCCCCCAATTAAATTTAATTTAGATCCATCGGTTAAACCCATCAGGCTTAAGGCCCGAAGGGTGCCTTTCGCCCTTAAGCAAAAAATCGAGGCCGAGCTCGATAAGCTTGTAGGCCAAGGCGTCCTAGAACCAGTCGAGGGTGGTTTGTGGGAAACGCCGATCGTCACACCCCTTAAACCTAATGGGGATGTGAGGATCTGCGCTGACTACAAAGCCACCCTGAACCTTGGAATGAAAAAACATGCTTACCCGGTCCCGACGGTGAAGCAGGTCCTCGCCACGATACAGGACGGCGCCATATTTGCCAAGTTAGACTTGGCGCAGGCGTATTTGCAATTAACTGTTTCTGAAGAGGCTGCTGAAGCTCAGACTATAGTTACCCACAAGGGGGCGTTCCGAGTCCACAGACTGCAATTTGGTATTGCAGCAGCTCCAGGCATCTTCCAAGAGGTGATGGAGAGGACCTTAAAGGGCATACCTGGTGTATGCCCTTATTTTGATGATGTTCTTATAGCTGGAAGAAATGAAGAAATATTAGCTCAGCATCTGGAACAGGTATTGGAAAGGTTTAGGAGGGCTGGACTAAAATTAAAAAAGGAGAAATGCTGTATTGGGGTTAAATCCACTGAATTTTTAGGATTTAGGATAGACAAAAATGGAATTCATCCTACCCCTGATAAAATCAAGGCAATTAAATTGGCACCAGAACCAAAAAACAAGGCTGAATTACAAGCCTTCCTTGGATTAGTTAATTTTTGCCACACATTCGTGCCACACAAAGCTGCTATAGCAGAACCTCTACATAGACTTTTAGATAAAAAAAACCCCGTGGCAGTGGCTTGACAAACATAGAGTCAGTTTCCAAACATTAAAAAATATTCTTTCTAGCCAATCAACAGTAACCCATTTTATTGAGAATAAACCAATTTATTTAGCATGCGATGCTTCACCTTATGGTGTGGGGGCTGTTATCAGCCACTTGGACAGTCATGGTATTCAAAGGCCAATTGCATATTATTCCAGGACGCTTACTAAAGCAGAGCGGAATTATGCACAGATCGATAGGGAAGCATTAGCAATCGTGGCAGGAGTAAAAAAGTTCCATGATTACCTTTATGGTAGGAACTTTACCATACTCACTGACCATAAACCATTATTGGGACTGTTTACCACTGATAAACAGACACCCCAAATAATGTCACCCAGGATGCTGAGGTGGTCAATTTTCCTCTCAGCATATTCATTTTCCCTTCAACACAGACCTGGCAAGGAAATGGGACATGCAGATGCCCTTAGCAGACTGCCATTAAACAACACTGAGGAAGACCCTGCTCCTGTGGGACAAATTATGTCTTTACAGGACATTCCTGAATGCCCCTTAATTGCTAAAGAGATAGCTGAGGCCACCAATAAAGACAATATCCTAAAAAGAATCATGGCCTGGGTCCTTAGTGGGTGGCCAAGTACTAACCCGGATGCCAAGTACGTTCCATATTTTAGAAGGAAGGATGAACTATCATCCCATTTGGGATGTATTCTCTGGGGCAACCGTGTTGTCATTCCTGAAATCCACAGATCTACAATTTTATTAGAGTTACATGAGGGCCACCCTGGAATAGTACGTATGAAGGCATTGGCTAGAAGTCACTTATGGTGGCCTGGACTTGACAAGGACATAGAAGAATGTGTTTCTGGGTGTTATTTGTGTCAGCGTTCTAGACCTGAGCTGCAACACACACATACTCATAAGTGGGAATTGGCCAGGAATCCTTGGTCTAGGATTCATATTGATTTTGCTGGACCCTTCCAAGGGTTAAGCTTTCTAGTAGTGGTGGACAGTTTCTCTAGATGGCTAGAGGTAATACCTGTCAGTTCAATGACTTCAGGTAAAACAATACAAGTCTTAAGGGGCCTCTTTGCCACTCATGGGTTACCTGATGTAATTGTGTCAGATAATGGGCCCCAATTCACCTCTGTTGAATTCCAGGATTTCCTCAGGGCCAACTCGATTAGACACGCAACATCAGCACCCTTCCACCCGTCCACCAACGGCTTGGCTGAACGCAACGTGAGAACCACCAAAGATGCATTAAAGAGAATCATCCGTGGCGATTGGCACCAAAGACTGGCAGAATTCTTGCTGACCCAACATACGACCCCTTGCACGGCTACCGGAAAAAGCCCGGCAGAGATGAGGTGGGGAAAAAGGCTAACCACCAAACTGGACAGGTTACATCCTGACAGACTACCATCAAGTGCTGAACCGGACATTCCCAACAGATCATTCAAAATTGGAGATCTAGTCTGGGCCAGGAATTATGCACAGGGGGACAAATGGGTCCCAGGGGTGGTCACTGATATAATGGGGCCTTTGTCTTACACTATTGAGGGGGAAGGGAATAGGGTAAGCAAAAGACATATAGATCAGCTAAGGAAGAGAACTATTGGTAGCATGCCAGTTGAGGGGGATCAAAGTATACACGGGGGGAACATTGCATCACGGCTTAATTATAACAACCTGCCAGTAAGTGGGGAAGCAGAAATTCAAACCAGTGCATCCACAGCTAACCAACAACACAGTCAAATTGCCTGGGAGCTGCCCCCTTTGAGCAGGCCCGCATTAGCTGAACATCAACATCAAACACAACAACAGTCACAACTTGTTAGCAGAGAAGCATCTGAGCCAACAATTCTAGAGTCCAGATCCACCAGTGTAAGCCAGCCAAGCAGACAATCTGATAGCGATGACTTAGGTATTCAAAGCAGTAGATATCCATCAAGGGTCCACAGGCCACCCAAATACTTAAGAGACTATGTCAATAAATAACAACAACTGGGGGGTAAGGGGTGTTATGTCAGTAGATAGTTGCAAACATGTAAATAGCAGGTTGCAAAGAAGGTTCTTTGAAGCAGGAGATTCTGGTGCAACTATTGGTTAAAGTTGTAAAGAAGCGGGAAAATAGTGACTGATGATTGGATACAGTTTAAACAGTTCTAGTATAAAAGCCTGAAACATTTGACAGTTGTCAGTTGACTTATGTGTATTGAATAAACTCTTTTCGTTGTGAACCACTCTGAGTCATTGTCTACCTGAACCAAACAATAACAGTGTTCCAAGAAGAGCGGGTCAATCTATTTTCCAATGCATCAGATGGCAAAGCAAGAAATAATGGATGAAAACTAATCAAGTAGAGAAGCAGCCTAGAATTAAGGAGCCATTTCAAAATAGTGAGAACATTTAACCAGTGGAACAGCTTGCCCTCAGCTTGCCCTTAGGGAGCACCTGCTGCCAGTGTCAACTTCCCTCCGCCCTGTGCGCTCCCACAGAGAGGGCCTCCTCAGGGTGCCACCAATCAGAGAATGTCGATTGGTGGCCCCCAGGGGGAGGTCCTTCTCTGTGGGCGCCCCGGAGCTATGGAATCGGTTGCCGGTTGAGCTCCGGATGGCGCCCAACCTTCGCTCCTTCCGTCGCGATCTGAAGACACTCTTATTTGAACAAGCTGGCCTGGCCTGATGGGGGATGGGTTGGGTTTTTATTGTCATTTTTAATATATGTATTTACTGTTTTTAGTTGGGCATATGTTTAATTCTTTTTAACTTTTGTATTTTTGTATTTTTTATATATCTGCCCTGTTCACCGCCCTGAGTCCTTCGGGAGAAGGGCGGTATATAAATAAAATTATTATTATTATTATTATTATTATTATTATTATTATTATTATTATTATTATTATTATTATTATTATTATTATTATATATTGTGGATGCTCTGTCACTGGAGGCTTTTGAGAAGAATCTGGACAACGACTTATCTGGAATGGTATAAGATCTCCTGCTTGAGCAGGGGGTTGGACTAAAATACCTCCAAGGTCCCTTTCAACTCTTATTATATTATTCTGTTAACAAGAAACCCACACCAATGCCAGCAGGACAAACTCCTGTATAACAGAGAACAAATCCAATACTCACAAGCACTGTGAGGGCAAACAACCAAATTCAGAGCCACCAAGGACTCCTCAGTTCAACCCTGAACTATATAAATTCTCTTAAAATCCATTGCCAATGTTCATCTTTGGACATTTTTTATTCTGCTGGTGCAAGATAAGAATCAAGTGTTATATATAAGCAAGATTCATGACCCAAGGTTGAATATAATTTAGTTACTGAAACTCCCAATGGAGTACATGTAAGTTAACTCATAATAACACGATGTGACTTAAGCCCTAAGTTTTGTGAGGTGTGCATACTCATTAAGGCTAATGGCAGGGCATCTAGCCAGGACAAGTTACAATCATATCTTTTGGAGGCTAGGGTGAGACTATTACCTCTCATTATATAAAGAAAATCAAGCCTCAAAACAGAGAAGTTAAAAAAAATATGCATCACTTAGGGAGATGGAGGGGTTTCAAACATGTCAAATTTGGTACATTATGTTTATCAGAGGTATACTGAAGTCTATTTGATAAGAGGCTTGCGGCACATCCTTACTTCCCCAGAAAAACGACTGCTGCTCTGAGATGCTTTAGGGAAGTGTTATGCTCAAGTTCCCACATGGTCAGAAGCAATTTAGAGAGACAGAATCCAAAGTTTTGTACAGCCCTTTTACTTTGCTTTTTGTTTCCAGCAATGCTATTTCAGTGTTTTGGTGCCAAAATTCAACAGTGTGACAAGGTGGGAAAAGCTATGGATGTATCAAACAATCTAAACATTTCAGCTATTCTTTGTTATGTATGAGTATTATATGAAGAGAGGGCTATCTCTTAAAAATGGATTTAATATGTGGTGGATTTAAAAATGGATTTAATGATATGGCAGCATGGAATTATTTACACGTTTGAGATTTCCAATTTTGGTGTTGGTTTGATGGGGCACTTCCATACAGCAACCCATAGAAATATTTTTTACATTACTGAAGAAGGGTCTTGGGTCTCCATCTCCACAATATGCAATATTCCTCATGAATTAAACATAGGGGCTCTGATGAGGGCAAAGCAAATAAAAAAATTAATGTTCAGATACCAACAGCATTGCTCCCTTGCTGCAGTTGTGTCTGCAATGAAGAAAATGAAATCAGGTAATTTGAACAGCACACTGAAATGGTGGCATGGCATCTGGGTTTTGAAGAAACACAATCTGAAAACGCAAAAGGCTGGATACCATGAGGGTTCTTAGCTATAGGGAACTTTATTGAGCATTAATGTTACAAAATTATCCTTGAAGCATTTTCTGAAATACTCAAATGCTGAGCTAACTAAGTTAATGATTGGATTCCCATAACACTGGAACACCATTGGATTGGATAGTTTGTGGGTCAGCATGTTGTTAGAACTCAGCTAGTGAGAAGATACAGCAATATTCTGACCTGGTTATTTCTGGATGGCTAGTGTGGGACTGATGGGCTCTCACCACCAAACTTTTGCTAAACTCTGGCTTGTTATTATATAAAAACCCTGACTCAGACAACTAGCTAGAGTTTGTTTGAGATCAGCAAAATACAGTATAAGGAGGGCATTTCATGCTACTTTTATTATCATTTGTTATAACCTCCAGTAAATATTTTCTGTCATAATAATAACTTGTCAAATTGCTCAGACTTTGCTGTATCTGGCAATATATAGGTAATGAAAATCATCTGAAGAATAAATCAACTCGCACAGCTTGGAGTTTCACTGATGCTTCAATGGACTTCTCTATTTCTTTGAACACAGTCCAGCAGCAGAAGTGCACTAAACCCAAACTAAGCAAACCACATTATGTTTCAGCATGATGTCTGAATTCCACCTCCAGCCCATTTTCTATCCTGAAGACTCAAGGAATTGCAGGGAATCTATGTTTTGTTTTGCTTTCCAAACAATGGGGGAAAAAATCTTTTTTTTTAAAAAATGTGAACTTTCTTTGTATTGGTTGATTGGCTTTACACATCATGCCAAATCAGGTTTAATTGTTGTTTATTAAATAAACAATAATTGTCAGCATTTACGCATAAGTTAAATTAGACCTCTTAGAGTTGGCTATAAAAATCCAAACTACCGCTTAGAGACAGAAAAGAAAGTTTTCTGTATCTCTTTTTCATTAGTGATATTTTTACTGTACTGTATATTTTGGCTTCATCGTTCATTCATAAATATTCATCAGAACTTCATAAGAATATGTTACAGTCAAAATATAAAACCCACTAAATCAGAAGCTCTTTTAATAGTTAACTGACTGGTTTCTTTTACATGATTTTTCAAGGCAAAACAATATATAGTAATTTCACCTTCATTTTTTTTGCAGTAGCTCAGAAGTGGCATTTAAACAAACAAATCAATATAAGAGTGATAATAACAAACACAAATGGAAAGAACGGGATAAAAACTAGTACAATTCTATCATTATATATGGTGACATCAAAGAAATGAATTACTCTAATTACTTTCCTGGTACTGTGAAGTTCATTGGGAACTGAATGTACTCAAATTTGCTGATTAAAAAGTCTTCATCTAATAGGCTGCGTTTTATATCACAAATAATTGAAATGAACCAAAGTATGGAAAGCCATAACCATGAAGTATTGCCAAAGTACAACTGCCAACACTCCTTGTGTCAATGGGAGTTATAATTCAGGATTAGCTGGTTGGGCCACAATTCACCCTTTCTAGGGTTCTCCAATTCCCAAGTCTATCTGAAATCTTTTTAATGTTTTGTTCCATTCCATTTTTTTATTGATTCTGAACTTATGTACGTTGAAGGGCAGAAGATTTTATTCTCTTTGAAAAGTCTAAGTCAAGCCTTTTGGAAAGTACTATGGCTCTCTGCCAAACAAATAACAAATGAAAAAAGTAGATATAAGTGCAGAGAATTGTGGAGACGATTCTATAATTTTGAAATTATAGTCACTGGCACTTTACTTTCTCCTCTGCTTTCCTTAAAAAGAAAAAGACAGCAGGAACTACACCCCCTTTAACATCTGCTCAGTGGGTTGTGCCACTTCTGTGTCCATTTATAAATTTATCACCTCCCCAGGAACCCTGTTGGGTTTGCTGCCTAAGGCAATCTCTCTCTCTCTCTCATTCTCTCTCTCTCTCTCTCTCTCTCTCTCTCTCTCTCTCTCTCACACACACACACACACACACACACACACACACATACACACATACAGAGACACCACTAGAGCAATTTTATACCTCTTTCATTCTTGTTTCTTTTAAGAAATGAACTTTTAAAACCTAAGAAATCTGGAAAGATAAACAGCACATTTTAACAAATGGAAAAGACTTCAAGGCTTTCCTGTAAGAATATAGAGATGAATATGAGTATTTAATATAAGAAAGATTGACCTTCCTATATTTACATACTATCAAAAGATGGGGAAAGGATACTATATTATATTATACTAGATAGATAGATTGATAGATAGATAGATAGATAGATAGATAGATAGATAGATAGATAGATAGATAGATAGATAGATAGATAGACAGACAGACAGACAGACAGACAGACTGACTGACAGACAGACAGATATTCAGATATAGAGATAGAGATAGAGATAGAGATAGAGAGATAGATAGTGTTAAATACTGAGTTCGTAGAGGGATTGACCAGACGGAAGGTTAAACAACTGCTCTTTATTGCAGGAAACACAGAAGTGCCTGTCACACTGACAGCTATTTATACATTGCTGTCACTAGATGGTGACCAATCAGTTTAAAGAATATCTTCCCGCTCATTTTGATGATGATAACTTTATTGTCACTTTGAATGTACACCAATCGGCATACATCAAAATGAAATTTTGTTGCATACAGCTCTCAAAGGGTCACCACCTTTGATATATACTCCTTTTTCGTGGCCCGCTCAAATTTCACATTGTCCATTTTAGTCTCTAGGGAGTGAACGATGGCAAACAGGACAGATGGAAATGGGGCTCCATGTGGATTAGCCCTCAAATTCACTTGTATTCCAACTTTTTCAAATGTAAAACAACAACTGTTCATAACAACCATTAACTTTTCAAACCAATACATAACACCCCTTACCCCTGGACAAGTTATACACATAACTAATACACATAATCGCGTAAATAAGCAGGTGGATTGCGTGTCCGTTCGGAACGCCACAATGTTGCTGGTGGCTCCCGATCAACGAGGGTCCTTTAGTCTGATCGCTTCGGGTAGACCAGGACCTTGTTGATCATTTGTGCTGGGTAGACCGATGCTGTCATGTCCGATATTGCCAGGTAGACCAGTGCCACTCTACTCATTATTATTATTATTATTATTATTATTATTATTATTATTATTGTTGTTGTTGTTGTTGTTGTTGTTATTATTATTATTATTATTATTATTATTATTATTATTATTATTATATATTCAATTTTATTTTCCCATTTCTTCCACAAACAAGTCAACAAATATATCGTCATACATAAATACATACTCGTAAGTTTGGGTGCTGCTCGTCCATTTCCCCTTTCACTGTATCCACATTCTCTACCTTCTTTCTCCCTTTTTCCTTTCTTTCCTACTTCCCTCTTCTTCCTCTCCTCTCCTCTTTCCCTCACCACTCCCCTCCCATTTCTCCCCACTTCTCCTCCTCTTTCCCTCCAACCTTCCTATTTCCTTCCCCCTCCTCTACTCTCTTCCCTCTCTCCTCTCCTTTCTTCCCTCCCATTCCTCTTCCGATACAATTCAGGGGTGATGTCCAAGCAGCTCCTCTCCTTAGATTTTCAATATCTATATTAGGTATGATAATATCCTTATCTCCTCATTTTTCTTCCATCTAAATTAGTGTTAGCTGTCTTTTAAGCATATTCTTTTTCACCCACTCATAAAAATTTCCCCAAATTTCATAATACTCTGACTCTGTCTTATCTTTAATTATTATTGTTAATCTATTCATTCCCACTCATTCCATTATTTTCCTGATCACCTCTTCTTCTGGAGGAGCTTTCAGTGCCTTCAAGTTTTGTGCAAACACAATCCTAGCTGCAGTGGTTATATGAATAATCAAATATGTGTTCTCTTTGCTATATTTCTCTGGTAAAATACCCAACAGGAATATTTCTGATCTTAATTCTATACGTTGTTGTATCATCTTTTCTATCCATGATTTGATTATGTTCCAATAGGTTTTAGCTTCTGCACACGTCCACCACATATGATAGAAAGAGCCTGGTATTTGATGCATTTCCAACATTTCATAGATCTGTCCTTAAACATTTTAGCTAGTCTTTCTGGAGACATATGCCATCTGTAGAACATCTTGTATATATTTTCTTTATATGCTGTCACCATTGTCAGTTTATAGTTTCTTTCCCACAATTGCTGCCATCTATCTAATTCAATCGTATATCCAAAATTTCTTGACCATTTTATCATTGACTCCTTAACTTGCACCTACTCTAATTCCCTATATAATAAGTAGCTATACATATTTTTAATCCATTTCTCTTCAGTTCCCATAAGTATTTCATCTAACTCTGTTCTCCCCAAATTAAAACCATCTGGTTTAGCATCTTTTTCATATCTAGATTGTATTTGCATTCTCATGTACCAATCCATCTTTATTCCTTGTTCCTCTAATTGTTGTTTGGTTTTTAGCTTCCCCGTGTCTGTTAGTAGGTCTTTATATCTTATAATGTTTCCCATGTTAAATATATGGCAGTGTATTAACGCTTCCATCGTTGAGAACCAATCTGGAATCCTCAAGTAATGCTTCCTCTTTATTTTCTCCCAAACCATCTGACCATTCATTCTGCTTGACCATTCGAGGCAGGATGAAAGGGTGCTGAGGTAGCGTGTTGGATTATGTTGGTCCTCAAGAAGGACTGGAACTCTGCTGATGTGAATTGTACCCTGTTATCAGATACAATCACATCTGGCAAGCCATGCATGGCAAAGATTTTTCGCAGTTCCTGGATGGTCATAGTTGGGCAGGTACTACCTCTAACCATTTAGAGTAGCTGTCTATGACAATGAGGAACACTTGTCCTTGGAAGGGTCCTGCAAAGTCTATGTGCACATGAGACCAGGGGATTTGTGTGGTCTCCCAGCAATGCACAAGTGCTTGAGGCATTTCAGGTTGGGTCTCCTGGCAGGCCTGGCAGCTCCTTACTTAAGCCTCTATGTCTTTATCCAAACCCGGCCACCACAAGTAACTCCTAGCAAGTGCTTTCATCCTAACTATGCCTGGATGACCTTCTTGCAGAGATTCTAAAACTCTTGCTCTTAATGTGGGTGGAACTATCACCCTACTACCCCAAAGTATGCAGCCTTTATGAGTTAATAGCTCATCTTTTCTGCTAGTGAAACTATGAAATTCTGGACCTGGTCTGCTATCAGGCCACCCCCTCAACACCCAGTTTAGAACATGACTGAGTGTTTTCTCAGTGGCAGTTTCAGCAGCCACATCTCCTGCATGAAGGGGAGTCTCAGGGAGATCCTGGATTGCCAGGATGCGAGCTGCAGGTGCTGGGTTGGGGTCTGTGTGAGGCAAAGGCAGTCAGCTGAGTGCATCAGCATGGCCCATTTCCTTGCCTGGCTTATGAACTAGCCTTTAAGAATAGGTTGCCATGAATATTGACTATCACGGCATCCTAGGAGAAAGGATCTGTGGGGTCTGCTTGTCTGCAGTGAAGAGACCTAAGAGAGGCTTATGATCCGTGAAAATGGTGAAGCACATACAGAAAATTGTGTAATTTTTTAATTCCAGCAACAATGGCTAAAGCCTCCTTATCTATCTGCGCATAATGCAGGGGATAACGTTCTGGAATAATAAGCGATGGATGCTTGGTGCCCAGCAACCATTAGATGGTTTAAAATTGCTCCTATGCCATAAAGTGAAGCATCACATGCTAAACTGACAGGCAATTTCTCGTTGAAGTGAGCTAGTACTGAGCTCCATGACAGCAGTGATTTGACTGCTTTAAAAGGTTTTTGTGGGTGTTTGTCCACTCCCATGGTGCCTTTTTATCCAGAAGCTGATGAAGCAGCTCTGCCAATGCTGCCTTGTGTGGCAGGAATGAATGATAGAAATTAAGTAGCCCTAAAAAAGTCTGCAGCTCCCCCTTTGACTTAGGTCTGGGAGCCTGTTGTATAGCTTTAAGCTTAGAGTCAGAGGGGTTGATTGCAGCAGAATCTATTTTGAATCCCAGGAGCTCAGTAGATTCCACACCAATTTGGCACTTGTCTCTTTTTAACTTCAACCCCGCTTTGCAGAACCATTGAAGAACTGCTCTGAGACATTCTGCTAAGACTGCTGCTCATTCTCCAGCAATCAGAACATCATCAAAGTAAGGGCACACTCCTGAAATATTCTTAAGTGTATGTTCCATCACACTCTGGAACAACCCTGGGGCAACACTGACCCCAAACTGCAGGCGTCAAACCCTGAATGCCCCTCTATGTGTAACTATTGTCTATGCCTCTGCTGTGGCATCATCCATAGGCAGTTGCTGATATGCCTGTGCAAGGTCCAGTTTAGCAAATACACGACCTCCCTGCAATAATGTCAGGATGTGGCTTACCACTGGAACTGGGTAAGCTTGTTGTTGCATGGCTTTGTTGATTGTGCATTTATAATCAGCACAAATCCATATGTCCCCATTGGGCTTTACTGGGGTTACTATGGGGGTTTCCCACTTGCTGCTATCTACAGGTTGAAGCACTCCCTGCTGTACTAACTTATCTATCTCTGCATCTATTTTAGGCTTAAGTGCAAAAGGCACTCTGCGAGGTTTGATCCTGATAGGAGTTACTGTTGGATCAAGGTTAAGGGAGATTGGTGCTCCCTTGTATTGACCTAACTGAGAGCTGAACACATCAGCAAATTCTTGGCACAGAGCTGCTAGGTCCACTGTTTGTGTGTGGTTGATGCTGGTTACTCTAATGCCCAGGGCATCAAACCAGTCCAGCCCAATCAAACTGGAGCTCTGGACTTCAACAACTATGACTTTGAGGGGACCCTCAAACTCTTTGAAGCTGACTTTTACCATGGTTTCACCTTTCACTGCTACGCAGCAATTTTGAAAGTCTGTCAGAACAAGGCTTGATGGTTTGAGTGGGACTCCTTTCCTGTCTTGTCTGCAGATGTAGCTAAATATTTTGTGAGAGATTACGGAAAGGGCTGACCCAGTGTCTAGTTCCATAGGACAAGGGACCTTAAGCCCTTGACCTTAAGCCTCAGCTTCTCTTTGAGAGGGCGTTGGGCTCCTGTTCCTAATATGTTTCTCCTGCCAGAGCAGTAACCAACCCTGTTTTGTCCCGAGGCCCTTTTAAGATCAGCAAATTCTGGATGACGTAACTATCAAAATAACAACAGATGATGTTACCTAGTTTAGGTAATGAAACTTCTGCAAGAAAATAACCAAGCTTAGACAGCATCAAGAACCCCTACAAATATTCTACTTTATTGGTATCAAAATAATATTTCTGCAATTTTCATTATTAGCATCGTGTTATTTACCTCTATGTTGGACGTCTTCAGGTGGAGCTTCTCTCTGGCGACCTTTACAGACTCTGGTGGTGTGCCCTTGTTTGCCACAAGCATGACACACTGCAGTGTGGAATCTGCACTCAGACCTCAGATGCTGTTCGCCGCAACTGGCACAGCTAGGGAATAAAACTGTCTCGTCAATTGGACATTGCCATCTGAAGGGTTGCTTCTGTAACCGGTCGATCTCATAACCCTCGTCTTGATCATCCAGTCTTTCTGTAGTTTCGTGGTGTACAGCTGTTTGGCTGAGGGGAGTCTTCTGAGGTCACAGAGCCTTCACTGCTCCACCAGCGGCCTTGTCTACCATGATCTCTTTTAATGCATCCTGGAATGTAAGTGGTTTTTTTGTGAAAAGCCTCTGCTGCAAATCTCAGTTTCTCAGGCCACACATTAGTCTGTCTCTTAGTCGATCCTCTAAGTCAGGAAATTCACATAGTCTTGATACTTGTCTTAGTGCAGCCACAAATTCAGCTGCTGACTCCCCTGCCTGTTGCTCTCTTTGCTCAAATGCATACTGCCAAGCAATAACAGAAAGCTTGGGTTCAAACTGCTCTTTTAGCCGCCTTTTAAGATCAGCGTATTCTGGATGATGTAACTATCAAAATAACAACAGATGATGTTACCTAGTTTAGGTAATGAAACTTCTGCAAAAAAATAACCAAGCTTTGACAGCATCAAGAACCCCTCTTTTCAACCCCGAATTACAAATATTCTACTTTATTGGTATCAAAATAATATTTCTGCAATTTTCATTATTAGCATCATGTTATTAGTGTTTATGAACTTATCTCAGTATTTTAATTTCTGAGATTTCTGAGACTATGTTTTATGTTAAAACATTATTAGTTTTATGTATGTGTACCTAAATAGAAAGATTCTCAGAATGTGTCCTCATTTCTTTGCCAAGAAGAGATACTGCTGATAAATTTGTAAGGAAATGTGCCAAAATGCAGTCAACATGGATCAAGATGTCGGAGTGAATTTAAAATCATAAACTCATTATAAGGTTCATCTCCAAAAAAAAGATGTCTCTAGAATATTTATCAGAATATTCATTGTTATCAATAGGTAAAGTGTGTCCATACCTCCATGCTGGTTGAAAATTAACTATTTTTATTAGGAAACTGTCTCTAAATGAATCAAAATATGTGACATGTGTTTGATATCTTTCTTTTAATTGTGTTTTTTAAAATGACCTCAATTTTATTTTCAGTGAAGATGGTGCAAATTGCATCAAGCTATTTTTATTTTCAGTTTCATTGATTTGGGGAATGGGAGATTAATGGGTGGGGGAATCCTTTTCAGTTTAGCAGCAGTAGCAGCATGTTAAGATAAGTTTAGTTTGACTTCTAATTGTACAGCGTAGCTTAAATAAAAACAAAAGAATAGCCTTTTACCAAATTTGATAACACTGTCTGACAGATAATTATAGTATAATTGGAGGGAGGGAATCAGTAGATAGAGAACTTTTTTCTTTCTCCCTAAGAAGCTGAATGTCTTAGAACTACCATGCTTTCACTACAGTATGTCCTTCTGGTATTAATTTTGTTTAACTAAACATTTGATTTTTTTGCCCATGTTTGTGCCAGATTGTATATTTTATGGGATGAGCCATATTAGACAAAGAGAGTCAAAAATTTTCATTATCTGAGATGTTTGTCTCACATGTGAATTAACTATCTGATTAATCCTTTTTGATTTTTCCCAGGACTGCAGATTTTCCAATATACCATTCAACTGATTCATTCTAAAACCCAGCCATCAGTTATAATATTTTTTTAAAAAGAGAAAACTAGCCAACGTGGTAATTATTTTTCCACACTTTTATTCTGTTTTGTGACTAGAATAATGACTAATTATGCTAATAACTTTCTCTCTCCCTCCCTCCCTCTTTTATCAGAGTTCTTTTCCTAAGCTGAAGAATAGGAAACAATCTTAACAATGAATTAATTACTTGAAAATCCTTGGCCTCTTCTTTCTTGATTGTTCACCCCTCCCCTCAAGATGAAAAGCGACAAAGATAATTATAGGCAGATTTAATTTCTCTGCCTCCTTTTTTTACAACATCCCTTCCTAGCTTTTCAAACTTCTTCCTAACCTTTTTTAAAATGTTTTCTTTTTCTTTCTAAATTTGTTTCTCTTTACTTATCCAGACTAGATGGCCCGTGTTAGGAGTAGGACTGGGAATGTTTAGAATAACAAAATCATAAAACCCCAAAGTATATGAATACAAATTTGTTTTGGAGGGAGAAGGAGAAGTTCTTTAGACATAACCAAGGTCATGAAATTACTCACTGGGGTTTGAAGCTTTTCTCTTATTTCTTTGAATAATTACTAAATCACAGAATTCTCTCCCTCTTCTCTCTCTCTCTCTCTCTCACACACACACACATACAAACACGCAAACACACACACACACACAACAAAGAATGACTGTATAATTTATTTCAAGCAAATAAGATTTTTTGCCAGCTTTAAGAACATAATAAAAATAGAGATGGACAAATACACCAGTTTCAGTTTGTTTGAATTTCTTATCTTTTCCATGCTAATTTCAGATTGTTCAGTTTAAGAAAACAAACATATGGAACATTGAACAAATGAAACCAGATAATGAAATTTCAGTTCACATATAGGTTCAAAAAATGACAAAATTTCTTTCAGAACAAAGTTAGAATAGTTCTTTCCTAGCAGTAGCTATGAACCATATATATTTGATATTGCAATATAAATGTTCAAGAAGGCATATAATTTTTGATATTCCTTCAAATTTTAAATGTGGGTAGTCTTATAGAATAGGATTGAGATGATCTTTGGGAAAAAATGAGTCTGAAATAATTTTTGATATTGCACAGATCTTTTTAGATTCCTGTACTGATCTAAAAAAACCATCCAAACATGGGTATCCTGAACAAGCTATAAATATGTCACATGGGTTATGACATCAGCACAAAAATGATCCAAATGATTAGCTCTATGTCTGGTATATCAGATTCAATTAAGTCATGATACCTGTAACGTCACTTGTCCCCAACATGAAGGGTGCTGATACACCCCCCAAAAGTAGCATGGCCCTACAGGTTTGTGGCTGAATTTGTATCCCTATTGCCTATATACATTGGGTTTATGTAAATAAGTGAAGAGACTGTTTCTTCACTAAACCTCATTGCTTCATAAAATAATAAAAACTTCATTTGTTTCCACTTGATCTCCGGGGGAAAACACAGGAAAATCTTTGCTGTAGTTTCCTCATAATCAATGCCTTTTTCCCAAGGTGAAATATATACTATGGATATATAATGCAAAATAGGAATGTTTGTGTGCTATCATTATTATTTCTAACCTCCAGGTACTAGTACTAACTCTGAAATTCATCATTTAAAGAAGAACTCTGACATTTCTCTGTGGGAGTACCAATGTAAATATGAGTTGACAGATTTAAATAATTTGGATATTTTGCTAGTCAAGCACCTGTCTGCCACATTTAACAGGTTTTTTTCTGAAAGATGTACAGTGACCTCCTTCATATTGAGTGACCTCTAAATATTGTATTTCCAGCTGGCAGAGCAGCATGCAAACATCTGATAGTAGGACATACTTAAATCTTTCTTCCTATTCAAGGTGCTGGTGATGAACTATAAAGCCCTAAATGGCTTGGATCCGGGATATCTGAGGGTACACCTGCTGCCGGCATCAAGTTCCCTTCGTCCTGTGCGCTCCCACAGAGAGGGCCTTCTCAGGGTGCCGCTGGCAAAAGATTGCAGGCGGGCAACACCCAGGGAGAGGGTCTTCTCTGTGGGTGCACCTGCCCTTTGGAACCAGTTACCCATAGAGCTCAGGACTGCCCCTGATTTTCATTCGTTCCGCCAGGACCTGAAGACCTGGCTCTTTGAGCTTTCCAGCCAGAACTGAGAATTTTAATTTTTAACTTATTGTAATTGGGTTTTAATTAGAGTTACAGGGTTTTATATTTTACTCAAGGATAATTTAATTATTTTAATTGCTATTAACTTTTTTGTATTGTAGTGTTATTTTTAATTGCCTTGTGAACCGCCCTGAGTCCTATGGGAGAAGGGCGGTATATAAGTTCAATAAATAATAATAATAATAATAATAATTTCAAAAGGAAATGCTGTTGTAGCTCACTAAGATCAGAGCCTTGTTCAATAAGGCACAAGAATTTTGATTTAAGTATTAAAGATTCTCTTGAGAATCAAACAGTTATCAGTTTCTGGGTAAGGTTCTATGATACAGTAGATGTCTCCAAAGAAGCAGAAATGACACTGAGCAGGGAATGGTGGCCAGGGGTGACTTCAGTGGTGGGATTCAGCCAAGTCACACCACTTCAGCAGAACCGGTAGCTAATTTTTTGTTGCTCAGGCCCAGAATGGACTTCCGGAAGCGGCATCCACACAGAGAACTGGTTGTTCACATATTTGAATCCCACCACTGGGTGACTTCTAGTCTCCATTTGGATAATAGAAAGACCACCTGCATCCTGGATTGCTGCTCCTCTTAGGAAACCCTGGATGAAAATCTTATGGTTTATTCATGAGTGAGAGGGGGTCAAGAGGTCAAGACAGTTAGTTAAAAAAGAAACAGTTTGCTCACATAGGCAAGTACAGCCTTTTAAAGGACAGTAAGTTTTTACCAAACTGTCATTGTTTTAATCATGTTTCTCATTTATGACTTTTATTATATCAATGTATAAAATATAAAGAAAAATAAAAATAGGAAACTGAGGGAAGGAAAAAAGATTGGGAAAGAAAATATGAGGTACAAGGGAAGAAAGAAAAAAAATATTGACTTCCGACTGTTTTTAGCACAGTACAAGATAACAATATTACAGCCTCAACTTCTTACTTTTACACATTAGTATATAACTAGCCATTTCTATAACAACAAATCTATCTAATCAGCAAAATCAAAGTCAAAGTTTCTTTTTTTTTCATCACAAGCACAAAATCTAAAAGTGATATCCAAATAAAAACATATGTTCTCCTCTTTGAATAAAATAATCAATTTAACCATTGCTACTCTATCTTCCTTGCTGTGGAAATAATATTTCTATTTGCACTTAATAATTTTTATAAATATCACCATTTATATTAACAAAATTCACTTTATTCTTTCAGATTCTTTAATCTTAGAGGGAAAAATGTTTTTTATCCATTTTAAAAGACTAAACTTTTCTTTAAAAACATTTCTGAAATCAAATTTTCTAATACATCTTTTTAATTAACTTCCTTAATATGCATACCTTAAAGTGGATAAAAGGGACGCGGTGGCTCAGTGGGTTAGGACGCTGAGCTTGTCAATCAGAAGGTCGGCAGTTTGGCGGGTCGAATCCCGAGTGCCACGTAGCAGAGTGAGCGCCTGTTACTCGTCCCAGCTTCTGCCAACCTAGCAGTTCGAAAGCACGTAAAAATGCAAGTAGAAAAATAGGGACCACTACGGTGGGAAAGTAACAGCATTCCGTGCGCCTTTGGCGTCTAGTCATACCAGCCACATGACCACAGAGACGTCCTCGGACAAGCGCTGGTTCTTCGGCTTTGAAACGGAGATGAGCACCGGCCCCTAGAGTCAGAAATGACTAGCACGCATGTGTGGGGGAACCTTTACCTTTACCTTAAAGCGGATAAATTAGTGGATAAATTTAATGGATTCACCATATGAAAATTGGTGTTTTATAGGATAGTGGAATGAACTAATCTGTCCACAAAAAAGATGAAACTTCTGAGAAAGATTTTAAAGTAACACAAGGTAAATTGCCAAAAAGGTTTTTTACATAACAATTTAGAGATTGTAGATACACAGAGATATAAAATATAAAACATGTTTAGATATATAAATTTTTAGAATTCCAAAATGCCAGTGCTTGAAAAAGGATCTATTTTTTCACGGGGGAAAAAGTCAAAGTAATATAGTAGTTATTTTTTTGAGAAAAATAGATCTTTCTCAAGAATTGGTATATTTTAGATATCTAAGAAGAGATACAACTGCCAAAATCCTTTTCAGCTGAAAATGCAGTGACTTTAGCATTCAAAGGAAAAACCATTTATTTCAGATAGAGGTTAAATGAGGTCTTGTTATAGAAAGAAACAGTAATGGAAGACTGCAAAAGAAATTGAAAGAATGTTTTGGTAACAATCTTAATAAAGGTACAAACATAAAAATGGTTTGGAATACTTTTATAAGGACATACAGTATTTTATATAACATAATAGCAGGCTCAGAAAAAAATGAGAGCGACAAGAGAAAACACAAACAATTTTAGAGGATATAAAAATGAACAAGGAAGAATTAAAGAAATCCCCGATAAAAAGAACTATTTTACAACAAATGAAATTCTTACAGTTGCAATTGTTGAAGTTTACAATATGAGAAATGGAAGTAAAAATGATCTATGCAAAACAAAATAATTTAGGATTTGCAAATAATTCATGGGAATGTTGGCATGGACAGACCCTAGAATTCTCCACAGCCACTTCCCACCACAGGGAGGTAAAACTATTCCATTGACTCTTCCCAGGCACCTGATGGACTCAATGCAGTTTCAGAAGGTACTTGGGGTTTTTACTGAAATTTTGTTACATGGCTGGGCAGAGCCCCTTATTACAACTTGGAAAGAACAGGCACAGGGACCCATGGGCTGAATCACACCTGTACAAACTCTCTGTGTATGTGGATCTCACAGAGCCCCATGGTTCACAAGCAATTCAGAAAGATGGAACACCATAAGAGACACCACTGGAGGAAGACAAAGAGTACGCTGACCAAACACAAATAAAAGGTGCTACCTTGTGGTGACAAGAATGGCAAAGTGTAGTTACTTCTTGTCCCTTATTGCATTTGCAGGTAGCCAACCAACAGCCTGTTTTGGGTAACCAGGCCCCTTCTGGATAAAAAAGAAGTGAGGGAGATTTCCATGTGAAGAACATTTTGGCATCTGTTTGGATAAAGTCACTTGACTTTACTCAGAGAGTTGGACTCCAACTATGCAGATTTCTTGGAGATAATGGAGACACACTTGAGCCTTGTTGCCTGGGAGACTTTGAGCTGGTGGGTCTTGAAGAAGACACAAAGCCTTGGGCTATGATCTTAGACACCTGTGTTCTGGATCTATGCTTCTCCCTGGCTGGTTAAGGCCTCCTGGGAGGTGGCATGTGGTTTGTGATTAGGCAATGATTAATGCCTCTTTGAGAGAAGGATTGGTACTGCCTGCCTTCCTTGGACAACATAGTATTAGACAACTTTTATCAAGTCTCAAATCTCCTTTTTAGGGAAGGTTGTTGAGAAGATAGCTTAACAACTACACTCAGCTACAAAGGGCCATGGATGAAGCAATTATCTGGATGCTCTTCATGTCTGGATTCAGGATGGGCATAGCACTGAAATGACATTGGTCATACTTGTCAATGTTTGAGGGATTGGGATTGGGGTGGTTCTCCACCTTCCTGTTTTGGTAGAAGAAAAGAGGTGGAACCCTAAGTCTCTATAATGTGGGGTGCCCCAGGGTTTTAGCCTTTCAAGATGGGCAGCTATATAAATGTTTTAAATAAATAAATAAATTCTCAGTTCAGTTTTCATTTCAGTTCATTTCAGCAAAAATCCATAAAGGGTTTCCAACCTTTTATAAAATTGTTTTTTTCCTACCTAATTAAACAGGTCAGTTTAGTCAAGCAGTATGATGCAGTATGCAGGAGTGTCCAAGGGGGATGATGATTCAAAACTCTTTCATATGCTCCACACATGAGCTGCACATTTAAAAATAGTCCCACAGTAATGGCCATTATCATGATTTTTTTTGATACCTTGAATACTGCATGTTTTCTTTTCAGCCAAGTGATGGGCTCTTCTGCCTACTTAATTTTTAATATTCATAATTGATGTGGTTTGATAGTTTTGAACTTTTGAATCAATTCAGCAAACTGAATCAGCACCAAAAAGGAATTCATCATTTTCAATAAAACATATTCAAGTCAGACGTGTTTAGTGTATGTACATGTATTTTAATGGTCTAAATGAAATTGAATTCAATTCTGTGATTCTATTAAATGCAATGTTTTTTTTTTCAAATGAGATCAATATTTAGTAGAATTGGGAAACAATCCTAAAATAAGTGGTGACAATTGGACTTGATTCACAATACATTTTGTTGTTGTATATTGTTTCTTATTATATTTTTTCTCTTTTTTGCTGTGTTATAAAATGCCTAGAATAAGTAAAGAAATAAATAATATTTTTTGTTCAGTTTTGCTACTAAATGCGGGCTTCAGTGTTTTGTCCAGGAGGCATGTAATACTGGACATTTCAAAAATTTTGATTTTGCTTAAAGGAAGATCCTTATGGTCCCTGTGTTTTCTCTTGTTGTACCTTCTCTACCTTGTACCTTAAATGATCTCATAAAACTGCATGACTGTAAATGTAATTTAGGAAGTGCTGCCAGACAAGTTCTGTTTTGTTTTGAGTACACAGAGCACTTTAAATAATAAAATAAAAATACCAAGGTTCCTTGGCTACCAGTATATGTAATAAAATGAAGTAGGATCTCTCTGCCACAGAGCTTGAAAATATATTTGTATTCATCCAGCATTTTCTGAGGATTTTTTTAATCAACAAAAGAGAAACATGAACAGATTTTGTTTGGTATGAATGTTTGTGCCCTTGCAAAGGCCCGCTGGAGCTGAATGCCTGTGTCCAGACACAATAATATCTTTCCAGTCTCCATTCCTTCCTTTACTGGCCTTCAAATTGGGTGTGAAAACATATTTCTGTATGCCAGACATGTCAAATTTGTAATGTCATGTGATATCGCACAATGTATCAGAGCTTTTTCCCCATTACCGGCAATAGAGTGGGCGCAGTTTCCTCATGATGCGTCCAGCCCATGGGCTGGCAGTTTGACACCCCTGCTGTATGCTTTTCCAAGATACAATTGATTTCATCAGCTCTTGGCTTTAAATGTTTTTATGTTGACAGGTGTTCTTGCTATGATTTAGAGTTATATGTAAAAGCAGTGGTGGGATTCAAATAAGTGGACAACCAGTTCTCTGTGTGGATGCCACTTCCAGAAGTCCATTCTGGGCTTGGGCATCAAAAAAATAGCTACCAGTTCTGCCGGTGGTGCAAACCCTCTGAATCCCATCACTGTGTAAAAGTCCATACTATGCAATGATTTTAAAACCCTTTTCATTATAACATATTTTTGGATTCAGCATATCATTAGGCATGTTTATTTCTTCCCTTTGACAACTCTACCTAACTTTTCAACAGTTATTCACTTTCTGCTAACTGCCCATTTCTGCTACTTAATTTTATTTTACACAGACATGCCTTTGGCAATATTCTAGAAAATTAACTCTTTTAAAACAAAGATACTACTTAGACATAGTCAGTATGATTTTATTATGTCAGTATTTTGTCATATTCATTGGCTGACCAGGGGACCTTACATTAAGACATAAAATTGGAATATTGGAAGAAGAAAGAACTGCCGACTATAGAAGAGTGGACTTTAAAAGTTTCTAACTTGGTGGAAATGGCAAAGATTTCAGCGTACTTGAAAGACCAATCGCAACAGAGATACATTGTGGAATGGAGGAGATGGATTGAATATATTCAGAATAAATATGGGACTAAAAAGTTTCATTTAGCATTTGAATAAGTAGTGGATCTATATGATGTATAACTACTGCTAAGGCTACTGCTAAGCTTGTAAGCCGCCCTGAGTCTTCGGAGAAGGGCGGGATATAAATGGAATTAAAATAATAATAATAAAAAACTAGTTAGTAGTTTTTATTAATATTTTGACGATGGAGAGTTAAAGTGCGACAGAATTTAATGTTTTATTGTTGTTAGCATATTTTAGATTATGCTTGTTTGTATTTTTATACTCTGTATTCAGCTCTGGGAAGTCGGGGAGGGGGGAGGGGAGGGGAGGGAGGGGTTGGGGAGAGGAGAGGGGGAGGAGGGGGGTTTTTTGTATTCAAAAATGTATTGCAAAACTTTTCAATAAAAAATACATAAAATTGTTCCTAAATTTTATACCTTACATGAAGATATAAATTACTCCTAATTTTTATCTTGCCTATTACACTTTCTGGGCTCATCCTTCCATTTCACTATCCACAATATGAAGATGTGTCAAAAATCACTGCTAGAAAACATAGGCTAATAATTTCACATTTGATTCATCCCCAGCATGCTGTGGAGACAACCTAAATGTCTTTTGAGCTGTTCCCATTTTAATAAAGTGGTTTTTTATTTTATTTTACCCAATGCCTGTGTCACTGGATAGATCATTTCATTGATGATGTTGTTAGCAACATGGATCGGGGCTGAGATTTGCACATGGCCAAACTTTGTTTAGATTGCCACAAACATCAAGTCAACTTCCCACCAGTCACAGGACATTATTCTCAATAATTATTTTGGTTTGGACTAGACAACTAATATATGTTCTGATATATATGTTCTGATACACCTGACCAAAGATATATGCATAGATTTAGTGCTTTTCTGGAATTTAGATAGTTTAGGTCATATTTCAGTCACTGCAGCCACCCACTCATATTTTCTTGGACACTATTCATTTGGGATGTATGAGAGCTGGAGGAAAACTAAGAAAATTTCTTTCTGTAACAGCTTTAGCATGAGTGACAGTCAACGGAGTAGAGAAGGAGTGTTGGATGAAATGGGATGGAATTCTCCCAGTATATTTTTCTTTCTCCTGCTTCATCTCCAACTTCTTTTCTCTACTAGTCTGCTGGACATGCTATGTTCAAACCCAAGTCATATGGACAGCAATAGGTGTGAGCAGAGTAGGATACAAAATAGGATACAGAAAACATGGAGCTGAACATGAAATGCAGGAAACAGTTGTCTCTGACAACCACCCCATTCTGCGTGCCTGGTTAAAAAAAATCCATCAGCCAGTGTTCCTCATCAGGAGGGTGAGGCGTCAACTTCCCTCCGCCCTGTGCATTCCCACAGAGAGGGCCTCCTCAGGGTGCCACCGGTCAGAGAATGTCGGCTGGTGGCCCCCAGGGGGAGGGCCTTCAGGAGGGCCCCGGCTTTATGGAATCAGCTGCTGGTTGAGCTCTGGATGGCACCTGACCTTCGCTCCTTCCGACGCGGCCTGAAGACCTACCTATTTGAGCAAGCCGGCCTGGCCTGATGGGGGATGTGCTGGGGTTTTTATTGGGGATTTTTATTACTCTACTGTTTTTAGCTCGGGCTCTTATTTAATTCTTTTTTAACTTTTGTATTCTGTATTTTTATGTGCCCTGTTCACCGCCCTGAGTCCTTCGGGAGAAGGGCGGTATACAAATATAATAAAGATAAAGATAAAGATAAAGATTTTATCACAAATAATCTCATTGACCTCCTGTGAGCTTCCCATCTCTCCACTCTGTGTCGGTAGATCAAACAGGTTGGCAGCTGTGCCTTATTAGAGGCAGCCTGTTGCCATTCTTCAGTATTAACAGGCAGCAGCTGTGCCTCTTCTGCCTCTTCTTGAGTAGGCAACTATTCATCCAGTCAATTGCCTCCCCTCCCCAATGCCTAACTCAAGCCCTGGGCTCTCTGGTCACTCCTGGGGACCTGGGGTCCCCATATCTGGTGGCTTGAGTTCCAGCTCATCATCCTCTTTCAAGTCAGCATTTGATTGGGTTATCACCTGCTACTTTTAGAACATATTTAACAGTCTTCTAGCAAATTAATAGACCTGTCTTCAGAAAGAGCCAGAATGACACATCACTAGTGTGGAAAATTTCTATACCAACCATCTATCATTTGGGCTCTCTGAAAACTAGGTTGAAGTCTCTATAACAAGCACTCAAACAGAATTGCCGAATCTCACCCAACTACATGACTTCAACTTCTGTCTGGCTTTCCAACTGAGTTTGTGGGAAGCTGGCTAGGAGCATCAGAAATTTTCCTTCCTTCCTTCCTTCCTTCCTTCCTTCCTTCCTTCCTTCCTTCCTTCCTTCCTTCCTTCCTCCCTCCCTCCCTCCCTCCCTCCCTCCCTCCCTCCATCCCTTCTTCTCTCAAAGGGATAAATCAGTGGGGAAGACAGCAAGAAGTTCCAAATCAAGGGCTGGGCTGGCAAATTACTGGTTGCCACTCAGTAGGGAAGGGGTCAAGGGGTTGCGTTGAAATGTGGGTCAACAGTATTATGTGGGGATAAATAATAACTGCTGAGCAAGTTGATAAGGGCATGAAGGGGCAACACAGAACAAGAAGGGTGCATAGGGGTGACTAAAGGTACCACAAGATATCACAAGGATCAGGTAGGGTGTGCAGGGGGCACAATGTTGTGCTGGTTGGGGATGGCATACAAGAGGGGCAGTGCAGTTTGAGAAGGATATGTGAAAATGCCCAAGAGGTGCTGCATGGATCAAGGCAGGTGCATGGGATGGTTGTGTGGTTAGGACTGGTGCATGAATGTGTGCAAGAGGTGCTGTATGGTTTAGAGGTCCACAAGGAGGTAGTGTGGGTCAGGGAAGGCATGCATGAGAATAGCACAGGTTGGAGGACTGTGCAGGGTGATGATGGCATGTACTGGATAGTGTGTGAAGGGTGTTACTTTTGAAATGTCTTTACAAAGACAAGAGCGAGACCGCTCTCTACATGGGGCTTCCCTTGAAGACCACTCGGAGGCTCCAACTGGTACAGAATGAGGCCGCGAGAGTTGTCTTGGGAGTTTCCCGGTACTCCCATGTTACACCTTTGCTCCGCGAGCTGCATTGGTTACCAGTTGTCTTCCGGGTGAGGTTCAAGGTTTTGGTTATGATCTTTAAGTCCTTACATGGCATGGGTCCGGGTTACCTCGGGGACCACCTGCTGCCGGCGTCAACTCCCCTCCACCCTGTGCGTTCCCACAGAGAGGGCCTCCTCAGGGTGCCTCCAGTCAGGGAATGTCGACTGGTGGCCCCCAGGGGGAGAGCCTTCTCTGTGGGCGCTCCGGAATTATGGAACCAACTGCCGGTGGAGCTCCGGATGGCATCAGACCTCCGAACTTTCCGTCGTGGCCTGAAGACCCACTTATTTGAATTAGCTGGTCTGGCCTGACGGGGGATTATGGGTTTTAAATTGTTGTTTTAGAATTGTATTATTGTTTTTAACTGGGCATTGGTTTAATCTTTTTTAATTTTTGTATTGTTATTTATATATGCCCTGTGAACCGCCCTGAGTCCCTACCAGGGAGAAGGGCGGTATACAAATTAAATAAAACCAAAACCTAAACCGTAGGCAAAGGTTCATAAGTTTATTCGGTTCAGCTCCGGGCAGCTGACTGTCAAAACAATCCCGGCTTTTATAGAGAACTGTCAAACATTTCAACCAATCAGGTAACAGTATTTTTCCCGCCGCTCGGGCAACAGCCAATCGACGAGCGGCAATCTGACAGCTCGGCTGCTGTCAGGGAATTCCCCTCAGCTGAGCGCTCGGCTCGGTTCGGAGGACCAGATTGTGGACTGCCGCTTTGACAGTTCCGGGAACTGTCAAATCTGGCGCGTGCGTATTTGGTCCCGGCAGCCCGTTTGACAGCTGTCATCGGGAATGGCAGCCGGCGAGGTGGCGCGCGTGCGCTGTTGCTTCTGGCAGCCATTTGACAGCTGTCAACTGTCAAAAGCCTGCCGGGCCGGTGCTTAACTTGCTGTTTAGAATCCCCGGGTTTCCAGATATGATTCACCCCCTTTCCCCCCCCCTGAACTGGTACGTTATTTGCAACAACAGTTAAACTTTTTAAACAAGTATTGTTAACAGGTTTTTTGTCTGTCAACGGGTTTCCCTCCCATTCAAAGTCCGCGAGGTATGCGGGGGGTCTTCTGGCTCGGCTGGGCCATCGGAGGCAGGGGGCGCTTTCCTCGGATTGTGTTGTCGGTGGAGTTGTTTCTGGAGGGATTTCGGCAGGCGGTTGTGGGTCTTGGGGAAGGGGAAGTTTGCTGGGTCCGGGGGTGTCGGATGGCGTAGGCTCCTCCAGAATTGGTTGCAGAGTGGGGTTGAGGGGTGACCTGGGTCGGAGCTGATCTGCGTGTCTGCGTTGTGTAAGTCCCGTCCCTGTGTCCACTGTGTATGACAACGGTCCTGTTTGGTCCAGGATAACCCCCTGAACCCACTTATCCCTTCCCCCGTAATCCCGAGACCAGACATTTTGACCGCTGGAGAATGTTTTTGGCTGGGCGTTGGGAGTCATTTCGGCTGCAGGTCTGTCAGGGTGGAGTCTGTCGAGCCTTGTCACCAGGCGGCGGCCCCATCGTAGTTCAGCAGGACTTTTGCCGGTTGAGGAGCAGGGCGTGGCGTGGTTGGCTAAGAGAAATTGTGCCAGGCGACGGTGCCAGTTCCCCGTGATGATTCTTTTGAGGGCGTCTTTGGTGGCCCTCACCATAACTTCTGCAAGGCCGTTGGACGATGGGTGGAAGGGAGCCGACGTTGAGTGCCTAATACAATTGCTCCTCGTGAAGATCTGAAAGTCATGAGAAGTAAATTGAGGGCCATTGTCTGATATTATAACGTCGGGGAGACCGTGTGTTGCGAAGATTCCCCTGAGGGCTTGGATGGTTGCGGTGGATGTTGTGCTGTCAACCGGGAGAACCTCCAGCCACTTGGAATAACTGTCCACTACTATGAGGAAGACCTGCCCTTGAAAAGGTCCAGCATAATCAATGTGGATGCGGGACCAGGGGTTTTTTGTGAGTTCCCATTTGTGAATCGGAGCTCTGGGTTGGAGCGGGCGGGATTCCTGGCACAAATAGCAGCCAGCGATGTGTTTTTCTATGTCTTGGTCTATTCCTGGCCACCAAACGTAGCTGCGGGCCAAGGCTTTTGTTTTTACGATGCCAGGGTGGCCCTCATGTAACGTGTGCAGTACCTTGGGTCTGTGTTTGGGTGGCACGATTACCCTGCACCCCCAGAGTAAGCATCCCAGGTGAGAGGTTAATTCATTTTGCCTGGAAAAATATGGCTGGAATTCTGTGCCTGGACAGGAGGATTGCCAGCCGGTATGTACCCACGCTAACACTCTGCTAAGCGTTTTGTCTTGGGATGTTGCGGCAGCGATATCGTTCGCTGTCAGTGGGCATTCCAGGAGTTCCTGAATTTCTAAGATGTTGCTCGCTGGGGCAGGGTCTGGTTCCGTGTGGGGTAAGGGCAGTCTGCTGAGACCGTCAGCATGACACATTTGGTGTCCCGGCTTGTATACTAGTTGGTAGGAATATGCTGCGAGGAATGTTGTCCAGCGCAGCATCCTGGGGGACAAAATTTGGGGGGTTTGGCGGTCCCAGGTGAACAATCCTAGCAGTGGCTTGTGATCTGTGTAAATCACAAAGGGGCGGCCGTAAAGGTAGTCGTGAAATTTTTTTATTCCCGCCACTATTGCCAGGGCTTCCTTATCTATCTGGGCATAATTTCTTTCCGTGTTGGACAGAGTCCTGGAATAATAGGCCACCGGGGCTTGAGTGCCGTCGCTGTCTAAGTGGCTTAAAACTGCTCCGATCCCGTATGGGGATGCGTCGCAGGCTATGCAGAGAGGTTTGTCCTCTTTATAGTGGGAGATGGTGGCGATGCTGGATAGCATTTGTTTGAGTGCTTTGAAACTGTTGTCATGGACTGTTGTCCACTGCCAGGCTGCCCCTTTGTCAAGCAACCTGTGGAGAGGCTCTGCGATGGTTGCCTTTCCAGGTAGGAAGGCATGATAAAAATTCAAAAGCCCGAGGAAGGCCTGGAGCTCTGTTTTATTTTTGGGTGTGGGGGCGGCTTTGATTGCAAGAATTTTAGAGTTAGTGGGGTGGATTCCTTGCAAATCGATTTTGTAGCCCAAAAAATCTGCAGATGGGACACCTATGGAACATTTTTCTCTTTTGAGTTTTAACCCCGCTTTTCCAAATCTGGATAGTACCTCTTGCAGTCTGCTTGCTAAGTTGTTTTCTGATTCCCCTGTGATGAGCACGTCATCGAAATAGGGGCAGACCCCTGAGATTCCCTTTAAGGTTTTTTCCATGACTTCCTGGAAGATACCAGGAGCCACTGAAATACCGAATTGAAGGCAGTTTACCTTAAAGGCGCCGCGGTGTGTGACAATGGTTTGAGCCTCAGCTGTTTCTTGGGTGACAGGAAGCTGAAGGAAAGCATGCGCCAGGTCGGTTTGGCGAATATTGAGCCAGAACCTATTTCAGAGAGCACGTCCCTAACTGCGGGGACTGGGTATGCATGGGGATTTAGTGCGCGGTTCAGAGTTGCCTTATAATCTGCGCATATTCTCACGTCCCCATTTGGTTTAACTGGTGTCACGATGGGTGTTTCCCAGGTTCCCCCATCTGTTGGTTCTAGGACCCCGAGGCTGACTAAGCGATCTAATTCGGCCTCGATTTTTTGTTTCAGCGCGAAGGGGACCCTTCTTGCCTTAATGCGGATGGGACCCACCTCAGGTTTTAGTTTGAGGTCGATAGGGGTGCCAGTATATTTGCCAAGCGTTCCGTCGAAGACATCAGCGAACGCTTGGCAGACCTGTTCTAGGGTTTGGGACTGTATGCGGTTGGTGCCCTCCAGGCGGATGCCCAGAGCCTCGAACCAGTCTAATCCGATGAGGCTGGTTCTGGGTGCCTCTGTGATCTGTACTGTTAAGTGCCCAAGGAATTTTTTGTATTCTACTTTCAATTGTGCTTGTCCCTTTAATTGGATAGCGGCCCCCTGGAAGTCTGCGAGGAGAATTTTGGAGGGCTGTAGGGAAATACGGCGTCTGCTTTTAAACCCAATTTTTTTGAGAGTGTCCCATGACATTATTGAAACAGAGGACCCGGAGTCGACCTCCATTTCACAGGGCACCCCTTGAATCTTAACCCAGATCTTAATTTTGGGCTGTAAATGGTGGATGGTCGAGATTTTTTGTTTGGCCCGAATGGACAACACTGAGGGCTGGGGAATTTCTTTGGCGGGGGAAGGGACCTTGGTCCTACCTGCCGGAATTTCCTCAAGCTCGTGGAGGGTTTCCTGGTTCAAGCTGCGGCACGCGGAGCGAATGTGCCCGGTCTTCCCGCATCCGTGGCACTTGGCGTTTCTAAAACGGCATGTGGCTCTGGCGTGAGCCCCACCGCAGCTGGCACACTTCGGTTTTGGGCCGGTGGAGGTGGGTCTTTGGCCAGGACCGGCTGGCTTGAATGGCCTGCGGTTCCTTCCATGGTCGGCGCTCATTTTGTTGAAGCGGGACATGATGTCGTCGACGCCGGTGTAGATCTCCGGTTGCTCGTTGTCCGGTTCCCAGGCGTGGTGGACTGACCCGGCCGGGCTGCTTCTGAACACTGGGGAGCCCACACGGTGGCTGTCTTCGTAGGCCATGATCTCTAATGTGAGTTGAGCGAGGTCCATCGTGGGTTTGGCTACCAATTTTTGCTGGAGCCGCTCGTTAGAGAGACCGGCGATAACCTGGTCTCTGATGCGGTCTTCCAGGTCGGGAAATTGGCACCTGCGGGCAGCGTGACGTACCCCAGCGATGAAGGCTGTGGTCGTTTCGCCCGGTTGCTGGCGGCGGCGGGCGAAATGGAGGCGCCAATACAGCTCAGACCGATGGGGCATGAAGTGCTTGCTGAGGTGGTCGGTCAGCACAGCGTATGGGACGGTCGTGACGGGGTCTGGGCTGCAGAGCCCTACAGCGATGTCGTAGACGGCGGGCCCGCTGAGACACAGGAGGGCTGCAGCTTTGTGGCGGTCCTCCGTTATCTTGTTGACAACGAGGTAGCCTTCAATTTGCCCCCAGTGCGACTCCCATCCCTCGGGATGGCGGACGTCAAATTCTCTGACGTGACCTAAATTTTCCATGGTCCGGGTCCACAGTACTGTTCAAGCTGCAGAAGGGTTCCTTTGCCCTCAAAGTGGCTTCAGCAGTGACTTGTCAGTGAGAGGGATCGGAACTCCTTCGCGGTGTGACTTAGCTCAGCAGGCAGCTCTATAGTACCGGGATCCCATCCTCGTCGCCAGGTGAAATGTCTTTACAAAGACAAGAGCGAGACCGTAGGCAAAGGTTCATAAGTTTATTCGGTTCAGCTCCGGGCAGCTGACTGTCAAAACAATCCCGGCTTTTATTGAGAACTGTCAAACATTTCAACCAATCAGGTAACAGTATTTTTCCCGCCGCTCGGGCAACAGCCAATCGACGAGCTGCAATCTGACAGCTCGGCGGCTGTCGGGGAATTCCCCTCAGCTGAGCTCTCGGCTCGGTTCGGAGGACCAGATTGTGGACTGCCGCTTTGACAGTTCCGGGAACTGTCAAATCTGGCCCGTGCGTATTTGGTCCCGGCAGCCCGTTTGACAGCTGTCATCGGGAATGGCGGCCGGCGAGGCGGCGCGCGTGCGCTGTTGCTTCTGGCAGCCATTTGACAGCTGTCAACTGTCAAAAGCCTGCCGGGCCGGTGCTTAACTTGCTGTTTAGAATCCCCGGGTTTCCAGATATGATTCAACTTTCTTCTCTCCTCTCCCCTCCCCTCTCCTTCCATTTAAACAGACAGGAAATGGCTTCTGCTGTGTGGGGGAGGGAGTGAACAAATGCAAAACTGTCAGGGATATTGCTCGGAACATTGAACATGAAGTATATGTGACCAGCAGCCAAGGAACTTAGCAGCACTCAGTAGCTCTGATACAGCCCTAACTTTCCCAAATGTCATTTTCTTGAGAGTCATGGGTTCCAGATTTTGGATGCATTGTGTAGGTTAGCCCATCTGAGGCACCTTGTCGTCCTAAAATGCATTGTTTCTCCCAGTTAAAGAATTTTAGCAGTATATACACACACAAACACACACACATGCACATTTCTGCAGTTTTATTTTTTTTAAAGACTAACAAATGGATATGATCCAAAGATGCTTATTAGAAAACAATATAGAGCTGTTAAATTGGAAACAACAAAAAATAAAAATATTGTGAATATTTTAAGTAAAGTATAGGTTAGATATATATCACTGCCATCAATCAACTGTATCCAGGTTTGGTTAAAGTAAACTAAACTTTTATTGCTTTTTCTAAGTCTATTCTAGAGCTGGCCAACTTTACATCTAGGCCAATACTTAATGTAACAACTATGCTTATTCAGCTGTTTTAAAGAGTTATATACTCTAATGGGAACTTTTGTGAAATGGAAGACACAGATAATGTGTAATTTGCCATGTTCAGTTAGGAAGCCCAGTTCCACTTTTAATTAAGCAACAATCCATTATACAGAAAAGTTTTCTGAAAAAGGATCGGGAACATTTTCATATGCTACTTCATAGAAAAATAGAAACAGTCTGCAATTCTAAACTTATATTCTAAGCCTCATTGGAAAAATTGGGCTATTAATCCTGAAATTAATTATATGGCATGTTTAATAAAATAATTGGTGTGTATGTATATAGCAACACCTGTCAAGAGAACCAAAACATACATGTCATAAATCAATTTACTTAGCTAGTTTTAGTCTCATAGATGAAATGAAAGAGGAGATATGGTTCAATGGTTATAAAACTATATTAGTAGAGCAATAGCAGTAGGACATCAAGACATTAAATTAGCAAATAAAATTGATTAGAAAACATTAGATGCATGTATGAAATGGAAATGTATTTAGGTTCATGCTTTCATACACCACTTGAAACATTGTGTCAGAAAATTCTGAGTTGACTGCAATTTGACAAAACAATGAAACAAAACAAAACCTCAAAAACAAAATTCAGAATGTTTCAAGTATTCCAATTGCAGGAAAGATTTTTTTTGCCTTTGTACCACAAGAATAAGTGGGATAGCAGTTAATACTGGATTGACTTGTAGATTTTCAACATGCAGGAAAGTTGGCTAAAACAATATTTTAGAATTTAGAATAATTAATCCCTCCAACTCTTATAGGATGCAGCAGGTTACATTCCCCTCCCCCTATATTCTTAAAGAGAACCAGTGCTTTTTTGTAAAAGAAAAAGGTGCCGGAACTCACACATGTCATACAACCCACCTTGCCTACCCTACAAGGTTCCATTCAAAAAAGGTGCCAGAACTCCGTTCTGAGCGTTCTATGAGAAAAAAAGCCCTGAAGAGAACTAACCTTAAGTTTGCCTTTCCTGAGTTGCTCAGCTAACATAAAGAGAAGAAAGAGACCTCATTACTTATCTACACTATTTTCATTGTGATGTAGTACAGCAGATAATACACTTCTTTCATGGGAGTAATGCTGAAGTTCACCTAAAGAGTCACAGTGAGGAATGTACAATACATCTGGCAGACAAAGTCACTTATATTTGCTCTGTGTTAGATTCCAATCTTAAATCATCAGTGGAGGTGATGGGGCTACATCAAGCAAGGTGATCAGGGAAGAGTTTGAGCCTATGAACCTAAGGAGCTGGACAGGGACCTTTCAACAGCTAGCTCAGCCACCTCTGATCTGGGTCTCTTTTGGCTCTTCAGTTCTGACATAGATGGCCTCTTTGACCCCTCTTTCAAACCAACAGTCCTCTCTGTCCAAAATGTGAACAGTCTTCTGAAGGACACTGAAGAGAGATCCCACCAGCAGTTACAAAAAAAGGTCATTGATTTCTTGCAATACCCACTGAAGGGTACCATCTTTATTCTGAGGAAGCCACCCCATGCATATATAGACTCCCCAAAATCCACAAAGAGGGAACTCCACTCAGAGAAATTGTCAGCAGCATAAATTCTTTAACCTACAACATTGCAAAACATCTAACCACCTTATCAGCTTCTCTAGTTGGCAACACTACCCATCACATCAACAATTCACAGGACTTCGCCAGCAAGGTTTAGAAAATAAAACCAGATGAGACCATGGTTTCCTGTGATGTGACTTTCCTCTTCACCTGCATTCCAACAACTGAAGCTGTCATGGTAGCAAAGAACCATGACAGAAGCAACCTCAGCCCAGACCACATATGTGCCATGCTGAACCTCTGCCTGATCACTACCTCTTTTAAATACAATGAAGGTTTCTAAAGCAAAAACATGGTTGCCACATGGGTTCACCTGTGTCCCCCATTGTGGTTAATCTCTACATGGAAGAGGTAGAAACCAAAGCCCTAAACTCCTTCACAGGAATTCTACCAGCTCACTAGCATAGGCATGTTGATGATACTTGGGTCAAAATCAAAACACAGGAAGTGGAAGTGGTACAATGCAGTGAGCCTTTTTCAGATCTGTACATTGAGGGGGGAAAAACCACTTCATAAACACATGGCACAACATAGGAGAACAAACACATCAGGAAAAGATTCAGCAGTCCATCTGCATTTAAAAGACAAAGGCCACTCTTTTGAAGTCCATATTTTGGATAAAGAAGACCGCTGGTTTGAAAGAGGGGGTCAAAGAGGCCATCTATCTCAAAATTGAACCGCCTTCTCTCAATAGAGGGGGAAGAATATGACACCATCCATTTCCAATCTACAACACAGTCCTTTCAGCAGTTCTAAGAAGGTTCCTCACACACTTGCACCACTCAGGTGACTTTGAGGTCACAGATAAACCTCCAAGTGGCCTCAACAACTCTGTAAAAGAATGCAAATGACCAGCTGACTGCAAGGAATATAAATCCTTCCATTCCCCACTGTCTAGTCAGAGCTGAAGAAGCGAAATGTCTTCAAAGAAAAACAAGAAAGTCCAGCTGCCTCTTGAAAAAGCACCTTTGGAATGGCCTAGATCAGGGCTTTTCAACTGGTGGTATGCGTACCACCAGTGGTACTTTAGCACCTGACAGGTGGTATGTGACCCCTAGCCAAGTGTAGCAGGGGAGGGAAACAGCTAAAAGTGTTGCCACACAGACCTGTAGGAGACCAGCTGGAGTTGCAGGGCTGCAGAAGCCCCAGGATCAGTGCATGGTTACATGCTGATTGGAGCTTCCAGCTCACCTGGAAGAGAAAAGGGGGAGGAGGGCAGAGAGAGGAGGAGCTATAAAACAGGGGTGTCAGACTGGCAGCCCATGAGCCATATGCGTCATGGCGAAACCACGCCCACCCCATTGCCGGCAATGGGAAAAAAGTCATGATATGTCACAACACATCACATGACGTTGCGAGTTTGACACCCCTGCTATAAAAGGAGCAGATTTTGGCAGGAAGAGCTTTTTGTTTGTGAAGTGGTGAGGAGAGAGCAAGTGAGAAGGGCCTTTCTGAGCAAAGGAGGAGTTAGCGAGCAAGCGAGTGAGCATGTGGCCTTGGAAGGGAATGGGGTGAACAAGTGAGCAAGTGTGTGGCCTTGGAAAAGACAGTGGTGAGCAGGTGAGCGAGTATGCGGCCTTGGATGAGACAGAGGCAAGTGAGCGAGCATGCGGCCTTGGAAGAGACAGGGGTGAGCAAGTGACTGAATGCAAAGGGTGAGGAAGAAGGGCTAACCAGCCACCTGACCATCAAGATAGTGGTGCATAATAATAAATATGGAGAAATTCATCATATGTTCATCAGTGCAAAGGGAAAGTGATTCAGCAAAAAAAAAAAAAAAAACGCCACCGAAGAAATTAGAACTGGCACTGAATTGAAAATACACAAAGTGAAAATTATTTGAAGTTTGGATTTTATTTCCTGGAAGAAAATGATCAGCAGCTTTCTGTTTGTGTTATCTGAAATGAAGTATTATCCAAGCAGTCCATAAAGCCTTCTTTGCTCCAGACACATTTTTACAATAAAACATAATGAGCACATCAAAAAGCCAGTAGCATTTTTTGTGAAGAAGAGATGAATTTATAAAATGCCGTGCTGTTTTAGTGAAGTCCACAATCATCTAGAAAAAGTGTCTGGAAGCATCTTATGAATTGTCTTTGATAGCAGTTAAAAGAAATAAGCCTCACACCATTGCAATTGCTTCAATTCTCTTTGATGCAAAAATGGCTGATACTATTCATAATATTCCATATTCTGATAATACCGTTCAAAGACGAATACAAGATATGGCCACAGATGTTATTCAACAAGTGGTGGAAAAATTCACAGCAGCAAAAAATGTGAATTTCAACTGGACGAAAGCACTGACATCACTGGTGAAGCACAATTAATTGTCTTTGTGCATGTTCCTGATTTGGACGATAAACTGGATTTGGCTGCCCATTACCTGGCAGAATGACTGGGAAAGAAATATTCACAATAATTGACAATTTTTTCAGTGAACATGGAATATTATCGACTTGGTGGGTAGGAATTTGTTCTGATGGTGCAGCAGCTATCACAGGAAGAGTTTCGGAGGTGATAACATGAACTAAGGCAAGAAACAATTCCATTGTTTCAAATCATTGCATCTTGCATAGAATGCATTTGCTTCTAAATGGATGAGCCCAGTGTTACATGAGATTTTGGAGGATACTGCAAAAATAATAAATTTCATCAAAAGCCAGCCATCGAATGGACGTTTATTCCAGCAATTATACAAGGATTTGGATTCTGAGCACAGCACTCTTCTCTTTCATACAGAAGTACGTTGGTTGTCAAGAGGTGAAATATTATTGAGATTATTTCAGCTACAAGGTGAAACCCACCTGTTCCTGTCAAATCTTTCATCACCCCAGTAGAAAAGTTTGAAAATGTCTTCTGGGTATTCTGCCTTACCTAATTGGTTGACATATTTAAAAAGCTAAGTGAACTTAATCAGTAACTGAAGGGCCATGGTCATAACGTGTTTGTTGTGGAAGACAAAATTTGTGCTTTCCACAAAAAAACCTCCATGTGGATAGCACAAGTAAAAAAAGGAAATATAGTATCATTTCCCGATGTGTCAGACTTTATTGAACTAAATTCTATTGTTGACACTGAAGACATTGAAACTGTCATCAAAAATCATTTGGAAAAATTGCACACCGAGTTATTGCTGTATTTTCTATTCATGTCAAGAGGATGTGATACTAGAATTTCTTGGGTTGCATCACCCTTCATTATGGACAATGTTGTGAATGCTGACATTTCCTTTCCAGAGCAAGAAGCACTTCTGGAATTGACATCAAACTGCAATATGAAGGAACTTTTTAATGAAAAAGCACTGACCGAGTTCTGGAACCAAGTTGCAAAACTGTACACGGAAGTTGGGGGGAAAGCTATTGTAGCCTTACTGCCATTTGGTTCCACATACTTGTGTAAGAAGGCGTTTTCTACAACAACTAAGGAAATGAATTGTCTCAGCTGGAATCTGACTTAATTCTATCAGTAAGCACTCTCCAGCCATGAGTGCAAAGATTAATATCAGAGAAACAGGCACAAGTTTCCCACTAAAAGTGTGGTAAGTACATGTACTTTATCGCTTTTTTCTTCTTTTTTTGGTCATTAAGTCACCTGGCTAAGTCACTGGTGGTATTTGAATATACTCATGTCCTAAAGGTGGTACAGTCTGTGAAAAGGTTGAAAAGCCCTGGCCTAGACAGTAGTTAACTTTTTCTTGAGAGTGGTTCTACCAGTTCTTAAAGATGAGTTGGTGTGCCCCCTCCTCAAAGATTTAGATTTAGATTTATTGAGATTTTTATACCGCCCTTCTCCCAAAGGGACTCAGGGCGGTTCACAGGGCATAAATATAAACACCAATACAAACATTAAAAAATAAATTAAATTAATGCCCAAGTTAAAACCAGAATAATAAAACAAACCAATAAAAAACCCAAGTACCCCCATCAGGCCAGACCCGCTAGTTCAAATAAATGGGTCTTCAACCCGCGACGGAAGGATCGGAGGTCTGATGCCATCCGGAGCTCGACCGGCAGTTGGTTCCATAACGCCGGAGCACCCACAGAGAAGGCCCTCCCCCTGGGGGCCACCAGTCGACATTCCTTGACAGGAGGCACCCTGAGGAGGCCCTCTCTGTGGGCGCGCACAGGGCGGAGGGGAGTCGACTATGGCTTCACTCAAGTAGCCTGGACAGCTTTCATCCAATGTTCAATCTTCTCTTTCTAGGAAAGATGGCAGAGAGAGTGGTCACATGGAAGCTTCAGAGAAACCTGGATGAGGCAAAAGATCAAGTCTCCTTTCAGTCAGGGTTTAACCAGGGTTTGGGAATGATATGGCACTGATCACATTCATGGATGACACTTGCAGGAACTAGATGAAGGTAATGCATTCATCCAGGCTTGTTGACCTCTTAGTAGCATTCAATGCCATGGTATTCTTCTGCGCAGGTCTTGAAAATTGAGATGGTACTGTATTGTGCTGGTTCTCCTCTCCCCTCTGGTGTTGGTGTTGATAGAGAAAGAGAAAATCAAACTTCAGCCCCTACTCTGTGGGGTGCCTCAGGGTCTGGTTCTCTTTCCCCTTCTATTTTAACATTTACATGACATACTGGGTTAGAATATCTATATGTTAGATGACAACCAGTTTTATATCTGTACCCAGGTCTTTAAGTTATGCTTATCTCGGATGCCTTATCTCGGCATTTTTAGGCTGTTGGGGAATGGATGGGGCAAAAATGGCTCTCACACAACCCTAGAAAAATGGAGTGGCTTTGGTATTTAGACTCGCCAGAAACAAGATTCTTCCATCTTTAGTTCTAAATGGGATTGCACTGTCCCAGATAGAAGTGGTGTGCAATCTGGGGATCCTCCTAGACTTGTGGCTTCAGTTTGAAGTGTAGGTGTAGACTTTGCACACCTGCAAATGGTGGGCCAGTTGTGCACAATCTTGGACAGGGAGGCCCTGCTCTTAGTAACTACTGCTAAGCTTGTAAGCCGCCCTGAGTCTTTGGAGAAGGGCGGGATATAAATGGAATTAAAATAAAAAATAAAATAAAATAAATAAAATAACTCATGCCACTGTAACCTTTTGTTAAGACTACTGCAAAACTCAAAGAGCATTTGGAAACAAACAGGTACAAAAGGAGGCTGTGTGATGCCAGATTTACAGAACATGAAACACCACTTCTGGGTGAGCTGCATCAGTTAATAGTATGTTTCTGGATACAATTCAAGGTTCTGTCACCTTGTCAGCCAGGTCTATATATGGCTTGGGACACAGTTACTTGAGGTAACATCTTTTTTCAAGAGTGTCTAACCATCCAACTAGGACCTAGTTGGATGGGTAGACACTCTTGAAAAAAGACAAAATAGGTATGCTGCAGATCCTGTCAGCCAAAGAAGGTCAGCTGGCGGGGACCAGAAGGCAAACTTTTTCTACAATGGCCCCACCTCTGTGGAACATTTTTCCTTCAGAGAGCAAAATGATACCAAGTCTGTTAGTCTTTCATAAGACTCTAAAAGACTCTAAAAAGCTGCCCATGTTTTATGTGCCTGGGCGATGAATGTCTCAAGGTTCCTGTTTCCTGATTGTATTGATAATTGGCCAAGTATATTTATTTTGGATATTTTATTATTTTTATTGTTTTAAAATGTTTTTACTGTTTTAATTGTAATATATTTTTTAATCCAGTCATTTATTGAGATGGGCAGCTGTAGAAATTGAATGCATGCATGCATGCATGCATGCGTACATACATACATTTGCATTCTATGCTTGCTTTGTTATCATCGATTGGCCAGTCTTGCTATAAATTATCTTAATTAACACTAGCAAGAATAAATTTTATAGAACTGTTTCTCTAGAAACAGAATGCACAATAACTGATTATGCAAATAATATGAATATCTCTTTTAACATACAAAATACAGTATTTATTTATGTTCCAGAGTTTAAAAAAAAAGATGTAATCAGATACATTGTATCTATGGTTTAGAATACTATATTTACAGATATAGTTTTGCAGTAGAAAAAGAAGTGAACAGGAAACAAAGGTGAAAAATATCCTACCCAGTTTATTCACCAATAGATGATTTCTGCTTTGAATCACAAGCAGAAGTATGTTGCCAAGTTAATTTTCTTCAATGTTTTAATTTGAAGAAATTCCAGTCCAATTAACTGAAAGAGCTTAATCGATATAATTATTGCTCTTATTTAACATCTTAATCTTTGATATGTTTTTCTCCTTTCTCAAGAACTCCTTTTCATCAAAGACCACATTCCCTCAGTGATCACATTATTCAGGGCAGCATGATGGATAGGGCTGGATCAAACAGGGAGCACAGCCGAAGCCAAAAGTAGGGCAGGACACCTGCTCTTTCTTTTCTTTTCTTTTTTGCTTATACTGACATAAAGTCTGGCTTTGTAAAACTATAGGAGTCTTCATTTTGAGGCATATATGTTAATAGGAGGTAGAATCATTTTTTCTGCTTGCTGTTAATCAGCTTTCTGCATTGTGTGACTCTCTGGGCAGATCAGATTTTCTTCTTCTGGGATAACTTTGGATGGCCATTTCTAGAAGCTAAACATTATGTAAGGTATATAGCAGGGGTTTCAAACTCAATTTCATTGAGGGCCACATCAGCATTGTGGTTGCCCTCGGGGGGCCGGGTGGGTATGGCCAGGGTGGGCGCGGCCTACTGGGTGGGTGCAGCTGGAGTGCGTATGGCCTACTGGGTGGGCATGGCCAGCTCTACATCATGGGCATCAAGGGTGCCTATGGGGGCCTGGGCAGGAGTGGGACAGATCTGAGGGTCTCTGGCAGAAGGAGGGTCTCTGGGCCAGGGCCAAGGCAGCGGGGACCGTTCCCTCACTGTTTCCAGGATGGCTTCGGGGGCCACATGAAACCACTTCGCGGGCCGGATCTGGCCCCCGGGCCTTGTGTTTGACATGTCTGGTATATAGCATCTGTCAAAAAAAGATTAAGGATAAGTCTATTCTTTTCACTTGCCCCTCAACAATGCTAACTTACCCTTGTTCAATTTATGCCTTCCAAAAATATTGTGACAACGGATCCCATAATTCCCAACTGAAGGCTCACCCAACATTCCAGGCTTTGCTATCCTAACACATTAGAAGGGCACTGGATTGGTAAAAGCTATTCTATTTTTGTTTGTTATTTGTGCAAATAACTTAAGACATGGAACATATCCAACACATAACCCTGTGCGGTGAGTTGGGCTGAGACTGACTGGCCTAAAGTCACCGAGCAGGATTTCATGGCTAAAGTGGGAATATAACTCAGAATCTCATGAGTTTTTAGCCTGCTGCTTTAACTGTTGGACCAAGCAGGCTCTATATAAATGTCACTATATTGCATCTATAAAATATACCGCATAAATAAAATAATACATATCACTATACTGGAAAGTGCTCTGCAATTAAGCAAATGGCCCAAGCTCAGGGAAGCCCATAATGCAGCAATCTCTTTTGTATTATTGGATATTAAAAAGGGAAGAAAGGCAAGAAGAGGAGGAGCTGACAGAGGACAGATGTGTTGGCAGCAGCCATGCATCTTCCATAATGTCTCATTCTAGCCTGATTTATGCTCGCTGTCATGCCCTTGTAGTGCCGTAATTCCAGAGAGATACTCTGGAGGAGCATATTCAAGCTATGTTCCAGGTTTCTAACATAAATCAAACTCTCTCCCTCTGAGGTATATTTATACAACTTTATGCTTTATAAATAGAGAGCAATATTCATTATAGGCAAGTGAATGTGATGTTTTGTGAAAAGTCAAAGCAAACACTTATTTATGCTGTATAATGCAATGAACAATAAAAAGGCTGACCAATGCATAATTCTGATACCTAACTAAGATGGGAAGAAGATATTCCACCATTAAATTCCCAACATTTTGCCCCCTAGAATGTGCATATTGGGATTTACTGTCTCAATGTCACATTTTGAAATTAATGCAAATGATTTGGTCCTTTCAAGTCATTGTTGACTCCTGCCAACTGCTTGGACAAGTCCCTGAAGTTTCCTTGGCAAGATTTTTCATAGCTTGTCACTGCTTCTTTTCTAGGGCTCAGATGAATTTCACCCAGGTGATTCACTTACAGTGTCCTGGATTCTAGTCTGATGCCTTAATCTCTACACTAAATTGGCTCTTGATTATTAACAATACTGAGATAGTACATTCTGGGATTTATTGTCTTATTATGATAATATGATATAATAATATGATTATTATCTTAGACTTACTTACTTCTGCAAGCTTATTTGTCTATGTTGCTCTTTCCAATTAGTCTTCCTTAAATGCAAGGATAGCATAAGTAAGTAGGAGAAAAAAAGGCCTTGCTAAATGAGGCATCTAGTCAAATGCATTTGGAAAGTTCATGGCTTGACATTTTCATCAGGCTGTCTATTGTGATTCCAAGATCTCTTTCCTGATCAGTTGCAGCATTCCATTTTTGAAAAAGGGAAGTTTGAACTTTTTTATTACATGTTACATTGACTCACCATACTGTTCTAATTCCAGATTATTTATATTAAAAGATATTGGTCCCAACATCAGTCCTGAGGAACTCTACTTCACATATCTTAAATGAAATTGTCCATTTATTCCTTTTCTCTGATTGCTGCTTTTTAACCATTGCAATATCTAAATTTGCTCAGGAGTTTTTGATAAATATGACAATTACCTTTTCAAAATCAAACACACACTACTTATGGAGTGTTTACTGTCCATATATTTGTTGATAATTTAAAACAATCTGATGTCTCAGATTATTAATTTGTTCTGTCCTGAACTCAGCAAATTTTATACTATACTCATGAGAAATAACAAGCTATAAGAGAAATTTGACAGTGAAGCTAGTTATATAGAGATGTGGTTGAGGATACTCTCCTTTGTTAGATAACTTTAAGGCATAATGTTATTCAGCATTTCAGGGACACAAGGAGATAAAACTGAGCCTTATTTTCAGCCAGGCATGCATTATACAAGGTACTCTTATAATACTCTTATAATAGTTATTTTGTGACCAAGGATAATAGGAACAATATAAAACTTTAACAAGATCACAATACAACTTCCAGTTTGACATCGTAGTGACATGGATGCAAGCATATGGGGCTCTGCTTTCCATGCCTGATTTCGCCCTGCAGAGGGCCCTAAAAGGACCTAAAATCACCCCGGACAGGAGATGAAGAAGGAGGGATGCCTTGTCGATCATGGAGAGACAGCAGGCAAGCCCTCCAAACTGGCAGCCAGCCTCCAGCTACTGACAACCGAAGAAAGAAGTACTAATTAGCAAATTGTAAACAGTGTGTTTGGAACTGGGTGAGATTATTGATCCTTTCTTTACTATTTTACAACTGGATTTCCTGGAAAAGGCTCCCAAGAAGCTAAAAACCTCCAAACATGAGAAGGAAGGGGATTGCAGCCCCATTCTTCTAGAGAAACAGAAGCAGCATTTTAGATTTTTTTTTAATGGGGGACAGAAACATTTAACACTCAAGTGGAAGTAATATAAAGCTATAGTTTTAACAAATTTGAGAACTGAGAAAATTGTTAAGATTTTCTCTTTCAAAAAATACTGGGGTGAAATATAAGAAATCAACCTTCTATTTTAAGAGTCAGAAAATGGATATTGAATGACATCTAGTGGTTGACTAGAGTATAACAGCCCAGCTGCAATGACTGATACAGTCTTGGGAAGAAACCTAGAAACAGATAACAACCTACTTTCTTTCTTGTTTGGTGACTTTTAACTCGACAGAGAACAGCTGGCAACAGAGAAATATATTTTGACATTGTTACTACAGTGTAAGAACCTAATTGTTTTGAAACCTGTTGACCTTCTTGGATTATAAACAAACAGCGAGCTCTGATTTTTAATCTTAAGAAGTATTTGGAGAGAAATTTTTTTGACTTCTGGCTGCATTTGTCTGGGGGAGGTTTTTTGATTGCTCTTAGGGTGGTTGAACATTTTGAACACTTTGAATATTTTGGATTATAAATTTTGGCTGATTGACAATTTTTGGATGTCTGAGCAGAAGGACTACTATCAAATATTGCTTTCAGTGTTGGACTTATATCCTGGAACTTATTGGATTATAAAGGCTGAATAGAAAGACCAGAAGAACCAGATGAGACTTTGTTTTATAGACATTAAGATTGGTGGTATAAGACAACATTAGTATGTGGAGATCACAACAGTTCTGACAGAATATCTGGAGGGGGGAAAATGGATTCTTTATATCTAGCCAAAAATGGTAGGAAAACAAAACCACAACTCCCATCTGAAGCCCCCAGGCAGGTTTACAAGGGATTTGTAGGTGTGACACCTCAAGAAGAAGTAAATATCTTTCAGAAGGAAATACATACATACATACAATGCTAGATCAAATGTTTAATGTTAGAGATTAAACTTGGTTTGGGTGACAATATTATATAATGGAGTAAAAGCACCTTTAAGGAGTTAAATGGCCTAAGGGTGTGGCTGTAATTATTCCACATAAAAGAGAGTTAGATGTTACACATAGTCTCTCTTGCTCTTGCATATGTGTTTGATGTTAGTGTTTGGATACCTCTTGTTCTCTTGTTTGCTAACCTGATATTTATTCTCTCAAGAATCAACTGCTTGCTACAGTGTATATTGTTTTTGATATTGGTAAGCAGCTTTTGTATTTTGATACTATGTTTTTATGGACTGACTTTTATGTGCATGATACTGGATTGATATTTGGACTATTTCTTACTGTGTTTCTTTTTGTTGTCTGAGTAAAAATAAGTTATAAAACTCATGTTAGTGCATTACTGTTTGCCTAAGAGTCCCAGTACAACTTCCACTGTGTATTACTAATACTCTGTTAAACAAACCATTTTTTCAACAACATATTCTATCAATGGTTATGGGCCCAGATCCAGTGTGGTGCTGAGGACAGGCACAGTATTGTATTTATATTTCCTAACTGAGTTTTCAAATTCAGACAATGGCACAAGGACTATTCAATCCATTCTGCATTACCCGGCTTAATGGGTCAAACTACATATCCTGGTCTACACAATGTAGTTTGCTATTACAAAATCAAGGTCTTTGGAAAATAGTCCATAATCCTCCTGATGTAACTGCCTGGGATCCAACTAATGAAGAAGATAACAAGAAGATTGTAGACTTCAATAAAGACAATGATAAGGCTTTATCTATCATTGGGCTAACATTAGGAGACCAACAGCTAGTCCATGTGCGTGGAGAAGAATCTGCTGCTAAATGTTGGGCTAAGTTGAAAAAGATTTTTGTTCGGGACAGTGTTGGTGCTCATATAAATCTTACCAGAAAGCTATTTAGAGCTAGACTGGAAAAGAATGGTGATATGTTAGCTCACCTTAACTTTATAAAAGCAACTTTGTTGGAACTGCAAGAAAAAGAACTTATTTTCTCAGAGCTTCACCAGGTTTACATCATTTTATCATCATTGGATGAGAGCTACGATGCCTTTGTATCGTCCTTGGAGGTTTTGTCCAAAGAAGACCTAACTGTTTCTTCAATAACTGGAAGGTTGTTGGAAGAGTCAAGATGTCGTATGGAGAGAAAACAGTTGAGAGAGCCATTGCAACAAGAAATAAAGAAGACTGAATCTGCTTATATTTTAAGGAAATGCTTTAATTGTGGGTTAAAGGGACATATTGCTAAGTTTTGTCAGAATAGTAATTGTCAGAGAAAGGAAAGCCATAGAAAGAATAAAAAGCTGATTAATGTAGCTGTAGCTAATAGAACTACTAATAACCACAATTGGTGGGTGGTAGATAGTGGAGCTACACACTGTATTTCAAAAATAAAAAGGGATTTTGATAATATAAGGTCTAGTAAAAATATATTTCTATGGCTAATGGCTGGAGAGTCAAGGTCTCTGGAGAGGGTAAGGTTTACTGTTCATTTTTGAAACAAAATTTGGAAATGCTATATGTTCCCAGATGTGATTATAATCTATTATCAGTTAAGGCATTATTGGAAGCAGGTTTTAAAGTTACTTTCCAAGGGGAGGAATGTCTTATTCAAAAGAATGAAGTGAATTTAATAGCTAAGATGAAAGACGGTTTGTTTGTAATTAGCAATGATCCTATAATAATGGCTACTACTTGTACAAATCAAAAACCACATGATGAATGTATTCATTTATTACATAGAAGATTTGGTCATGTGAATTTTAATACACTAAAAAGAACTGTAGCTTTGTCTAATGGGTTGAAGTTAAAGGCTTGTAAGAAATATCTGCAGTGTAATGTATGTGGTAGAGAAAAGAGCAGGGCAGCACCAGCTAATAGGTTAGATGGATTTAAAACCACAACTCCATTAGAACTAGTATTTATGGATTTGATAGGTCCTATGAAACCCAGTTTAGGGGGTGCTTGCTACATATTAAATATTCTAGACCATTATAGCAGATATGGGTTCTGTTATCTCCTTACGTCAAAAACTGAAACTATACAAACAATATCTAATTGGCTCAAGTTTGTACAAAGGAAAACTCAGTTAAATGTAAAAACCATAATAACAGACAATGGAACTGAGTTTGTTAATAAACAGTTCAATGAGCTGTTAGTTTCAGAGGGAATAGAGCATAGACGTACAGCTCCTTATAGACCTCAGCATAATGCATTTGTTGAACGGAGGGGCCAAACATTGCAAGCTATGATTAGATCTATGATTGAAGATTCTGGTTTACCTGATAGCTTATGGGGAGAAGCAGCAAAATGTGCTAATCATATTTTAAACAATGTGGTTAGTTCAGCTACAGGTAAAATTCCTTATACCTTATGGTATAAGAGAAAACCAAATCTTAGTTATATTCACACATTTGGGACACCTGCTTGGGTACATATTCCAAGTTCAATAAGAAATAAAGGAGAACATAGAGCTAAACAATTATTTTTTGTTGGCTATGAGTTAAACCATAAGTCTTATCGGTTCTGGGAGAAAGGTACTAAAAACATTTATTGTAGTTCTAGCGCTGTTTTTCAAGAACAGTCAGGCTGGGAAAGGGTAGAAGATATTGTATATATTCCTCAACAAGATTTAACTAACTCTTCAAATGAAAGTGATAAAGAAGAGGAGGAACCTGCTAGAGAGATCAAACAAGAACCACTGATAGGGGAGACAGGAGAGGAAGAAGATAATAATGTAAATGTACCTATAAGTCCAATAATTCTCAGAAGGTCTAACAGGGAAAGATGACAGCCTGATCGTTTTGAGGCAGGTTTAATTTGTCAAATAGATATTGAACCTTCTAATGTTGAAGAAATAAAAATGTATCCTGAGAATGAAAGAAAGAATTGGAAAGTAGCTATGGATAAAGAAATAAAATCTTTGCAAGATCTTAATGTCTATCAAGAGGTTAAAATACCTAAAACAGAAAAGTTAATTGGATGTAAATGGGTTTTTAAACTGAAAGAAAGTGTTACAGGAGAGGTAATACATAAAGCAAGATTAGTTGCTCAAGGATTTGCACAGAATAATAGTGATTATGATGTAGTATTTTCCCCAACGTTAAGAGCTTCCACTCTTAGGGCTGCTTTAGTTTGGGCAGCAAATAAGAATTATAGTATAAAACATGTAGATATTGAAACTGCTTATTTGCATGCAACATTAAACCATGATATATATATGAAAGTTCCATCAGGAATAGAAAGTAAGGTAGGGTAATTAGCAACTAATGCTAGATCAAAACATACGGATCTACGGTATCTAAATGTCAGACAATGTGTTAAAGATAATTTGATTAAACTGGAATATTGTGCAACTGAAGATAATATTGCTGACCAGTTTACTAAAGCTCAGGGTGCTATAAAGCATAAATCTGTTTGTGATATGTGTAATTTGAGATTGTAACAATATATGTATAATATGCCACCCAAAAAGGGGAGATTGTTAGAGATTAAACTTGGTTTGGGTGACAATATTATATAATGGAGTAAAAGCACCTTTAAGGAGTTAAATGGCCTAAGGGTGTGGCTGTAATTATTCCACATAAAAGAGAGTTAGATGTTACACATAGTCTCTCTTGCTCTTGCATATGTGTTTGATGTTAGTGTTTGGATACCTCTTGTTCTCTTGTTTGCTAACCTGATATTTATTCTCTCAAGAATCAACTGCTTGCTACAGTGTATATTGTTTTTGATATTGGTAAGCAGCTTTTGTATTTTGATACTATGTTTTTATGGACTGACTTTTATGTGCATGATACTGGATTGATATTTGGACTATTTCTTACTGTGTTTCTTTTTGTTGTCTGAGTAAAAATAAGTTATAAAACTCATGTTAGTGCATTACTGTTTGCCTAAGAGTCCCAGTACAACTTCCACTGTGTATTACTAATACTCTGTTAAACAAACCATTTTTTCAACAACATATTCTAACACATACATACATACGTGTGTGTGTATGTGTGTCTGTGTGTGTGTGTGTGTTAAATGCTTGTTAACTATTTAGATTACCTTGCTAGGCCCCAAACATGGGACAAATCTTTATTTCCTTTTTCAGCCTAACCGAAGGCCATTAACAGGCAGTAGTCACAACAGTGACAGCTCATATTTGTGTAAATTTTTTTTGTTAGCAATCTAAAAAAAATTACACACACACACACACACACAGACACACACACACACACACACATATATATTACATATATATATATATGTAAAGAAAAAAAGAATTAATAAAAAGCTATATATTATTAATTTTTTTTATTAATTTTTTTTATTAATTCTTTTTTTTCTTTACATACATATGTTAATTTTTCAACCAGCGTGCAGTCTGGGTTCAAAAATGCTAATATATAATCAAATCCTACTCTTTGGTTCTCTCCTCTAGCCATTTGTAGAATAATTTTCAGCTTTGGTAGTATTCTGTTTCTTCTTTATCTTTGAATCTCATAGATAGTCTGTCCATCTCAGCGCATTCCAGTATTTTTTTAATTACTTCTTCTTCTAGTGGTATTCCTTCATTTCTCCAGTATTGCGCGAAGATTATTCTTGCTGCTGTTGCAATATGTAGAACCAAATGTAAACTTTGCTTATTAATCTTTTCTGGTATTATACCAAATAGAAAAAAATTCAGGATTAAATACTACCTGTTCTCCCAATATTTTTTCTAACCAAGCATGTATTTTTTCCCAATAAGTCTTTGCTTTATCATATATCCACCAGATATGATAGTATGTGCCTGAATTATGTTTACATTTCCAACATCTATCTGACATATTTTTAAACATTTTTGCTAATCTTGCTGGTGGCAGGTGCCATCTATAAAACATTTTATATAAATTTTCTTTATACGCAGTTGCCATTGTCAGTTTATAATTTCTCTCCCATAACTTTTGCCATTTTTCTAGTTCTATATTATAACAAAAGTTTTTCGCCCACCTTGTCATTGTTTGTTCACTCTTTAGTTTGTTCACTTTCAATCTCCAAAATTAACAAAAATATTATATTTTCTTCATTAGTTTCTCATCAGAGGTTAACAATATTTTATCAAATACAGTTTGTTCTTTATAAAACCCATACAGTTTCACATCTTTTTCATATCTATTTTGTATTTGTAACTGTACCCACCATGACATGTTGATGCCCTGATTTTCCAGCTCTTGTTTTGATTTTAATGTCCCATCAGTATTTAAAATATCTCTATGTGCCCAATTTTTTTCAAAATCTACCAAATTTGGATGTGAAAAAGTTTCTGTCATTGATAGCTACCCTGGAATTTTTACATATATTTTAGTTTTGATTTTTTCCCATACTGTTATCAAAGCATTTCTAATATAGTGATTTTGGAAATACTTATGAATTTTGTTTTTCCCGTACCACAAAAAAGTGTGCCACCCCAATTGTAAGTCATGTCCCTCCAAATATAACAACCTTTTATTACTAAGAGTTATCCATTCCTTCACCCATGTTAATACAGATGGTTGATAACTTGGGTAGCATCTTTCAACATTTTCATCTTTATTCTAGCTTTCTTTCCTTGCCAAACAAACTTCAAAATTAATGAATTTAACTCTTGGAAGAATTTTTTCTCAAGTTTTATCGGAATTGTTTGAAATAAAAATAAGATCTTAGGCAATATATTCATTTTAACTGTAGCAATTCTTCCTAATAGTGACAATTGTAGGTTCTTCCACTTTTCCAAATCTAGCTTTATTTGTTTCAATAGCCTTATATAATTGTCTTCTTTTATTGTTGAGCATTTGGCTGATAAATATATATCCAAATATTTAACCTTTTTCACTATCTGTACCTCTATTGATTCTGACAATCAGCTCTTTTGCTTATCCGTGAGATTCTTAACTATTATCTTATTTTTTTTCTTTATTTATTTTCAATCCCACTATTTCTCTGTACTGTTCTATCTTTCCCCACAATTTGGGAATCATCTCCAGGGGTTCTTCCAAAATAAATACTAAATCATCAGCAAATGCTTGTAATTTATATGTTTCACCCTTTATCCCCAACCCTTTAATTTCTGTATCTTGTCTGATACTTCGATATAAAACTTCCATCCTTGCCTTGTGCCTTTTCTTATTTCAAAGCTCTCAGTACAATCTCCATTCATAATCACTTTGGCTGTTTGTTTGTTATATATTGTTTTTAGCATATTTATAAAATTCTGTCCAAAGTCCATTATTTGTAATTGGTGAATCATAAATTGCCATGAAAGATTATCAAATGCCTTTTGAGCATCTAAGAATATTAGTGCCATTTGTTTCCCTGGATGTAGCTCATAATATTCTAATACATCTATTATCACTCTTAGATTATTTTTAATTTGTCTCTTTGGTAAAAAGCCATTTTGATCTGAATGTATCAATTCAACTAAATATTTTTCAATCTCTCCGCCATTATTGAATTAAAATTTTATAATCCACATTGAGCAATGAAATCAGTCTATAGTTCTTAATCTGGGTCAAATCAGAATCTTCTTTCCATATTAAAGTGATATTTGCTTCAATCCACAAATGTAACTAACTTTTAGAATATCATAAAGGACAAAGATTTTTTGAATACTGTTGGGAAATTAAACTTAAGTAAGAGCTCAAAAAACAGGGCACTGATTTAATAAGGAGACTTTGTTTGCAAATACAATTTAAATATAAAGTGGTTAGAAAAGAGGTTATAAATTGATACTATTGTTATTTGTATAACACTAGATAAACATGAAGAGGATGTGTATATCTAATTTTGTATATATTAATAGTAGTAGGAATTGTATTTGTTTAATGTTGAGAAAATGAAAACATCAGGAGAAGAAGAGGGATAAAAAAACCAAAACAGTGGATTGTGTAACATTGAATAGATTTATAGTAAAGTTAAGATACAACATTGAGTAATAAATGTACCCGGACATCACGTTTGTTTACTAAGTATTTATGATTTGTAATAATAGAAAATCAATAAAACACTTTAAAAAAAGATCACAGTACATTAGCAATGTTCAATCATATTTTATTTCCAACATATTACTTTACTTATGTTCACTAATATGGTTTCCTGAAGAGAAAATTATACTGTAAACATATCATTGAAAAGATATTTTTAAAGTATGTTGAAATTGCTATTATGAAAGACACTATTGTCCCAGACAACATTTTCTAATCCTGAACAGTTGTCCTTTTATCATTTTTCCAATAAGCCCTTTCAACAGTCGTTATTCCGAACAAAGGAAGATATTGATCCCAAAAGCAAAAAAAGGATATAGAATATGTGAATTCAAAAGAACTTCGGTTCTTTATCAGAGACGTCTTAAATACAGAAGTGTGAAATTGAAAGTCTTCCATAAATATTTTTGTTTCAAAGGGGACAAAACTGACAAAGAATAGAAACTAGTAAGCTTATATTTCACTTTCATTAGACAAAATCCAGTTACCATGCACACAACAATAAATATCTATCCCTGTATTCCCAAAAGATTTTGGCAATTTTCCTTTGACTATTTTTTTTTCTTGAAATCATCAGTCAAATGTTTTAGGATATTCTTCCAAATAATGCAGCACCAGAGTAGATCAACTATCAGGCAGGACACTAAACCATTGGAGTCCAGAGCATCCCACTGGTGGTTTTAATTCATAATTAAGTAACTAAGGAGGTTCCTTTAAAGAACAGAAAATTGTTATTAAAATTCTGCTACGGAAGGTTATTCTATCTCAGGTGTCAGAATAACTCATACAGAGCATGATAGTTTGGGGGCTGCTGCTGCAGCTAATAATCTTCATTTCAGATAAGAAAGTATCTTGATATAATTTTTTCCCCAAAATATTTTTAAATTTATATTTCTAAACATAATTATTTACTAACATTGGTTTACTTCAAAATAAAAATGGAGATGAATATGTTGGGAATTTTGGCTTAGCAGGCAGCCTTTGTATATACAGCATGAAGAAGATTCCACAGGAGAGAGGGCTTATTCTTCCATGTGAACTGAATTTGTCAGAGGGATATGTCACCTGAACAAGCACTTTTGCAGAGTTCCAAAGTAAACCTAACAAATGGAAAGATGATTGATGATACTGAACTGGAGCCATAAAACATAAAAAATTCTAAATCAGAAAAGACTTGATGGTTATAGTCAAAGATGTCATATCAGTCCTAAATGCAATCTGGCCAGGTGATTCTGGGTGATGTGAAAATCTTTCTTTGCTAATCAGAAAAAAAGCACTGTTCTAGGGAAAAAAAGTCCAAAAACATATTTTTTTCTATTTCTTACTGTTTTTTACTGTATTTATTAAAGCTAACATCTAATCAAAATGTTGTTGTTGTTGGATGCGAAGTCGTGTCCGACTCATCGCGACCCTGTTGACAATGTTCCTCCAGGCCTTCCTGTCCTCTACCATCTTCTGGAGTCCATTTAAGCTCACGCCTACTGCTTCAGTGACTCCATCCAGCCACCTCATTCTCTGTCGTCCCCTTCTTCTATTGCCCTCAATTGTTCCCAGCATTAGGCTCTTTTCCAGTGAGTCCTTCCTTCTCATTAGGTGGCCAAAGTATTTGAGTTTTAGCTTCAGGATCTGGCCTTCTAAAGAGCACTCAGGGTTGATCTCCTCTAGGACTGACCAATTTGATCACCTTGCAGTCCAAGGGACTCGCAGGAGTCTTCTCCAGCACCAGAGTTCAAAGGACTCAATTCTTTGGTGCTCAGCCCTTTTTATGGTCCAACTTTCACTGCCATACATTGCAACTGGGAAGACCATAGCCTTGACTATACGCACTTTTGTTGACAGGGTGATGTCTCTGCTTTTTAGTGTGCTGTCTAGATTTGCCATTGCTTTCCTACCCAGTAGCAAGCGTCTTTTAATTTCTTGGCTACAGTCCCCATCTGCAGTGATCTTGGAGCCCAGGAAAATAAAATCTGTCACTACCTCCATTTCTTCCCCATCTATTTGCCAGGAATTGAGAGGACTGGATGCCATGATCTTGGTTTTCTTAATGTTAAGTTTCAACCCAAGTTTTGCACTCTCCTTCTTCACCCACAACAAGAGGCTCTTTAGTTCTTCTTCACTTTCTGCCATTAGAGTGGTATCATCTGCATATCTTAGGTTGTTGATATTTCTTCCGGCAATCTTAATTCCAACTTTTGATTCCTCTAACCCTGCCTTTCTCATGATGTGCTCTGCATATAAGTTAAATAGGCAGGGCGACAGTATACAGCCTTGCCGGACTCCTTTCCCAATTTTGAACCAATCAGTGGTTCCGTGTCCAGTTCTCACTGTTGCTTCTTGGCCCGCATATAGATTTCTCAAGAGACAAATAAGATGGTCTGGTATGCCCATCTCTTTAAGAACTTGCCACAGTTTGTTATGATCCACACAATCGAAGGCTTTAGTATAGTCAATGAAGCAGAAGTAGATGTTTTTCTGGAACTCCCTAGCTTTCTCCATGATCCAACGTATGTTGGCAATTTGATCTCTAGTTCCGATGCCTTTTTGAAATCCTGCCTGTACTTCTGGTAATTCTAGATCCACATACTGCTGGAGTCTAGCTTGTAGGATTTTAAGCATAACTTTACTAGCATGAGAAATGAGTGCAATGTTGCAGTAGTTTGGCACTGCCTTTCTTTGGAATTGGAATGTAAACTGATATTTTCCTATCCTGTGGCCACTGTTGAGTTTTCCAAATTTACTGGCAAAACTTTTAAGATTTTGAATAGCTCAGCTGGAATACTGTCACCTCCACTAGCTTTGTTGTTGCTCAGCTTTTCTAAGGCCCACTTCACTTCACATTCTAGGATGTCTGGCTCGAGGTCAGTGACCACCTCATGGTGGTTATCAGGGACGTTAAGCTCATTCTTGTATAGTTCTGTGTAATTTTGCCACCTCTTCTTAATCTCTTCTGCCTCTGTTAGGTCCCTGCCATTTTGGTCCTTTATCATGCCCATTTTTGCATTAAATGTTCCCTTCATTGCTTCAATTTTCTTGAAAAGATCTCTGGTCCTCCCTATTCTATTGTTTTCTTCTATTTCTTTGCATTGTTCAATTAAGAAGGCATTCTTATCTATTCTAGCTATTCTCTGGAATTCTGCATTCAATTGGGCGTATCTTTCTTTTTCTCCCTTGCCTTTCGCTTCCCTCCTTTCCTCAGCTATTTGCAAAGCTTCCTCAGACAGCCATTTTGCTTTCTTGCACCCATTCTTTTCCATTTTAGTTCACTGATACCTAAGATGTCGATGTTCAGTCTTGTCATCTCTTTTTTGACCACGTCCAGCTTTCCTTGATTCATGGATCTTACATTCCAGGTTCCTATGGAGAAAAAGTCTTTACAGCATCGGACTTTCCTTTCACCACCAGATACATCCACAGCTGAGCAACCTTTCGGCTTTGGCCCAGTCGCTTCATTCTTTCTGGCTCTACTAGTACTAGCCCTCTGCTCTTCCCCAGTAGCATAAGCTGACTTTGTAATAATGCCGCTTGGGGTGTGTGTGAAAGCCCTAATAGCAGGCATATACATAGAATGAAGGCTACTGCTAAGCTTGTAAGCCGCCCTGAGTCTTCGGAGAAGAGCGGGATATAAATGGAATAAAAATAAAAAAAATAAAAAAAAATATTGGAGGCCTTCCAACCTGAGGGGCTCATCTTCAGCGTCATATCGTTTTGCTTTTTGGTACTGTCCATAGGGTTTTCATGGCAAAGATACTGAAGTGGATTGCCATTTTCTTCTCCAGTGGATCACGTTTTTTTCAGAACTCTCTGCTATGACCTTTCCATCTTGGGAGGCCCTGCACGGCATAGCTCATAGCTTCATTGAATTATGCAAGCCCCTTCGCCACAACAAGGCAGTAATCCATGAAGATACTATTAAATGACCCCACGTGATCCACACATTCTCAAGGGGAAAAATGAATTCTACAGGTTCTTATTAGAGCCTTGCTTGCACAAGCACACTTTGCTTTCACAAGCACGAAGCCGAAGACATCAGCCTGAAGATGACGAGTGGGACCTCATCGAAACATCGCCAAGATACTCTCAATCTTACACGGGACAAGACCAGAATATGCAGTGACAGCTCATATTTGTGTAATTTTTTAGATTGCTAACAATTTACACATACACACACACACACACACACAAACACACACACACACAGGAATTAAATATTTTTTCTTATCAAAATCTGGCAGCAAGTACAGAAAAAGCAAAAGAGCTTTTGTTATTTACTAACCTTTCTAAATAGTCTCTTTCTGGCTTGAGCCAGCTTCATTTTGTGTACGTGTGTTGAAGCATGAATTTGTTCAACCTATTTTGTGATTTTTTTAACATGGAAATTATAATACGTACAGTATACCTATTTGCATTTGGTATGCAGTTTTGAGCCAAGAATTGCATCAAAGTTTTCAAAGACGAATGCAGTCTGAAAAATAATTGCTTTCTATTTATTTGTTTATTTATTTATTTATGCATGCATGCATGTTTATTCCACTTTTATTATTGACAACCCAAGGCAGTGAACATATCTAATGTTCCTTCTTCCTCCTATTTTCCTCTCAACAACAAACCTGTGAAGTGAGTTGGGCTGAGAGATAATGACTGGCCCAAGAAAACCAACCAGTTGGTTTTCATAATTAATGGTAGACTTGAGCACCAGTTTCTAGCCTGGTGCCTTGACTACTAATTCAAATTCTTAATTAATTATTAATCCAATAAGAGTAGCTACATTTTCCTCAACCTTACCTTAAATAACAACGTTGATTTAGCAAATTGAGTATGTTTCAGGAAAAAGTAAAGAACAATAAAAGAGTGATAATTTTTTAAGTTAGAAATAAAAAATAATATGATTCTGAATATGTATATTTATGTTTTTTAAATCTAGAAAGTACCTTTTGCTCTACCAATATACATATGTTACATTGGATCATACATATTTAAAAATGAATATCTATTAATATAAGCCCTAATTCATTTCCTATAAATTGAGACCATGATTCCATGGTTATTATGAAATGAATCTGTACTATGTTGTTAAAGCAGTCCCTCACCCCCTTTAACAACTTTTATAATTTATCATTCATTTGGGCAATGTATGTTTATACAAGTACTTTAATTAACAACTAATCAAAACCAGTTGTATTATACATAAATAGATGCTATATTAAACTAAAAGAAAGTCAGTAGATTGAACAGTAGAAAATGAAGTAATGTTAGCACATACCATACAATATTGTAAATCTCTAACCTACTTAGAATAAATGACCCAGTTTGAAGCCTGAAACAGTTTGTTGTGTGACTATGGCACATTAATCACAAGTTAGAACCAAGTATTGAATGTTGTTCTTGAGAATGAATGAAAATGTCATTAAATTAAAATACAAATTACAAAGCAAGGTAAGAGAAAAGCCAAACAGTTTAATTGATCAAATACCAACTCAAGGTTTGTGAAGGTTGCTAGGAGTCAAACAGAAATTCCAGAGTCTGGATATACAACTCAGAAGGATCTTTATTAAGTACTTGGCAAATAGACTATAAATTGGTAGAATGGAAAGAAATCAAAATAAAAAACAGCAACCAAACCCAAACATGTATCACATACTTTCCTTCTCTTCCTTCCTTTCTCTGTGCCATTTATTCACTCATTCACTCACTTTTTTCCATTTATACCTCCTTACCTTTCTACTCTATTGAGTAGAACTAACAAATATTTGTAAAGCATTTGTATTAATCAGGCTTTGGATTTAGTTTAATTCATTTTAATGCATCTGCAAAAGAAAGTATTTTCAATCACTTGTAGAAGTGATTTATATTCAATCAAGCAATCAAAATTCAAGCGCAACCAGAATGTGCTAATGTTCACATTTATTCTGTGTGAAAAATGAAGGGTCGGATGATTTGCAATTTTAGCATATGCCTGGATGAATTTTAAAGGTAAAATATTATAGAGCAAGCCACCTAATGTACATCAGGTGTGCTGATGATTAAGGATCTGGAGGCTAAAACAACATATGAAGAACAGTTGCAGGAATTGGGTATGTCTAATCTAATGAAGATAAGGGCTAGGGGTGACATGATAACAATCTTCCAATATAAAGGCCATCACAAAGACAGCAGCAACCTATTCTCCAAAGCACCTGAGGGTAAGACAAGGAGTAACTTATGAAAATTTATCAGGGAGAAATCCAACATAGAACTAAGAGAAAATTTCCTGACAGTGAGAACAATTAATCAGTGGAACGACTTGGCTTCAGAAAGTGTGGGTGCTCCAACACTGGAAATTTTTAAGAAGAGATTGGACAGCCATTTGTCTGGAATGATATGGGGTTTCCTGCTTGGACAGGAGTTAGACTAGAAGACTTCCACAGCCCTTTACAAGACTGTTATTCTGCTTTTCTGCTCCTTCTGATGAACTTTTAAACAGATAGACCTCACTTAATATCTGTCATATTTAGCAACTGTTCAAAGTTATGATGATGCTGAAAAAGTAATTTTATGACAGTCTTCATATCCCATAGCCATATAATTCAAATGTGGGCACTTCACAAATGGCAGGAAATTATGACCATTCTAAAATATTGCCAGTGCTTTTTTTGTAAAAGAAAAAGGTGCTGGAACTCACACATGTCATACAACCCACCTTGCCTACCCTACAAGGTTCCATCCAAAAAAGGTGCCGGAACTCCATTCTGAGCGTTCTATGAGAAAAAAAGCCCTGCATATTGCTATCATGTGATTGCCATTTGTGCACTTCACAACTTGCTTCTGACAAGCAGTCAGTAAATGGGGAAACTGGGAGTTAAATCAATCACATGATGCCATGGCAAAAGTGAGATTGTAACTCTGTTGAAATCACATGTTATCTTGCTTACTAACCATGTCATCTAGCTATGGTGTTGCCAGTCCTGACTACAGTAGCTAAGGAAGGACTAGCTGTATATGCTTTTTTCTCAAAAGGCCACCAATGACAGTGGAGACTTTTAACCATTGCTTCAACCATCATGAACTCATTGAGAAAACCAAACTGACTCTTTTGATGACAGAAAAGAAAGTATCTATGTTTATTGCTGACTGAAAACTCATTATGGATTACTTGCAAAAGTGGACATATGATTTAAAATAATGAATTTATGATTTATGGTTTTGATAAGATAAATTATAGAAAGAGAGCCACATTGCAACTTTGCATTGCAACTAAGATAAAGATGTAAATTTGTAATTATATTTACAATTGCTGTACAGAAGATTGAAAGACACTCACTTCCGGTGGCGGCGCGACGCCGAAGATAGCCGTTTCGGGCTGTCCACTTCACAGCTGAGTTTTTCCACCTAAAACAGCGCCGATCAGCTGTTTGGGTGGATTTGAAGCCCCCTCCTCAGGAGAAGAGGAGGGGGTGAGGCCCCAGGTAGGGGTTGAGTTCTCCGGGGCCGCCTGAGCTGAAAGCTTGGGCGGCTGAAGGATTGAGCTCCCCCGAAGCCTGGGTTGCTCCCAGCTGCTTAGCGTCTCTGCTCCGGGATTTTTGGAGCAGAGCCAGGCGTTTGCGACCACCCCTGCCAGAAGGAAAGACTTTGGAGTAAAAAGGAGCAGGCAGAGCGGTACAGGAGGTCAAGGTGAAGAGGATTTTTATTCTTACTCTCTAGCTTAATGGACTTTATAGACTTAAAGTGAAAGTGCGCAACAAGTGAAAGTGAGGAAAGATGGCGGCTAAATCTTCCTCTAAAATTTTTCGGAGTGCGGGAAATTCCCCAGTGCAACAGACATCGTTGCAAGCTTTGCTTCCTCCTGCACCTCCTGTGGCATTGATGCTGAAGGACTTACAAGATGCCTTTGCAAAGCAATCCCAGGTAATATCAGAAATGCTGGGTGATAAGATGGCAAAGTTGGAGGAGAAACTGGAGAAATTGGAGGAGAGGATGGAAGAGAAGTTTAACGTAATGGAGGAGAGGATGGAAGAGAAGTTTAGTGCAATGAGGGTAGACATCTTGTCTACAGTGGAAAGCGTGGCTGAATGTGTGCAATGTTTGGACGAAAAAGTGGAGGATCTTAGTCAAAAGAATACTATATTAGAAGTAAAGGTACTGGAGAATGAAAATTTAAGGGATAAAATGGACGGAGAATTGAGCCTTGTCCAGTATCATCAGATGCAGTATGCTATTAGAATCAGGGGCTTAAAAGAGAATCCTAAAGAAGACCTAAAGCAGCTGATCTCTGAGGCTTTGGAAGCAGTATTGGGCCAGCCAGCATCTGAAATAGAGGGATGCATGGATAAAGTTTTTTGTGTAAATTCATGGATTGCGAGGCAGAGGAAGTTACCTAGAGATGTGGTGGTCTATTTTACAAAGAGAGCGACTAGAGATGAAGTTATTCAAGCTGCTTATGATACTAAAGTTGTGGTTGCTGAGCAAGAAGTTCTGGTTTTAAAAGAAATTCCTCCAAAGATTTTAAGGAGAAGGAAGGATTTTGCATTTCTCGTGCAGGAACTTAAGCAACGTGATATTAAGTTTAGATGGGAGATTCCAGTCGGATTGGTGGTGATGCACGAAGGTAAAAGATATCGTCTGGTTACTGTGACTCAGGCGCGTGATTTCTACAATAATGTTTTAAAAGCAACCGCTCTATCACTCCTGGAAGCTGCAAAGGGATCTGGAGAGGGAAAACCTCAAGAGGCCGAAGGTGGACAGACAGAGGAGAATGGTGCTGGAGGGGATCAAATTATAGCTTTGTCGGCTGCTGCTGGAGAGCAGAGGGTGACGAGTGCCGCTTTAAAACGAGCAAGACAAATACAAGAGCAAGACCAGCAGAAGTTTATGGAACTCTCAAAGCATACTTATAGTGAAGCTGTGGGAGGAGCGCGGCCCAAAGAAAATATAGGGGTTATTAAAGATGTGCTCCAAAAGCTTCGGGGTGCCACGCATGGTGACTAAATTTCTAACCTGGAATGTTAATGGATTAAATTCACCACAGAAGAGAAAGAAAGTTTTTCAATATTTAAAACAATTTAAGATTGATGTTATATGTTTGCAAGAAACGTATATTAGGGTTATGGACCAAAAGTATTTATCAAACTTAAGGTTGGGCACGCAATTTGTTGCTTCTGCGATGAATAAGAAAAATGGAGTGGTTGTCTACGTTAAAAGTACTCTAACAGCAGAATTAATTGAAGCAAATAAGCAAGGAAGATATGTTATGATAGATAGAAGGTAAGAAGGTAAAAAAACGCTCTTAGTTGGACTGTATGCTCCTAATCAACAACAAGCTGAATTTTTTTAGTTCACTTCATACAAAGCTTACTCAATTGGATTACAAATCGTTTATTTTTATGGGGGACTGGAATGGTGTTTTGGATGTACAGATGGATAAGGCTGGTTCTTTTAAGCGTGCTCCGAGTCATGCCAGATTGCCTAAATCTTTTTTTTTAAATGAAGGACGATTTGGAACTGCGAGATATTTGGCGTGACACACACCTACATGAAAAGGATTATACTTTTTTTCTGACAGACATCAATCTTTTTCTAGGATTGATTTTATTTTGCTGACTAATGATTTTTTTTTCTAGGATTAAGAAGGTAAAGATCTGTGCAAGAACTATTTCGGACCATAGTCCAGTTTGGTTAGAGATCAAGAAGGACAATAGGGATAGGCGCTCGTGGCGCGTAAATGAGAATTTGTTTAGAAATCAGAGAAATGTGGAAGAATGTAAACAGCGGATGAAGGATTTTTTTGAAATTAATATGAATAAGGATACCTCTATGGACATGGTTTGGGATGCTAGCAAGGCCTATATGAGAGGGGTGTTGATATATATGAATAATAAACACAGACGTACTTTGGAAGCCAGAAGGAAAGAATTGGAGAATGAAATTAGGGAAAAAGAAAAGGCCTTAATTTTGAACCCATTGGATGTGAAGACTAAGGAGGTTATTAAGCTATTAAGAGGACAATTTGACAAATTAATGGCTGATCAAGTGGCAACCAACTTGCGGTTTGCTAGGCATAATACTTTTTGCAATGCTAACAAGCCAGGTAGATGGCTAGCTTATAGACTAAGGAAAAAGCAAAGGGCTTCTAATATAGATAAAATTGAACATAAGGGAAAGGTTGTGTTTCAACAGGATCTTATTAAGGAAGCCTTTGTGGATTTTTATTCTAAATTATATGCTAAGGAGAAGATTAATGAAAAAGACATTGATGTATATTTGGAGAATGCTAGCATCCCGGTTCTTACGCAAGCACAAAAAGAGGAGATTAACCAATTGATAACAGAAGAAGAAATTCTTATAGCAATTAAGGAATTGAAGTTGGATAAAGTGCCAGGTACAGATGGTTTGACTGCGGTTTACTACAAAAATTTACAAATGGAGTTGATAAAGCCGTTAAAGGAACTGTTCCAGATAATTCAGAGAGGGGGAAAGGTGCCTCCGTCTTGGAGAACTGCTTTTATCTCTTTGATTCCAAAGGAAGATCAAGATGCTACTCAAGTAAAAAACTATAGACCGATATCACTTTTAAATACAGATTATAAGATATTTGCTAAGGTGTTGGCTAACAGATTGATGAGGGTTCTGCAACAGGTGATTCATGGGGATCAAACTGGGTTTATTAGTGGTAGGCAAATGAAAAATAATGTGAGGCATATAGTTGATGTGTTAGAGTTTTTGGAAAGGAACAACCAGATCCCTGCGGCGCTAATTTTTTTAGATGCTGAAAAAGCTTTTGATCAATTGAATTGGCAATTTTTGATGAAAGTTTTAGATAAAATGAATTTTGGGGATAAATTTTTGCAACCAATTAGGGCATTATATCAAAAACAAACTGCCCGAATAATAGTTAACAATAGCTTGACTGAAGCATGTAATATTGAGAAGGGCACAAGGCAAGGGTGTCCGTTATCGCCTTTGTTATTTGTGTTAACATTGGAGATATTACTGGTAAAAATACGGAATTCGGAAAGAATTAAGGGTATACAAATTAGAGATCAGGATTATAGATTGAGAGCGTTCGCAGATGATCTGGTTGTTACGGTGACCCAGCCGGAGAACTCTGTTGTGGACCTGATGGAGATAATAATGCAATATGGGAAGGTTTCTGGATTTAAAGTTAATGCACAAAAAACTAAAATTCTGGCCAAAAATATGACAGTATCGCAAAAGGCTCTTTTAGAAGGATTAACTGGATTTGAGATTGCTAAAAGGGTCAAATATTTGGGGGTGTTTTTGTCACCCTCTAATACAAAGTTATATAAAAATAACTATGAAAAATTATGGGGAAAAATTCAAAAAGAAATGGAGAGTTGGGAAAAATTGCAATTGTCTTTGTTGGGAAGAATCGCAGCAGTGAAAATGAATGTCCTGCCTAAATTTTTATTCTTATTTCAAATGATACCGGTTCTTAAGAAAGATTCCAATCTGGAAGAATGGCAGCGGGGTATCAATAAATTTGTTTGGGCAGGGAAAAGGCCACGAGTTAAACTTAAGATTATGCAGGATACTCGTGAAAGAGGTGGTCTCAAAATGCCCAATCTTAAATTATATTATGAAGCTGCTGCGTTAGCAGGAATAAGTGATTGGATTAATTTGACACAAGAGAGATTATTAAATCTTGAGGGCCACAACTTGTTATTTGGCTGGCATGCATATTTGTTGTATGATAAGAAGGTAGATAATGTGTTTAAAGTGCATATTTTAAGACAGGCATTGTTGAGAGTTTGGAAGAAGTATAGACATAAGTTAGACTGTAAGATGCCATTGTGGGCAATTCCAAAACATGCAATAGAAAACATAAATGTTGGTTTCAAACATGATGTGACTACGTATAAGAAGATTTTAAGTTTGGAAAGAAATGTCTGGTGTTTGAAGCCGTATAACCTCTTGCGAGATGAGAAGATTGTTCAAACTTGGTTTCAATATACTCAGTTACAGGCCAGGTGGAAAGAAGATCAGAAAACTGGTTTTGCAATGGCTGATGAAAATTTGATAAAGCAAATTAGAAATCAGGGTCCAGCACATATTAAACGGATATATCTTGCATTGATAGAAATTGACTCAGAAACAGAACTTGTTAAAGATTGTATGATAAAATGGGCCCAGAACATCCAAGAAGTTATTACAATGGACATGTGGGAAAAGATCTGGGTGAGGAACGTAAAATTTACACAAGCTCAAAATTTAAGAGAGAACTTTTATAAAATGTTTTATAGATGGCATTTAGATCCTAAAAAGCTTGCAAGTATGTATCCGAATTATCAGCCAAAAAGCTGGAGGTGTGGTGGCGAAGATGCAACATATTTTCACATATGGTGGACTTGTAAAAAGGTCAAGGCTTTTTGGATAAAAAATTGGTGGAATATGCAGAAGATTTTCAAGCAAAGGATAAAGTTTTGTCCGCAACTCTTTTTGTTGGGTATAATTACAGATGCTACAGTTGTGGACACTAAGTTGATGTTGAATTTAATTACAGCAGCAAGACTTTTAATAGGTCAATATTGGAAGAAGGAGGAATTGCCGACTATAGAAGAATGGACTTTAAAGGTTTCTGACCTGGCAGAGATGGCAAAGATCTCGGCTTATTTGCAAGATCATTCGCAAGAACGTTATATTATGGAGTGGAAAAAATGGATTGAATATATCCAGAACAAATATGGGACTAAAAAGTTTCATTTAGCATTTGAATAAGTCTTCCTTTCTATTTTCTTTTTTTTTCTTTTCTATATGAAATATTAGTATTGCTTGTAGTTATCTTATATGAGCTAGAGAGTGATAGATTTAAGAATTTATTGTTGGTAGCATATGGATGCTTATGATTGTTCTTTGTTTTTATACCCTGTACTTAGCTCTGGGAAGTCGGGGGGGAGGGGGGAAAGGGGGGGAGGGAGGGATAGGTAGGGGAGGGGGAGGGGGGATTGTTAAAGATAAAATGTATTTTAAAACTTTTCAATAAAAAAAGATTGAAAGACACTGTTTTCTTTCTTTCCTATTTTCATTTTACTTCTTTTCCTTTTCTTTCATCTCTAGCTTTCTCTTTGATTTCTTTCTTTTTTCCTTTATATTAATTTGTAATAGTTTTTAATAAAACATTTAATAACATCATAAAAAGAGAAAATAAATAAAAAAGTTGGTTAGATGTGATAGTGTAAATATTTCTCTGCAAGAATAGTGATGCCAAACCACTATTCTTTTTTAAACAATTTGAACTTGTACAACATAATTGGTGCAAATGTCTAGATCGGGGTAGGCAACCTCGACTCTTTTATGACTCATGGACTTCAACTCCCAGAATTCCTGAGTCAGCATAGCTATGAATTCCTGAGTCAGCATAGCTATGCCAGCTATGCTGACTCAGGAATTCTGGGAGTTGAAGTCCATGAGTCATAAAAGAGTCGAGGTTGCCTACCCCTGGTCTAGATGGTCACAAGATGACAACAAAGAACTAATGTCTTGTGTTGCTATCTAGTGCTGCTACTTAATGGTTGTTCAAATGGTGCATCTGTTATCAGATTTTATGGAAAGCAATCTTACCAGTTTGCCTTCTTTTAAAAAAATGTTTAAAGGATTCATGCATACAAAATGTAAGTATATTAATTAAAATGATTCCTACATAACAATTATACTGAACAAAAAGACTTCAACAACACTTAAATATTTTGTGTTTTTTATGAATAAAAATGCTAAGCAAGAATCTATTTAAAAGCCTTATAAACTTTAGATTTGTAACATTGGAAGAATAAATAAGTATACAAGATCAATAAATAAATAAATACATAGTTTGTTCCATGGAAGCAAAAACATGTTTGTGTTTATAAGTCTCTTTGAAACATTAACATTAAAAGTATTTTTCCCCACATATTAAAATGTCCCATAATTTAGAGTACTGTACCATGTTTTAAAGTTTAATGTATCAAGTTTCTTCTGATTAGCAGTAATTGTATGTCAAGCCTCAGGAAGCATAAAACTTGAATATCAGTAAATATGTTCAATAAGCATAAAGTAAGATTAGATGATATTTTTACATACTGATCTTTCTTTACATATATGTTTCCAAACTGTGCTATAGACAGGCATGTCCACCATAAGTTCAAGTAGAACTTCATTTCTTTGTAACCAGTAATATGATGAAATAGATCTAGATATGTGAGTGTGCAATATCATCTATACCTTATCTTTAAGGTCTTCTGAACATGGACTAAATTACCTTCAAAACCATACCTTGGCCATTTCCATATCTGTAAACACCATAATCAAATCTTTATTCCATTAAGAAAGTAAGCATTACCATTTACAAATAAAATGCTAGTGAGGCAAATATAGAAGTTGTAATCAGCTAAACCAATTGTTATTTTGAAATAAAAACAAACATCAGGGAAGTAATTTCTTCTGAATTACAGTTACTCTGCCTAATATTGTTAAAGATTCTTCACAGTAATTTATTAAGTCTGATTTGATTTTCTAAGTAAATTACTATAATTCATTTGCATGAACTTACTGGGATTCTTTGGCAATTGTTTCAAATATTGAAAATTAATGAAGTGAAAAGATACAATTTTTAATATTAGGATTAACACTATTATACATAATTTCTGATGTATTCAAATTAATGCTAAATATTTATTCAAAAAGTTCTTTGATTAGGTCAAGCAGGTAGTAATTGGACCACCAGGAACAAGAATTTAGTATACTTAATGATAAAATGATGTTTGTAAATGGTCACGTTACTATGATTTCCAAATTGTGATCAGGAAAATTCTCAAACTTATTAAGTGATTTTACAGTCTGTCCTCAAAATTATAGATGTGTGCATTGGTTCAAAAATGGCATAGGACCTGGATATCTGAGAAATTGTTTCTGTCCATTCAGTAAGGTCCAGCAGAGTGAGTGTCTTTCAAATCCCTCTCAGTTTTTCTCTCAAAACCAAATTATCAGTAAAAGTTCTCAATTTAAAGTCTCATTTTTAATTTTAGGGCCCATTATCTTCTCATCTTGTCTAATGCCTCTATTCAAAACTTCAAGAATCAAAATAAACAAAGAGGACAGAGGATAACCATGTCTTTCTCACCAAATGAGAAAAGGACTTTAAACAAGAAAGAGTAGTCCAAATTGTTAAAAATTTATTCAGCACCTAAAAAAAAACAGTTAACACAGCTTGTTTTTCATTGTATTGTTGTATGAATCCTATTACATCTAGCACAGTTGTCACATTATCTTTTAATTGTCTTTTAGGTAAAAATCCATATTAATGGATAAATTGTGGTGAAAACGTTTTTAGCTTATCTGCCAAAATTAATGAGAGCAATTTGTAATTTATTCATAGAAAAATTGATCAATAATTTTAATAGAAATTAAATATGGTCAAAACTTGTTTTTCCTTATATATGTCTTTTGTAAATAAATTATATCCTGTTTCAATTTTTCCAAATAGCAAAAAGTCTTTTTTGAGGAGCATTTGCTCCATTTATACCTAATTTTAAAATTTGTCATAAATTATATAGATTTTTTTTAATATACAAAAGTTTGGCAAAGTCCTTAGCTATAGCTCTTAAGCAAACTTCTCTTTCTTTGTTCCTCTAGTCAGGTTCAGTCCTTGTGAATCTTTGTTGAAAATCTCCATCGAATTTTGGTCCAATTCTTGCTTTTTTATTTTTTTAAAGACAGTATTCAGTCTATATCTTTGATGTTGAATTGTAAAAAAAAATACTTCTTCTGTTTTATTCATCAAAATGGAATCTTTTTCTGTTTCAAAATATATTTCAAGAAGTAATCTTTCCTCTTATGCAGGAAATCTCCTTTTAAATAATTAACTAAACATTATCAATTTTTAATCTTGCCTCAAAATAACATTGCAAAACCTGATCCCTTGTTCTTTTTCCCAGAAAATGTACAAAAACATATCTAAATATTTGTCTAATTGCAGAAAAATATGAAGTTATGTAGTAGACCTTGTCATACATCCATTCTTTGTAGCTGAATAAATCGGCTAATGCCAGAACAATTTTTTAAAATATATTTTCAGAAAGCTCCTCCTGAATTGCCATAAACTTGACACCAAAGAAAAAATTCCCCAATGCTTCAATTTAAATATAGTTCAAAAAAAGTCACCAAAGAGAAGTACTTATATTTTTTAAAGAAAGTTTAATTACAAATATGAATACATTCAAAAAGTGATAAAGAAACGAGGGAGGTCAGTTCTAGTATTTACAAAGATGATTACATTGCAGCTATGAACTTGATGGAAATTGACACCCTTCTGTAGCTCAACTGATCAAGGACATCTACATTTCAGTGATTTGCTTGTAAGGAGTATTAGTCCAGGGTCAAGTGGGTCAATTTCTGGTTTCCTCCTTAAATTAGAGCAAGAAAAATTCCTTGATACAACGGTACAGAGAGCAAATGGTTGGAAACTGACCAAAGAGAGAAGCAACCTGGAATTAAGGAGACAGTGAAGGCAATTAACTACTGGAACAGCTTGCCTCCAGAAATCATGGGCCCTCCATCATTGGAAGTTTTTAAGAAGAGAGTAGACAGTCACTTGTCTGAGATGGTATAGGTTCTCCTGTTTGAGCAAGGGGCTGACTAGAACAACTGCAAGGTCCCTTCCAGCTGTATTCTATTTTATTCAAAACAAGCTGCATTGCCATATCTGAGATCATCACTGGTTTCTAAACTACAATTTTCTTCACTGGAAGCACCTGGCTGAGTTGAATCCTTTTGATCTAGAAGAACATATAAACCTCTGATGATAATCAGTAATTACTATGTTGATGTGCTAAGAATCCCATGTGATTTGATCCAAAACGTTGCAATAATAGAAAAAGCTCAAATCAAGAAAGTCTTAAATCCAGAATTAAAAACTATGAGGAGTTGTACCCAATTATTTCTGAATATAAAATAATATAAAAAGTAACTTACTTTATATAAACTTTTACTTTATATAAAGTAATATAGAAAAGCAAAATGTTGTGTAATTGTATTTAACACAGCCCTACAGCACCTTATAGAACTAACACCCAAAAATGATGTCCTTATCATCATGGGGGATTGGAATGCTAAAGTAGGAAGCCAAAAGATAACTGGAATAACAGGCAAGTTTGGCCTTGGAGTACAAAATGAAGCAGGGCACAGGCTGATAGAATTTTGTCAAGAGAATACGATGGTCATAGCAAACACTCTTTTCCAACAACCCAAGAGACGGCTCTACACATGGACATCACCAGACGGTCAACACAGAAATCAGATTGACTATATGCTCTGCAGCCAAAGATGGAGAAGCTCTATACAGTCAGTAAAAACAAGACCAGGAGCTGACTGTGGCTCAGACCATGAGCTTCTCCTTGCAAAGTTTAGGCTTAAACTGAAGAAAGTAGGGAAAAGCACTAGGCCACTCAGGTATGAATTGAATCATATCCCTGTTGAATATACAGTAGAGGTGACAAATAGATTTAAGGAATTAGATCTGATAGACAGAGTGCCTGAAGAACTATGGACAGAGGTTCGCGACATTGTACAACAGGTAGCAACCAAAACCATCCCAAAGAAAAAGAAATGCAAGAAAGCAAAATGGCTGTCTGAGGAAGCTTTGCAAATAGCTGAGGAAAGGAGGGAAGTGAAAGGCAAGGGAGAAAAACATAGATATGCCCAATTGAATGCAGAATTCCAGAGAATAGCTAGAAGAGATAAGAATGCCTTCTTAAATGAACAGTGCAAAGAAATAGAAGAAAACAATAGAATAGGGAGGACCAGAGATCTTTTCAAGAAAATTGGAGAGATGAAGGGAACGTTTAATGCAAAAATGGGCATGATAAGGGACCAAAATGGCAGGGACCTAACAGAGGCAGAAGAGATTAAGAAGAGGTGGCAAAATTACACAGAAGAACTATACAAGAATGAGCTTAACGTCCCAGATAATCACAATGAGGTGGTCACTGACCTCGAGCCAGACATCCTAGAATGTGAAGTGAAGTGGGCCTTAGAAAAGCTGAGCAACAACAAAGCTAGTGGAGGTGACAGTATTCCAGCTGAGCTATTCAAAATCTTAAAAGACAATGCAGTAAAAGTGCTACACTCAATTTGCCAGCAAATTTGGAAAACTCAACAGTGGCCACAGGATTGGAAAAGATCAGTTTACATTCCAATTCCAAAGAAAGGCAGTGCCAAAGAATGTTCAAACTATCGCACCATTGCACTCATTTCTCATGCTAGTAAAGTCATGCTTAAAATCCTACAAGCTAGACTTCAGCAGTATGTGGATCGAGAACTACCAGAAGTACAGGCAGGATTTCGAAGAGGCAGAGGAACTAGAGATCAAATTGCCAACATACGCTGGATCATGGAGAAAGCTAGGGAATTCCAGAAAAACATCTACTTCTGCTTCATTGACTATGCTAAAGCCTTTGATTGTGTGGATCATAACAAACTGTGGCAAGTTCTTAAAGAGATGGGAGTACCAGACCATCTTATTTGTCTCTTGAGAAACCTATATGAGGGTCAAGAAGCAACAGTGAGAACTGGACATGGAACCACTGATTGGTTCAAAATTGGGAAAGGAGTCCGGCAAGGCTGTATACTGTCGCCCTGCCTATTTAACTTATATGCAGAGCACATCATGAGAAAGGCAGGGCTAGATGAATCAAAAGTTGGAATTAAGATTGCCGGAAGAAATATCAACAACCTAAGATACGCAGATGATACCACTCTAATGGCAGAAAGTGAAGAAGAACTAAAGAGCCTCTTGTTGCGGGTGAAGAAGGAGAGTGCAAAACTTGGGTTGAAACTTAACATTAAGAAAACCAAGATCATGGCATCTGGCCCTCTCAATTCCTGGCAAATAGATGGGGAAGAAATGGAGGTAGTGACAGATTTTATTTTCCTGGGCTCCAAGATCACTGCAGATGGGGACTGTAGCCAAGAAATTAAAAGACGCTTGCTCCTGGGGAGGAAAGCCATGGCAAATCTAGACAGCACACTAAAAAGCAGAGACATCACCCTGTCAACAAAAGTGCGTATAGTCAAGGCTATGGTCTTCCCAGTTGCAATGTATGGCAGTGAAAGTTGGACCATAAGAAAGGCTGAGCGCCAAAGAATTGAGGCCTTTGAACTATGGTGCTGGAGAAGACTCCTGCGAGTCCCTTGGACTGCAAAGCGATCAAACCGGTCAGTCCTAGAGGAGATCAATCCCGACTGCTCTTTAGAAGGCCAGATCCTGAAGCTAAAACTCAAATACTTTGGCCACCTAATGAGAAGGAAAGACTCACTGGAGAAAAGCCTAATGCTGGGAAAGATCGAGGGCAATAGAAGAAGGGGACGACAGAGAATGAGGTGGCTGGATGGAGTCACTGAAGCAGTAGGCGTGAGCTTAAATGGTCTCCAGAAGATGGTAGAGGACAGGAAGGCCTGGAGGAACATTGTCCATAGGGTCGCGATGGGTCGGACACGACTTCGCAGCTAACAACAACAACAACTCAGTTTAAAGAATAAAAAAGTCCAATTGCCTTTTGAAAAGCATCTTTGGGACAAGCATGATCTGGATGATTGAGAATCCCCATAGATGTAAATAGGTAAGGTTGATTTAATCTACTTATTTAAATTTCCGATAAAGTATATTACTGATTTAAGAATATCCTTCATAACTTAGAAATTTAAGAATCTGCAAAAGGTTTAATTTGAACACATTTTGATTCTGAGGTAACTTGATCATTTTAAGTGTCTGAAAGCTGCCTCACCAGTAATAAATTATTCCAAACATTTTACAGAAGATTCAGTTTGTTGTAAAAGCTGTGTGAACTATTCAAAAAAATTTCTATCATGAAACATTTTTATGAATAAAAGAATCAAAATTATTTCTAGAACTTAATATTTTTCATATATATCTTGGGGTGTGAACTATATATACTGTCAACCTCTGGAGAAAGGTATTGACCTTAATTCCAATGAAATCAAATAACTCTCTAATTGAACCCTAGGAAAACAGAGTTCTAAAACTCTTTAACCCAACTTGTAACTTGTAAAGGTAAAATTTATAGTCAGTAATAAGCTGTGTTTGTAAAAATTAAATCTACCTTCCAAATGGGCAATTAAAATTAGAAAATCTTAATGGATGAACATGAGAAAGAAATCTGTTCTGTAATTTATGAATTCACTGGAAATAATATCATAGAATAAAAATAGAAAAAAAGAAAAAAAGCTTAAGGTTTATCTTAATCCTAAATGCTTTACTCAAAATTCTCAATTCTATAAATTTTGTTTCACTTGTACTAAAATAATTAGAATTATTTTAAATAAGATAAGATACAGATTGTTATGTCTAAATGAACAAAAGAATTTGATATAACTTAGGTTCAATGTCCTAAATATATCAGTATTACTTTTGGAGGGTCACTATATATTTGTGCATTGAATGAATCACAGTAGATGGATTCATCTTAAACAGTTAAATTAAATTTACTTTTATTTTTTATTACTAATAATTCAAGTGAGAAACACATGTAATAGAATGAGGGCTGGTCATGCTTCTCAGTGTGGACAATCAGTACACCTTGGAAATGCTTTCCTTTCATTCATCTAATGTCAGTGCCAAAAGACAAGCAGGTGTTCTGCCAACTTCAGAAAATGGGGATGCCAAAGAAGCCAACTCTAAACATTCACTAAGAAAAAGAAAGGTTTTTGTTCACCATAGAGTTTATAGATGATTAATTTATAATAAATCCTTCTCTGATACTTTTCTGCTGACAGAATTCAGCAGCAAGCAAATCTGCCTTGTACTTACTGAACATCTGTTCTGCTTTACTGCATAGATTGAAGCAAAAATCTTTTTCCTGACAAGCATTCACATCTAATTTCAAGAAGTATAGACTCTTCAGTTTGACAGAACAGGGAAACCTTGCATCACTGGACAATTTACCAAACAAGAAGCTAAGTTTTCAATCAGGACTTTTCAAACACTACTCACGCTTGATGCCAGAAAAAAACAATTGACTGCCTATGTCCAGGATATAAGTTTCTGCTCTATTATTCAGTGCCAGTACTAATATGAAGATTACAACTATTGGTATTACTAGCAATAATGAAAAGATGATTATGGTAATTACAAGTGTACAATTTGCAAATATTTTTATTTTATTCAAGACAAAGCTAAAATACTAAATATAAAAAATTCCAAAAACCTACAATTCTACTATTTGAAGTGATTCTGAATTATTTATTAAATTTGTATAGCTGATCATCTCACCAAAAGTAACTGTGCACAGCACCCAACAATCAATTAAAAGTAAATATATACAAAATGTGTAACTCTACAATAAGATATAAACAGAATAAAAATAAATATAAACGCTCCTAGGTAAAGAAAGAATAAAAATTGCCACCTCAACAATGGAATAATCTAAGCACATCTCTTCTTTCCTGGAAGCCTCAGTCCTGTTACTAACAAGGGGTTGAGGATCTTCTGGAATATCACAAGGAATGGAGCTGATCTAATTTTGGGGGGAAGAATGTTCCATAAGGTAGTGCCATAGCAGAGAAGGCATGTCTCCTGGAACCCACCAAACGTAGATCCCTAGCTGATGGTATCCATAGCATGCCTTCTCTTCCAGACATAGTAGAGCAGGCTGAAACAACTGGGAAAAGATGGTCCCTGAGTAGCCTGGTCCTATTCCATGAACTGAGGTATTGTATGCAATTTCCTAAGGAACACACATAACTGCCTACTATTAAATTTACAGTTTGGTTTTGAGCAACAGGAATTCAAAAAACAATTCTCAGATTATTTTGTTTTAGAAATTGCTTCTTTTTCAGTGCTGTTAGAAGTGTTCCATATTTCAAATGATGGAATTGTGCCCAGATAGTTTAAACTGTGCTTAGGTTTCATTGAAGGAATGAAAGGTTTCATAATCACTTAAATCCCGTTATTTAAGAAGGGATGATATACCTAAAGCCTGGAATTATTATTAGCCAGTCTAGTAATAATTTGATAATTTGACCTAATTAATTTGATAGCATTATTACAACTTAGGCTATAGAAGTGCAAATAATTTTTTTTGTAAATGCTGCAGGTTTGGTATTGCCAACAATGATGAAAAAAGAAGAATGATGTTGGTCTGATCTCTGTAATTATTTCTTGACCAATCAAATGACAAGCTTCATCTTCATATGGCAAAGTTTCAAATCTTTCTCAGCAATGAAATAAAGGGGAAACGCTGTCTCTCTGTTACTGATTCTTCCTAATCCCATTAGCAACTGTTTTATCACTTACGGTAGATTGTGCATATAATTCAACCAGCAAGATGCTTCTTTGGATCTTCTCACTGAAGGCACAAAGCATCCACAAAGAGTCTGTGAAAGTGTAGAATCAAAATGTAGGATCCAAAACAAATAACCAAGTGTTACTGCAGTATTTATTATTCAGGGCACAAAGAATATCTCCAAAGTATATTGAGTCACACCCCTGCAGACAAAATGGATTCACTTGCATTTATACATATCAGAAAGGAAGAGAAAATTAATACATAAGAAACAATGATGTAAGCATACATATTCATAGGTAGTAATGATCTCAGGTTACCTCTTGCCCTTCTGCCATCTGCTTATCTTCAAGAGAAGAAAGGGGAGAAATAAATCAAACAAACAATAAAACAAATGGAAGAAACAGTGCGGAAATGCCAGATGACAGTAAGAAAAAATATCTTCTATTGGCACTTTGAAGACACATTGAACAGGCTGCAGTTCAAAAAGCCAAATTCCTTATATCTCTATATATCAAATTGATTTAACTGATTCTATTTATCTAAAAATGGCTTTTTCTCACACAACATGTCCCAAAGAAATTGTGAGGTCTTTGTAGCAGAAGTAATGAACATCAGGGTTCTGAGGCTTTGACTTATCAGTAAGTAGATTCAAAGTGCAAATACCTTGCATAACCTAATATTTCCCTTGTTCTAATTTTGGGTTTCATACAGCAATGACAACCAAATTCAATGGATTTCATCTGAAAAGAGGCATGAGAACAATGGAAAGGAAAAATAGCCCAACCTATTAAAAAGAGTACTGTAAAAAACCAGGTTAGGAATGCAAGTCAAAATAGGCAAGAAAACGGTAACATTTTATTTATTTTTTTTATTTTTATTACATTTATATCCCGCCCTTCTCCGAAGACTCAGGGCAGCTTTACAAACTTAGCAGTAGCCTTCATTCTATGTATATGCCTGCTTATTAGTTATTATTATTAGTTCAAATCAACAGTTCTGCTAGTTCTGATCTCAGAACCATTGGACCATATCTTTCAAATAACCTGAAGTACTGGGGAAATATCAGAAGACTGGAAAAGAGCTGATGCAGTTCCCATTTTCAAAAAAAGGGGGAGGAAATGGATTCAGGAAACTACAAATAACCTGATATCAATACCTGGGAAGATACTGGAAAAGATAATCAAGCAGTGAATATGCAAACACCAGGAGACAAGCAAAGTTATAACCAGAAGTCAACTCGGGTTGTCCAAAAAAGACCATGCCAGACATATCTTATTGTATTCTTTGACAAAGTGGCTAAATTAGCGGGCCAGTGAAATGCTGTGAACATAATTTACTTGGGCTTCTGAAAGGCATTTGATAAAGTAGACCATAACCTACCATTTGATAAGATAGAAAAATGTAGGTTAAATAACACCCTCACCAAAAATATTGCTAGTGAGTGTGCTATCTGGCTGACCAAACACTCAATGTATAGTCCTTAATGGAACTGTGTCTACATGAAGGGAAGTATGCATGGGGACACCATCAAATTTGCAGATGATACTAAACTGGAAGGAATAATCAATACTCCAGAAGATAGGATCAAGAGCACTTTAACAAAAGCAATGGAGAAATATTATTTGTTTTGCAGAAATTGAGATGGTAGTGGTATCCTGAAGAGCTGCTTAGACGAAAATTAAGATGAAAACTAATCAAAATCCCTCTTTAGGAACCCTTAGAGCAGGCGTGTCAAACTGCCGGCCCATGGGCCGGATGCATCATGCTGAAACCATGCCCACCCCATTGCCGGCAATGGGGAAAAAGTCCCAATACATCATGCAACGTCATGTGACATTGTGAGTTTGACATGCCTGCCTTACAGTATGAGGATTCTTTGCATCAATTTCATTTAGTCAAGATATTCCAGCAGTACTTGTACCTCCTGAGGAAATGATAGCAAATTAAAATTGATAAAGTTGTGACATTTTAGTAAGAAAAGTGAGTTCAAGGAAAGTTAGGCCAGAGAAAATAGTTTGACTTGGTTAAATACAACCAAATTTTGAAAATTCTTGCAAATGTACAAGATATGTCTCAGGCAATGGTGAGAATATTGTTTCTAGAGGAATATGGAGAAAGCCTTGAAGAATATTTGTGGCAGACATTAGGAAAATATGGATTTACCCCTGAGAAACAGGAAGAGGAAAGGAAGAAAATTAAGATAGCCTTAACTCTCTTATAGAAGGGAGGAGAAGGGTCTCAGGGTATTGCACATTATATATAATATTCTTTTGTGTTGTTTCTTTCCTGACTTTGTCTAACCTGAAAGGCTGACACCATCTCAGTAAAGTACTGAACAATCTAAGTAGCCTCACCTCTGTGCTGTTTTGAGGTCATTGTTCATTTTTGTTTCTTTGGGCTGCTAGATTTTCAAGTATGAAGGCAGGCACAATTATACTATGGATTCTGTTTGAAAAAGGAAGGCAAGAAGAGCCAGTTGTTTACACTGAGAGAGACCAGAAAGAGATGCCAAATATGTTCATCTTTGTTTTCTCTGAATCTTCACAACCACTTGCAATTCACATTTTCTTGCACAGTAGAACCCAAGGCTTTGAATTTCCCCTTCAACCCAGGAAAACTTTGAACAATTTTTTGCCACAAAAAAATGAACATGGAACCATCCACCAAAAACTTGCTTCCCATGGCAAATGATTCATTTAAAAATAATAATCAGTGATTTGCTAACTCCTCTTTCATTCTTATTAATAAGCTGGAATTGTGCAGAAGATATGTCTTATAATAGCTTTTGTTTTTTATTCATATCTGAAATGCATCACCATTCTAATCAGCCTTCACTAGCACACATACTGTATTTTCCACTCTAAAGTGCTTATGTATGATGATGAAAAGCCCACATAAACATTCCCTTTTTATAATGTTAGACTAGACAACCTGTGCCCAATTAGCTCATCATTTCACAGAAATTTCCTTATCCAAACAGAGATACAGAATGACCAAGGGTGCAGGTTTCCCCATTGAGTTTCCTTGTGAGAAATCTGGAAGATAGCATTAGAAATCTTTTCCTTTTTCTCTCTCTATCCCCCTCTCTCTTCCTGCAGGTAAAATGGCAACAGCAATGAAGCAACGAAGCAGCCCTAATTTTCTCAAATTTCATACCCTTGACAGTCCTGCATCCTGGATTTGCATGAACTTTATAAGTTACTTCATTTGAGGTACCATGGTTCAAAAAGTGTTGCACCATTTCATCTGTTAGGGGTCATAACAATGAGACATATTGTAATACTTAGATTGTTTAATTGTCATGATTGGTGGTAAAAAGACAAATGTTTTAAAGACTGTATAATGAAAATATCAATACTCACTGTTGTTACTGAAATTTTTATTAGTGTTAACCTGAATTATTTCTGCCATATAATGAAAACACGCAGATGATTAGAGAATGAAGGCCTTCAAAAAGAGATAGAAGCACATTACTGGGAATGAAAAACAAGTTATATATCTACAGATTTGAGTGCATTTGCTTGTAAATGCCACAGAACACAGCTATTTGCTTAAAATATGTATCTGAAAGGGGCGGGGATGTTATTGTTGCTGGTTTTGTCCAGAGATATTTTTTGGATTGCTAATAAAGATTTAAAGGGGGACTGATATAGCTATTTCAAACTTATTTGTTCTCATCAGTCAGCCACACCCTTCTGAGATTCGAACCTGGGCTGATTGCACATTAGGCAATTGTTCTAACCTCTAGGCCACAGGCTCTTTCTTGCTTTGTTAGCTGAGAGGCAAGGGAGATATGTGTTAAATGTTAAGTATTTTAGAATACCTTGCTAGGCCCCAAACACAGGACAAATCTTATTGCCTGTTTCAGCCTAACCCAAGGCCATCCACAGGCTGTAGTCACAATAGTGACAGCTCATATTTGTGTAATTTTTTTCCCTTTGGATTGCTAACAAAGAATTAAAGGGAGACTAATATGGCCATTTCAAACTCATTTGTTCTCATCAGTCAGCCATACCCTTCTGAGATTCGAACCTGGGCTGATTGCACATTAGGCAATTGTTCTAACCTCTAGGCCACAGGCCCTTTCTCGCTTTGTTAGCCGAGAGGCAAGGGAAATATGTGATAATAATAATAATAATAATAATAATAATAATAATAATAATAATAATAATAATAATAATAATAATAATAAAGTTGGACCTTGGAGGTCATCTAGTCCAACACCCTGCTCAGGCAGGAAACCTTATACCATTTCAGGCAAATGGCTGTCCAGTCATGTTAAGTGTTTGTTAAGTATTTTAGAATACCTTGCTAGGTCCCAAACATGGGACAAATCTTGTTGCCTGTTTCAGCCTAACCCAAGGCCATCCACAGGCTGTAGTCACAACAGTGACAGCTCATATTTGTGTAAAATTTTGGATTGCTAACAAAGAATTTAAAGGGAGACTAATATGGCCATTTCAAACTCATTTGTTCTCATCAGTCAGCCATACCCTATATAAAATTAGATTATCTCCTTTGATAAATTATACATGAAACATTTATAGTGACTATTTTAGTTCATTTTATATGGAAATAACATACTCATTCAGAAGAAAGTCATACTATATGCAACTATGGATGTTTGTCAAGGGAAGGAGGGGTTATTTATTTATTTATTTATTTATTAAATTTATATGCTTCTCATTTCAACTGTGGTGTAACAGTAACCTTGACCCCTATCATAAGGGGCATTCAAAGTATTAACTAACACTTCAATTGGACCCGGATGCAAACTGGCAACCAATACAGCTTGCACGGCAGATGTACTACATGGGACATCCCACCCAAGAACTGTCCATGTAGCTACATTCTGTGCCAACCATAGCTTCCAAATGCTTTTCAATGGTACTTGTAATGACCAGGAGGAGACATAACAAGCAACAACATGATGTTGCGCAAAAACTCCCCTAGCCATTGCTACCATCTGCTTTTTGAGTAGGAGTTGAGAGTCTGGGAAACCCCCAAGTTGAGCACAGGGTCTGTCTGAGGCAGTACAACCCCATCCAGAAATAAAGATGTTAAAGCCCTACATTCCAAAGTCTCAAGTATCCAAAGCTGCTCAATCTTATAGGTTTCAGCTGAAGCTGGTTGTTGCCCATAGCTTCCAGGCATTGAGAGACGGCAGTGACAACAACACACCAGGGTTTGAAATAAAACAGTTGAGTATCATCTGATGGTACCTCAGTGGCCATATGATCTCACCAAGTAGCTTCCTGTAGATGTTAAAAAGAAATAGAGAGAGTACTGCACCCTGCAGTACAACACAAAACAGCAGCCATGGGCTGGACCTCTAACTCTCTATCAACACTGATTGGAACCAATCTTTGAAAAAGGAGCCAAACCAGTGCAAGATTGCATATTTTAGGCCCAAGCCCCACAGTTATCCCAAAAGGTTACCATGGTCAATGCTACTGAAGGCCACTGAGAAGCCAAGGAGAGTAAAATGGATGTGCAACCTCAATTCCACCCTTACTAGAGATAATCAAGAATGTGATCAATGCTGTTTCTGTCATAACCAGGCCTGATAGGTTATGGGGTCCAAATAATCAATTTCATCCAGTACTCTGTGAATCTGCCATGCAACCACCTTTTCAACCTTATGGAATGCAGTGTATTCCATATTCAATTCCTGCAGCTGGTCCAGAAGAATATAGTGGTCAACAGTATCAAAAACCACTGAGATATCAAAAAACAGTAGGTTGGCTACACTACACTCATCTTAACTCTGTCAAAGGTAACCAAGAAGTACAACCAGCATTGTCGCTGTACTACACCCTGGCCTGAAATAGGACAAGATAATCTATTTCTTCAAAGATCATCTATAACTATTGTTCAACCAACCTTTTCCAAAACCTTCCCCAAAATGGAAGATTATAAACTGGCTGATAATTATCCAGTGGTGAAGAATACAAAGATGTCTTCTTGATTTCTTGAGGAGTGTACTATCAACTCTTTTAAGCAATTGGAACCACATTCTCTCTCTAATAGGCTAAAACTGTTTCATGAGCTCACTCTGCGGTCACCTCCCAGCCTACCTTAATAACCAGGAGGAGCCAGGTTCTAATAAACAGGTGACTGAAGTAACAGAAAGATCATGTCTGCATAATAGAAGCAAATTCTATCCAGAGTTTGACACTGTTGACTAAATTTCAATACCATTTGCAAAATAGTATCCTGGTTGGACCTTGCAACAGTTAAAAGAAATCCTGTCTAACATAAATTATTGCCTAGATTAATTCATGTACATTTGCACAAAACCTAGTAGAAACAAGGATATAAAAGAAAGTTTTTATTTCAACTGTCTTTCTTCATTTCTGGTATCTCAAATTATTATTTGGAGCAGGCACAGACTGCTGTTTTACGGAGAAATAAGTGGTCACCATTAAAGTCAAACACCATTTGTATACATACTGTAATTTCTTTCTACTGAATGAAATTAGGGTTTTGTAGAATTTTTAAATATTCAACAAAGGAACAGCAAAAGTTCTACACAATAATTCTTCTCATATTTTTTCTCACTCCCCTCTTTCAAAAAAGTTAGATATATATTCAATAGAGCTCTGAGCCTTTAAGTTAAGACTCTGATTTGGACTCTTCTACATTATTCAATTAATGAGCTGATAAGCTATATTTGACATAAAAGATGACTCTATATCTGTGGTAATATGGTAACAATGGCAGCCCAGGGAGCTGTTCTGGGAGCAGAGAGGCACTATCAAACAAACTTAGAAAGGCTGAAAAAATCTGGAGGAGGGGTTGGAATTATTCAGTGCACATTAAGGCTACATGCCAGAGCATATTTCTGTCTGCTGCACTGTTCCCATTCATCATGCCACCCTATGTAAATGCCTGTGTTGCTTTATGGACATATGGGATCTCTGCAATAGATGACACCAGGAATGGTTTTCTTTAAAAAAACAAAATACTAAAGGCTCATCTGAGTTCTGCTGGTTGCAATCCTGTCTTGACTATATTTATTGTATATAATAGGTGGTGTTTTTTTTTACTTTGCTGCATGACTAGTTGCATAAGCAAATTTGAAAGGTCAAGTTAACAACCAAATAAATGAAATCTCCAGTTCTTATACTAATAAATGTTTAAAACTATACTTTTATGCTTCTCCTCAGATTGTAGTTGTAGAACATTATGTTTCAATTTAATTTTAATATAAATTAACTTATCTTTGCAATAGTGGCTTTAAAGCTAATAACCCTAAAAATAATATAAGATTTAAAAGTAATGGTATAAGCACAAGACATATTAATAGCTTTTATCTCTTTAAGTTAGTGAATTATAGCCAAGATAATTAGTCTAATTGAAATAAATTGTTCCTTTGGCCAGGAATTTTGTTTAGCCTGGTTATATCAAGGCTTTATCTTAGTCAAATAAAACTCATACATATAGTTCCTGGTTCAAATTGTTTAGGATTTTTTAAATTAAATACCTGACTAAAATGAGATTAATAAAGATTCAAAAAGAGCTGAATATTTTTCTGTATTTTCTTGCTACCAACTTGAATTGTAGGTGTACTGTAGTTCAGAACTGATAGCTTTTCTTTAGATGTTTTTGAACTGTAATTTGAACAGCTTTGTCAATATAACTAGAGATGAAATAAGTTGGATAGTGTAATTAAGAAGTATCCAGATATCCATCCCTACATATATATTTCTGGCCTCCACAAAACCTTCATATTTTATGGGTGGGATGGTCAGCCTTAGGCAATGGTTGTGCATGCTCTTCTAAAATTTTTGGTTGTAACTTCAAGAAATTTCCAGAAGTCATTGCCAATTATCATTTCAAGGTCACAGAATGATGGGTTTGGAAAATCTATTTAATGATTTACTTACTTCCAGCCCTGAATAGGTAGCCCTTCAAAGAAACATGTCTTTCAAATAGTAAAGACTAACATGACCTATAAAGTAGTAAGTGGCCATCCCAAAAGTTACTAACATTTAATAGCTGTCTATTTTGATAAAATATACCCTGTTAAAAATAATTTTGAGGATGCATGTGCAAATATTATTATACATTCTGCACTGTAAACATCAACAATTTTCTGAATGATACTCAACATATTTTATATACATATACAATGAAAATTTCAACCCACTTTTATGTTTCTAGTCTTCCCATCAACTATCTTATTTTTATATCAGTTACATGAAATGCAGTTTTAATATGGCTACGTCTCTTTTTCTCACATTCTTTTTTTTAAGGACACAAAATGCACAGCCTATTTAACCACAAGGTGGTTAAAATCTCCTTAGAATTCATTCTCTATTACTCTTCTGAAGAAAACCTCTTCCATATTGTCTCTCCAAAATCTCAACATGAATAACTATTTTCTCTGTGTCATAAACTAAAATCCAGCATTTCACCTCTCATCCATAGATTTTTTTAAAAAAAATCGATTGAGAGGCCAACTGGGAAATGAAGTGGCCCATATCTCAGTATCAAAAGATTGAAGAAAGCATAACCTATAGCAATAATAAGTATGAAACTTTTCAAGACTGTGCCCTATTCCTTATATAGCAGGATTAGAGTGCCAAACAAATTCATAGCTTATTCTTTAAGTAGGTGAGTATATTAGAAAAATTCTAATGTGATAATATTTCACTTGGACATTGAAGAATGTACTTTAAACAACAAAAAACCCTCCTGCAATTTTTGACCCATTTGTTATCACCTATTGTTTATGTTTATGAATCTTGCTTGGTTTCCATGGCATGGCTAATAAAATGTTGCTAAAATATTGATGTGATTAAAAAATAAAAATGAGAATAAAACACATATCATTTTGATTTCAAAACTAACTGGGCATCTAGTAGGATTCAGAGCTTTCAGTGCAACTGGTTCCATTGAATTTAAGCTGTATCATTCGATTCCTTTCCTCAAGTGTGTCTAATGTATCTAAATTATGAATTCTTATCTTTAAAGAAAGTGCTTTGGGGTTTTAAATGGCTCTCTATTGCCTTGAGATGAGAAAGGATATTGCTGGCATGCAAACTAGGGGGAAAAATTATCATTTATAGCTGGTCCACCTGAATGAGTCCAGTCTTGGACATACAAATGCATGCAGCTAGAAATGAATGGTATGAAGCAATCAGGTTCATGAATATAGGAAAAGAAAAAATGTCATACTGTAATACCACTTCTTTCTGTCATCCAGTTCATTCCTGTCAGGCATATTTGGTTGATTAGGATTACTCAGAGGGAAATATAATACAAAAGGTCAGCTGATAAAACATCTACAGTTGACTTCCATATTTAATCAGACCACTGTATCAGAGTCAGAAGAACCATCAGCAACCAGAAAGAAATTTTGAATTATTCACTGTTTTTGCAGTACATACCAGTAATACTTATAACCCACTCTCCTTCAGTCGGCTGTCACATTAATACAACCCTAATAACACAGGTTCATCAAGAGGGCAAGGCCTTAACTGTCTTGACTTGCCCGGACAGAGAAATGATGGAGACTGGAAGTTTTGTCTACTTGAAAATGGGGTGCTTTGAAATGGAGCAAATCATTCCATTTCAAAGCATCCTGTTTGCAAGCAGACAAAGCTTCCAAACTCTGTCATTTCTCCATCTGGGCGAAAAGTATTTGGACTCTTATGGGGCGCTTGGAAAGCTATTTTCTCCATTCCCAAGCACCTCATAAAGAAGCTTCATCTGCCTGTAAATGGGGTGCTTTGAAATAGAGCTAATTGCACTGATCTGGAAAGGAGTAAAGAAGAAATCAAGGTGAACATTGAATCAATACATATTAAAAAAGAAAGACTTTACAGAAATGGCAGTAAAGGAAATGGAATTCTTGATGGACTTCCGGATGGCAAGGCATCGCCGGAGGCAGCCATTCTTAGGCTGTCAGCCCCGCGGCTCCGTAGAGCTGCCGAAAACAGCACCGATCAGCTGTTTCGGTGGCTCGGAAGCCCCATCCTCGAGAGAAGAGGAGGGGGTGAGCACCCAGGTAGGGGTAGAGCTCTCCGGGGCCGCCAGAACTTAAAGTTTTGATGGCTGAAGGATTGAGCCCCCCCAAAGCCTGGGTATGCTCCGGACTGTGAGGCGCTTCTGCTCCGGGCTTTTTGGAGCAGAACAGGGCGTCTGCAACCATCCCTGCCAGCAAGAAAGAACTTTGGAGAACTAGGATGCAGGCAGAGCGATACAGGAGATTCAGGTGAAAGTGGACTTTTGATCTTTAACTCAATGGATTTTGCCGAGTTTGAAAGTGAAAGTGCATAGCAGACAATAGTGGGTGAAAATGGTGGCTACATCTTTTAAAGTTCTTAGAAGTGCGGGGGCTTTTCCGGTGCAGCAGTCTTTGTTGCAAGCTTTATTGCCCCCTGCACCCGCACCTGCACCAGCCCTTACAGTTAAAGATTTGCAGAATATGATACAAGAGGTTATGGAAAAGCAATTGCAACAATTAGCTAAGATAATGGATGAAAAGCTGGATGAGAAGTTAACAGAAAAACTAGCTGAGGTTATGGATGAAAAGATCACAGAGAAACTAACAGAAATAAGGGCAGACATCTTATCTGTATTTCAAGGCATGGCTATATGTATTGAGCGTTTGGACGAAAGAGTGGAAGATCTCAGCCAAAGTAATACTAGACTAGAAGTAAAAATGACAGAAACTGAAAATGTGGTGGAGAAAATTGATTGTGATTTGACCTTGGTACAGTATCATCAGATGGAGTTTGCCGTGAGAATCAGAGGCTTAAAAGAGGATCCTAAAGAAAATGTGAAGAAAATAGTTTCTGAGGCTCTGGAAGGGGTGCTGGGGCGATCAGCAGATGAAATAATGGAAGATATAGATAAAATTTTCCGTGTTAATTCGTGGATTGCAAGACAAAGGAAATTACCCAGAGATGTGGTGGTTTATTTTACAAAGAGAGTGATTAGAAATGAGGTTATTCAAGCCTCCTACAATACTGAATTTGCAATTGCTGAGCAAGAAGTCTTGATTTTAAAAGAGATCCCTCCAAGAATTTTAAGTAGAAGGAAGGAATTTGCTTTTTTGGCACAAGAATTAAGACGACGTGATATCAAGTTCAGATGGGAGATACCAGTGGGTATGGTGGTGACGTATGAAAGTATCAGGCATCGTCTTACTACAGTGATTCAGGCACGTGATTTTTATAGTAATGTTTTAAAAGCAGCCCTCATACCACTTTTGGAATCTACAAAGAAGAAAGGTGAGGGAGAGTCTCAACGACACAGAGAGAATTTACAAGGTGCTGAAGGAACAATGCAGACAGATGAGAAAATTACAGGAGTGGATCAAATTTCAGTATCATTGGAGGAGGCCAGAAATTGGAGGAGGCGTGCTGTTTCTAGACGAATGAGACGAGCCTGAAGATTTAGTTGTAGAACTGAAGGAGATAATAATGCAATAAGAGAAAGTTTTTGGATTTAAGCTTAACATACAAAAATTAAAATGTTGTTTAAGAATATGATAGTATCATAAAAGGCGGTTTTAGAAGAGTAAACGGGAATTGAAATTGTTAAAAGGGTTAAATATTTGGGGATATATTTTTCACCCTCAAATGTAGAGTTATATAAAATAATTATGTTTTGTAATATTTTATGTTGTTTTAATTTTAAAATAATTATGAAAACTTAATTGGGAAGAATTGTAGTAGTGCTTACTGAAATTTTGAAGGTCTTGATTTGTTATTTGGTTGGTATGTATATTTATTGTGTGATAAGAAGGTGGATAATGTGTTTAAGGTATATATTTTAAGACATGCTCTGTTGTGAGTTTGGGAAAAAGTATAGATGCAAGTTAACTTGTATATGGGTAATAATCAAACACGTAATAGAAAATATAAAAATGATGTGACTACATATAAGGAAATTTTAAGTTTGGAAACGAATGTATGGTACTTGAAGCTGTATAATATCTTAAGAGAAGGAAAGATTGCATAAATTTTGTTTTAGTATGGAAAATTACAGGCCAGGTGGAAAGAAGATTAAAAAATTGGTTTTTTAATGATTGATGTAAATTTGTTTTGTCTGTAACTGTTCTTATTGGGTATTTTTATTGACACTACTGTTATGGATATCAAGCGGATGCTGAATTTAATTACGGCAGCAAAACTTTTAGTAGGGCAATATTGGAAGAAGGAAGAACTGCCGATTATAGAAGAATGGACTGTAAAAGTTTCCAACTTGGAGGATATGGAGTGCACTTGAAAGACTATTTGAAACAGAGAAATACTGTGGAGTAGATATGGGACTAAAAAGTATTATCCAGCATTTGAATAATTATTGATGTGATATTTATACTGCTTGGAGTTAATTCATAAAAGTTAAAGTGTGATAGTTTTAATAGTTTATGATTGTTTGCATAAGGTAGATTATGATTGTTCCTATTCTTATACCCTGTACTTAGCTCTGGGAAGTTGGGGAGGGGGAGGGGGAAGGGAGGGAGGGGTTGGGGAGGGTTGGGGAGTGGGAAGGGGGTGGGGAGGGGTTGTGTTTTGTTTGTTAAAAATAAAATGTATTGTAAAACTTTTTAATAAAAAAAAATGGAATTCTTTTTTAAGGAAAATAAAAAAGAAGATGTTTCACTCCAGAACGTATGGGATACAGCCAAAGCATAATTCAGAGGATTAACTATAATTTACATGGCTAAAAAAATAAAGAGAAAAAGCAACAGTGTACAATGCTAAGGGAAGAGTTTAAGAAATTGGAACTAGAACTTCAGAGATCCACAAAAGAAGACTCTTAAAAGATAAATGGAGATAATTAAAGATAAATCTAATAGAGTCAGAAGAATTACTTTAATAAATCAAAAGAGCAAAACAAAAAAATTTTAAAAATGCAAATAAACCGGGAAGATGGCTGGCTTATAAACTAAAAAAAAGAAAGAGAGAAAAAGTTGATAAACAAACTGCAAGATGACAAGGGAGATGTGCAACTCCAAAATGAGGCAATAAAAATAATTTTAAAATATTATGAAAAACTATATGATATAGAAAAAAATTCTCTGGAAAAAACAACACAATATATGGCAAAAGCCAAACTACCAAAAATTCCAGAAAACTTTAAAAATATGCTAAACGAAAAAATAACAGTGATGGAACTGATAGAAGCTATAAAAGGACAAAAAAAAGTGATAAAATCCCAGGACCAGATGGACTGCAGAATTCTACAAATGTTTTCAAGATACATTAATCTCCCCAATAAAGGAAGTTTGTAATGAGGTATTATCAGAGGCTAAATTACAAAATACATGGGCAGAAGCAAATATTACCTTAATATCAAAAGAGGACTCAGATCTGTTACAGATAAAAAATTATAGACCAATATCACTATTGAATGTGGATTACAAAATTTTTGCTTCGATAATAGCAGAGAGATTGAAAAGATTTTTGACTGAATTTATTCATCCAGACCAAAATGGATTTTTACCAAAAAGACAAATAAAACACAACTTAAGGATTATATTAGATATATTAGAATACTATGAAATGCACTATTTTTTTTAGATGCTCAAAAAGCCTTTGATAATGTAAGCTGGAAATTTATGACACAATTAAACTGCATGGATATTGGAGAAAAGTTTGTAAATGTAATTAAGACAATATATCATAAACAATCAACAAAAGTAATTGTAAATGGGGATTACACAGAGAACTTTAATATAAAGAAAAGCAAAAGACAAGGATTTCCGCTATCCCCATTGCTATTCATATTGATTTTGGAAGTTTTGAACAGGAACATCAGAAAAGAAATGGAGATAAAAGATGAAAGCTATAAGCTACAAGCATTTGCACATGACTTAATATTTATCATAGAAGAACCATTGGAGACAACTCCTAAACTATTGAAAAGTATTGAGGTATTCGGAGAAGTAGCAGGATTAAAAATAAACAGAGAAAAAACAAAAGTTATAGTTAAAAAACTTACATGTAAGCAAAAAGAACAATTGTCAGGAAAAAATGGATTTTTAAATAGGAAGGTTAAATATTTGGGAATATACCTAGCAGCAAGATATGCAATGATTAGAAAGATAACTACGTAAAATTACTTAATCAAATAAAATTATATCTGGAAAAATAGAAAAAACTTACAACTATCAGTGTTAGGAAAAATAACTACTGTGAAAACGAATATATTACCAAAATTGCTTTTCTTTTTCCTAGCAGCATCTATAAAAATAGAGAAGAAATTTTTTGATGATTTGAATACATTGATTTTGAAATTTATTTGGCAAAGAAAGAAAGCTAGGATTAAATTGAAACTGCTACAAGAATCCAAAGAAAATGGAGGATTTGAATTACCAGACTGGATCTTATACTATCAAGCATGTGTCTTAACATGGCTAAAAGAATGGATAATTCTCAGACATAAAAGACTGTTATACCTAGAAGGACATGATCTGGAACTTGGATGGCATGCATTTTTATGTTATGAGAAGAATAAAACTCAAAACCACTATGTAAGAAATTCACTACTTTTTGGGTGGGAAAAGATAAAAGCTAAAATCTGTTTGAAAATCCCAGGATGGCTTTCAACAATGGAAGCATTTGTTCACCCAAACCTAGTGCAATATGAAAATATTTTGATATATAAGGACATTTTGGAGACTGAAGGCAAACTAAAATCTAAAGAGCTTTTAGACCAGGGTATTGAATTATCATGGTGGTCTCAATCAATAAAAGGCTAATCAATAAAAGTTGTTGTTGGCATATATTACCATTCTTGATGGGCCTGTGTTCAAGCAAAAAAAAAGTTGGACAAAAATATATACTTGTTTTGAAAAGATGTTAGGAAAACGTGTAGATTTTAAACCTGAATTTTTCTTATTAGGTATAATACCAGAAAAATTTGGTAAGCAAAGTGTATATTTAATATTGTATGTACTAACAGCAGTGAGGATTGTATTTGCTCAGCACTGGAAGAATGAAGAAACACCACTAGATGAAGAGATAATCAAGAAATATTGGATTGTGCTGAAATGGAACAGACTTACATTGAGGATCAAAGAGAAAGAAGATACAGAACATTTTCAAACATGAAATTTATTTTATCAATGTTGGAAAAAAGGGATAGTGACTAAGAATGCAACTTGTATTATTAAGCAAACAAATTAACCCGACAACACGATATTTATTAAGCACTAATCAAATGTAATAATAAAAAAATTGGAAATTTTTAATTTTTTTAAATTGCTCCATTTCAAAGCGCCTCATTTTCAAGGAGACAAAGCTTCCAGTCTCCCTCTGGGCAAAAAGTGCGTGGTGGAGGCAGGCAGAGGCAGAGGTGAAGTGGGGGCAGGCAATCTGGACATACTATGTGGCCACCTGGCTTTCAAGGCACTCCATTTACAAGCAGACAAATCTTCCAGTCTCTGTCATTTCTCCATCTGAGCTAAAAGTGTTTGAGCAGCTATGGAAATGGAGCAATTTGGAAGCTTTGTCTGCTTTCAAATGGGGCACTTTGAAACTGAGCAATTCACTACATTTCAAAGCATCCCATTTGCAAGCAGACAAAACTTCCAGTCTCCCTCTGGGTGCAAAATGTGTGGTGGAGCCAGGCAGAGGCGGGGGGAGGAGGCAGGTGATTCCCATCCACCATTCACTCCATCTCACCATCCCTCAGTTTGCCCACGACCGCATTGGGATTGTCTGCCTCCCCCCCAATACCTCTGCCTGCTGCCGGTGGTGCCTCCTGCAAGCTTCCTGTGAGCCAGGCGGCTGCAGAGCACATCAGGATCACCTGCTTCCCCCCACTCTATGTCTGTGCTCAGATTTAACTGCACTGTGCCAAGGGGCTGGCAGGCTGTGGCCTTCTGCTGACACCCTTGGCCCCAGCATGTTCACTGCCTCTTAGGATGGCCACACCCATCCCCCAGGCTTATTTTTGGGGGAGGACTTATATTAGGCCTACCCCCAAAAATCAGGCTAGGGCTTATTTTGGGGGGTGGGTCTTATTTTCAGGGAAACACAGTATGTATATGATATGGTTCTTTCTGCAGCTTTTAGATTATACTGCTACTTTATGCAGTGAGGGCATAAAATGGATCTCATGGGATTGAAGTATGCTAAATGAGAAGGAACAATATAGCTTTCAGATTGAGCAACATAAAACCTGTGTAATATTAGGAGTATAGTAGTCACTAGTGTTTTGGTATTACATTGTGAACTTCCAGAAAAAGAAGAAACATCATGACTAATAGGTTATGACTAGTCTCCTTCTTTTCCTTGGCTATGGTGCTATATGCAAACTTTTTTCATTGTTATAGATCTTGACTACCCCAAAATCAATAACACCTTTTTGTGGAAGCCCTGAATCAGACATGTCAAACTCGCAACATAACATGACAACACGTGACATATCTGAACTTTTCCCCCATTGCTGGCAATAGAGTGGGTACGGTTTTGTCCTGATGCATCCGGCCCAAGGACTGGCAGTTTGACACTCCTGCCATGAATGAAGCTAACAGATTTGAATTTTGTAATTTATGTATTTATTTTCTACCAGCTTTGAATTAAAAATTGAAGGCAATGGGGAGAGCTTCCATATTTGTGAAAAATTATTAAATATTGTTAAAAATATTAATTAGCAGGTTTTTGGAATTCTTATAAACCCTAAAAAAGATTTTTTGTTATACTATTAAATGTTATTGTGCAATTTATATCAGTTTAACTGTGCAATTTTTCTGAGTTTAAGATAACTATTAGATCATCTGACCTTAGCTGGTGTAGGTTATAAATACTTTAATCAAATGAATTATGTCTAAACAGAATCTGGTTTTTATTTCTTTCATTCTTTACACTGAATAAGACACTGATGCTGAACAATTGTCTTCTAATTATCACAGTTTTGAAGTACATTTTTGGGTTGCTAATCATAAAAGCTATCAGCAAATTAGAATTGATGAACATTATTTGAGGAAGTTATATATGTATTTGTGTGTGTGTTTGTGTGTGTGTGTGTGTGTGTGTGTGTGTGTGTATTTGGTAGTTGATAGCTTTGAATAGCTGGGATGTGAAGCTCACTGGCATATATCAGCTTCCAATGAAAGATATTTCAAAGTATAGAATTGTTTACCACTATAACATCATAACCTTGACAAAGCAATATAAAGGAATGTTTTCACCTGTTTTGTAGTAAATACATGCTTTTATGCCTCTAGTTGAGTGTTCTCTATACTCAGAATTGAGATAAACTGGATTTCTTCTATATCGTGTACTTTATCTTCTATGAATCTATTGTTATTAGTCATGCTGTTGATATTTCAAGTACAAAATGTCCAGAGTGCACAAAGTTGTTCATGTGATCTAACCCACAGCTTCTCCAAAATCTCAAACCTATTATAAACTTTTAATGATTTATATAGAAAAAAGAGGAAACAGAAAATTCATGTTTTCATGGTTCAGAATAGATCATAATAGGCTGAAATTAATATGTTAACTATATCACCTTAAGTATTATTATTATTTATTTAACTATGTTTCATCTTATCAATTATTTTTCATTAATTTCTAAGCCAGAGTTTAAGACCTTGCATTTTAGATCTATTTTTCTACAGTGTATGTATTTTTGAAACCAGGCTCTCTCAACCAAAGGGAACTAAATGAAGATGGTCATATATCCTACTTTACCTAAATACATTTTCTATTTGTCTCCTGAGAGCCCTCTTTTTGAAGGCTTTTAGCACTAGAAGTGCTGATTTGTTTGCTTGTTTTTCCATGATGAATGGTAAATTTTCCAAGATAGAAAAGTACATGTATTATATTGGCAGCATGGACAAAAGGTTTATGAGTTAGATCTTTTCCTGTCAAAACATTTACAAGCTTGCAGTTGCTCTTCTCACTGCTTTGAAATATGAATCATTACATTATCCCATTTCAATTGTTAATAAGACCAAAATAGGAATGGCACTACATTAATCCATTGGAGTTAGCCAATACTTTGTCAATGGTTTCCCACAGTTTATTCAGAGTACTTCGTTATCATATAGTGTTAAGAAAACATACTTTAATTAAAAAATAAAATAAAAATGAAACATTATTAAAAAAGTTAGTTTGGACTCACTTCATTTGAGAGTTCCACATGGAAGATATGAAAGAAGAAATAGCTTTTCACTAGGCACAGAAGGCTATAACAATGGGGGTCTCACATAACTGATGGAAGAGGGTCAATACACTGCATAGGACCTATCTATGAGTAGCTGCAGATGACAAGATAAAACAATGTTTAAGCAAGATCTCATTGGCTGGTCTTAGTGAACATCCAGACCTTTAATAGAGAAGAGAAATATCAGTTCTGGTGGATTTTCTCCCTTTACTTTAAAAAAAGTTTGCAGGCCACAACTTTCTAGGTCATTATCCTAGTGTGTCATTATCCTGACACACTGCACATCACATCTGTTAATAGAGAACAAGTACCCTTTTCCATGCTTACACTCATACCAGTAAGGAAATAGAAACACAGGAAGCGTTTTTTTAGCTGAGGGTGACAGAAGCTGATTTGGGAAACAAATTAGTTTAGGGCAGACATGTCAAACACAAGGCCTGGGGGCCGGATCCGGCCCACAAAGTGGTTTCATGGGGCCCCTGAAGCCATCCTGGAAACAGTGAGGGAACGGCCCCCACTGCCTTGGCCCTGGCCCAGAGACCCTCCTTCTGCCAGAGACCCTCAGATCTGTCCCACTCCTGCCCAGGCCCCCATAGGCACCCTTGATGCGAACGATGTAGAGCTGGCCATGCCCACCCAGTAGGCCATATGCACTCTAGCCATGCCCACCCAGTAGGCCATGCCCACCCTGGCCATACCCACCCGGCCCCCTGAGGGCAACCGCAATGCTGATGCGGCCCTCAATGAAATTGAGTTTGACACCCCTGGTTTAGGGGAAAAAGTGGCTCTTAAGATATAAGTTAATTTAAGGAAGTGTGCACTGAAGGGATTCAGGATTTTCCTAGCATTTCATTTTAATTCAGATATTTGATTAACATTCAGTTAATAAAATAGAATAGAATACTTTATTGGCCAAGTGTGATTAGACACATAAGGAATTTGTCTCTGGTGCATGTTTTCAGTGTACATTCAAAACAACAAAGTAATAATAATCATATAAAAAGTATAATAATCATAATAATGATACCAACAGGGAGGTAGTGAAACAGATGAGAAGGATAAAAGTAATATAGCCATACTACAGGGATAATAGACATAATACAGAACTGTGAAAATTAAGTGTTCAGCACACTAATGGCACCAGGAAAAAAAACTGTCCCCATTTCTGGTAGTTTTGGCATGCAGTGCCCTAGAGCGGTGTCCTGAGGGCAGGAATTGAAACAGATTATGTGCAGGATGTGAGGGGTTTGTGGATATTTTCTCAGCCCTTCTTCTGACCCATGCAGTATATAGGTCATTTATGGAAGGCAGTCTATTTGCAATTGCTTTTTTCTGCAGTCCTAACTATCTGTTAAAGTCTGTACCTGTTTTGTTTGATTACTGTACCAAATCAGGTAGTTATAGAAGAACAATTCACAGAATAAATACTGTTATCAATTGCCATAAAAAGAACTAGAATAACTAACATTCCCTTTAATGGGACTGATCACAAATGTCAGGTGGATCAAATGCTGCTTCTTACATTGTTAGAAGTTAAGGAAAAATAATGCTTGCAATTAGTCTTTACTAGTTTTCTCAAAAAAAATTTTTTTATTTTTTTTTATTTTAATCCCATTTATATCCCGCCCTTCTCCGAAGACTCAGGGCGGCTTACAATCTAAGCACAAATCAAATGTGCCTAGCAATAGCCTTCATTCTATGTATATGCCTGCTTATTAGGGCTTTCGCCCTCCCCCCCCCAGCGGCATTATTACGAAGTCAGCTTATCTCTTCCTTCATCAGTAATGTAGCACATACATTGCCTGCAGAGAGTCCTGGTACAGTAAAAGAAAGTCTAGTTGGAAATCCTGGGGAACCACCTCCGTCTCTATGCCAAGAAAATTATAGTAAGCATATTCACCAAGACAGTGGGGAAAAATCGCCCTGGGCATATTAGTCTCCAGTCAGACAACAGCTTGGTTTTGAATAATGCTGTATCTGTATTGTACTATTTGCATGTCTAAGTACAGTTTCCCAGTGGTATATGTAAAAGCTGTAAAAAATTCACAACTAGAGGTGAAATATTTTTTCTTATTGGATACCCCAGAATGAAGATTCATTTAGAGTCCTGGCTATTGGCAGAATAACAGAATAACTAAGTTGGAAGGGAACTTGGAGTCTTCTAGTTCAACCGCCTGCTCAAGCAGGAGTCCCTATACCAATTCAGGTAAATGGCTTTCCAGTCTCTTCTCAGACTTGGCTAAACATAAATTCTGTAGATGATGAAAGATTCTGGTTGGGAAATCTCTGACAGAATTATTTCTCAAATTCAGAACCAATTTCTATGTTATAGCAAGGGTTACACCTACAGATGCCAGGTAATGAAGAAATGAATATAGAGAGATCCTTTCAATAAAATATTAAAGGTCTTCAGAAAGACATTTTAGTGTAATGGTTAAAACATTGTCAAGAAACTGGAAGATTATGAGTTCTAATTTTACTTTTAGTATGAAGCCAGCCAGGTATCCTTGGGCCAGTCACTCGCTCTTTGCTTTTAGTTTGCTAGGAGGTAAGCCAAAGGCAAACCCTTCCAAAAACCTTGCAAAAAACAAAAACAAAAAACAGTGGTGGAGAATGGAATCCTCTCTGTCCAGAATTGCACTTTGCAGTCTTCAAAGACTGTCCTTTCAAATGCAGATGGACTGCTGAATCTTGTCCAGATAGGTTTGTTCTCCTATGTTGTGCCATACCTTTGTGAAGTGGTTGTTTTGTTTCTCCAATGTTCATGTCTCACTGCATTGTACTCCATACAGTATATCACATTGCTTAGTTTGTGTCTGGGTGTTTCATCCTTGGGGTGGACAAGTTTCTGCCTTAGTGTATTTTTGGATTTAAAGTATGTATATCATGTTAATTGAAAATCTTCCTGAGCTTTTTTCCATAGTATTTCCACAGTAACAACAATTCAAAGTTTGGAAGGGTTTTCAGATGGAACTAAGTTTTTCAATATGGAATCCAATTCTGAACAATTCTTTAATTAACTCAATAAAAATATTGTTATAGATGCAAGTTCTTTTTTCAGTCTTCAGAACTTCCCAAAAAAAAACTTAGAACCATTTGATTTCCATAAATTTTTCATTTCAAAGAAGAAAAGATAATTTATGATATAAAGCAACTGAGTAGAATCAGTAAAACCAATGGAATTTAACATTAGTTGTAATTAACTATAATTCTACGTATTTCAATAAACCTATTGTGATAGGAAGAAAAGTTTGGCCCTAATCATTCTATATATATATTGGCCAACACAACTATTCATAGAAGACATAATGTATAATAATGGCACAACAAAGCTAAAATTAAGCAATTTGAAGTTTTATTGCTATCAACAACCAGGATTTGATTTTTATATTTTCTGAGTTTAAATGATTCATTGTTATCTGAGATGTGTTTGAAAACTAGTAGCTCGGGTTGGTAGCTGGGCTGTTGGTTTGATCTCCGGGCTTGGTAATTAGGTTGCAAACATTTTGTCTCTATTCGGGGGGACATCTTCAGTGCAGTTTAAATTGTGTTCAGTTCGTTTGGCATGTTGCTTCCAGCATTTCAGTTGAAGTAGCTCTCTCGCTCTCAGTGGTTGGTAGGTGGGGTCAATATCAATGTGTTTGCTATGTATTAATGTGTTATGGTTATGTACATTACAAAAAGGGTTATGAGGTAAACCCGGCCGGCACACACGGCAGCTTTTGACAGCTGTCAAAAGCTGCCGAAGACTTATGCGCAGCCGCAATGGCTTGACAGCTCTCAGCTGTCAAGTTGCGGAGACAGCGCAGTCGCGACAAAATGTAACAGCTCCGGCTGTCAAAGCCAGCTGCCGCGGATTGGACTTCACTGTCCACGGGAAACTGGCAAGTTCCTGATTGGTCACCAGCGTGCCAGCTGGAGTATAAATATCGGCGCAGAAAGTCTGTCAGCGCCCGGTTCCATGCCATTATTAAAGGTTGTTACTTGAGCCAGCTGTCTCGTGTGTTCCTTACTGAAGATAACACAGTGTTCACTGATTGGTAGGTGGAGAACCAGCCTTTGAGGCTTTCTCTTTCCCTCTCCAATCAGTGAACAGGCACATTGACATTGACCCCGCCTACCAGCCACTGAGACTGAGAGAGCTTCTTCAACTGAAATACCACAAGCAACATTCCAAACAAACCAAACACAATTCAAAACTAATAGCACAAAACTAATGAGCACAAAAAATGGCCATAATTTCTGCCAACACAGGAGCCAATTATTTCTAATACAGAGGAGTGTCTTGGATTAAAAATTATTTGCTAGACATATTTTTAATTAAATATCTTGATTACTGCCAGTTGGGCTGAACATTTCCTAACCTTCAAGCAACTACCTCTGTTTTTGGATCAAAAAAGAAGTGGATTTTCAGGTTTTATTGTAAGTTCTTGTATCTCTCCCGTTTTTCAACATTGTTCATCCATTAACACATAGGTAATGAGCTCATTTCATTGCTATTGAATACACTTATCACCAGGATTCATTATTCTGTCACTACCAATGCTATTTTTAGTCCAGACTCCAGCTGGCAGGAGGAAAGAGAGTGAATAAAAAGGAAATTGCCTCAGGTGTTATTGGTGCTACCTAGCTGCATTCAGTGCCTAATGTTTAACATGAAGTGCACTGGCATGCATGACTCCAAAATTAATTTCTTTAGATCAAGAAACAATATTCCAGTTTGGCTCATTCTTTAAAATAAAGAAGTGCCACCTGGCTTCTAGGAGACAATTTCTTGCTTATGTTTCACAGGGAAGAGTGGGTGATATCTTGTGATGGAAATCAAGTGGGAGAGTTGAGCCATTCATTTTTCTATCCCAAGAGAAGGTAAAGTTAGGTGATTTGGATTGAAGCTGACATCCAAATAGTCGAGTTTAAAGATGCTCATCTCAATAATTGGAGATTTTCTCCTCTTCTCATCCATCCACTCTGCTAGCTATGTGTCTTCTTGCTACCGAATACATCATTTTTTTGAAATGGGGAAAAAATAGATTTTCTCTTTCTTCATTTGCTCTCGATATAACTGAATGCCAAAACATTTCTAAAATGAATGTTGGAGTGGAATTTGTTTGCTCCTTCAATACAGCTTTCCATTCCATTAGTTCACTGGCATCTTTCCTCTTCTCTGCTACTGATGGACTTTTGCATACTGATTAAACACAGCAAAGAAACAGTTGTAATGGGATTAAAACATTAATTGCCGCAGGTTCTTTTTAAATGCTTACTTAGTTAAAGCATTTTTCAATTCAAAAAGGTTTCCAAAGAGATTTACGTGTAACCACTATGGAAAAATCCTGCTCGCAGTAATTTATGCCTTTGTAACTTCTGGGTTAGATTACTGTGATATGCTCCACATGGGGCTGTCCTTGAAGACCATTTGGAAACTCCAAATGGTGCAAAATGCATTCACATGGATAGTGACAGCCATATGGCAAATGTAACACTTCTTTTGTGTTAAGCTGAACTGGTTACTGATATATTTCTGGGTGCAATTCAAATGCTAGTACTTACCTATAAAGCTCTACATGGCTTGGAAGTGGGGTACCTGAGGGATTGCCTTTTTTCAAGAGTGTCTTCTCATCCAAGTAGGTTAATCAGAATGGGCATGTTGCAGATCCTGTCAGCCAAAGAATGTCAGCTGCTATGGACCAGAAGATGAACATTTTTTGCAGTAGCCCTTGTTCTATGGAACATTCTCCCTTTGGAGATCAGAATGGTCCCAAACCCGTTAGCCTTTTGTAAGACACTGAAAAACTTGGCTATGTTTCCAAGCCTGAGGCACTGAATGTACCAAGGCCCTATTTCCTGGCTATATTATTAACTAGCCAAATTGTTAACTGCTGTTGCATACATTAAATTGGTGTTTTTAATGTTTTACTGGTTTTATTGTTTTTATTATTTTATTTTAATTTTAATTGTAATATATTTTATGAATTGTAAGATGTCCAGAGCCATTGACTGAGATGAGTGGCTGTAGAAACTGAACCAATAAACAAACAAACAAACAAATAAACTCTCTCAGAAAGAAAGGGTCTCCTGCAGGGGAAATAAATAATGAATGAAAAGAGAACTGCCTTGTAAGTGTTCTCTTGCTGTTTTCTGCTGTGTTGCTACACATCCGTTTCCTTGTGAAGCTTGTTGACTTCAGGATCTTCTTCCTCCGAAGATTCCTATAAGCGCTTGGCATCCTCATGGTGGACTGTTTTTTCATGTTTTGTCATTTGGGCAGGCTGGACTGTTTGGACTGCTACCCTGGTGGCCTCATCTGCCATAACTTCATCTTGAGCTTCTGAAAATGTTAATTTCAGTCTGGCAAAAAGTCTTTGTTGGAGCGTTCGGTTCTGCAGGTCGCAGAGGAGCCAGTCTTGCAATCGTTCAAGGTTCAAAAATTTACAGAGGTGTGTGGCCTGTCTCAAGGCCGCGATAAATTCTGATGCTGTTTCGCTGGGTTGCTGCACTTGTTGATCAGATGTGAAGTGCCAGGCAATCTCTGACATCTTTGGCTGAAAATATTCTCCCAGCATCTTCTTGAGGCCCGCATAGAAAATCGACTCTAGTGGTGTCGGAGCGAATAGGTTTTCAGCCAGGTTGAAGGTGGCTGGGCCACACATGCAGAGCAATGTGGTGGCCTTCAGCCCCTCTTCTGCGATTTGCTTTGCCCGGAGGTAGTTTTCTACCTGGGACAAGTAGGAAGGCCATCCCTCTGGGTGCTTGACGTCAAATTCACAAAGACTTCCGACCTTTGGTATTCTGTGTTTGGCTGGTTCCTGTGGTTTCCGATCCAGTTCTGCTATTGGCTGTAACTAGGCAGCAATGGTTGCTTTAAACTTATTGGCTGCCACCTAGGGGCTAGGCTATAAATTGCTGCTAGTTGCAGCCCAATTCTCAGTTCAGATCCTGCAAGCAATAAACCATGAGCTTTGTTAAACTCACTTGCCTCATCTCTTTTCCTGCGTGAAGAACCCGCTACATAACACTGGCAATGAGGGTGGGATCCTGCTTCCCAAAAAGAGCTGAAGTCCACTAGGGGAGAGGCAGCTCATGCCTGGAGGGAAAAGGTATTCCCCCCATACGGTCGGCTAGCAAACCATGCTAGCGACCACGTGCTCAGTGGATTCATTCCCTGGGCCTTGGGAAGCAGGATCGGAAACCACAGGAACCAGCCAAAGACAGAATACCAAAGGTCGGAAGTCTTTGTGAATTTGACGTCAAGCTGCCCCAGCTAATCACACGGTTTTACAATTGAGCCCAATACATAACAGTGAGCATTTCTGTTGAGGATTGGCAATGAGGGTGGGGTGGGTGTTTGATTTTTATTCCCCCCATCTGCTGAGTGGTTGCATGACCCTGGGACAGTGACCATCATAAATATGAATCAGTTGCCAAGCATCTGAATGTAAATCACAAGACCCTGCAGATGCTGCAATATTCCAGCTGATCGGCACTTCTTCTGGGCTCAGCAGAAGCATGAGGATCAGCGCCGACCTCCAGCTGAAGCCTGGCACTGATCCTGGCGCTTCCGCTGAGCCCTGACAGCCCTACAGCTCCAGCCATCTCTTGCTCAGGTTTGTATGGTGCTACCACCAGTTTAGCTCATTCCCCTCCCCTGCTACCACTTTTCTCGGATGGTCACGTACCACCTGCCAGGTGCCAATGTACCACAGATGGTACCCGTACCACTGGTTGAAAAGCCCTGATTTACAGGCATTAATGAAATTTCACCTAAGAAGATATTGCAGGCAGAACTTTCACACATTAGTTATTCTACTTCTCTGTGTTCCATCAAAGTCAGTTACATGGTAATTTCTTCATGCAGAAAGCTATACTTCTCAGGGAAGTCTCTACTTATCACACTGTTGGTAGCTGTGATAATTTCCCATTACTTTCTTATGCTATTTTACATGTGCACTGCTGTGGAAAGTTTTAATTTTTTTACCTGAGCTGAAACATAACTTCATTATCAAAAATGCTCAAAGAAGTGGGAAATGTAGCAAAAAAGGAGACAGCTGTCATAAGCTAGACCATTCATGATTTATGAAACAAGCACTGCAAATGCACCATTTTTCAATAATTCTTGTTCTTGGATGCTTACTGTAAGAATTTCATTGGATTTACTTGCATGATTTATTAAATTTTTTAGACTTGTGCATGAATGGCTATTGGGATGGATAGTTGTAACAGCTGAAATAGCCAGGCGTACTTTGCTTAAAGCCATTTTGAATTAATTGAATAAGGATGTAGGGTTTTCTTCATTAGGCAAATAATTTGGATCTATTTTTTGTGGAAAGAGGTTTTGTTCCCTATTTTCTAAATTCAGGTAGGCAATTTCCTGAAATACATGGAGAGGGAAAGAGAACCATGAAATCAAGAAAAATTATAAATGTTTGATTATTAAAGAGAAAAATGTAGCTACAAATTCATTCTGAAACAAACATGATAGCAACAAAGTCCTTTTGTGAATAGTACTATTTAAAAAAATGTAAGCTGATTTGAATTAAATAGCATTCTGTGCTTCCTCTCTGACCTCATTACTTCTCAGCCAGTCTAAAAAAATGACTGTAATAACCACCATTATGTCCTTAATTAAGCCGTGCAGGATAAAGAATGGAAAGGCTGTGCAAACAAGAATTCTCTTTGCATATGTTGATTTGAGAGACTGAATTGTTTGCTACGGCATCCTGTGTAAGAAATGTTAACAAATAAAGCTTCATCTATAACTCCAACAGATAATTTTAATAAACTAAATAGATGTTGAATGATCTGGTAGGGAAAGGAAATGACCTGGTCAGGAATTGATGTCTCAGATCTGCTGATGTCCCAAACATAAAATGGATGATAACGAAGACTGAGGACACTAAATGAATGGAATCATAATATATAATTCTATGCTCATTATCCCTGGAATCTCAAATATTGGCTTTAAATAATAGAAGCTAAAATAGAGTTGAACTAATCCTTTTATTTCATTCATGTTTGTGCTAAGCCTCATTAGGCTGTGTTCAGAGATGCATAATTAAAGTGAGAAAGTAACACATAACATAAAGCTATAGTTAAGTGAGTGAATCTTTATTTTCAAAACCCAAGTGAGATTTTCAAACTTATAATGGACCACTCTTCCTCAAACTATGGGTATGCAAGGATCATCCTAGTTAGTAATCTTATACTTCTTTGTCCATTGAAAGTATTCATATTATCTCCATGTGGCTATCCTCAAATGTACTCTCTCCTTCTGTAAAGTACCACTGACCATTAAGAATAGGTCAAATAACCTTTCGATACTGTCTGCTGGTTTCCACTGGTCCCTTGATTTAAGAAATGGCATTGCATATGTTGAGATATCTTTGCTCAGCAACCATGGAGCAAGAAAGAGTTCAATGGAATGGCATCTCCCTATTTTGTATAGCATTTAGAAGAACCCATTGAATAAAAATTAAGAAAAATGAAAAGTTAGGAATGTATTTGTTTTTGTTTCCCACAAATGATATTTTATATAAGGCTTTCTCCACTTTTGTTTTTCATTCAATGCATCAGTCATGTATCACACCTCACCATGTTTCTGATAAAATCTGTCCTTCTGGCATCTCCTCTTGATAAAATTGACTCTCCTGCAGGGACTGGATCATCTTATTACGACTTTATTTCACACTGTGGAAAGCTTCACACATTCAATTCTGGACTCTTTTTATCCCAGCATGATATTTTTATTGCCTTGAAAAGAGCAAAGTGGGGAATTACCTTTTCCTTTTACCAATACACAAAGTGCTAGTAAACTAGCCATGCTTCCTCTTTGTTGAAAAAGATGAAGGAACATAAGCCCATATATTGTGTTCTATAGTGGCTTTGGGATGCTAGAGATATTAGAAGTCACAATCCAACACATTTAGTTGTATTATCAGGTTGGAAAAGATCAAACTATATGCAACATTTTGAACAGTCATGGAGCAACTTCAAACCATGATAGCCAAAGAAGTGACTGTTATTTTGATATTAAGAAGACCTTGGAATTTTGAAATACTGGGAAAGTTTATTGACAGTAAATAATTTCCAAATCTAAAACAAGCCTTGCCAATTTGGGGAAGCAGTTTTTTGTTCCTTTCTCCCTTAAATAGTGGGGTATTGTTCTCCCCAAATTGAGCAATACAAATTATGTGGACTCTCAGGACAGTTTGTGAATCATTGGTGGTTTATCACGGTGCTACATAAATAGTTCTTTTTCATTATTTGCCTCAAATTCCTTATTTCTTCTTTGTATGACTCCAATAAAAACAACTCCTTTTCCATCTTCTCTTTTTCACTTAGCCCACCTCCAGTTCAGACATCCATAAGGTTTTAGGCAAGTGCATTGTGTATTTTCTATTATAAATAGCAAGATTAAAATAGTCAGATCCAAAGATATGCATGTATGTATGTATGTATTGCAAGAACAACTTTGAAAATCTTCATTTTTTCCCCCTTAAATAAAGACTGAATTAAAAAAGAGAAAAGCACAAAGGATAAATAAAAAAATAATGTATCAGATGCTAAGCTGGAAATCACATAAAATCCCTTTGGGCATTTACCTTTGAAAATGAGATTGAGAGATTTGAGGGGCAGGAACATTTAGAGGGGAGTCAAAGTTTTTTCAGTATGATTAAATATTTAGGCAAAAGAACTGCGGGCAAAAATAAGGACCCTAGAGGAAGTTTGATTTTTACATACAGAGAAAGAGAAGGAAGAAATACTCTCTCATGTGTGTCTCTCTCTGTGTGTATATTCTTCAAAACTGATGAAATGATTCAAGGTCTATAACGTTTAGTGACAAAAGAGCATCTAATATATTTTCCTAATTGAATCAGGAGAGGGCAGGTCCCTTTGGTTGCAGCAATTAAATAATACCTGATGCATAACACTTTTTAAAATAAAAGATTGATTTTCAATAAAACAAGCAGAAAATGTCTGCTTCTTTCCATGAACCCATATCTATAAATACAATATCCTCAGGGTTCATGTTTTCAGAGCCCAGTGTAACGCTTGATATCATTGTGGTAATATAGAAATATTAAGAAGATAAGAAGTGATGGGGAAGATAACTCTGAAATTTATCTCCAGCTTCACCTCTGAATTAGATAGAGGTGGTTCATAATAACATTTTGCAGAAACTTCAGTCATGCCAGCCAATGTGGTCAGTGACACAGGACTGTGGAAAGCATACTCCTAAGCATCCGAAGAGTCATAACTTATCTACCCTATGCAGTAAAGAGTGAGAAAAGTTTACAACAGTAAGGTTCTGCTCCATCATTAGTCACATAAAGAGCACGAACGGGAAATTAGCCTTTCCCTGTTATTATGCTGTGTGATTTTTGATATATTCAAAATAAATCTATAAAGCAGGCTGTATTCATTATAGCCCCTTCATGGATTACTGCCTTGTTGTGGCGAAGGGGCTTGCGTAATTCAATGAAGCTATGAGCTATGCCGTGCAGGGCCACCCAAGACGGACAGGTCATAGCAGAGAGTTCTGACAAAACGTGATCTACTGGAGAAGGAAATGGTAACCCACTCCAGTATCTTTGCCATGAAAACCCTATGGACAGTACCAAAACGCAAAACAATATGATGCTGGAAGATGAGCCCCTCAGGTTGGAAGGTGTCCAATATGCTACTGGGGAAGAGCAGAGGGCTAGTACTAGTAGCGCCAGAAAGAATGAAGCGACTGGGCCAAAGCCAAAAGGATGCTCAGCTGTGGATGCATCTGGTGGTGAAAGGAAAGTCCGATGCTGTAAAGATTTTTTCTCCATAGGAACCTGGAATGTAAGATCCATGAATCAAGGAAAGCTGGACGTGGTCAAACAAGAGATGACAAGACTGAACATTGACATCTTAGGAATCAGTGAGCTAAAATGGACAGGAATGGGTGAATTTAATTCAGATGACCATCAGGTATACTACTGCGGGCAAGAATCCCTCAGAATAAATGGAGTAGCCTTCATAGTCAATAAAAGAGTAGGAAAAGCAATACTGGGATACAATGCCCAAAATGACAGAATGATCTCAGTTCAAATCCAAGGCAAACCATTCAATATCACAGTAGTCCAAGTCTATGCCCCAACCACCGGTGCTGAAGAGGATGAAATTGACCAGTTCTATGAAGCCCTACAGCACCTTATAGAACTAATACCAAAAAATGATGTCCTTATTGTTAGGCATATGGTGTTAGCCTACAATGTTGGGTTGAAAATATATTAACCATAATGCTATGTCTTTAAGTTGTTAATTGGCCAATGGGTGTGTAAGTGTTCTCATGGCCATAAGAGGAAGCTAGGAACGTAGCTTCTCTCTCTCTCTGAATTCACTGATCTCTACTGTTACTGTTTTTGCTCTGCTGTTGGTTTACTACTGTTGTAACCTGAACTGTGTATTTGACCTCTGGACCGGTAAGAAGACTTTGTAGTTTGGACTGTTAGCTATTGTTTATGACCTGGACTGTTTATTTTTTGACTGTGCATTTTTGTCTTTACACCACCTCAAAAGTAAACTACTTTTTGTTTTTATAACTCAGTGTATTCCTGTGTGTGACTTTTACTACTCTCAGTACCCTTCCTTGTCTGTGCAACTCTTTGGTAGCACAAGGAGACCTCTGCACAACAAATTCCTTAACACTTATCATCATGGGGGATTGGAATGCTAAAGAAGGAAGCCAAAAGATAACCGGTATAACAGGCAGGTTTGGCCTTGGAGTACAAAATGAAGCAGGGCACAGGCTGATAGAATTTTGTCAAGAGAATATGATGGTCATAACAAACACTCTTTTCCAACAACCCAAGAGATGGCTCTACACATGGACATCACCTGACGGTCAACACAGAAATCAGATTGACTATGTGCTCTGCAGCCAAAGATGGAGAAGCTCTATACAGTCAGTAAAAACAAGACCAGGAGCTGACTGTGGCTCAGATCATGAGCTTCTTGCTGCCAAGTTTAGGCTTAAACTGAAGAAAGTAGGGAAAAGAACTAGGCCACTGAGGTATGAATTAAATCATACCCCTGTTGAATATACAGTAGAGGTGACAAAAGATTTAAGGAATTAGATCTGATAGACAGAGTGCCTGAAGAACTATGAACAGAGGTTCGCAACATTGTACAAGAGGAAGCAACTAAAACCATCCCAAAGAATAAGAAATGCAAGAAAGCAAAATGGCTGTCTGAGGAAGCTTTGCAAATAGCTGAGGAAAGGAGGAAAGCAAAAGGCAAGGGAGAAAAAGAAAGATACGCCCAAATGAATGCAGGATTCCAGAGAATAGCTAGAAGAGATAAAAATGCCTTCTTAAATGAACAGTGCAAAGAAATAGAAGAAAACAATAGAATAGGGAGGACCAGAGATCTCTTCAAGAAAACTGGAGAGATGAAGGGAACATTTCATGTAAAAATGGGCATGATAAACGACCAAAATGGCAGGGACCTAACACAGGCATAAGAGATTAAGAAGAGATTAAGAAGAAAATTATGCAGAAGAACTATACAAGAATGAGCTTAACGTCCCTGATAACCACGATAAGGTGGTCACTGACCTTGAGCCAGACATCCTAGAATGTAAAGTGAAGTGGGCCTTAGGAAAGCTGAGCAACAACAAAGCTAGTGGAGGTGACAGTATTCCAGCTGAGCTATTCAAAATCTTAAAAGATGATGCAGTAAAAGTGCTACATTCAACTTGCCAGCAAATTTGGAAAACTCAACAGTGGCCACAGGATTGGAAAAGATCAGTTTACATTCCAATTCCAAAGAATGTTCATTCCAAAGAATGTTCAAACTATCGCACCATTGCACTCATTTCTCATGCTAGTAAAGTTATGCTTAAAATCCTACAAGCTAGACTCCAGCAGTATGTGGATCGAGAACTACCAGAAGTACAGGCAGGACTTCGAAGAGGCAGAGGAACTAGAGATCAAATTGCCAACAAATGCTGGATCGTGGAGAAAGCTAGGGAGTTCCAGAAAAAACATCTACTTCTGCTTCATTGACTATGCTAAAGCCTTTGATTGTGTGGATCACAAAAAACTATGGCAAGTTCTTAAAGAGATGGGAATACCAGACCATCTTATTTGTCTCTTGAGAAACCTATATGCGGGTCAAGAAGCAACAGTGAGAACTGGACATGGAACCACTGATTGGTTCAAAATTGGGAAAGGAGTCCGGCAAGGCTGTATACTGTCGCCCTGCCTATTTAAGTTATATGCAGAGCACATCATGAGAAAGGCAGGGCTAGATGAATCAAAAGTTGGAATTAAGATTGCCGGAAGAAATATCAACAACCTAAGATATGCAGATGATACCACTCTAATGGCAGAAAGTGAAGAAGAACTAAAGAGCCTCTTGTTGCGGGTGAAGAAGGAGAGTGCAAAAGTTGGATTGAAACTTAACATTAAGAAAACCAAGATCATGGCATCCTGCCCTCTCAATTCCTGGCAAATAGAAGGGGAAGAAATGGAGGTATTGACAGATTTTATTTTCCTGGGCTCCACGATCACTGTAGATGGGGACTGCAACCAAGAAATTAAAAGACACTTGCTCTGGGGAGGAAAACTATGGCAAATCTAGACAGCACACTAAAAAGCAGAGACATCACCCTGTCAACAAAAGTGCGTATAGTCAAGGCTATGGTCTTCCCAGTTGCAATGTATGGCAGTGAAAGTTGGACCATAAAAAAGGCTGAGCGCCAAAGAATTGAGGCCTTTGAACTCTGGTGCTGGAGAAGACTCCTGCGAGTCCCTTGGACTGCAAGGTGATCAATCTGGTCAGTCCTAGAGGAGATCAACTCTGACTGCTCTTTAGAAGGCCAGATCCTGAAGCTGAAACTCAAATCCTTTGGCCACCTAATGAGAAGGAAGGACTCACTGGAGAAGACCCTAATGCTAGGGAAGATTGAGGGGAAGAGAAGAAGGGGATGACAGAGAATGAGGTGGCTGGATGGAGTCACTGAAGCAGTAGGTGTGAGCTTAAATGGACTCCAGAAGATTCTAGAGGAATCTGGAGGAACATTGTCCATGGGGTCACAATGGGTCGAACACGACTTTGCAGCTAACAACAACAACAAATTCATTGTAGCTCACAATGCAATCCAAATCACTGGATGGTAAGTCTTTTCAATTGTCTAGGGAGCCTATAGCAGATCTATTCTGCAGCAGTTCAATTTCTCAGTGCAGAGAGAGAATTTATGAATGGCATCCATATAATATGAAGAAGCAGAAGCTAAGATTGTTGTTTATTGCTTTGAGTCTTCCTTTAAGTAAAGAAATGGGAAATAAATATAATAAGCAAATACATATAAGTATTATTGGATATACATTCTATTGCTGATTCAAAATGCAATTTGTTGTAAAACTGGAATGGAAATTTGCCACAAATATTTGTCCATTCATTTCTATAGATTTTGAGTGGAATTGACAGTATAATCTATATAATAATTTTACTTATAATGACAGCTTCATTATAAGGTCTATGAATCAATTTCAAATTCTCGTGAAAGATTGCAAAGTTGGAATTGATTGACTGACCGTTTCCCCCCCAAAAAATCTTCCTTTGTTTCCTTGCACATGGCAGTGGTGGTGAATCCCAAAGGAGAAGCAGAAGTGGAAGAAGGCCACTCTGTGAGGGTTGGGTCTGGGCGGAGGGAGAAGGGTGCTCTGTGAGGGTTGGGTCGGAGCAGCATTGGGCACAATACGTGAGGCAACAAACAGCCATGCCATGCCGAAACCGGCCATTTGCCGCCTCTTGTCCAATGCCGCTGCCATGAGGCCGCGGAACAAGCCGAGTGGCGGTAAGGAACTGGGGCGGTGGAAGAAGGGTGCTCTGTGGACATCTGGAGTGCCACTTACCACTCATCCCATGGCAGCTGCTGCTGCCCGGCACTCTCCAGTCTGTTGCCGGCCAGCCAGGTGGACAGAGCTTGGGCCTCGGACAGATGGAGGCCAGAGGAGAGCGAGAGCCATGGCTGCCTGGCTCCTCTGCCTGAGGATGCATGTGAGGAGAAGCGCCGCCTGGCTCAGTAAGCCACGGTCTGTCTGCAGAAGGAGCAGGAGGGTGGAGTAGGAGGGCTGGCCAGGGACGGGTGCAGCACTGCCCAAGGGGGAGAATATGACCAGCCCCAGCCTGGAGGGGGGGAGAGACTGGAGAGAGATATCCAGCGAGCCTGGCTGGCCAGCAACAGGCTGGAGAGCGCTGGAGGGTGGCAGCTGCCTTGGGATGAGTGGTAGGCGGGGTGGCACTCCCAATATCCATGGGGAAGAAGCGGCAAGGAGGCTTTGCACACAGCCCACTCCAGTCCAGCCCTGGCACAGCACAGAAAGCGAGGCAGCAGTCGCATGTGCATCCCTGTGCGCAAGTGCACCCCCACCCTGCCAGACAAGCATTTGTGGCAGAAGAGTGCAGGTAGGCAGTCATGGCTCTCACTCCCCTCTGGCTTCCATCCACCCAAGCCCCAAGCTCGGTGCACCCGGCTGGTCAGCGATGGGCTGGAGAGCGCCGGAGGGCAGCAGCTGCCCTGGACAAGCAGTAGGCAGGGTGGGTGCTCCCGGTGTCTGCAGGGGAAGAAGCAGCATGAAGGCTCCACACCAAGCCACGGCACAGCATAGAAAGTGAGGCAGCAGCTCCATGACCATCTGATCCAACCCTCGCAGAGCACCATTCTCCTGCCACTCCAAACCAACCCTCGCAGAGCCCCGACCTGGTTCCTTACCTCCTCCAGGCTTGTTCTGCAGCCTCATGGCAGCAGCACTGGGCAGGAGGTAGTAAACAGGCAGTTTCAGCATGGCGCAGCTGTTTGCCTCCAGCCGCGGCCATTCGCTGCCTCATGCATCGCACTCAAAGCCACTGCCATGAGGCCATGAAACAAGCTGGTGGAGGTAAGGAACCAGGTCGGGGTGGCGAAAGAAGGGCGCTCTACAATGGTTGGGTCGGAGTGGCATTGGGTGCAATACACAAGGCAGTAAACAGCCACATCATGCCAAACCCGGCCATTTGCTGCCTCCTGCCCAATGCTGCTTTCACAAAGCATCCTTCTCCCGCTGCCCTGACCCGGTTCCTTACCTCCACCTGGCTTTTTCTGCAGCCTCATGGCAGCGGCATTGGGCAGGAGGCAGCAAATGGCCAGTTTTGGCATGGCACAGTTGTTTGCTGCCTTGTGTATTGCACCTAATGTTGATCCTACCCAACCCTCACAGAGTGCCCTTCTCCTGCCACTCTGACCCAACCCTTGCAAAGCACTCTTCTCCCACCACTCTGATCCAACCCTCGCAGAGTGCCCTTCTCCTGCTGCCCCGACCCAACCCTTGCAGAGCACTCTTCTCTTGCTGCCACTTCTCCTTCGTGATCTGCCACTGCTGCCATGTACAAGGAAACGGAAAAAGGGTTTTTTTGGGGGAAAAAGGTCAATCAATTCCAACTTCATGATCTTTCACGAGAACTAACCTGGCATGGCACGGAAAGCAAGGCTGCAGCCCCACGTGCGTCCCCATGCACGAGCACACCCCTGCCCTGCCAGGCAAGCAGAACCTCAGCATCTGCAGCAGAAGAGCACAGGTGGGCAGCTGCGGCTCTTGGTCCCCTCCACCCTCTATCTTCCAGAGGCCTGAGCTTGGTGCACCTGGCTGGCCAGCAACAGGCACTGGACAGCGGCAGCTGCCCCAGGACAAGTGGTAGGTGGGGTAGGCACTCCCAATGTCCGCGGGGGAAGAAGAGGTGAGGATGTTCCTCACCCAGTCCAGCCTTGGCACAGCAAGCGAGGTAGCAGCCCCACATGCGTCCCCGAGAGCAAGAACACCCCCGCCCTGCCAGGCAAGTGGAGCTGCGGCATCTGTGACAGAAGAGCACAGGTGGGCAGTGGAAGGCATGAGGAGCCTCGATCCCAGCACAGCCCATCCTGACTCTCCTCCTCCCCCACCTCAGAAGAGCTGCAGGGCTCAGGAGCTTCCCCCCATGCCCTCCACCCCAGGGAAGAAAACCATTGTGAGAAACTCTTCTGTTTTAACTTTTTTTTCCTTGTTGCTTTTTGGAGTTTTCATCCTGCTTTCGTGAGACGGCAGCGTTTGGGAGGAGGTATAGCTGCCTCCTTCCCCCCAAGCCATCAGCTGAGCAAGATGCCTCCTGTCCACTGCCCCACCTGCCAAAGACTCCCTGGATCTCCCTCAACCCTGCCCGGCTCCCACAGGCATCCCACCCCAGGAGCAACATCAAGCTGGCCATGCCTACCCAGTCTGCCATGCCCACCGTAGCCATACCCACCGAGTGTGCCATGCCCACCCAGTGGGCCACACATAGCTAACGGGCCATGCCCACCCGGCACCCGACGATACATAAGTGGGTTTTGGGTTGCAGTTTGGGCACTCTAAAAGGTTTGCAACCACTGCTCTATACTATTTCAGATAAATGGTTGTCCAATCTCTTCTTAAACCTCCAGTGTTGAAGCACACAAAATTTCTGGAGGCAAGCCATCCCACTGATTAATTGTTTTCCTTAATTTCTCCTTATTTTGAGGTTGGTTCTCTCCTTGATTAGTTTCCATCCATTACTTCTTTTCCTGCCTTCAGGTGCTTTGGAGAATAGATTGATTTCCTTAACTATTGGAACACTGCTATCATGTCACCCCTAGTTCTTTTTTTCATTAAACTAGACATATCCAATTCCTACAATTTTACTTATATGTTTTAGTCTCCAGCCCCCTAATCATCTTTGTTGTTCTTCTCTGTATTCCTTCTAGAGTCTCAACATCTTTTCTATATCATGGCAACCAAAACTGGATGCAATATTTCAAGTGTGTTCTTACGAAGACTGACCCATTTAGTCCTGTTCATCCTACCGGGCTATTTCCTCTAATTTCTGTGGTTTAATGTTTTATTGAGTTTTAAGAATTACAATCTTTAGTGCTTAGTAAACAACATGTTGTCTGGGTTCACATATTTGACATTAATTTCTTCAATATAAATCTGTTCAGTACTGCACAATCCAGTACTTTTTGCCTGATCCTCCTTTCTTCCCCATATTTTTTCCACTTTCCCCTCATTACACAAATACAGTTCTTGGTACTATTGATGTATACAAAGTTAGATATAAACATCTTCATGATATTTTACTAATATTATACAAATAATAATATCAATTCATAAATCAATATCTTGTTTTTCGTGCTCTTCTTAAAGTTTGATTTCCCATCAATATTTGTCAGTTATGATTTTCTCAATATTAGTTATGTTTATATAGCTAAAAGTTTTATTCATACCAATCCTCCTCTTATTTTCATATTTCCCATATCAAAAAAAGAGAAAAAAGCTATTTTAATTCTAAATCATAACTTTCATTATAAAAGTCTAATTATATCTAAGGGTCATCTGTTCTTTAATCATATTCAAACAAGTATTCAAACATATAACACTCCCTCTAATAGGTCAAATCTTCTCTCACTTTCTTTCTTTGCCAAGTAGCTTTCCAAGCCAAGGCAATTACATTGTCCAGGAATTTTCTTTCTATTTTTGCGAAAGTTGCTTGGCATGAGGAAAACAATTTAGGTAGGGTATTTTTTTGGGGGGAGGGAATTCCACCCATTTAAGCAACTCCCACTTTCCTTCTCCCTCAATTTCTCTTTTCATTTTTTATCTCCCAAATTGTGACATTTCCCCTGACAGCTCTATGTTCCATTTTTTAAAATCTTCTTCCTTGTCATCAGGTGTATTTTGCATTTTCATTGTTATGGGTAAGTCTTGCAGTATTTTATTTGTATATGGTAGTTTATATTTCCCTCCTTTTATCTCTTCTGTCTTTAGGTCCATTTCCTCTGCTTCATATTCTGATTTCTGGTTTATTTGGTCATACTTTGTAGTCATTGTCTGGGAACTTTCTAGTTGTAGATTTAATTTGGAGATTGGCTCATTTATATTATCTAAATTATTTTAGTTTCATTGTGATTTCTTTTTATGTCCTCTTTGTATGCAACAATTGTTTGGTGAATTAGTTGTAACTTAGAGTATATTTCCTTCTGAAAAGTATTTGTTTTTTCTTGAGGCATCATTCCTGGAGATCCTCTAGTATCACCAGTCTCAGTAAGAGTAGAACAAAGTTTCTGGTCTTTTATGTAGCCTTTATAATCCAATGGGTTCCAGAATTCTAAAAGTTCCAGTTCTAAAAGCAATATTTTATAGTGATCCTTTGTCTCAGGTGTCCAAAAATTGTCAGTCAGTCAAGGTTGTAATCCAAATGTTCAAAGAGTTCCAAATGTTCAACCTTCCTGAAAACAGCTCAAAAGTCTCTCCTAGCCAGATCTAGTCAAGTCATTTTTTTTTCTTTTTCTTCTACTAGCTCTTGAGATTAAAAGTCCAAGCTCAGTAGGTGTTTATAGTCCAAGAAGATCTGGGTGATAAGTATGCCAAAATATTTTCCTTTATTGCCAGCTGTTCTCCTTTAAGCTAGGAATCACCAAGCAGTCCGGAAGCTAGTTATAGTGCTGTACTCAAATCCATCACTGTGTCATTCAAAATTCATTTTCCACCCTTAAAATAAAGGATTGGTTTCTTATATTTCACCTTAATTTTTTTTTTCCAAAGAGAAAATCTTAACAATTATCTCAGTTCTCAAATTTATCAAAACTGTAGCTTTATGTTACTTCCACTTCAGTATTGTGTATTTCTGTCCCCCATAGAAATTAAAACACCACTTCTATTCACATTAAGAGGTTTTTAGCTTCTTGGGAGCCTTTCCCAGGAAATTCAATTGTAAAATTGTTACCAATTGTTTTCCAACAAAGATGATTAGGGGACTGGAGGCTAAAACATATAAGGAATGACTGCTGGAATTGAGTATGTCTAATGAAGAGAAGGACTAGGGATGACATAATAGCAGTGTTCCAATATGTCAGGGGCTGCTACAAAGAAGAGGGAAACAAGCTATTCTCCAAAATGCCCGAAGGTGGGACAAGAAGCAACGGATGGAAACTAATCAAGGAGAGAAGCAAGCTAGAACTAAGGAGAAACTTTCTGACAGTCAGAACAATTAACCAGAGGAACAACCTGCCTCCAGAAGCTGTGAATGCTCCAACACTGAAAGTTTTTAAGAAGAGACTGGACAGCCATTTGTCTGAAATGGTATAGTTTCCTGCCTGAGCAAGGCAGGACTAGATGACCTCCAAGGTCCCTTCCAACTTTACTTTACTATTAATATTACTACTATTACTATCCTGGGAGGAAGCTTCATGGTATCCACAGAAGAATATCCAGATTCAGCCATAGTTTCATTCCATACAGCATTAACCTTGTGAACTCTCAAGCTTCCTCCTTCTGTTATATATTCAAGATGGACAGTATTTAATATTTATTTATGTACAGTATATGTAGGGGTGTGAGTCTATACATATGTGTATATAGTATGTTTAGGTGTGTGTCATGTATGTGTTTCACTTTGAGAGCAGGCAACTAAATTTCATTTTTGATGTGTGCCATTGTGCCCACAGTAAAAAAAATGACAATAAAGGTTATCTTATCTAAAATAGTAAAGAAAGTATCAACATTCTCACCCAGTTCCAAACATGCTGTTTATGATGTGCTAATGGATGCACTTCTTCTTCTTCAGCAGCTAATGGCTGGCCACAGGAATGTAGCCAGTCTTTCCCCTGCCATTTTGGAAGGCTTTCCTCAGATCGAATGGAAAGATCTCCATCTCTCCATGATCAACGAGGCACCCCTCTTCAGAGTGACTTTAGGCCCTTTTTAGGGCCCCTAGCAGGGCGAAATCAGGCCTGTGTCCTTGTCCAGATTGAAGGAATGGAGAGTAGAGAATGTTTATTACTGATAGAGCTTCTGTCTCTGATGAAATGATCAAGAAGGTGGATTAACTGTCCTTGAGTCAAATTCAGCTCCCAGTTCCTGTTATAAGCAACATTGACATAAACTGACCAATAATGTGACTGGAATTGAATGGGGAGCTTTCTATGCCCCTCTTTTTTACTATAGTAGCAGCCTTCCAACAATTCCTAAATGCAGACCGGTATTTTTATCTTTGAGTTAGAAAGGTCTAGGGACTCTAGGCTTAGTGTCTTGACAAAAGTAATTTCCTCAATTTATGGCTGAGGTGAATTTTGAGCTGGCCTTTCCAGGTGACAGTTCACAGAGTGAGTCACTTTGCAGGCTAATGAAGGCTGTTATATTCTTAAGCAAGGAAGAATACTGCTTCCCTTAAACAGAGTTTTAAAGGGACATTTTAAAGTGTTACATATTCAGGGATTAAACTCTCACAGCAAGCCAATAGACATGATTACTGCATGCAGAGGCAGCTTTTTCCAGCTATCTAAGCAATTGAGAATAGCAGCTTAAGCATGCTAGGAAGAGTTCATTTGAACCCACTTAAATTTAATGCCTAAGTAACCTAGTTTAGATCAGACTTGGGACCAGCTACAATGAACAAAGTATAGAAATGAGAACTCTGATAGTTTAATGAATGGAACAGAAGTGGAAACTCTTGCAAGCACAGCTTTCTATCTATGGTACATCCTTTGCGCCTGTCTCCTCTTTCATCCCTAAAAAGCAGGCAATCCTTCCTTTGCTTTATAATCTATAGTCATCTAGATCGTGGTAACAAATAGCTAGAACCTCAGAGTATCAACTCCACAAAGGGGAGTCACTTTCACTTTCACAGTTGTAGGTGTAACAAAACAGAATTGATGGGAAAGGAGGACTGAATCTTTAGAGAATTTTCAACATTATATTTTGTAATTGCTTATAAGAGGAAGCCTAACAAATAATTTTTGAAAGGAAGGATAATTTTGGGATAGAAACAATTGATAATACCTGCACCAAGGAGCTAGGTAAGATTAATTGGATCCAGAATGTGATGTTAGCTAATTTATTACCATATTTTTGTGGCACTATACTTCAACCTAAGTCTGCTGGACAGGCTGAAAGATTAGAAGAAGAAACCAAACTTCTTTCTAACAAGGAATATAACAGTAACACAGGCAAGTACAAGATTCTTGGTTATCTAATTTTATTTTTCTTCATTTCATATGCAGTTTCATTCTCATAGCATGCTAGTCCATGCTTAATAATATTATGTTGCACTCAATCAACTCAATTCTTTGAGTTCCCATGTACACTAAACTATGAACTAAACACAGACTGGGGTCATACAATATGATAGGTTCATATATGATTGACTATGTTCAAAATGTCATTGCAAGTCCAGTTATTGAAACCATCTGAAATAGCAGCTGAATTTTGCTTTGACACTGATAATATAGCAGACCAAAAGTCAGATGTGCAACATCATTTCCAAAGAATGCAATGTAACGCAATCATGATGTATTATAATCAATGGAAATGGCAGAAATATTATACATTTGCATTACTTATGAAATTATGTCACTACAAGCCTGATATTACTTGCCTGCTCTACGCCTTATGGATGTTTGTTCTAACAGTGGTGGAATTTCCTTTATTGTCTGTGGAGATTCTCAATTATCCAGATCATAGTTGACTCAAAGATTTTTTCCCAAAAGGCAACTAGTCTGGTTTTTTCCTTGAAGACGAAGAGGAAAATGTTTTGCTTCTCATCCAAGAAGCTTCATCAGTTCTGATGGTGGGGGGATAGAAAGATAGGTACTGTCAGCTGAGATAGGATAGTGGGTAGGAAATGGGAGGAGAGGTTCTAATAGAATGGGGGGGATGGGAGGATTGTATTTCTTTGCAGTCATCTAGTCATCAGCACTCTCTCTAAGAGCTGTTGAGTCTACTCTGTGCCCTCAGGGTCACCTGAATCCGGGTGCAATTGGTTGTGGAAATTTTACTTCTTGGAATTGTTGAAAGAGCTGTGTTGCAGACTTGGGGTAGATCTAATCCATTTTGGTTAGAGACCATTGGTCTAAAAGAGAGATAAAGAATCCATTTAGGTTAGAATTGAACACTTCTCCCTCAACAGAGGGAGAGGAATAAGACATTGCCTATCCTCAGTCTACAATTCAGCCCTTTCAGCCGTTCCAAGAAGATTCCACAATCTAATGCAGGTGATATTAAGGGCACAGATAAACCCCCAAGTGGCCTAAACATCTCTCAGAGAGAGTGATAATGACCAGATTAATAATAATAATAATAATAATAATAATAATAATAATAATAATAATAATAATAATAATAATAATAATACTTCCACAATATAAGGAAAAACGGCTGGATGACAGATTAAATAAATGGAAAACCAAAGCTTTGCATGGACTGCATTTGAAAAACATTGAAGGAAAGTGTGATAACAACTTGACATGGGCATGGCTTAAGATGGGAACCATCAAGAAAGAAACAGAAGGCTTAATAATGGCTGCTCAAGAATAAGCACTACAAACTAATGCCATGAAAGTGAAGATACAAAAAACTACTGAAAATCCAAATTGCCATCTTTGCAATGACAAAGTTGAAACTGTTTCACATTTAATATGTGAGTGCAGCAAAATCGCACAAACTGATTACAAAGCTAGACATGACCGAGTTGCTAAACTAATCCACTGGGCATTGTGTATATTGTGTAGTGGGTTCTGGACCACATGGAAAACAGCAGGCAGATGAGTACAGCAACAGCTCTTTATTGTGGGTAGGACTGTACTGAACAAAGGGGGTTACCTGTACCCCTTATATACCTTGCCAGGTACGCTCTCGGCCAATCCGTTCATCTGAATCTCCTGCCGAAAGCTAACCAGCCAATACGGTAATGGTACAGCGCCACCTGGTGGTAATTGCTGAGCTGCTGCTTAAACCCCATACATAACACCCCTTCCCCCTTAAAAGAACAAACAATATATTTAATACAAAACATCAAGCATAATATTTTCCTGCAGTTACAATGGTTAATGGCAAACCATGACTTGACTCTAGGCCTGTCCCCCCCCCTCAAGATTGTACATAGTCTGTGAGATAGGCAGGTGGCCTGTGAGCCCTGGATGACCGCCTCAGAGTTTGCTATTCATCTGGGAGTCAGTGGTTGAGTCCTGGCTCAGTGTTCCTGGTTTACCCATCCCAGGGTCAACCCTTGCAACCACGCTGTCGTGATGGTCCTAGGCCTGTTATTGTAAGGACCGGTTCTCCTCCCGTCCTGTTGTTTTCGGTTGTTGGGGTTGATCGATCTGTGACCTTTCAGGAGCCCACTTCCTGATTTGATCTATGTGTTGTCTGATCTGACGGTCCCCCTCCACCCCTACAATGTAGGACAAGGGCCCAGTTCTGTCAACCACAACCCCCGGAATACATGCATGTCCCGGCCCATTGTTCCGTGCCGAAACCAGGTCATTGGTGAGAAGTTCTCTAGAGGGCTTGGGTTGCTCAGTCTCCGTAGCCACTCTGTCGGCGTGTAGCCTGTCCAACTTGGTGTAGCCTGCCCCAACGAAGTTCCACTGGGCTCTTCCCCATGACTGTGCAAAGTGTGGTGTGTTGTGCTAACAGGAATTGTGCCAACCTTTGATGCCAGTCGCCACTAATGATGCGCCTCAATGCGTCCTTGGTTGTTTGTACCATGAGTTCTGCTAATCCATTGGTCGACAGGTGGAAAGGTGCAGCTGTGACATGCCTAATCAAGTTGGCCCTGGTAAATGCCTAGAATTCAGCAGAGGTGAATTGAGGCCCATTGTCTGAGACCAATACGTCAGGGAGGCCATGTGTGGCAAAGAGCCCCTGAGCAATTCGATAGTTTTGGCTGTAGTCATGCTATTGACTGGTATCACCTCTAGCCATTTGGAATGGCTGTCTACCACCACTAGGAACAGCTATCCTTGGAAAGGACCAGCATAATCAAAGTGGACTCTGGACCAGGGGGTATGTGTAGCCTCCCATTTGTGTACAGGTGCATGGGGCATCTCTGGTCTGGACCTTTGGCAGTCATAGCAACTATTAACCTGTTCCTCTATGGCCTTATCTAGACCTGGCCACCACAGGTAGCTGCTAGCTAACGCTTTCATCCTGACTATTCCAGGGTGTCCTTCATGTAGTGACTTTATGACTTTGTTTCTCAGTGTCTCGGAAATAATGACCCTAGTTCCCCACAAAAGGCATCCCTTGTGAGCAGACAGTTCATGTCTTCTATTGAAGTAAGCCTGGAATTCCGGGCCTGGACTTTTTTCTTGCCACCCTATGACTACCCAAGACTGAACTCTGGTCAGGATTCTGTCTGCTGTTGTTTCAGCGGCTATGTCTTTTGCCTGTAAGGGGCACTCGGGTAGGTCCTGGATGGTCAGTATTTGGGCTGCAGGCGCCGGATCAGGTTCTGAATTTGCTAAGGGTAACCTGCTTAACCCGTCTGTGTGGCCCATATCTTTACCTGGTTTGTGAACCAGTTTGTAAGTGTATGCAGATAGGAATATGGACCACCTGAGCATCCTAGGCGACAGAATTTGAGGGGTTTGTTTGTCTGTTGTGAACAACCCCAATAAAGGCTTATGATCCGTGAATATGGTGAAATCCCTGCCATAGAGGTAGTCATGGAATTTTTTGACCCCGGCCACTATAGCCAGGGCTTCCTTGTCAATCTGGGCGTAATTCTTTTCTGCCCCTGACAATGTACGGGAGTAGTATGCAATGGGCACCGGTTCCCCGTTCTCCTCTAAGTGGCTCAGTACTGTGCCCACTTCATAGGGAGATGCATCACAAGTGATGCAAATGGGCTTTGACTCTATGAAGTGGGTGACAGAGGAATTACTAGATAGTAGTTCCTTTAGGTTTTTAAAACTCTTGTCGTGGACCTTGGTCCAGTTCCATGCAGCTTGCTTTTCTAGGAGCCTGTGCAGAGGCTCAGTTATGGCTACCTTGTGTGGGAAGAATGAATGGTAACAATTCAGGAGCCCCAGGAATGCTTGCAGTTCCACCTTGTTTTTTGGGGTAGGGGCCATTTTGATTGCCCTTACATTCAATTCTGCAGCGTGGATTCCCTTGGCATCAATCCTGAACCCTAGGAATTCTGTGGATGCCACCCCAATGCTACACTTGTCTTTTTTGAGTTTGAGCCCTGCAGAGCAGAACCTACTTAAAACAGCCTGCAGTCTCTCAGCCAATACCTCCTCAGAGCTTCAAGCGATGAGGACATCATCAAAGTAAGGGCACACTCCCAGAATGCCCTTCAGAGTCTTCTCCATCACCTCCTGAAAAATTCCTGTAGCTACAGAGACACCAAACTGCAAACGGTTAACTCTGAAAGCTCCTCTGTGCATTACTATGGTTTGAGCGTCTGCCATCTCCCTGGTAACTGGGAGCTGCTGGTACGCCTGCGTGAGATCCAGCTTCGCAAAGATGGCACCGCCCTGGAGAGAGGCGAGGACGTGGCTAACCGTCAGAACCGGGTAAGCATGAGGATTAAGGGCCCGGTTCACTGAGCACTTATAGTCAGCACAGATCCTCACCTCCCCGTTAGCCTTTAGTGGGGTAACTATAGGGGTCTCCCACTCTCCCCCTCCTACTGGCTCTAACACCCCTTGCTCCACTAGCCTATCTAATTCGTTCTCAATTTTGTGTTTGAGAGTGAAGGGAACTCTCCAGGGTTTAATTCTAACAGGCATGATGTTGGGGTTCAGTTTGAATTTAATGGATGGCCCAGTGTACCTTCCTAACTTGCCATCGAATACGTCTGCAAACGTTTTGCAGATGGATTCGAGGCTCATGGCCTGGGTGTTATGGAACCCAGAGATCCCTATGCCCAGGGCCACAAACCAGCCCCACCAGGCTAGTCCTCCGGCCCTCAACTACTAGGACATCCAAGTGCCCATGGAACTCCCTGAACCCCACCGACAGGGTGGCCTCCCTCTTAATTTTAATGGGTGCATTTTGAAAATCAGTTAGTTTAAGGTTGGTCAGTCTTAATTGTGCCCAGCGCTTGCTCCGGCCGCACATTAGTTTAAACATCTTGTAAGAAATTACAGAGACGGCGGACCCAGAGTCGAGCTCCATCTTGCAAGGCACGCCTTGCAAATGGACCTCTAATTTAATTTTGGGGGTAAGCAACCGATGGACCCCAGTGTGGGGCACGGCTCTCAGACTCATGAAGGAATTGGAGGTGGTGACTAGGGGTTTCCCAGTACCTTTCGGTGATGCATCCTCATCCCGGGAACGACTTCAACAGACCACTGCGATGTGGGCTGTTTTTCCACAGACCCGGCACTTAGCTGAGCGGAATCTGCAGGCCGCCCTCGCATGATTCCCTCTACAGCCAGCACACTTGGGACTGGTCGCTCCACCTCCAAAGGTAATTTTGGCGCCGTTCCCTCCAGTGTAATTTTGCGATGGCGTTGGTTGCTGATGGGCCCCTTGGTCTCCGCGCTGTTGGATTTGTCGATTGTCCAGCCTCCGGTGTACCGCATCAATTTCAGCTGCTTCGTCTTCGTCTGCTCCACCATACACAGTGTTCTCATGGTGGACTGATCCCCCAGAGCTGCTGCTGGGTCAGTGAGTGGTCTGGACTGAGCCGCTGGCCGCCTCGTATGCCAGGACCTCATCCAGAACCTCTTGCAGGCTCATTGTAGGCTTCATGAGCAATTTCTGTCACAGCTGCTGCTCACTTAGACCGAAAACAATCTGGTGGCGAAGCCTCTCTTCTAAATTGGGAAACTTACAGAGACGGGCAGCCTGTCGCACAGCCACTATAAAGTCGGCCATCAGTTCACCAGGTAACTGGATCCACTGGACAAACCAGAAATGCCAGAACATTTCAGACCTCCATGGCATGAAATGCTTGTTTAGATTGGCCGTGAGATTGCTATAGGAAATGGTTCCGATAGCTGTTGGTGAGCACAACCCGATGGCTATATCATAAATGGCAGGCCCACTGATGCACAGCAGGGCCGCCACTTTAAAATGGTCTTCGGTGATCCAGTTGACCAGCAGGTATCCCTCGACCTGGCCCAGATGCGATTCCCAGTGTTCGGGATGGCTGACGTCGAATTCGCGGATCTGACTGAGTTTTGCCATGCTGTGCCTGGTCCTGTGGATGCTGTTTCGGTAGAAGGGAATCAGAGAAAGATACTCTTTCCTCCGTTCCTGGTGACTTCAGCTACTGATTTCAGCTCTGAGTGAAGCAGCATCCCACCTTAGTTGCCACTATTGTGTAGTGGGTTCTGGACCACATGGAAGTCAGCAGGCAGATGAGTATAGCAACAGCTCTTTATTGTGGGTAGGACTGTACTGAACAAAGGGGGTACCTGTACACCTTATATACCTTGCCAGGTACGCTCTCGGCCAAACTGTTCATCTGAATCTCCCGCCGAAAGCTAACCAGCCAATACGGTAACGGTACAGCGCCACCTGGTGTTATTTGCTGAGCTGCAAATACATAACAGTGTACATACATACATAACATACATAACAGTGTAAAAAATATGACTTCCCTGTGTCCGTAAAGTCATGGGAACATAGGGTAGAAAAAGTTGTCGAGAATGAGAGGGTGAAGATCTTGTGGGACTTCTGAATACAGACAGATCACCATTTGGAACACAACATGCCAGATATCACAGTCATAGAGAACCGAAGCATACAGTTGATTGATATTGCTGTACCAGGAGATGCCAGAGTCGAAGAAAAAGAACTGGAAAAAATTACAAAATACCGCGATTTGGCTATCAAAACTACGCGATTATGGATGAAACGTGTAACAGTGATACCCATTGTCATCGGGGCACTGGGAACTATGTCCAAAATCTTTGCAAAATACATCAAGAAATTGCAGCTTGCTGCAATAACTCCAGCAAAGCTACAAAAACTGCGCTACTTGGAACATCTTGCATTTTAAGGAGATACCTGGTTGATACCTAGGATGCTGGCAGCAACCCGTGTCAACCATTGGTGCCAGTCAATTTGAGTGTTCAGTTGACTGAGTTTCATGTTTTATGAATAAGTTTTATAATAATCCTTCCATTTTCACCATCATCCTATCAGAAACTATCCTTCCATCCCCCCTCCCCCCACACTGTCTCAACTGTCAGTACTTATCCTTCCATTCCCCCTGCCATCAGAACTGATGAACCTTGTTGGATGAGAAGCAAAACATTTTCTTCTTCTTGCTCAGGGAAAAAAACAATTCAGTTGCATTTTGAAAAGCACCTTTGAGACAACCTCCTTCATTCTTGCTTTATGGCATGAAGAACTCATCTGTGGTATTTGGGTGGGGTAGGGATGGTTCACAATGGTAGTTTTGCAATTGCTGCATGCAGTTACATTTCTTTAAAGCATTTTCCCATTCTTCTTAATAATAAGACAATATCTGACAACAAAATACATTAATAGGAATAGACCCACAAGCAATTTTTTGTTCTGACAGAAAAGAAGCAAGCTCAGAGGATATAGTCTGAAGACACCTGCCTTAGTCATATTTACTATATTTTACCCTGCCTTAGTCATATTTACTGTATTTTGTCTTCTTGGAATGCTTTTGGAGCCAGGGGTCTTACAATGGGGCTGCAGAATTCCAGATGACTGTTGCCTGTATCTATCTTTCATTTCAACCTAATGATAATTGGGATTGTTGCACTTCAGGTCTGACAGCCTCAGTTGGTATATTATAGTATTTTATTTGTCCAAACTCCATTCAAGATACACATTGGATGCATGCATTCATTACTGAGTCTGTGGTTAGTGATACACAAGATATCTTGTGCCTGAATTGAAGGTACAAGCAACTGAACTTTAATTTCGCATTGGAAATGGTTCTGCAGCCTCTGTCTCACTTGAGAGCACAACATTTAGAATGTTCCTGAAATCTAAAGCCCTACAGAGAAGAACAGTAAATTTGCTGTCCTGGTTACCCTCTCCCCCCAATAGCATTGAGTAACTGCCTCTGTCAGGCATTAGAATGGGAGAATGAGCATAAAAAAAATCTAATTAATAAACTGATCATGGGTTTAGTAAATAATTTTCAAGATGGAGATTGCACACTGACCATAAGATTCAATGTTAGATTTCAGATTAACAGTGCTGAAATCAGAAAAAAAATCTCTGCATGTGAGATATGTTCCTTGACTTCAGTAAAACATAGTTTCCTGGCCTAGTAATTTGCAGCTATAACAAAGAATATAAGAACCTTATCTTAGAAAATCCAAAGACTACTTTTAAGTTGTATGCAGACAAAAATAATTCCTTGAAATTAAATTATATAATTTTGCTTATAATTAAGAGAAGAAGAAACTCCAAATGCTTATTACTAGGCATAATTTACCACAATTAAAGAATTTGTATTTATTTATTTTGTTATTTGGAGAAAATGCATGCAACAATACTAAACTCTCAACAGATGCTTTCATTTTCATTTTAAATCTCAGGAGAAATTTCAATGAGGTACTTCGATGTTTCAGAAGTTCTATATAAAATCCTGTTTGAGATTTTGGAGATTTCATATATTGAAAGCTCCTGGATAAAATGATGAATTTTATAAACTTGAAAAATGTTGGTGTTAAAAAAGAAGTTGAGTCATTGCTCAAAATCACATTGACTGGAAATGTAACTCCCTACATTTTATCAGTGGTACAAATTCAGTCTCCATTTTAACAGGTAGGTGGTACTGTTTATAGTGAACTAGAGGGGAAAAATACTTAGCTATATTTTTTCCCTCAGTGGAAGACTTAAAAGGGGGAAATCAAGTTCTCTGACAGAAGAACTGATTTTTTAGATCTATTAGATAGATAATCTTTATTGTCATTTTTTTCCTGTGGACACAATGGCACACATTAAAAATGAAATTTAGTTGCTTATATTCCCACAGTAGATCCAATCTTAGATGACTTATCTGCAACCTGCTGAACAGTGCTAATTAAAAATTTAGGTCATTTAATAAAGCAAAATCTTAAAATACTGTTGATGTTGACTGCTATTTACAAAGCAGCACAGGGGGAAGGGAAGGAATCCCATACATGCTCTGCCTTTGTAATACATGTTATATATTGTGGGGGAGGGAGGAAAAACAAACGATGAGAGGTTACTTCTTGTTATATGCAAGTTTGGGATGAAGAAAGCTGTCGTATCAATGCCTAATGTAGTGAATAATGGCCTTCTTCAATGAGCGCTTTTGCATTGTTCGCATAATAACAGATGAAGGGAATTAATTTCTTTTAGCATGAAATGTTTGCTGGTGATAAGGCCTGAAATAAACACCAGCATACAACTGCAAAATGCCCTGAAACTGTTCCTTAGTGACAAATTACTGCTAAGGAATCTGGAGTTACCCACTGAAGTGACATTAACTGAATTTATTAGACAGGTTATACAGAGAAAAAGCATTGTTATTTCCCCCTTTTTGCAGATCTGATATTTTCCAGCTAGAATACAGATCTCAGATATGAAATGTCAACAGAAAAACTGTTAAAAGTTATAATAACAATGATATCAATTGTATTCATTTTTTTTTTCATTCTGGACTTTATTGTCTTTATTCTTGTTGTATAATCTTCCTAGCTAACATTTGTTAACAAGTAAATTTTAAAGTGTTTAATAACTAAAATGAAGCAATCATGGATAATCTATAAAGGACAAGCTTATAGACCATATATGCTTGTAACTTTGTTTCTCCTATCTTTCTCTACCTTCCCTTAAGATTAAAAACCCAACAAGCAATAACAATGTCACTGGAAGGGAGGGAACAAGCCATTTCAGAGTATTTAATTTCCTAGAGGAAGGCAAAATCACGAGAATGCTGCTGCAGAATGCTGAGTCCCTACTACTGATTGGTAAATTCTGCGTTAAAATCTACCCTGAATATACTGAGGTTAAAGGATATGTGATTTTTCTTCTTCTGATCACTGCCAGCCAGTGGTGGGATTCAGCAGGTTTGGACAACTTTGGCAGGACCAGTAGCTAATTTTTTGTTGCCAAGGCCCAGAATGGACTTCTGGAAGTGGCATCCACACAGAGAACTGATTGTTCACATATTTGAATCCCACCACTGCTGCCATCTATAATTTGCTAGTGAAAATATGGTATTTGTGTTTGTTTATGTGCTGCCCAACTCACTCAAGGTGATTCTGGGTGGCTTACAGAAGTATGATAGCTGGGCTCAAGCCATATAGGTTGTCAGTGTAGAGCAGGTAAAAAAGTGACTCCAAAGCTACACCACAACCCAGTGGTATGGTGTTCCTGTAGTTCAAGCTAGGATACAATAGCTACTGTAATTATTAATAGTACAGCTGCCTTTTAATTGGCTGGAAGTGTTACAGTACTCCACTGCAAAAAAGAGCTTATTTCTTCCTACTTCATTTCTAAGTTTTACATTTCTTTTCAATCTCCTTCTTGTCAAGTAGGATCATGCCTGCCATAAAAAATTTCATTCTTTAGCAATGTAAACTGTTGTGTATGTAAATAGTTAGCAATAAGCCATGGAAGAGATTGCAAACACAGTGCAGCTTTGCAAGGTTTAAAGCGGGAAAATAAGGTGCAATCATTGGACGCCACAACCAAGGAGCGGGAAAACAGACTGCTTGTATTGGTTACAGTTCAAACGCTTTCTCTATAAAAGGGTTGCAACATTTGACAGTTGACAGTTGACTTTGTGTATTCAATAAACTCGTTCTGTGTTAACCACTCTGAGTCCTCGTCAATTCGAACCAAACAACTGGCGACGAAGGTGGGATTGACAGAAGACCAGAGATTAGGAAGAATTGTCGTGAAGGCGGCAAATTCAGAGCGAGTCACAGTCAACCGAGCGGCCGCGGCAGAATAGGAAAAAAATTCTCCGAATGGCGCAAATCGGGTCACTGAAGGAATTCGACCCCAACTTCCCCGAAGATTGGGAAGAATACATCGGTCAGGTCGAAGGATTCCTGTTAGTGAACGGAATCACTGACGACTGGAAAAAAGCGGCGGCACTTTTGACAATTTGCGGCACTCCGGTCTACAGAGTTGCTGTCGGGCTGTGCCAGCCACAACCAGTCTCCAGCGTGCCCTATGCCGACCTCCTCGCAAAATTAAAGGTTCACTTTACTCCCCGAAGGTCCGAACTCTTTTGGCGGCGCATCTTCGAGAAGAGAAATCAGAGACCGGGGGAGTCCATACAGAAATTCGTCGCTGCCGTCAGGGAAGCCGCAGTACGTTGCAAATACGATAATTTAGAAATTAGAATTCGGGACAGAGTCGTGCTGGGCTTACGTGATGAACAATTACAAAATAGAATAATCGCCAAACCTACCGGCGATTTACAGGAAGTGCTCGACGAACTCCTAACGTATGAGTCAACCGGGTATCGCGACCCCCCCCGCAATAGCATGGCGGCAGCACCCGAAATTAACCAAGAGGGCTATGTGGACTGCGGGGAGGTGGATCAGCAGTGGGAGGAAGAGATCGCCGAAGTCTCCAGGCGATTCGGAAAGATGGCACCAAGACAACTTAGAAGCGAGGGGCCTGAACCTGGCCGCCGGCAACAACCCGCAACACCGCAAAGACCACCGACCGGGGCACAACGACCGTGGCGGGACACCGCAACCAGACCGCGCGACAACGACACCCAGAACCGATGTGGCAGCTGCGGCGGCAACCATCCCCGCGCTTCCTGCCGATTCCGCACCGCCAAGTGCAGGGCTTGCGGCAAGACCGGCCACATCCAGGCCATCTGCAGAAACCGCGTTCGGGACACCCGTCTGAACGAAGTCGATGTGTGGCCAGAGGGTAAGGTAACCCCCAATGCTAGTGGCAAGGAGACCCCTAGAACCCGGGTGAAATTTCCAAACCTAAGGGAGGTGGCCCGAGTCAATCGGAGACGGCGGGGAAGGGGGCACAATTTTCCGGACGGAAAATTAAAAATCACAGTCCTTCTGCAAGGGGTCCCTTGCAGAATGGAAATCGACTCAGGGGCTTCAGTGTCGATAATTTCCACTGAAACCCTTGAGAAAATTGAACAACTAAGCGGAAAAAGAATTCCACTTAGTCCAACAAATATTCAATTAATGGACTTCCAAAAAAGTCCAATAATCGTAAAAGGAAAGACCAGCCTTAGAGTAAACTTTAAGGGGTTTAAGGGGGTCTTAGATTTGATAGTTACGGAGGGGAATAGGACCAGCTTAATAGGGCTTAATTGGTTTCCTGCCCTGGGAATTTGGATAGGGGGAATAAATTCAGTGATTAGAAATAAGACCCTCGAATCCGTCTGCAAAGAATTTGCAGACGTATTCGATGGATCTCTAGGCAAGTACAAAGGGCCCCCCATTAATTTTAACCTAGACCCCTCAGTAAATCCAATCAGGCTAAAGGCCCGGAGGGTACCTTTTGCCTTAAAAGAAAAAATCGAGGCCGAGCTCGACCGGCTTGTAGGCCTCGGAGTTTTAGAACCTGTTGAGGGCGGTTTGTGGGAGACGCCGATTGTCACACCCCTCAAACCCAATGGGGATGTGAGAATCTGCGCCGACTACAAGGCGACCCTCAACATTGGAATGAAAAAGCATGCTTACCCGGTCCCGACGGTGAAGCAGGTCCTCGCCACGATCCAGGACGCCGCCATCTTCGCCAAGCTCGACTTGGCGCATGCGTACTTACAGTTGACTGTTTCCAAAGAGGCTGCAGAGGCACAGACAATTGTTACCCACAAGGGGGCGTTCCGAGTCCACAGACTGCAATTTGGAATTGCAGCAGCTCCAGGCATCTTCCAAGAAGTGATGGAGAGGACCTTAAAGGGCATACCTGGAGTATGCCCTTACTTTGATGATGTCCTAATAGCTGGAAAAGATGAAGGAATGTTAGTAGAGCGGCTGGAACAGGTACTGGGTAGATTTAGAAAGGCTGGATTAAAATTAAAAAAGGAAAAATGTAGCATAGGGGTTAAATCCACTGATTTTTTGGGGTTCAAGATTGACAAAAGCGGAGTCCACCCTACCCCTGAAAAAATTAAAGCAATAAAAGGGGCTCCTGAACCAAGGAACAAGGCTGAGCTACAGGCCTTCCTAGGCTTGGTAAATTTTTATCACACTTTTGTGCCACATAAGGCTGCCATTGCAGAACCACTGCACAGGCTTTTAGATAAGAAGACCCCTTGGCATTGGCAAGACAAGCACAAAGCGAGTTTCCAGACCTTAAAAGACATCCTTTCCAGTAGCTCAACTGTAACCCACTTTATAGAAAACAGACCAATCTACCTGGCGTGCGATGCTTCGCCTTATGGCGTTGGGGCAGTAATCAGCCATTTAGACACCCAGGGAATGCAAAGACCCATTGCTTACTACTCCCGCACACTAACCAAGGCAGAGCGGAACTATGCTCAAATAGACCGGGAAGCTTTAGCCATAGTGGCAGGAGTTAAAAAGTTCCACGACTACCTGTACGGCAGGAACTTTACAATACTGACAGACCACAAACCCCTGCTGGGACTGTTTACCACAGATAAACAGACTCCCCAAATTATGTCTCCCAGGATGCTGAGATGGTCCATTTTCCTCTCAGCATATTCATTTTCCCTCCAATACCGACCAGGTAAGGACATGGGTCACGCAGACGCTCTTAGCAGATTGCCCCTTAGCACAACAGAGGAGGACCCTGCCCCAGTGGGACAAGTAATGTCCCTACAAGATATTCCTGATCTGCCCCTAACTGCTAAAGACATAGCTGAGGCAACCAATAAGGACCTCATCTTAAGGAGAGTAATGGCCTGGGTCATGAGCGGTTGGCCCAACGCCAACCCGGACGTAAAATACAGTCCATTTTTCAGAAGGAAAGATGAACTATCAGTTCATATGGGTTGCTTACTCTGGGGAACTCGTGTAGTAATTCCAGAAATCCACAAATCAGCTATTCTATTTGAATTGCATGAGGGTCACCCCGGAATAGTAAGGATGAAGGCCCTGGCTAGGAGTCACTTGTGGTGGCCAGGATTGGACCACGACATTGAGGAATGCGTTGCCAATTGCCATCTGTGCCAACGTTCCAGGCCTGAACAACAACACATCCGCACACATAAATGGGAGCTAGCTAGGAATCCTTGGTCCAGGATTCATATTGACTTCGCTGGACCTTTCCAGGGGTTAACGTTCCTTGTAGTGGTCGACAGCTACTCTAGATGGCTAGAAGTAGTACCGGTCAGTTCAGTAACGGCAGGCAGAACAATACAGGCATTAAGGGGCCTCTTTGCCACTCATGGGTTGCCGGATTTAATAGTGTCTGATAACGGGCCACAATTCACATCTATTGAATTTCAGGATTTCCTCAAGGCCAACTCGATTAAGCATAAGACTTCTGCACCCTTCCACCCCTCCACCAACGGATTGGCTGAAAGGAATGTGAGGACCACGAAGGACGCGCTTAAAAGAATCATTCGAGGTGACTGGCATCAGAGACTAGCTGAGTTCTTGTTGGCTCAGCACACAACCCCTTGTTCGGCTACAGGGAAAAGTCCAGCTGAAATGAGGTGGGGCAGGAAAATTTTGACCAAGTTGGACAGACTACACCCTGACAGACTCCAACCAAACATTGAATTAGACATTCCTAACAGAACATTTGAAGTGGGGGACTTGATTTGGGCCAGGAACTACGCCCAAGGGGACAAATGGATTCCAGGGGTGGTAACTGAAATCTTAGGTCCCCTATCATACATCATTGAGGGGGAAGGGAATAGGATCTGTAAAAGACACATAGACCAGCTGAGGAAAAGATCTAGTGGGTGTGTGCCTGTTGAGGGGGACCAAAGCTCAGTAAGGGGAAACAGTACAGACAACATTAGGCCAGAAAGCGGTGTAGAGGTTGGGCAAGATGACACATTCCCTGATGCCCAACAACAACAATTCAGTCCAATTGATTGGGAAATACCCCTGCGAAGTAGGCCAGTGACCACTGAATCCCAAACACAACCTAATACACAAGGCAGTACATCTGAAGCCAGTAACCCAGAGCCCAGGTCTAGTAGTAACCAGCATAGTAACCAGCAGCCAAGCAGTCAACCAGGAAGAAGGGTCCCTAATAGCCAAAGTAACAGATACCCGTCCAGAATACATAGGCCACCAAAATACCTAATGGATTTTGTAAAGAAATGACACCAACTGGGGGGTAAGGGGTGTTGTGTATGTAAATAGTTAGCAATAAGCCATGGAAGAGATTGCAAACACAGTGCAGCTTTGCAAGGTTTAAAGCGGGAAAATAAGGTGCAATCATTGGACGCCACAACCAAGGAGCGGGAAAACAGACTGCTTGTATTGGTTACAGTTCAAACGCTTTCTCTATAAAAGGGTTGCAACATTTGACAGTTGACAGTTGACTTTGTGTATTCAATAAACTCGTTCTGTGTTAACCACTCTGAGTCCTCGTCAATTCGAACCAAACATAAACAACAAATATGGGTGGTGGAGATAGTTGAGCTGAAGAATCCTCCACAGTACACCCTGATTCCCAATGAAGGCTCTCAATATCTACCACATGTGTAAAATGGCTTTATCCATAACAATCAGAGAGACTGAACTGAGATATCATGTCACACTGCCAGAGAGTTTCTAATAGAATTCCAATCCTACTTTGTCTATGGACAGAAGCATCACTCAATAACCAAAATTGGCTAACCTGGACAGTCTCTAATTCTTCTTTCCAATTCTATTGACAACACATTACTATGTTCTTTCCAGTTTCCCAGAAAGGGAAGGGCCTTGGACCTTGGAGGCTGAGAGAGAGGATAATAACCCATTTTCAGTCCAGTTGTGGAGCTCACTACTTTTTCTAATAATATGTAGGCATCTGTAAAGGAGGATTGCCTGGGAAGAAAAGGCTTAAGGACCTGCATATAGTAGTTTTCTTTCTTAAGGTTCTCCCTTTCATGGAGAACCTTAAACATTATGGTTTTAAATATTTAACTAGGTCAGGCATGTCAAACTGCCAGCCCGTGGGCCGGATGCATCACACTGAAACCATGCCCAACCTTTGCCAGCAACGGGGAAAAAGTTGTGTTACGTCATGCAATGTCATGTGACATCATGAGTTTGACATGCTATGCCTGTTCCATTACTTCTGATTACTCTGATTACTTAAAGAGATGGGATTCACCAATAATCAATATAACAGACCAGAGTTTCCAATATCGTAAAATTTTGAATTATACTAAAGTAATATTGATTTTGTATATACATTACAAAATACAAGGATTCAAAATCACATGGTGCCTGAAATATTTGGCCAAGAGCAATTAAATCTTTTGTTCAACAGGTTTGACAGAAATGATCATTTTTGTCAAGCAAAGAGCAACTCACTTAATTAAGATGAAATTGTACCATAACAACACAAGCCAAAACTTTGTATGGTTAGTTTCTTCATGACTCAGTCCAGCTCTATCATTGGCTTAGTTTTTATAAATTTTCAAAAAAAAATCTATTTATTCAATAAATTTCTATTTATTTACTACTCACTTCACTTTGAAAGAGTTCAGTTCAAAGGCTTTCATGTTGATCCCTTTAATTCTAATGGATTTCTGGGATAGTAGGCTTTTTTATTATTCCTGCCTAGATAAATATTAAGACTAGGCTAAGAAGACATAATGTCTTCTGTAGATGACAGAAAATAGTCACCTTCCTTTAACCATTCTTTGGTTTTATTTTAGTATCTTGCCCCCAGTGATTTAAATGAATTTGAATCAACTCATTAGTTTCCAATCTGGTGTTAAACACAATGACTCATCCATAAATTAATATTGCTTACCCTGAACTATGCTGCTTCTAAATCACTTTAATCTCTGGGAAGAGTCACAATCCCAAGAAAGATGGATATATTCAAATGAATTCTGCAACAGCTCATTAGTAATGATGTAATTTATGTAGCCAGGATCAGCAAGTGTTTTTGTGCTCCAGTTTAAAATGGAGTAGCTACAAAATGGAAGAATCTGTTGAAAAGTCAGTGATACAGGCTTTTTAGTGCATGTATGTTTGCTATAGGCAAACAATAAAAAAGCATGTTTTGATCTGAACAGGGCCTGAGATGGTAAACTGTATAATAAATCAAAGTCAGTGAGATTTTGCTTTCTTTCTATCACAACTTTTCAATAACACCTTGTTTCTTTTTTAGGCCCAAGATATAATATTCAGAAGAGTTTGGGATGAAGTATTTGTTGAATACTGGAATAATTTGCACATCTTTATAAGTCATTTTGTTCTAGAGTTTTCTAATGAGACCATGCCTCCATTTAAATGTATCACTGAATCAGGTACTATAGTTTTGCGTTTTTGTACAAGCAACAATACATACAAGTTGAATTTGTTCATACATAAATATAATTTCTCAGGTCTATATAGAAGAAAGATTTTGCATTCTTCCAATTTCCAAATAAGTTGAATGGGAATGAAAAGAACTTTCTTATTAACTTCATTTTGCAGAGTAAGGCTTATTGCCAAACAAGGCCTACTTTGCCATGAAACAGAATGAGGCGGCCTAGTCAGCTAGCAGAGTTTCTGTAAAACAGTAGCATTTGTCAGACATCTGATTACCTGAATATTTGCTTATCATCCTTAGATGAGAATTTCATTCAGTTCAATGTCTGATAAATTAAACTAGTTCTTTGTTTTCATTACAGCAGGATAAGATGGAACTGCTGAGAATTTGGCTAGTACAATTGGTAAAAAAAAATAGTTACTTAAGAATTTAATAAAATGTATAGGTTTTTTTTTCATAGGCAAAGCATAAAACCCTGGATATTTTTAAAAACTGAATGTAGGGCAGAATGGAAAGTGAGGAAGAAATTAAGATTTGTTCATTTCTACATCAAGGATACCACTTGTCCCCAAAATATCTTGGTCATCTTCTGCATCCTGAAATTTTATTGTATTTTTTTAACTCTCAATGAAGCAAAATCAAACTCATCAAATTCATTTCCTGATATATTCTACTTTAGTGTTGCAGCCTAGAAATCCATATTTGAAATTCACTGTTGCCAGCAATGGCTTTTGTTAAAGAATTGGTATCAGATTCTATTTTGGACATTAAAAACCAGAATGTCTTATCTTTTTTAAACCAACACAGATGATAAGGCACCAGGATTTGTTACAGACCAATTTATTTATAAGAAAATGTGGAGAGTAGTGGAAAAAGTTGGCATTGATAAATCTGTGCTTTCTTTCTGATCCATAGGTATGTGATATTCTTTTCCAATATAAATTTGTTCCAGATTTAGCTGGCCTAATAAATTACAGCATTCTTTCCACATATACTATTCATGCTTCTGGGATTAATAGGCAATGAAAATTCAGAAGCAACTTAAGTGGCAGCAGATTCTGTGTATTTAAACATACAATAGTTTATCATAGAAGGGTAAAGCCTACTGATTACAATTCAAATGTTGTATAGTAAGGATATGGATTTGGGTCAAGTTCTAAACACAACTTATACCAGATGGGAAGTAAATGGGGAAAAGGCTACTGGAAGAATATCACCAGAGTTACTGTGGATGCTGCCTTGTTTTTTGGTTTGAAATGTGTAGACAAATTGGGAAATTTAGGATGGTGGCATTTATTGCATTTCCAAACTCTCTTGCACCACTTTCTCCTTGTTGCTATGTCCATGAAGTCTTCAATTTCATATTCTAGAAAATGGGAAAGGATGGAGAATAAAGGAGAAAGAACTAGATGAGGAGTTCACCAGAATGATATCTATGTTTCCTTTTGCTTGAATTATCAAACTGAGATTCATCTTTCAATTATAAAATAACTTTGCTTATTCACAATGATATTGGCATGTACATATGCTGACATTTTGTATTTTTATAGTATCTCTAGTATTATCAAATTCACTACAAGAATCTTTTCCTATGCCCAAAGTATCACTTTGGTTATGAAATTTATATGAGGTTGACACACCTAATGCAACGCTGAAAGAAAAGATCTTTGTGTGAGGTCATTCCTTGAATGTAAATACAAAATACATATGCATAAAAATGGATGATGGAATTTTGCACTATTGTCATAATAAGAAAGTTATTTAGGCAAGGAACCCTCTGAAATCAAGGAGAGAGTCAGTCTCTTCTTCTGGAAGCAATGATAGGAATTTTACTGTCTGGGATTCTTGTAAGTAGTTCTGAGGATCCATTTGTGGCTTATTCTGAGTTTTCATTTTATTAAAAATCTTGGGTCTTGGAACCTGAGGTTTCATTATAAATACTAGCTTTAGCGAAGCCAATTAATGCAAAAGGTCTCATGTAACTTAGGTCTTGTTGCTTTCAGTAAGAATTAATTTTAATGCTTCATTAATTGGATGCAGTCAGTCCTACTTTTGTTGAATTGACCTAACCTGTTATATTTAGAGTCAATCTTGTATACCCATATATAGGTGACAATGTCCACATTATTTTTCATGGGTCAGCTCTTAATCTCTTATCATTAAACAATTATACTGATGTTGATAATCTACAAGATGTAAGACTTCCAGATTTTTTTTTAAATTGAAAGCTGATTTTGGTTTTAGCCACTAGTTATTTTTATATGTCACCCACCTTACTGCTAAATGAGTTTCTTTTTGTGCACCGTGGCTGACAGGGCTTCATATTTTAGACTGCAGATTTGAATAATCTCAGGTCTTCCTTGGGGAAAAGAAACTGTCACATTTTCTATATAATGAACAGTAATTTTGTGGCATGAGGAACTCTGTGTAGTATTACACTGCAAGGGGACTGGAGAAAGAAGAAACACAGAGAGACTGCATAATGTCAGCTACAGGTTATGACATCTCCTCTAATGAGCAACTGAATGGTAAATTTTGACACCTCTCTTGTTTCATTAAATATTAGCTTTGCCTAATTTTATACACCTTCACTGAATTTTCCTTGAGGAAGAAAATATATGTTTTCACCACATTTTAAGGGCTGCATATTTATGAAAGAACCATCATCAACTTAAGGATGATTTTGGTGATTGTTCATTATATACACACAGACACACACACACACAAACACACACACATACAGGGCTTTTTTTCTCATAGAACGCTCAGTACGGCATTCTGGCATCTTTTTTGCAAAAAAAAAGCTCCCTCTGAAAGCCTATTGCAGGGCTAGGCAATCTTGGCCCTTTTTATGACTCGTGGACTTCAACTCCCAGAAATCCTGAGCCAGCCATGCTGAGGGGAAAGGGAGAGGTTTCCAAGCTGTGCCATGTTGGCTCAGGAATTCTGTGAGTTGAAGTCCTTGAGTTATAAAAGAGCCAAGGTTGCCTACCCTGCATTAGAGGAGGACATTAAAATCATTTACACCATTACTTCTTTAGGAACTAAACTTTTAGAATCTAAAACAGCTAAATCAAAAAAGCCAACAGGAAAGAACCTCACATTTTTCATCTGCTTCTGTCTTTTGGAAGGTAAAATTAGATAACAAAATAATCTATTTCCTATGTTAACATCTCTGCAATGAAATCAATAAAGGTAACAGAAAAGAAATGAGAAACATTTTTCTCAATGTAATATGTCTAATTTAGCTGATTCTATCAAGGAAAATGTATAGATATAGCCAGTAGACATTTAGGGAACCTTTATTTTTCATACACTGTTCAGATTTTGTTTTAGTGTCATGGTGATACACAATCAAATGTAGTCAGTCTTTTTTTTAATCCCAAAGCATCTGTTCATTAAATATAGTATAACAAAGTTTTGGATGATGGAATTATTTTTTATCTAAGGATAATTAATGATAACAGCTCTTAAATCTGTTATTTTGTTTTATTTTTGCACAAAAAATGTATAATTTGCATTTGCATTCATTTACAAATAGAATATGTTGTTAAAATGTATTGGTGTTGAAATAATTAGTGCACACATATACCTAAAACCAGTTTATTGCATTTGGCAATTGTACTAAAACAAAATCTCATTGACAACCAATATAATTCATTTAATTTGAAATCAAGTGAAAAATTGATTTAAATTATTTTATTAAAACAAATTAATGGCAATTCTTTTATAAGAACTTGCCTCAAACAAAATGAGTTTGACATGCCTACTCTAGATAGTTGAATGCTCCAAAATAAATTCTAGACCAGGCCTGTACATGCAGCCTACCAAGCACCCTTGGACAGAGCACAGACATTTTTTTTTAAAAAAAGTAATAAAATCACCACCACTGCCCTGAAAGTCATGTTGCCTAGTGCCTCCATGGCTTACCATGACCATGAGCTCCAACACTGTAGATGCTCCTCTAGTCACCAAATCACTGATTATCCCACCAGCATTCTTTTGCAGACCACAAAGATTTTTAATTTATCAGTGTGGGCCTTTCCCTTCTACAAGTTGCACAGACCTCTTCTAGATTTTCCTCTTGCCTTTCTGAGTTAACTGCTTGGTCTGTCATTGAGTAAGAATTGACTTTGTAGGGAAGCATATTATATTTGATGTATATTTAACATATGTTCTACCTTTATTTACTGATTATATAATATTTGTATGCAATCCACATGGCGAGGTTTGGGACATCTTACAATATTAAAATCATAAGATTAAAACATAAAAGCAGGGCTTTTTTTCTCATAGAATGCTCAGAATGGCATTCTGGCACCCTTTTTTGCACAAAAGAAAAGCTTTTGCACAAGCTATGCTACTCCCTCCATTGGCTGTCAAAAGCCTATTGGCTTTCGAAAGCCAATAGGAATTGCTGCTGAGCGTGCCAAAAGACCTGGCTGGCAAACATTGCACCGGCAAATTGTCTGCAGCGAAGGCGAGTTGGCAGGAACTTTGCATCCCTCCCTGCTGCCCAACTACACCATCTCAACTAGGTAAGTAAGAGAGGACAAGGAGTGGAAGGTGGGTTCTGCGGAGTCCATGTGCACTCCTTCCTTGTGCTCACCCATGTCAGCCAGGCTGGTGGCCTACCAGGTGCTGGACCTGCCACCTCACCCTGTGCACCTAAGTGGCCGCCCTGCATCACCTGGCCTGCACTGCCTCTGCTGCCCACCCCACGCAGCCCCACCCATGACTGCAGCAACGCTGTTGCCCCCCCTCCTGCACCCACCAAGATGAGAGTTCCGGCACTATATATATATATATATATATATATATATATATATATATATATATATATATATATATATATATAAAAATTTCTATCTTTCAAAACATTTGTTGATTACCACTAGATTCCATTTGAAGAGATTACAGGTTCTGGAAAACAATTCCAGCTTAATAAATCAAATCTGGATGTTAAGACTTGGTGGAGCAGTGGGCTAATGCCTCCTTAAGTAACACCAGCTGCCTGCAATTAGTGCAGGTTCGTGTCCCACCAGGCTCAAGGTTGACTCAGCCTTCCATCCTTCTGAGGAAGGTAAAATGGGGACCCAGATTGTTTGGGGCAATAAGCTGACTTTGTAATAATGCCGCTGGTGTGTGTGTGAAAGCCCTAATAAGCAGGCATATACATAGAATGAAGGCTACTGCTAAGCTTGTAAGCCTCCCTGAGTCTTCGGAGAAGGGCGGGATATAAATGGAAGTAAAATAAAAAAATAAAATAATTCCTTTATTGTTATTAGCCTAACTTTTTAATTTTTTTTTCAAAATTTGTTTGAAGTTTGTTAAAATTTGAATTTATTTATGAAAATGATATCTTACTAATAGACTCTTCAATAGATTTATTCTTTCTCAAAATAAAATTCCATTGTATTTAAAAGGACATAAAATATTCCTTTGCCAGAATCCTGGCAAACTTTCAATAATTTCCATTATGTATGTAAAGGTAAACCATCCAGCATCTGAAATAAAACAAGGCATGGACAAAGTGTTTCGTGTGAATTCGTGGATTGCTAAGCAGAGAAAGTTGCCTAGAGATGTGGTGGTTTATTTTGTAAAAAGGGAAATTAGAGATGAAGTTATACAAGCTGCCTATGATACTAAAGTTGTGATTGCTGGTCAAGAAGTTTTGGTTCTAAAAGAAATTCCTCCAAAGATTTTAAAGAGAAGGAAGGACTTTATATTTCTTGTGCAAGAGCTCAAGCAAAGAGATATAAGGTTCAGATGGGAGATCCCAGCTGGGTTGAGCTTCATGCATGATGGCAAAAGGTACTGTTTGGGTACTGTGAAGCAAGCGCATGATTTTTACAACAATGTTTTAAAAGTAACCCCATCAACACTTTTGGAAGCTGTAGAGGGATCTGGAGAAGGAGAATGTCAAGAGGATGAAGATGGACAGATGGACGAGAAGGGTACAGGAGGAGATCAAGCTGCAACTCTTTTGGATGATCTTAGAGAACAGAGGGTGACGCGTGCTGCCTTAAAACGCTCAAAAAAGACTAAAAAATAAGACCAGTAGAAATCTATGGAACTTCCACAATATACTTATAGTCAAGTGGTAGTTGGGTTTTAATGGACACTTAACTACAGAGGAAGAGGAAGAAAGTTTTGTGGGTTAATGCGGGTTAATTTGTGTAAGAATTATCTATTATAGCCTATTTTGGCTAGAGAGGTTAATAGGGATAGGTGCTTGTGGTGTGTAAGTGAGAATATGTTTAGGTAATAGTGAATTGTGGAAGAACATAGATGGGAATGATGCTAGTTTTTTTTATTTTAGTTCTTTATACATATTTAGTATTGTTAAGGATTGGCTTACTCTATATAAGCTAGAGAGTGATGGATTTTAGAGTTTATAATTGTTAGTTTATGATTGTTTATGATTGCTTTTTAGATATATACCTTGTATTTTGCTCTGGGAAGTCGGGGGGGGAGGGGGGGAGGAGGGGAAGTAGAGGGGGGGGCAGGGGAGGGAGGAGGGAGAGGGGGAGGGGGGGAGATAGGGGGGAGGTAGGGAGGGGAGGAGGGAGGGGGTAGGGGGGTTTTTCAAAGGAAAATTGTATTTTAAAACTTTTCAATAAAAAAAAAATTCCTTTGCCAGAATCCTGGCAAACTTTCAATAATTTCCATTATGTATGTAAAGGTAAAGTTTCCCCCACACATGCGTGCTAGTCATTTCCAAATCTAGGTGCCGGTGCTCATCTCCGTTTCAAAGCCGAAGAGCCAGCGCTTCTCCGAGCACGTCTCCATGGTCATGTAGCCGGCATGACTAGACGCCAAATGCGCACGGAGCGCTGTTACCTTCCCACCGTAGTGGTCCCTACTTTTCTACTTGCGTTTTTATGTGCTTTTGAACTGCTAGGTTGGCAGAAGCTAGGACGAGTAACGCGCTCACTCTGCTACGTGGCACTTGGGATTCGACCCGCCAAACTGCCGACCTTCTGATCGACAAGCTCAGCGTCCTAACCCACTAGAAAAAGTTAAATTATAATGCTAAAGAAGCACCAAAAACATAACAATAACAAATAATAAATAGAAATTACTTTTCAGGTGTTCTCAAGAGAAATTGTAAAGTCTTCCTAGTTTCAATTAGAATTGCTTGGGGACTGAGCAATGGAGGGAAAAATGATTTTATAGAAGGAATTGTATTTCATTCCCAACCTCAAGATTAATATATATTTGGAATTCTATTACTAGATTGTATCAGCATAAATCTAGCAGAAGGATGAGACCCCTTCTTTTTCTCTGTTTATGTCCCAAGATGGGAATTTAATAGAAATCACCAGATGATCAGTGGAGAATCATAGGAGCTATGCTTATTCAGTCCAAAGTTATTAGCTTTTGATGGGCAGCCATGCAGAGCACCTTTCATTCTTTCTTTTTATAAGAATTTAGCCAATCATCAGTGAAAAGGAATGCATTGGTTTGTTATATAATTTCTGGTCTATCCTTCTGTACAATCCTTATCCCTGAAACAGATGCTTCATTATCTAAAATTATGGTAAACTTACTTGTAGTTAAACAGATGCCTCTTCTGTTTAGCTAAAGCTAAAACAATGGGCATTTAATCTTTCCTATACAGCATATGTGTTTTTCTATATACACAGGATATGCCTCTTCCTCAACATCTATTTTGCTATATGATATATTCACTTGTTGAAGCAGCATTATTTTCTTTCTTATATTATCTTCCTTCATTGTAAACTTATAAGATAAATAATCCAACAAACATAATGATAGAAGCATGCAACCAACAATAAACACACAAAATTTCTCCAAACAAATCTGACATATTTAATTTGGCTTCTAAAAAAGCTGTTGTTGAATCATATAATTTTCTTGTTTGGCAGATTTTCAAAGTTTTCCTGATATAGACTGATCTGTAATTTCAGTCCCCACAGCTGTGCTTTAGTATTAATTCTGTCTGCTCATGAAACCTATCTACATAATAAGAAATTGAAACTATGGCTTTTTATGTTTTTTTTTTCCTGGTTCATTTTGGAGTTAAGAAATACTAAGCCATGTAGCCTATAAGTGGGGTAAATGGAAAAATACAGTAAATACTTAATGTACAGTACATGATGCCCTTTAGCTGTTAGAACCAGTGTCTAGAATGTTGTACCACTTAGAAATTTTGGGAATTGCAGTCCACAAACTTTTAAGGATGTTAAGGTAAGGAAGGCTATAAGGGTAATGAGACAATTTGCACAATTCTGCTCACCAACTATTCTGTTACAGAAGGAACTGCTTATGTCAGAGATCCCCAGTCTTTTGGGCACTAAGGACCAGTTCCGTGGAAAAAGGTTTTTCCATGGACCAAAGGGTGCATGGTTTTGTGTGCTGCCTGCATCCCGTGCATGGGGCTTTGCTTGTTTGTGCAGACCAGTTGCTGGCAGGCCACAGCACAGTACTGGTCTATGGAGCAGGGCTTGGAGACCCTGGCTTATATCAAATATTAAAAACATATTTGTTAGGATTATGGGTATAAATTGTCACTTACCCAAGATAGGGGGAACTGGCTGCATTGGTATCCTTCTCCACAAAATACTTCACTCCATGAACCAAGTAAAAATACAAAACAATAGAAATGTGAATTTAGCTGTTTTCTATTGTGTTTGGAACACAACAGATATGCACTTGAAAAAATCAGTGTAAAGAGGCAGAGCCAGCTGTCAAACAGAATGGCTGTGTTGAGACACTGCTCCGAATGAGTGTGCCGATCTCACAGCTTTTTCTCTGTTCCCGGTGGGTTTTTTAAAAAGCTCCAGATCTCTCGGAGGGAGATTAGAAGCAGAGGCACCCAGCTGAGCAGCTCAGGGTGGCGGTTCGAGCTGCAGAAAGCAGGAAAGCCTAGGAGAGAGGTGGGTGAAGGAGACAGCCCATTTTGGTGGCCGTGAAGAAATGACAGCTGTCAAAAATAGCGGTGAGCCAGTGGGACAGCGATTCATCTAACCTGGCAGAAGAAACACTCAGCGAACTCCTGTAAAGTGTTCCGGATGGTGAAATCTCTCAAGAGAATTTCACAGAAGAGAAGAGAAGAGGAGAGGCCCCAGAGCGAAAGGGGAATTCATCTCCCCTGTCAGATAATGGCGAGAAGGAGATGGGGGGGAAAAGAGATCTGACCTTAAAGCATCAGGCTCACAGGCTGTAAGGACTGGAGATCAAGGGTGGTTTCTCTTTCTGGCTCTTGCAGTAAAGCCAAGAAGGAGTTTAACAAAAAACAAAATAAACTTGAAGAGTGACAGTGCGGACTGAACTGAGAGAGCAGACATCTTGTAGAAAAACTAATCACCAATTAGTATTAAAGGAGGGAAGAGTGATACTCATAACTTAAGAAGTGAACTATTTGTTTCAAAAAGTTTCTAAAACAAAAGGGATAAATAGTAATTGTTTTGAGAATTTAGACCAATAAGAATTAATTGAATATAACCTATGGTATGATTGATTTGGAAGAGACTAATTAGGAACAAAAAGTTGAATGTTTAAGGAGGGAGAGAAAATCTATTTCTCCCTTGTTGTATATAATAATATTCATAACTGAACTGACTGTGAAATCTGGTTTTTATTGTTAAAGAATTGAATAATATTGGTTATATTATTGTTATATGTTTCTATATAGAAAAGTTAGGACTGTTTGGAATATAGATATTTGAAATTGATTAATAATGATTATTATGTTTTAGTGTAATAGGTGTAATAGGTTGGATATTGTGTTAGCAACAAAATCTAGCATTGTTAAGATATAAGGCACTAGTGATTATAACCTTGGAAGAATGATAAATTCCCCAGGTGTGGTGGAGGGAAAGACAAAGATTGTGTATAAGTGGGAGGGTTGGCTGACGTCATTTAGAAAGATGACAAGCATCCCAAATCTCACGAGAGTTGGGACTGGAAGAAGGCAGATGACCCAAGCCTCATCAGCAGAATTAAGCCCAGCAGGGCAAAGATCTATAGAGGAGATGATGCCGCAGGAGAGAGCAAGCTCACTTACAAGCAATATTACAATCCATGCAAGAGGTTATGTTGAGAAATCATGAGGATTTAAAAAGAGAAATAGGTGAAATAAGGAATGATACTGGAGAACTCAAAGAGAGGATGGGAGCAATGGACAGAAAATTTGAATGTTTTCAACAGCAAATATTGAAAAATGAACAGAAATGATTAGAAATGGAGGATAGAATGAATAAGGAGGAAAGAAGAGTAGATGAAATGAATGAAAAACTTTTGCAAGCAAATATAGAGTTAGAAAAAACCATTATACTGCTTGAAACTGAGAAAGCAGATCACTATTTACATTTCCAAAACGTGAAGGGAGAGAAGGGGGAGGACCTCCCAGAAATGATGACGATCTTGCTAGCAAGGGCCCTAGGGACAGGGAAAGATGAGATGGCAAATGAGATTGATGAGATATATAGAATTCACACAAATTACGCGAGAAGAAATAACTTACCCAAGGAGGTACATATCAGATTTGTGAAGAAGTCAATTAGGGATGAGATTTTGCACAGAACAAGGGACGACCCAATAGAATATAGAGGTAAACAACTAACTGTCCTCAAACAAGTCCCTAGGAGGGTAAGAGATCTGAGAAGGCCCTACCAACATATTACATCAAAATTAATAAGACAAAATATTAATTTTAGGTGGCTGATGCCGGAAGAGATTGTGACCTGGCAAGAAAAGAGATATAGGTTAGATTCAATTGATAAAGCAGAAGAGTTTTTCCAGCAGCATCTAGGCAATGAAGATGAACTAGAAGAAAGAGAGTTAAGAGAAGGGAACAATGCAGAGAGATATAATAGAAAGACACGGGAATCACAAGACAAAGAACAGAAAACAGAGAGAAGAGAAAAAATGAGAATGCACCATGACAACAATGATGAGTGTAGACACAAAGAAGTTAAGGAAGATAGACTGACAAGGGCAACAAGATCAAAATAGAGGCAGTAATATAGAAATATTAACAGTATTATCATTAAATGTGAATGGACTAAACTCCCCAGCTAAGAGAAATATAATTTTGAATAAGCTCAGTAAGAAAAATTTAGATATAATAATTCTTCAAGAAACACATATAAAGACTCAAGATCAGGATCTATTAAACTATCCTAAGTTAGGAATTAAATTTGTATCGCTTTCACAGCAGAAGAAAGGAGGAATTGTGATATACGTTAAAGAAAGAATCCCAGCAAGAAAAATTTATCGAGATGAGGAAGGTAGAATATTGATTATTGAAATTTCCTTGAACAAAAAAAAAGGTCGCCCTGGTAGGAATTTATGCCCCCAATGAAAAACAAAGACAATTTTATAAGAAACTGCATAAGGTTATTGCTGATATGAATTATGAGAACATTTGTATAATTGGCCATTTTAATGCAATTATAGACAGAGAATTAGATTACAAGAGTGAGGAAGTTAGGAAATGAACCAGGAGAATATTACCCGGTACTTCTTCTAAAATTGTGGAGGAATTAAATATTCAAGATAGTTGGAGGGAGAGAAATTTGAATGAAAAGCAATTTACATACTATTCAGGGTGGCATCAATCATGGTCTAGAATTGATATGGTCTGGACAATGAAAGAACTAAATTCAGATATTGATGATATAATAATAGATATTAATACTTGGGCAGATCATAATCCCATTGTAATTAAATGGAAAGAACAGAAGACAACAACAAGGAGGTGGACTCTTAAAAAGGCAATCCTAAACCAAACAGAATTTAAACATAAGATGGAGGAACACATGCGGACATTCTTCCAGATAAATAAGAAAGAGGAGACTAGCACTCAAAATTTATGGGATATGGCCAAAGCAGTTATGAGAGGAACTGCAATTGTGTATATGGCCAATGAATATAAAAAGAAAAGGCAATATTGAAAAAGTTTAGAGGATGAACATAAAAAATTAAAAATAGAACTACAAAAAACCCACAATGTAGAGATTTAAAACAACAGTTGGATTTAAATAAGTATAAATTGAATATTATAGAAAAGGGAGAATTGGCACAAAAAATAAAAAGCATTAGACAAAATTTTTTTGAGCAGGCAAATAAACCTGGGAGATGGCTGGCCTATAGATTGAAAAAACAAAAAGATAATAGATGGATTAGTAAATTACGTAATCAAGCAAGGGAGATAGTACATCAAAATGATGGGAAAAAATAGGTGACATATGAATTCTATAAAAATCTTTATAAAGAGGAGGAAATGATCACTGAGGAAAGAATATCACAATATCTTATGAAAGCAGACCTACTGAAGGTTTCAGAAGAATTTCAAAATATATTAAATAAAGATATAACAGTTCAGGAAATTATGGAAGCTATTAAAAAACAAAAAAAGTAATAAAACACCTGGCCCTGATGGACTACCGTCTGAAATATATAACAACCTCCAAGAACTTTTGGTCCCAACACTATTGGATTTATTTAATGAGGCACTAAACAGAGCAAAAATTCCAAACTCATGGAAAAAAGCAATCATCTCACTAATCCTTAAACAAAACTCTGATTTGACGTGTATTAAAAATTATAGACCCATTTCTTTACTGAACACGGATTAAAAGATTTTCATGACTATAATGGCAGAAAGATTAAAAAAATATTTAGCGGAATTTATTCATACTGACCAAAACGGCTTCTTGCCTAAAAGAGAAATTAGACATTACGTCAGGATTATACTAGACATCTTAGAATACTATGAATTTTATAGCGAAAAACAAGTGGCATTAATTTTTGTTGATCCTCAGAAAGCCTTTGATAATGTCAAATGGAATTTTATGTTGACTCAATTCAAACAGATGGAATTCGGAGAAAAATTCATAATATGTTTAAAGCAATCTATTCCAAGCAAGAGGCAAAAGTAATCATAAAAGGAGAATTAAAAAATAGCATTCAAATACAAAAAGGTACAAGACAAGGCTGTTCACTATCACCTTTATTATTCATTCTTTCTTCAGAAGTACTCACAAGAATAATCTGAAAAGATAAAATGATTAAAGGATTAGAAATCAGAAAAATTTAAACTACAGGCTTATGTAGATGATTTAGTTTTCATCTTGGAAGACTCTTTAGAATCTGAAACAAGATTATTACAGGTGCTGGAAAATTATGGAGCTGTTGCGGGATTAAAAATTAACAAAGAAAAAACTAAAATGCTCATTAAAAAGATGTCCAACTTACAAGAGACTGAATTAGTAGAAAAAATTGACATCCAGACATCTAAAAGAGTAAAGTATTTGGGGATTCAACTATCAGCAAGATGTACTACACTTAAAAGAGAAAACTATGATAAGTTAATGGACAAAATTATAGTAGACCTAGATAGATGGAAAAACTTGCAGCTCTCTTTTATGGGAAGAATAGCGACAATCAAGATGAATATACTGCCCAAATTACTCTTTTTATTCCAATGTGTACCAATTAAATTAGGTAAGGATTTTTTTTGAAAATTTAAATAGAGTTACATCTAAATTTATCTGGCAAGGTAAAAAACCGAGAATCAAGTTAAAATTATTACAGGATGCAAAGGAAAGAGGAGGGCTCGGCCTCCCAGATTGGGAAAAATATTATCAAGCAGCAATAGCGGTATGGATAAAGGATTGGATACATTTAAGGAATAGAAGACTACTAGCCTTAGAAGGTCATAGCATGCAAATTGGGTGGCATGCTATAATGTGGGATGGAAAATATAGGGCTCATCAGTATTTCCAGAATCATCATATTAGACAGGCACTATTAGATGTGTGGATAAAAATTTTAAAAATTAACTATATAGAGATTCCCAATTGGCTATCTATATTAGAGATTTTTATGCAGCCCAAATTTATAAATCTAGGAAGTGTAATTACATATAAAGATCTCTTAGATGAAAATGGAGACCTGAAAACAAGAAAAAGGTTATCAGAAGATGGTGTAGAGTTGGAATGGTGGGCATACTTACAAATACAGTCACAATACAGAAAAGATAAAAAAGAACCAGGGATAAAATTAGAGCATACACAATTAGATAAAATTCTTCTAGGAACAGAAGATCGATTGATAAAAAGATATACCAATATTCATTAGAACAGGATTTATTAGAAGAACAAGTAAAAGAAACAATGTTAACCTGGAGTAAAAATTTTGGTTATATTGACTTAGATAATTGGCAACTACTATGGGATAGAAATAGGAGGTTAATGCTAGCCACCTCCTATAAAAAGAATTTGTACAAGATGTTTTATAGATGGCATCTTCCCCCTACAAGGTCAACAAAAATAGATAAAAAAATCTCATCAATATGCTGGAAATGCAGAAGGCTTCCAGGACTTATTATCATATGTGGTGGGAATGTTCAGAAGCGAAAATATTTTGGCAGTGGATTAAAAATTGGTTGGAAGAAATATTACAACAAAAATTGATTTAAAACCAGAAATCTTTTTATTAGGGATTATTAACGATAATCTCAGTAAAGTATCTCTCTACTTATTAGTACATAACCGCAGCAAGACTGGCATATGTCCAAAAATGGAAAAGAAAGGAAACACCCACTGAAGAAGAAATAATAGATAAAATTTTATCCTGCGCGGAAATGGACAGGTTAACTCTAGAGATCAAAAATAAGAACGAAACGGAGTATTATGAAATTTGGCAAAATTTGTACAATTGGTTAGAGTTAAGGAGGATCGCTGAGATGAACATTGTTTGATTGGTTGATAATGTAAGGATTTTTTGTTACCATCTATATAATGGACATAAATGAAAGATACATAAATATAACGCTGAGGACTGAATGACCGTTTACTAAAAAACCCAACAGATCTTATATGTACAGGTTTTTATACTCTGTCCTGTTATAGATTGTATTTTAGGTTTTTGTTATTTCTTTCTGTAACATAAGATAATACTAATAGTAGTGTTGTAGCTAGGGAAGTTGAACCATGTCCACTTTTGTTTTTAAATGTATATTTAATAAAAAATTCAAAAAAAAGAAAAGAAAAAGAAAAGGAAAAAATCAGTGTTAAAAAAAAGCAATTTGCTTTGTCAACTGGTGCTCGTAGAGTCTGATAACACCCATTGGCTTCTGTGGAATTGTGTCCCACCCTCCAAAATTATACTCATGTTCAGGGTAAATGCCATCTTAAAAACAGATCACTGCTCAGTCGGTGTATTATTAAACCTGAAATGTACTGTCAATCAGCTGTAAGAAATAATGCATTTATTTTTGGATTATATCTCCTATATTATAAAAATCCTGTATTTGTAAATTAAAATCTTTACACACACACACACACACACACACACATTGAAATAGTGGATCACCTTATCAGCAAAATCTCACAAACTGATTATCTACAATTTCATGATCGAGTTGCCAAAATCATGCATTGGAAGCTTTGTCAGAAATTTGGGTCCAAATGCAGCAAAAATTACTGGGAATACTAAATTGACAAACTTCTTGAAAATGACCAGGTCAACATCTTGTGGGACTTTTAAATCCAAACAGTCAGACATCTGACCCACAACACACCTGACATCCACTAGTGTGGAAAAGAAAAAAGTCTGGTTCATTGATATTGCAATACCAGATGATGGACAAATTGAACAGAAACAAGTAGAAAAAATAATTAAATATCATGATCTGCAAATTGAAGTTGAGCGATTGTGGAAGAAGAAATCAATGGTTGTACCAATAGTAATAAGAACCCTTGAAGCAATACCCAAAGGGTTACCTAGCTACGTGGAAATTTTGAACTTATCCGACCTGAATATTCTGACTTTGCAAAAAAAACACCCACCTTAATCAGAACTGCTTATATACCCAGATGTTACCTTAATGGCTCTTAGGTCATTGGTTAGGACTTGAACTGTTTTTACCAGTCCCAGACTGTAAATCGAATTGAATATTAAATCAATGATGATGATGATGATGATGATGAGAAGAAGAAGAAGAAGAAGAAGAAGAAGAAGAAGAAGAAGAAGAAGAAGAAGAAGAAGAAGAAGAAGAAGAAGAAGTTGGAAGGGACCTTGGAGGTCATCTAGTCCAACCCCCTGCTCAGGCAGGAAACCCTATACCATTTCAGACAAATGGCTGTCCGGTCTCTTCTTAAAAACTTCCAGTGTTGGAGCATTCACCACTTCTGGAGGCAGGTTGTTCCACTGGTTAGTTGTTCTAACTGTCAGGAAATTTCTCCTTAGTTCTAGGTTGCTTCTCTCCTTGACTAGTTTCCATCTGTTGCTTCTTGTCCTGCTTTCAGGTGCTTTGAAGAATAGCTTGACTCCCTCTTCTTTGTGGCAGCCCCTGAGATATTGGAACACTGCTATCATGTCACCCCTCACCCTTCTCTTTGTTAAACTACACATATCCAATTCCAGCAACCGTTCCCTACATGTTTTAGCCTCCAGTCCCCCAATCATCTTTGTTGCTCTCCTCTGTACTCTTTCTAGAGCCTCGACATCTTTTTTACATTGTGGTGACCAAAACTGGATGCAATATTCCAGGTGTGGCCTTACCAAGGCATTGTAAAGTGGCATTAGTACTTCACGTGATCTTGATTCTATCCCTCTGTTAATGCAGCCTAGCACTGTGTTGGCTTTTTTGGCAGCTGCAGCACACTGCTGGCTCATATTTAAGTGATTGTCCACTAGGACTCCGAGATCTCTCTCACAGTTACTACTATTGAGCAAGGTTCCACCTATACTATACCTGTGCATTTGATTTTTCCTGCCTAAATGTAGAACCTTACTTTTTTCACAATTGAATTTCATTTTGTTAGATAGTGCCCACTGTTCGAGTCTGTCCAGATCCTCCTGAATCTTAAGCCTATCTTCTGGTGTATTGGCTATTCCTGCCAGCTTGGTGTTGTCTGCAAATTTGATGAGTTCCCCATCTATCCCCTCATCCAAATCATTGATGAAGATGTTGAAGAGCTGCACAGACCTCTAGATTTTCCTCTTGCCTTTCCAAGTTAATTCCTTGGTCTGTCATTGAGCAAGAATTGACTTTGTAGGGAAGCATATTATCATTTGATGTATATTTAACATATGTTCTACCTTTATTTACCAATTCTATAATATTTGTATGCAGTCCACATGGCGAGGTTTGGGGAAACTTACAATAGAAAAAATATATATTTAAAATCATAAGATTAAAACATCGCCTGGCCCGCACCGCCTCCGCTGCCTGCATTGCGCAGCCCCGCCATATAGAGTGGGCTCTGCTGCTCCCACAGCACCAGCCGTGCTGGCTCCAGCCCCAGGGAGGGGAGCCCACCGCCAACACCCTTCGCACCTGTGACTGCAGCAGCACCGCCCCCCCCACACCCCCACCTCCTGCGCCCGCCAAGATGAGAGTTCCGCACCTTTTTTTTTAGAAAAAAAGCACTGCTTAGAACAACTTACATCCTACAGCAATATCTATAACACCATCACATCTGCCTATCCAAGGTCCTTGAGAAGGTGAACAAAAATGTGAAATCCAGTCTAAACATCTGGCTCACTGTGTGATAAACAAAATATTAAAACATTTGCATCTCATTGTGAAGATGTTAATGCCTGTATATGTTCTTTATATTTTACAAATATATCTGCCTTATTACAACATTTTCTCCGGAACTGTAGTCTCTACATACTGGAAAAAGAAAGGAGTTCAACTGTTAAGTTTCATAGCATACTCAAGGTTTGTTATGGATTATAAGATGTCCTTGACCTGATTGTCCAAATAGGTAGCTAGAAGCAGATTTTTTTTTTCTTTGATTGTTCCTTGGTTTTGTAGTGTTTTTCTCCCTTCCTCCCTATATCCAAAACAGCTTCTGGAAGTTTGGGCTTCAGTTTCCATGCCTGACCATTACTTGCATGAAGTTTTGGGGTGAGCCAGGCTTACAATCTGCATGGTTTGCATAAAGTACAGCTATATAAACCAGTGATTGCTACTGATTACATATAGACATGACCACATGATTCATATGTTCATGCAAGCTCCAGATAGAACATGTTGCTATTGGTTCATTTTGCTTGATGCTTCTTTATCTTGTTCTCCTCATTCTGATCTGGGCCTAAAGAATAATTTTCAAAGTGAGTACAAACAAACTGATGTATTTTTAGTGTTCTTTGATTCATAGCATGAGATGTACCGGTATATATAATTTTTTCTAGCCTTTTTTCCCTAGCAATAGCGATATTGGCTAAAAGCAGCTGATACTTGTTTTTCTGTTGTGTAGCTTTTATTACCCTACAATTTATTTATTGTTTATCTAGTTACTTTGTTTATGCGTATAGCTTAGTTTGATTTTGATAAAGATTGCTATCTTCCTTTCAAGTGATTTCCAAGATATAATTTTAATTGCACTAAATAATTGAACTGTTTTGCATATATAAATAACAATTTATTTAGCTTCTGTATAGAGTTTTTTCTCTTTCCCCATTCCTATTTCCATCATAAGTAACATACAACTGAGATTTGATTAATCAGCACTAGTAACAGATGCTAAGAGTCAAGGCTGCATTAAAGCTTTGTGAATCAAAGATGGGCTGTGCTACTAAATATTCATTAAATTTTAGATTTTTAGCATAGTTAAATATTGACGGCTGTTATTTCTCTCATGTCTCCTGCTGCTCTGCATCATTCAGTTTGAAAGAGAAACAGCGATGTGGCATGCTGTTCTTCCATTGTATTTCCATTTTTATGTATGCAGTTTGCTTGCCCTGATGAAGCTCTGCAGGTGTCCTCAAAAAGAAACTGAAGTTACTTATTTAACTGTCAGATAGGCATATTATGAAAGATTTCTATTGCAAATAGGTCTAAATCACTGACCCAGAGCAGATGTTATTAAACTAACAAGGTGCTTACTAACTTATTAGAAGGTTATTGACTCTACCTGAATGGATGAGTCAGGTCATGTTCACTTTTTTAATCTTATGTTTGTTAGAGTCTGGTATTTCCCTCTTATTTTTGGCCCATTCTCCCCAAATTACATATTGTTATTCCATTATTTGAACACATATCAAGGTTGAAAACTAGAGGATATTAACTTAAGAAGAAGTCCAATAAACTCAAAGATTTTGTTTTTGAAAAGATTGGGTTACAGATTACAGATCAGTTTAATTACTACTTAAATCAATAGGAGCTAAATTGTTTTTTTCCTGTAATTTTAGGCAGACGGAAATAAGACCCAATTCAGTATGAATATGGCTTATTTGGGCCTCCTATCACTTCATTTTGATCAATCTTATATCAAATGTGTATGTTTTTTATTTATTTATTTATTTGTTTGTTTTTATAAACCGCCCTTCTCCCGAGGGACTCGGGGCGGTGTACAGAGTAAGGTAGGCAAACATAATGAACAGTACTGAAAAACAATAAACAAAACAAAACAAACTGGGACCCCAATTAGAGCTATCAGGCCAGGCCGGACTGCTGGAATAGGTGAGTCTTCAAGTCGCACCGGAAGGTGCGGAGGTCGGGGGCCATCCGGATTTCAGTTGGTAAGCAGTTCCAGAGGGCTGGCGCACCCACTGAGAATGCCCTCCCCCTGGGGGCCACCAGCCGACATTCCTTGAGCGGTGGCACCCTGAGGAGGCCCTCTCTGTGGGAGCGCACAGGGCGGTGGGGTGTTGACATTGGCAGAAGGTGCTCCCGTAGGTAGTCCGGACCCATGCCATGTAGGGCTTTGTATGTCAATTTAGCCTCTTGTAACCAATTCTAGTCTTTACTAGCTTTGCAATTTTCTGCCATAATTTAAATATTAGCTTTTAGTTACATCATCAGGTCAAAATGTGAAAGTTTGAACAAAAATTATTAATATTACAGAAATATGTTACTTGTACTTAAATCATATGAGCCTGAAGGTAGGAACATTGGGATACAGGAAACTGTTTTATACTGAATCAGATCATCTGGCCATAAACAGGTGAGTTCATGCAGACATTTGTTTTAGCCATACCATTGAAACAGGAACTTTTGCAAGCAATAAATGAACTAAGTTTCTATTTTTTTCTTATTTTTGAATTTATTGTTTATCCCTTATTTGGACAGATATTGTTCAGATATTTTCTATCACATTGATGTGGCTATGAATGTATTTTTAGTGAAAGAAGTTAGGCTCTTAGTAGAGAAGTGATAGAGTGAAAACAATATGTAACTAGTTTGCAAACTACTTTCTGCACAGTAAAGAGCTGGCATAACAATATAAACCCTGTGCATTTTTACCTCATAGTGGTTGCTGACACAACAGACAAATGAAAGGCTAGGAATAATTACTGAAACCGTTTCCCACTGAGACCTTAGAACAGAGACAACAGGCACCCTTGCCTTTCAAATTATCTTCTTCTGTCTGTGATTCCATTAATTATCAAGGCCAAGGATGAGAACTACAAAGAAGAGAGACATGTAATAGATGAACTTGAGAGAAAGGTTAATGAATAAGATGCTGACTTGGGTGGGGGAAGGTGAAAGAGTCTATCAATTTGGGATGGACATTTTAATACATTAAGGCTAGAGAGTTGCAAGTACATTATTCTAGGAACAGGTTTCAGTTCTCTGCAAATCAGCTATATTTGGCTCTTAGCCAAATATATAGGTAATCTCATGAAGACAGCAAGTATCCCAGAGAATATGAATATCCTCACTAAGGAATTTCACAAGGATTTGTATTTCCTTTTTTTAATCTCAACATTTCTGAGGTAAAATCAGCTAAACAGGAATCATAATATCTACCATAGATTTTCTTTGTTGTTGTTGTTGGTGAAATAAATTAACAATTCTTTTGTTGTTGTTGGTGGTGAAATAAATTAACAATTCCAGACTTACAAATGATGAGCCATTTCTTAAGAAAATGTGCACATAATGTTAACCACATATTTACCAGAGCTGAAATGCAATTCCTGGATAAATTTTAACTATGAACATGACATGATTGGATTTTAACTTGATATATGGAAAAACATTTCTTGAGCAATCAATATTCAAGGAAAATAATTTATAACTTTAAAATTGTAAAGAAAACAACTCTAAGAATTTTATTTTGTCAAAGAAAATAAAATAGAATTTAAACTATGTAAAACATAATAAGTTAATAGAATTGATGATGAAATGACATGAGAAAAAGAAGAATGAGTATCAGTTCTACCCAGAGGTGACATCCAGCAATTAGTTACCTCACAAATACAAATATAATACATTCCTGCAGAAATCAGTAAGAACATAATCCCCACTTTCTGAACTGGACTGACCTTATAGGACACTTAACTGAGATAAGACTGATTTCATGGGGAGAGTGTTCTTGACCCTTAAAATTTTCTTTTGATGGTAGATTCTTTAGGTGGTATATCTAGCAAGAGATTCTGTTGCCTATTCAGCAGAGTTCCTGCATTGTTGCATCAATGATTTTTAAAATTATTGCATGTTTAAGTCTTTAAATAGGTTATAAGTATAGATGAAAAGTAATTAAAATGAAGATTTGTCAAATCTTTGTCAAATTTGTCAAACCAGGTGGTTCCGCCCCAGGCGCCTAATGGACCCGGATCGGTTCCAGAGGGCGCTTGGGCCTATACCTATCACCCTTACCCACAGCCCAGTCGATGCTCTGGTGGAGGCCTGGGAAACGGCTGCCACCAGGGCACTCGACTGCGTTGTACCCATGCGACCTCTGACCCGGCGCAGATCCCGCTGGGCCCCATGGTTCTCTGTGGAGCTCCGGGAGATGAAGCGTCGGAGACGAGGTCTAGAGAGCGGTTGGAGATCCAGCCGATCCGAATCCGACCGATTGCAGTTAAGAACCTTTATAAGGTCTTATCTTGCGGCGATAAGGACGGCGAAGTCCAACTACTTTGCCGCCCTTATCGCATCCGCAGATAATCGCCCGGCCGCCCTGTTTAGGGTGACTCGCTCCCTCCTTAACCAGGAGGTGAGAGAGGATCCCTTGCAGGGACGAGCCGAGGAGTTTAGTCATCATCTGGCGGACAAAATCGCTCGGATCCGGACCGGCCTGGACTCTGACTGGGCAGAGTCTGATGTGGAGGAATCAGGCGGTCTTGAGCACATTATCTGGACTGAGTTTGACCCTGTTTCCCCTGATGATGTGGACAGGATCATGGGGAGACTGAGCACCACCACCTGTTTGTTGGATCCGTGCCCCTCCTGGCTAGCTTATGCGGCTCGGGAGGGAACACGAGGCTGGTTCCATGCAGTAATAACTGCTTCTTTGAAGGGGGGTGTCTTCCCTGCCACCTTGAAGGAGGCGGTGGTGAGACCCCTCCTCAAGAAGCCTGCTTTGGACCCGGCTGTTTTAAACAACTATCGTCCAGTCTCCAACCTTCGCTTTCTGGCGAAGGTTGTTGAGAGTGTGGTGGCGCATCAGCTCCCTCTGTTCCTGGAGGAAACTGATTATCTGGACCCATACCAATCGGGCTTCAGGCCCGGACACAGCACGGAGACGGCATTGGTCGCGCTGGTGAATGATCTCTGCAGGGCTAGGGACAGGGGTTGCTCCTCTGTCCTGGTCCTATTAGATCTCTCAGCGGCTTTCGATACCATCGATCATGGTATCCTGCTGCGGCGTCTCAGGGGGTTGGGAGTGGGAGGCACCGTTCTACGGTGATTCTCCTCCTACCTCCAGGGCCGCTCGCAGTCGGTGTTGACAGGAGGGCAGAGATCCGCCCCGAGGTCTCTCATTTGTGGAGTTCCTCAGGGGTCGGTTCTCTCGCCTCTCCTGTTCAACATCTATATGAAGCCGCTGGGCGAGATCATTCGTGGTTTTGGGGTGGGGTATCACCAGTATGCTGATGATACCCAACTCTTTCTTTCCACCCCGAACCAACCCAGTGATGCCCTCTCCGTGATGTCCCGGTGCCTGGAGGCGGTTCAGGTCTGGATGGGTAGAAACAGGCTTCGTCTCAATCCCGCCAAGACTGAGTGGCTGTGCATATCGGCATCTCGGGTTAACCAAGTTATTCCACCTCTAACGATGGGGGGTGAGGTGTTACCCCCCCGTTGATAGGGCTCGCAACTTGGGCGTCCTCCTGGATTCACGGCTCAATTTTGAAGATCACATAGGAGCCGTGACCAGGGGGGCTTTTGCACAGGTTCACCTGGTGCGCCAGTTGCGTCCCTATCTGGACTGAGACGCCCTACGCACAGTCACTCATGCGCTTGTGACCTCCCGTTTGGACTACTGTAGCGCTCTCTACATGGGGCTGCCCTTGAAGACCACTCGGAGGCTTCAACTGGTGCAGAATGCGGCCGCGCGAGTTGTAATGGGGGTCTCCCGATACTCCCATGTAACACCTCTACTCCGCGAGCTGCATTGGCTTCCGGTTGCCCTCCGGGTGAAATTCAAGGTGCTGGTGATGACCTATAAAGCCCTACATGGCCTGGGTCCGGGTTATTTGAGGGAACACCTGCTGCCGGCATCAAACGCCCTTCGCCCAGTGTGCTCCCACAGGGAGGGTCTGCTCAGGGTTCCGCCGGTAAGCAGCCGCACGAGTTGTGATGGGGGTTTCCCGATACTCCCATGTAACACCTCTGCTCCGCGAGCTGCATTGGCTTCCAGTTGCCCTCCAGGTGAGATTGAAGATGCTGGTAATGACCTATAAAGCCCTAAATGGCTTGGGTCCGGGATATCTGAGGGAATACCTGCTGCCAGCATCAAGTTCCCTTCATCCAGTGCGCTCCCACAGGGAGAGTCTTCTCAGTGTGCTGCCGGTAAAAGATTGCCGGCGGGTGACACCCAGGGATAGGGCCTTCTCAGTGGGAGCGCCTGCCCTCTGGAACCAGCTGCCGGTGGAGCTGCGGACTGCCCCCGACCTCTGATCATTCCGCCGGGGCCTGAAGACCTGGCTCTTTGAGCTCCCGGGCCCAGGCTGAGGAGAAAATTTTTAACTGGGGTTTTTAAGAGTACAGGGTGAATTTAATATTTTTTAACTTGGTTTTTAACTTTTGTATGTTTGATTTTTAATTCCCTGTAAACTGCCCTGAGTCCTCAGGGAAAGGGCGGTATATAAATGTAATAAAATAAAAATAAATAAATAAAAAAATAAATAAATCAAATATTCAAAAGAGAGCACTGAATTTCGAATACACTAAACATTAAAAAGGGATCATTCAAATTGAATAAAATTAAAACAACAGTTTTAAGAATTGTTGGGATTTTTAGAAGTTGGTTTAGCTTCTGATTGGCCTGCTTTTATTTTAAGGTCTTCCTGCAAGATAAAGAGTTCCCTTCCCTTTCAGAGACAAAGACTTCCGGTAAGTGCCCTGAGTAGATGATTTGAGTAGATGATTTGCTGGCTTTTTGTTTGCAGACAAAATTGCCATCGGATGTTGGATCCAAGTTAGCATAATCAATCTGGAAAAAAGAAGAAATTATTAAAATTATCAATGCAACTCCAGGCAGTCATTCCTTGTCAGTAGACTACAGAAATGCTCATTTTATAATTGACTTAGAATAGAATAAAGCTGGAAGGGACCTTGGAAGTCTTCTAGTCCAGCCCCCTGCTTAAGCAGGAGAACCTATACCATCTTGTCAGATTTTATACCAATGGTCCAACTCGCAAAGCAACCTTTATAGATACTATGCTCCTTCGAGCCTTATATCTTAATCACTTTTTATTATTTTCTTTATTACTGGTATATTGAAGAGATTATGACCCTTCAAAGTGGCCAGGTTCTACTGTATTAATTGGGTAATTTCCTTCTTAAAAGATGATGATGATGCACATTTGTTTTTATATGTTTTTTTTGTTGGACTTTGAAGCAAAAGGAAGGTTTGGAAAGTTAATAGTGGATTAAGGGATCAGAAGGATTTGGAATTATATTCTTTAAATTATTTATTTTCCCATTTTTCATGGGATAATGGATATTGTTTTAATTTTTCCTATACTAAGCAGACTTTGAAGACTAGATACTAGACCCAAAGAATAAAGAAAACAAAAATCCTTAAAGCAAATTGTTGGATATCTTTCACCTAAGCTTTTGAACAGAATAGATGAGATGCTTGATGAAATTAAAAGAACATATTCTTATGAACTTGTAAAAAAGAATGGGCTTCAATGAATGCTTATGTAATTAATTTGAAGGGAGACTTAAATGCAATACAAATGGATCTGGTGGTAGATTTATTCCCTAAAGAAGATGAACAGATATGAAATCAGAAAATTGATTTGGATATATTTTTTACTAGATATACAAAAGAACTCTGCTAAAATTAATCAGTTTTTAGAATGACAAACAAAAGAATAAATTTTATTTATGGGTACAAGAGAAATCTGTTAAAAGTGTTGAAGAATTTTCACTTTGAAACCTAGATGAACGGCAAACTATTTCTGAGACTGTTTTGGGTTTTTTTGTTTTGTTTCAAAGGATCAAGAACTATCTTTAAAAAATCAAGAAAGATCTATAAGATTGGTTTGTTTAATCAAAGTTTAAAGAAGAAAACAGTTATATCTGGTTGCCTTACTGTACTTTTGCTGACAAAGATCAACTGATGTAGCATTCTGATTTATTTTCCTTACCTAAAATGAGTTATAGAGAGAAGAAATTATGTGTTATTTAGAGAAAGTATTAAGCTATTAAAATTGTTTTTAATCTGCTGGAGTGAAAGTTGTTTCTATTTTCTTTCTCTTTCCTTTCTGTATTTTAAACAATTAGAAAGTGACTTGGATTAGCAAGGGAATATGCTATCTAAGAGGAATTGCAGATTGGCCAAAATCTAATTTGAAATTATAATTTGAGTCAAGGAAATGACTTTGATCTGAATTTGAAAGCAAATCATTACTTCAATAAAACTAAGTATATATAACTATGTATAAAGCTCCAAGGAGTTCTATTCAGCTTTTTGTTCAGACATGTAATCCAAAGAGTTGATCTGATTAGATTAAATTTGAATTATATTGTTGGTACCTTAGCTTCATAGCTTATTATTCATAGTAACCAGATTTTGATTATCTGGATCCCCTTCAGTCATATATCATGCCCAGTTAAAGTAAAGGTAAAGGTTCCCCCGCACATACGTGCTAATCGTTTCCGACTCTAGGGGCCGGTGCTCATCTCCGTTTCAAAGCCGAAGAGCCAGCGCTTGTCCAAGGACGTCTCCGTGATCATGTGGCCGGCATGACTAGACGCCAAAGGCGCACGGAACGCTGTTACCTTCCCACCGGAGTGGTCCCTATTTTTCTACTTGCATTTTTACGTGCTTTTGAACTGCTAGGTTGGCAGAAGCTGGGATGAGTAACAGGCGCTCACTCTGTTATGCAGCACTCAGGATTCGACCCGCCAAAGTGCCGACCTTCTGATCGACAAGCTCAGCGTCCTAACCCACTGAGCCACCGTGTCCCTGTCATGCCCAGTTATTCCCTTGCTAATCCAAATCATGGCCAGAAATAGCATTGGTTGCACTTGTAATGATATCTGGAAAAGGCGAGATAGGGAAAATTCATCAATCCTTGCTCTCAACTTCTCAATAGTCTTCAATGCCATTGACCTTGATATCTTTTTTTTTTTGCCAGCTGCAGGGCTGGGGCTAGGTAGTTCAGTCTCATGCTGGTTTGGTTCCTTTTTCCAAGGCCAGTCCCAATTAATGTAGATAGGGAGTGAGAGCTCCAGTGCATGGCCATTCCTTTGGGGGGTACTCCAGGGCTCAGTACTCCTTCAATTTCTTACCCAGCCACTGGGTGAGATCATTCACCACCATAGTAGTTAGTATCATCACTACACTGCCTTCTTTGCTTCTTTGCTTTCTTTGCCAAATCATCTTCCATGTCCATGCTTTTGAGTCATCAAACAAATCTCCCTGTGTTTTTATGTATATTGTTTGACGTAGAAAAAACCATCTGGTCACCATTTTTTTGAGAGAACTAACAAATCATCTATTTTTCCATCTCGATGTAGTTGTCCTGAACTGTTTATCTTCTCTTCAGTCTGTTCTTTTTCTTGATCTTCAAGTTCCTTCTGATTTATGTAGAAAGTCTTTTCCTTTTTCCATATTGTCAGTCCCTTTTCTGGGTTTTCCATTTACTGTGTTTGTTGATCAGTTAAATCTTCTGTCATAATATTTAATTGTTCCACTTTTTCTGTTATATTCTATATAGTTGATTTTTTTGTTGGAATCAAAGTTTGAGTTCGTGTATCTGAGCTGGCTTATTGTTCTTTTCTGTAATCTCTTATTTCATCAGTGGCTATAAGAATAGTTTGATGAATTGCTTTCAACGTAGAGAGAATCTTTCCTGATCTTCATCCATATTTTCTTAGTAGTGTATTTAGGCTAAAAGTTTACAATCAGAGAATGTAAAAAAAATCACTGAATATGGAACACAGCTGGGCTTCTCACAGCTGATATCTCAAGGTTACATAAATCTTATCTATTGTCTGGGCTACTGACCAGGTCTCTTTTAAGCAATAACAAGTTGAAGTATTAGGTTTAGCCACAAGTTTGCTTTTAAATCCAAAGTTTTTATAATCTTTTCAGTTTTGCTTCTTTTATATAAGTAAAAACCCAGACCTTTAGTAAGAATAGAAAATCTTTTAGTCCACAAACTTTAAAAAGTAAAATTCCAATTAGGATCAAGTTATTCTTTCAATGTTTTAAACTCCCCTGGATAGTCAGTTGCAGATGTTTCTAGAGGGAGGGATAAATTCTCCCTTCCCTCTCCACAGTGGGGAAAGTACTTTAAGCAGCTTATGCAGGTAAAAAAGATAGTTAGGATTTAAGAGAGGTAAATCTCACCCAGTCTCATCTGCACTGCTTTATAATTGCCTGGTGGTCACCCCTATAGGACGACTTTCAACCCTTTCCAGGGTCCCTCAGTGAAATAAAACTGGACGCGGAAGATGGACCTTGCCTTCCAGATGTCCATGGAGGCTGCATTGGCAAGCTGGAAGTCAGGAAACATGGATTTTAAGTAGTATACTATCATTTTATTTTTCTTTACTCTTATTCTTCTTTTTCTTTTTTTAGTCTTATTTATTTCTTAAGAAAGGTAAAACTATAGGGATGGCTTACATGAGAAAAAAATAGACTTAAATATTTAAATGTAATTAACTTTGAGAAAATCTTAACCAGTAAGAATGTCTTGAACATTGTGGGAAAAACAAATGTAAATAAGAACTGTAAATAGGATCTATGATGAGGCAACCAGAATGATTAGACAGAGAAGAAATATTATATTGATGTGATTATTATCTGTAGAAATATTAGAAAAAAATTATACTTAATTGTTATCTACCAAACAACAAGGATTGTATTAACTTAAGGTTAGCAAAACAGAACATTATGAAAAAAGAGGAAATTAAGTAAAGCTATTATGTGGATTATAGGTCACAGAAACCAACTGTTAGTGAATGTTAAATGTAAATGTAAACCCAGACAACACACTGTTTACCAAATATTAAGGTGACTATGTTAAAAATCAATAAAATATATTATAAAAAAGAGTGTTCAAAAGCTACAGCTGGTTCAGAATGCAGCGACAAGGACAGTTCTTGGAGCACCTGAGGTGTCTCATGTTACACCACTGTTATACAAGCTGACTGGAAGCCAGTTTGGTTCCTTGTCCAGTTCAAGATGTTAGTTATCCCCTTCAAAGTCCTTCATAGCAAGGGTCTGCATTATCAATCAATCAGAATAGAGCTGGAAGAGACCTTGGAGGTCTTCTAGTTCAGCCCCCTCCTCAAGCAGGAGATCCTATACCAGGGGAGGCAACCTTGGCTCTTTTATGACTTGTGGACTTCAACTCCCAGAATTTCTGAGCCAGCCATGCGGCCCTATACCATTTCAGACTCACAACTTCCACTGGTTAATTTTCCTCACTATTACCATAGGAAGTTTATCTGAGGAACCATCACATCCCAATGTGGTTGGCCTGTCCCATCTGCACCAGTTTAATAAATAAAATAAATTTGCTTCATTATTCAGGAATGAATCACTTCTTCACACAGTAGATGTTCACATATCTTAAATACAAACAGGGAAGAGTAGAGAAATTTGATATGATGCTTCTATGATTAGGAATTGTTTGAAAGTGATGAAGAAGTATATTTGGGAGGCGGGAGAAGTAGCATTAATTTATTTGGGGCTGACAGAATTTCGTATGAAGTAGATGATGAATAAGCACAAGCATGTAATATAGCCTTCTCTAATGCAGCCTAGTTATTCTTCAAATAGGTGGATTTCAATATTCAAAATATCCTAACCAACAATTCCAAGGAGAGATCTGTAGGATTATATTAAGCTAAAAAACAACAACCAGATATTAAGGTGGCAGGATCTTATATCCCTATTGGATATAGAAGATTTATTTTCAGGTTATAATTATACTTCTCAAAAGTACGTTTATATTTTGCTAAATTTGCATGTCAGACATTTCTGTTTGATTAGTTATTTCTTATTCACTGCAGGTACAGAAAAAATGTGACTATTCAATCTTTTAAAGGTGTGACATCAGCCTGGTTTGCATAGTTAAGACTGGGGCAGAGGCAGATCCCAGACAGGGCCTTTTTAGATAGCGCCTTATATAATTCTCTGAGGCTTCCAATTTTTATCAAAAGAAATGACAAAACTCTTTGGAGTATCTTGTGTGTCCTCCCCCGGGATGAGATCTGCCCCCACCCTCCTGACCTTCCATAAGGTCCTGGCTCTACAAGTTGGTCTGAGGCTCCAAAGGGTGAGTATATCATGCTGGAGGTAGTTGATGGCCCAATGGCAGATCCCAGCTCTCTACTTCGCATCCTGCTCCATCATAATTTGTATTTTTATCGTTATATATATTTTTATGGTTTTACCACTTTTAAAGATATAAGCCACCCAGAGTTGCCTCATGGTCAAATGGGTGGCAAACAAATTTAATAAATAAATAGGAAAGACTTTCTCTTTCACATTCTATCTGTCCCTTTAACATACCGTATATTTATTTTTCATGTATAATTCTTTCCTGTTTCACACACACAAAGTTAGTAGAATTTTGTTTTAAATGCTATTTCCTGTTTTATAAATTTAAAAAGTATGCACTGTGTCTTCAAGTCGTTTTTTTTTTACGTTTTCCTTCTAATTGTCAGTTGATGACAGAATACATTAATTGTTCTCTAATTCTGAAAACTGTAGGAATGTCATAGCTATTGGCTGAATTTGTTTTCGGCTCCAGAAGTTAAACTGGTTGACAGATGTTTGGAGAATTTCTCGTCTCTCGACCAGTGCTTTATCTGTTCAGAGTTATTCAAAATACAAATACCAGGCTTGCATAAGTGATGTATTATTGGAACTGGAATGTCAAGTGAGAAATATATTTAGAAAGACAAGTGTTGAAAAAGTTTACATGCATCTCAGAAAGAAGATATTTCTAACTGGAGCTTTAAGTATGAAGTTTGTACAGCTCAGTAAATTGTGCAAGATGAAAATATGAAGACCTTGAGTGCTGTATAAATCCCCCATGATGGTCAAACAGTGGTAAAATGCTTTGACAAATAGAAAAGAATTTCTAAGTATGCATTTTCTTTGCCCATAATGTATGAAGTTATTTCACTATAATTAAGACTATAAAATGTGAAGAGCATCTCACTATCTGAGCCAGAGTTAACAATTCTTAAATCAAGTCCAGCAAAGGCTAGTGTGTTCACCTTTAAGAGTCTTCTTTTTCATAGGCTAAAACCCTAATGCAAACAATGTACCCCTCATGAAGACAAGAAGAATGCTAGGCTCCTATTTCCCAAAAAGGAATAGAGGTAGTGTTAGTTGTTGGAGTTTAAAAGGTTCTTGATAAGCTCTACCTGTTGTTACAGCAACTTGCTCACTAATAACCAACCTATCTCTTCACAACAGAACAGGGGTCCCCAATCCCTGGGCCATGGCCTACTACTGGGCTATGGCCCATTTGGAACCAGCCCATGCAAGGGCTAGGTGAGTACATGTGTGCAGGTCCACCTGCACAAGTGATGCTACAAGTGGAGTTGCTTGCCATTCACACAGAACTGCTGATCTTCGAATCGACAAGCTCAGCGTCCTAACCTACTGACCCACCGAGTCCCTGACTTACATACATACATACATTTAAATGTTATCTAGGTTCCATTTTGTGGGGATTTTTTCCTATTATAACAATTTGTATAAATACTTTCCCCTAACCCATATCTTTTTGTTTGAAATCTTCCTTAATGCTTATATTGGTGCACATATTTTCTGCCTGGACAAAACCACCTATTAATGTTTACAGAATGGCAATATCGTAAAGGCAAGTGTAGGCTATATTGGCGTCTGCATTACTTGCCAAATGTGAATTAAATTCATTCTTATTAAAACAACAGCAATACTTTGTTTTCTTCTCTGTTCTAAGCATCCTAGCATTAACTGGTATGGGTAAAAGGATTCCAAATAAACTTTCAATGTTCTTTTAATTTTATAGAAATTACAGAAGGAAATAAAACATTAAATATGTTTTCCATCATGATGTAGCCATAGTACCCAGCTTCATAAAATAGATTGAAGAGCTGACTCTTGACTTCCAAGGAAAGAAGCAACAGTATTTTAAATTGATCTGCCTACTGAGCCTGTATTCCTGCTTAAATCTTTCCCAGCTAAGCATAAATAACTAGAAATAGAAGACAAGTAGCATTATAAATAGTTAGGCTATGCATTTGCCTTGTGTTCAGCATTTGTTCTCTTCTCATATCATCCATTTTAAATTAAACTTCCATCTATTTTTAATCCCATGTCAAAAAGATGCTGAACATTTTAAAAAAAACAACAACCCAGAAATGTTCGCAGAGATACTTGTAACTGAAATGTTCAGTAACTAAGGCCCAATGTTAGAGCAGACATTGCTATCAAGATTACCCAGGCGGTGGATTATCAGCTTTTCAGAAAACCTGACAAATACAGTATAATAGGGCCAGAAGGTACTGATACACTATAAACAGGATACTTGTTATTTAATTTTACCCACAATATAGTCTTAATAAGTCTTTTTCATCTTATAATCCTCCAGATGGGTTACAAAAACCATTAAATTCAAGAACACCAAATTGGGAAAGGGATAGTCTATATTCCTATAAACGGTTTTAATAACAATAAAAAAATATCCTCACTCAGTTGATGGATCATAGCAAGGACATCAACATATTATTTTTTACCAAAAAAACTAAACTGGATCTTGAATCTCAGTTATAATTCTGGAGCTATCAGTTGCCTTTTCTAGTTCTTATATAGAAGAAAAAAAGGAGATTCTGCTGGTAATATAGAGTTAAGCTGGAGAACAATGTTCCTGAGCTGGCAACTGCAGAACAACCTCAAAATACTTTAATGGCACTTTAATTAAGAGGCAAGAATATAAGAAAGATAAATGTCATCTTTAACTAATGCATTTTACTTTTCTGCTGGAGCTTCTCTTAGGACTGACTATCATCGCATCTGACTGATTATTACCAGACGTAGATATGTATTCTAGGCTGCCTGCCAGAATGCAATTTTTCCCGATATGATTCTTGATCAGACAAAAATATTGTCCACATAGTTTCAATTACACCTTACTCAGCCAATAGAATGGAAGACATTTTTTTTAAAAAAAATCATGTCATAGAACAGAAACTAAGTAATAACAATGCTACTAAAATAAAAAGTTGTCTATGCAGTAGGAGATAATTGATTTTAGAGCTCTCCTAGACTGATAGGTGAAGTACAAATGAAGGTTACATTATTGGCATACAAGGACGTGAATCACCAGATTGGTGAAATGCTTTTATTTAATTAATTAATTTAATCAGATTACTTGTAGAATATGAAGAGCTAGCTTTTATTTTATTTTTTAATACATGAAAAGGTGAACATTTTTTTAATGATAATGATAACTTTATTGTCACTTTGAATGTACACCAATTGGCATACATCAAAATGAAATTTCGTTGCATACAGCTCTCAAAGGGTCACCACCTCTGATATATACTCCTTGTTCGTGGCCCGCTCAAATTTCACATTGTCCATTTTAGTCTCTAGGGAGTGAACGATGGCAAACAGGACAGATGGAAATGGGGCTCCATGTGGATTAGCCCTCAAATTCGCTTGTATTCTGACAACCTCGCCTTCTTTCCTTTTTCTGATCCTGACTCTTACACCTTTTCCTTAAAGAGGCCTTGCTTCTTTTCGCCCCTGGAGCACACTGCCGCCACCACCAACTCCTCCAAAAGCCTCTCTCTCTTCCTCTGGGCCTGCCGACAGCCTCATCCAGTTCCTTTGCTCCATAAGCTCCAGGTCCTCTCCTCTTCTGCCTCTTCTGGAAACAGCCCTGATTTGCAATACAATCCATCACTAGGCCAGCAGTCAGATCTTGCTGCTGGTAGAACAAATTCAAACAGCGCCAACGACTTTTAATGGTCTCACCAACAGTTCCAAAACAACTAGAAACTCGCCATGCCAGCAAAGATTGTCGGTCGTATGTCGTATGTTACCTTAGTTCCACCATGTTGCTCAAACACATTAAAGAAATTGAATAATAATAATAGCCTCTAATAACTTCATAGCATAAGAGAAAGAAAGAGAGGAATATCCAGGCAATCCAAAGCATATCAAAACATCTAAAAAAACTGAAGACCAATAAGCTGTTTTCAGCAAAAGAACAAGAGTAATCCTTGACTCACATGATGATTTGTGTTCTCTTTGCTCCTCTCTGAATCAAGAATATTTTGGGGACAATGACTTGTAGTGCAGAAACACCTGTCCTCCTGGGTCTGTGTTCTTGTGCAAACAAACTGCAGAACTGGATGAAATACCCCAAAAGAGACAAAACAACCCAGTATTTAATGACATTGTTGCTAGACAATGTCTGTTGACTGCTGAAACAAGTATAGCAATATCTGAGCAGTTAACAATAATCAGCAGGTAAGAGGATAAGCTGAAAATATCTTAATAGTTTGGGTAAGCCCACAGTAAAGATTTGAATGCTCTTCCAAAAGATAAAAATCTCAAACCACAAACTGCTAACAAATAAGTCTTGAACACCACCTGTACAATTCAGCATAATCCTGAAGACTGTATTAAATATTAATTATCATTGTTTACTAGGAGAAAGATGGTCATCCAAAGATTTATTGTGTATTCCTTAAGCAATGCATATTTTATAGAATACAATATATTTAACTTGATTTTCTCTTCTTCCAATAATATTCTCTTTTGCCAACCTTGAATTAATACAATTCTTATTATTTTGATAAATAACAGTTAAATATAGACATTTTCTAATATTTCTACAAATAATAACCACACCAATATAAAGCTTCTTTTCTAACTGATCATCCTGATTGCCTCATCATAGATCCTGTTTCCAAAATTCTTATTTAAATTTGTTTCCCCTACAATGTTCAAAACATTCTTATCAGTTAAGATTTTCTCAAAGTTAATTACACTTAAGTAATTAAGCCTTTGTCCTCATACAGGCCATCCCAACACTTTTACATTTCTCATGTCTTAAAAGAGAGAGAGAGAGAGAGGGAGGGAGGGAGGGAGGGAGGGAGGGAGGGAGGGAGGGAGAGAGAGAGAGAGAGAGAGAGAGAGAGAGAGAGAGAGAGAGAGAGAGAGAGAGAAATAAGAAGATAGTATACTACTTGAAATACATGTCCCTCTTAGGCTAATGTACCTTTATATCCAGAATTTTTCTCTTCTTTTTAACCATATTCATTTGTTTAATCTTTAAATGTGAATTATAGAGATTAACTGGTATTGATTGTTTTTTTTAAATATAAACCCAGACAACACACTGTTTACCAAATATGAAGGTAATTATATTAAAAAAATCCATAAAATATATTTTTTAAAAAATAAGATAAAATACATGTTTTTACGATGACCTATACTTGCTAAGGTCTGGAAGAAAGAGGACTATATAAATGTTACTGTGTGACAAAAGCTAACATTTTTGGAGGGTAATTTTCTCTTGAATTATATACCTAGTATTTGGAATTTGTCAACTTGAACAACATACCGTAGATGGATATTGCAACATCAGCAATATAATTACCGTATATGGCCTATTGATTCAATGGATTGAAGATCTGATTAACACTTGCTACCTATAAATGAACTATCTATAAACTGTTTGTTATTCTAACAACATATTATATATGTATCTTTTTATGCAGTATTTTTTCATTTATTTCTAAGCACTTTTTTGATAATGTATGTATTTTCATCTTTTATTCCTTTTGCTTTTGTTCTTTTTCTGTTATCTTAAAAAGAAAATAAATTTATTAAAAATAAGCATGCCATCAGAAAGAGAAGAGCATTAGAAATCTCAAGTGCTGCATAAATAATATTAAGCAATAACCTTAAACAATAAAAATAGAGGCAGATTTTATAACATCTTTGAAGAGAAATGACTTAGGCTAGTCTTTTTGAAGTATTTCTTCCAGATCAGACTGAGAGTTTGTTCCAATGAAGAACAGTTACTCCACAAAGCATTTTTCCTGGTGACAATTTCATTTAGGCTGCCATCTTTGGCTAAAATTCAGGCAGCCAATTAAATGCAGCAAAGAGATACAGATCACCTTAACTGTTTGGTGCCGTGTAGTGGATATCCAGCTTCCTACAGTCTTCCTACAGTGAGATACCACTCACTCTTACTAAGATGGACCTTTGCTAAGCTTCAAAAAGGGGTAATAAAATTAATCAGGATTACATGGGAATGTTTCTTGATGTGATGTATTATTACCTAATAAACAAGGCTTTATAAAATAGCATCAAAACTTAGAAATGGCCCTAGAATTGTAGTATTAACCATATCACCTCTTTTTTATTGGTGAGATAGGTTCAAAGTGTACTTCTGTTGTAATTCTTTCAAGTTTTTACTTGAACCAATTAACCTTTCTTGAAAAGGCTGGCAAGGTAGGGAATATTTAGTGGGAGTCAACTCTTGATGTTGGTAAAATATGGATTTATTATTTTCCATAGTTTATCTAAAAGTATTTTAGATGCTTAGCAGCCAAAACTGGCTAATTGAAGCATTCCTAGTTCTTCATTTTAAGTAATAGCTTTTAGATAGCTCTAATACATATAAACTCTGGCTGAATTAAACTAACTGGCTAGGAATACAAACTTTCCTAATGTGCCTGTTACGGGGATCTGAACTCTTAGGTTGCTCTAAACGTGCTAGCCATCAGACACAGAAACCCAAGTGAGCAGATTTCAGACTTAAATGAGGCCTTCAGATACCATATTAAGTGGATTTCCAACCAGATTATCTACCTAGTTGCTTTCAGACAGCACTCATCTCCCATGCTTACCAATGGCAGGATTCCTTTTCAAAACCAGATATGAAATCCAGACCTGACTCTTCCCAGGAAACAGCCAACCTCTCCACCACTCCAGGTTTAAACCTGGCAACATTTCCAAATTCTTTTGTAGGATAGATAGATAGATTGACATTGAAGTAGCCCTACACTGTCCCAAGTCGTGTTCTCATTCCAGATAACAGGACCAGGAATCATACCCCGCCAAGCCAGCCTCTAAGTGCAATCCAGGTGAAATAAAAGTCCCTACAGCAAAGTCCAACTGGAAAGGTACAAATTAGATCTAGCCCTATATCAACAATAATTGTTCCATACCTCTTCCAAGATGCACTTCCTCAGAGGTCCTATCCACTTTATCTATTGGTAAAGTCAGCTTCCGTGAGACTGAAAGGCTACCAAAATCGCAACCAGTATCTTAAAACTGAACAAAATTATAGTATCAAGTTTTAATTGACTCTCCAATGTCCCAGATAAAAATGACACCAAGGATGTTGAATTATTTTATTCCCTAATAATAGATCCACAGAAAACTTTGCAATTCTACTCCAATATTCTGCCTACCATGTTCTAGTAGCATGACCATCTCTAAGCTGGGAAGAGGACTGGCACTCAACTTCCTGAATGCTTCTAGCAGCCATCTTACAATTTACACTTCCCTGTAGTGTTCTGGTTTCATTGCCATGTTGAAAAAAATCATTTCAATCTATTTTTTAAGAATTTAATTGTTAACACTAAACATTATGACTATTTCTTTTTCAATCCCCATATATCCATAATTAAACAGCCTGTTTCTTCCTGCTTCACAAGAAACCCAAGTTTTTGTTTTTACCTTCATTATTTATTATGTGTTTGGTCATTTAACTTTGTTGTAGAAAATAAAAGATTCCCTTGGGTTCTATTCTTTACTTCCATCATCCTAAGATAGTTCACATAACATTTCTGGTAGTGGGGGAAAATGTACTTAAAAGAGCTTTTTGGGGCTGATGTTAGGTTAATTCCAAAGGAGATAAGCTAAAAAAGCTACAAGAAAAATAGGCATAAAGTTGAAATTTCCAAACTATACTTTTCACCTCTGAAAACAATTGAAGATACCCAAAGCGAGAAATCTTTTGTGCAGCAAGGATAAACTTTGCTCAGTGGTTGCTTATGATTGCATCTTTTCTAACACTAATATAAAGATATTTTAGCTATAAATATCTTTGTAGGAACACAACACTTGGATGCTTTAACTGTACACCCACACTCACAATTATTTGATTATTGCTGAATTATGATGCGAGGTTTATATGCTTCCATTTGACAGCTCCTAAAATAGATGGATTCTAAACCTTTTGTATGAAAGCTTCCAAACATTTCTGTTATGGCTAGGTAGGTTATCAGCTTTTAAAAATGTAATTTTAGTTTCAAGAATCTCTGCGATAAGAAACCTAAAGAAATACAACAGAAAGTCATTTTTAAGCAGATTCCACCTGGGAAATTTAGGCGATGAGAAAAAGAGGATATCAATTCTCATGATATAATATGGGCCACTGCTGTGCCTTAACAAGCCACAGGCTTACCCACCTGATTTCTACTTTTAAAAAATGACTATTAAATTTTTAAAAAAGATAAAAATAAGAGCTAATAAAGTTAAGAAAGAAGAAAAACAAATGTACGAAAAAGAAAGAAAAGTATAAAAAAGAGAAGAAAATATAAGGAAATTACTTCTGATTTCTTTTATGGCAGTTTTAGCAATAGCAATAACACTTAGACTTATATACCACTTCACAGGGGTGTCAAACTCAATTTCATTGAGGGCCACATCAGCATTGTGGTTGCCCTCGGGAGGCCGGGTGGGTATGGCCAGGGTGGGTGCAGCCTACTGGGTGGGTGTGGCTGGAGTGCACATGGCCTACTGGGTGGGCATGGCCAGCTCTACATCATTGGCATCAAGGGTGCCTATGGGGGCCTGGGCAGGAGTGGGACAGATCTGGGGCTCTCTGGCAGAAGGAGGGTCTCTGGGCCAGGGCCAAGGCAGTGGGGGCTGTTCCCTCACTGTTTCCAGGATGGCTTCGGGGGCCACATGAAACCACTTTGTGGGCCGGATCCGGCCCCCAGGCCTTGTGTTTGACATGTCTGCTTTACAGCCTCTCTAAGTTGTTTACAAAGTCACCATATTGCCCCTAAGAATCTGGGTCCTCATTTTACTGACCTCGGAAGGTTGGAAGCCTGAGTTGGGAGGAAGGAAGGGAGGGAGGGAGGGAGGGAGGGAAGAAGGAAGGAAGGAAGGAAGGAAGGAAGGAAGGAAGGAAGGAAGGTTTCTGATGCATCTTGCCTGCTTTCCACAAGGAAACACAATAAGAAAGCTGGCAGGAAGTCAGAAGTCTTTCATGCTCCTACTGCTTTTTTTTGCCCACCATGGTCATTTGTTTAGGTAAGGAAATATTTCTCTGAAACAATGACTCAACAAGGGACTGGTTGTTTAGTTAAAAATAAAGTTCTATAAATGGGAAGGTGCCACACTGAAAAACAAAAGTTCAGCCTTATTCCAGCATTTTTTATTTCCAGAAATGCCTCTGTGTTCCAAATTAGTTAGACCAAAAAATGGGTGTTTGTTATTGGGGGGAAAAAAAGCTGAAGAAAAGGAAGGGTATTAGGAGCATTCTGTGAGGGGAAAGGTGATAAATGAAGGACTGGCAAATAACATGTTACATTGTGGACCATGCTTTTCTCTCCATAAGAACCAGTATAGTAATGGGGCTATTAACAAAGCAACTATTTTGCGAGATTGTTCTCAACTTATTCTCAAAGGTCCAAAAGTATCCACTTGTACAAGAAGATTGCAGATTATGTTAATCAAGACTTACTTTAAGATAGATAGATAACCTTTATTGTCATTTTATTTTTACTGTGGGCACAACGACACACATCAAAAATGAAATTTAGTTGCCTGCTCTCAAAGTGAAACACATACATGACACACACCTAAACATACTATAAAATACTTATCAAATCAAAAATGATACTGCAGTGAAGAAGAATGCAACCTTTGTGAGCCTGTAATGTATTTGTGGGCCAATGTGTCCAACCATCACCTCAGTGAAAAAAAATCAAAATTCAAGCCTCTCTTAACAGAAGAATGTTTAATCTCTGCTTAAACATATCCAGTGAAGGGGAGTCAACCATTTATTTACCTTCTACCTGTCAAATAAACATATTTCATTTGATTCCAGCAATCTATATAATACAAAATTTCAATAATTCATATATAAAAACATGAAAAGATGAAGAATACATACAGCAAGTATAAAAATGTGTGTGTGTCATCACAAAGAACTGTTGTTATTTTTAGCTGGTACTGAAACTGCATTATCTAATCCTTCACCCCCTTCTAATCATATCACAAACTTAATTTGCTTTAAGGTTTTGTTATTGCTTTGAGTAAATGGCAATTTCAATACATTTGAGTCATCTCTATGAACAATTCCACCCATCCCAAATCTTGGATTCTAATGATTTTATATGAATTTGGTAAAAATATCATAGCAAGATATCACTTCAATCAATAGTGTGTGAAGTTTGTATAGTATGCTATGTAGTTTTACCACTTTAGAAATAGAAAAAACTATTTCCCACATGAAGAGAAGCAGATATGTCAGAAATCTAAAGAGATTCTCTGGTCAGGCAATGGGCATCTCTGAAGTATCGCATTGAGTGATTGGGAAGTTGTTGAAGCTGAACATTTAAAACTAATATTCTTTATTCTGAAGTCCTAAATTTCACAGAACGTGAATAATTACTAAATAAGACTTCTCCAATGTTCAAACCAAGAATCTCTTTCATTTTACATAAATTGTTCCAGAATCTATTCAACTGAAAATTCCTTGGGGACCCTAGCTGCATTTACTAAAAACTGTAATTAAGCAACATACAGAAGGCAATATATTCCATACTAATTTTAAAAAATGGACAAGTAAGGATATTATACCTCTATGAGCATATGGAGTGGTACAGCCAAGTTGGGCAGAGACCTCTCAGAACATAAATAATTATTTTTGTGATTGCTGTTTTATTAAAACTATCACTGAATAATTTCTAAATCAAGGTGCAATGAACTTTCTGAGATGGGAGGAAAACATAGTGAATTGAATTGAACTGGACACTTTATTTGGCCAAGTGTGATTAGACACACAAGGAATTTATTCCAGTGCACAAGCTCTCAGAATAATGATAATCATAAAAATAATACCAATAAAGCTATTTTTATAATATATCCCTAAGTTAGTTCTTTTAAGAGCCATGGTAACGCAGTGGTTAGAATCCAGTACTGCAGGCTACTTCTGCTGCCTGACAGCTGACAGCAGTTTGGCAATTTGAGGCTCATTGGATTCAAAGTTGACTCAGCCTTCCATCTTTCTAAGGTCAGTAAAATGAGGACCCAGATTGCTGATGGCAATATGCTGACTCTAAACTGCCTAGAATGGGCTGTAAAACATTGTGAAACAGTATATAAATCTAAGTGCTACTGCTATTGCTATTGTAAAGTTGCTGTTGTTATTTCTGGTTCAGCAATTGGTTGTTGTGATCTAAGAAGAAACCATTTTGGGGGGATTTTCCATATAAATGCTAGGCCCTATATTGAATTTTTAAAGGATGAGAAAAAATGTATATGTCTTGTGTGTTGTATTGATTCTCCTTTAAGCTCACTGAAGCTTTCATATTCCAAGGACTCAAAAAAGTAAAATATAAGAAAAAGGAAGTAAGGGGGATGAAAAAAGTGCCTGATGTCATGACTATACATGGTTGTGATCTTAGATATGTTCTAATAAATTTCATATATACAAATTGCATTCTCTTATATGCAAATATGTACTATGTTGCACCAGTGATTTTAATAAACCCTTGGCATGATCTAATTGTCCTAATGAAAAGAACCACCCAACAATACTTGTTAACCTCCTATTTGGGGAAAAAACAAGTTTTAACTCTTAAAATCCAAACTGTATCCATGCTTTATCAGATAGATAATTGTCTTAGTAAATGGAAAACAAAAAAGGAAATCAAGTAGGATGTCTTTATATTAATAAAGCTGCAGGCTATTTCAATTGTTGTGCTTGGTAGAATAGAGCAGATACATACTGTATATACATAATACATATTCATATTCATTTGGATATTTCATTGGGTAATGTGAGATGAACAGCTGATTGTCAAAAGTTTACAACTGACAACAGGTGCTAGATCAACACAGCGTCTAGAATCTGGCAGCCTGATCCTGCTTCCCTGGCCTGGGCCTTCCCTTTATATCAAAAAAGCATTTGTGACTTCATGGCACTGCCCCACCTCTTACATTTCTGCCCAGATTGCTGAAGGAAACATTGCCATTCATGCTACTTTCTAAGAGACATTCAAGAGAGAAACAAGAAACTGTTTCAAGGAAGCCAGGAAGAGTTTGTGAGTGGGAGCATTGCTGTTTTCAAGGAAGGTAAAAAGATATGATCATTGACAGAGACTGATATCAGAAAAAGCTAACTTATGAAAAGGTTGAAGGAGAAAATACAATGTCAGGATACCAGTATGGATTGTTATTTGGTAGTTTGCTGAACTTGACCCATTCTTTGAAAAGCTGCACTGCTTTTTATGGCTTTGATCTTATTGTCTGTTAGGCTGCCTTTTACACTGAACATTCAAATGACTGTCTCCTTTTATGGAACAACATTTTTCCCCATTACAGTTATGACTTTATTGGAGCTTTAACAATCCCTTATTCATTACTTCAAGAAAATGTAAACTTTATTAAAAATTCAGATTGTCTGACTAATCTATATAGAGGAGGAATTGTTCTATATTTAAGTCTGTTAAACCTATCCTTAAAAATGGTTTTCTTCAAGTTTTCAACCCATTGCAGTGGGCTCTTGAAAATTTAGAAATGACTTCATAAAATGAACTTTTAAAATAATATGAATGTGGGGAAAAATAAAACATAGATATAGCCATCTAAATGGTAAATTTTGGCTACTGATCTTTTAAAACTGGTTTTGAATATCTATTAATTTAATCAAGACTGGAATTGAATTGGAGATGTTCTCTCTCTCTCTCTCCCTCCCTCCCCCCTTCCTCTCTCCCTCCCTCCCAACTCTCTCTCTCTCTCTCTCTCTCTCTCTCTCTCTCTCTCTCTCTCTCTCTCTCTCTCATGATACCTTTTCATGAAGGCATGCACATATGCCCCAGGGAATTTAATTAGTACATATATTCTGAATTAGGTGGTACATATGTGAACATGATTTATTTTGTTTTAACATTACTAAATAATTTAGATGCCTTGACATGTATGACATAAAGTTTTTTGATTTATAAAAAAAGGAAATGTAGTGGGGGTGGAAATATTTGACTGACCTCTAGATGGCAGTATTGAGATACAGAAAGTTATAACTCTGCTACCCCCTGGATATTTAAAGGCCAGATGTGATAGCACAAAGATGAAATGAAATGAAACTGGTTAATGTATTTGTGGGAAGAATCCAGAAAAAGAAATATTTTGGGAAATATTAAAAAAGCAGAATATATTTCCCCAAAGGATTTCAAAGGGAGAACACCCCCCCCCCCAAGTCTCTCTGCCTCAGACAGAAACCAGATCTGCAGAAATGCAGATGTGATAATCTTGTCGGAAGATTGGAGTCAGGAAACTGGATTAGGAAGAAAGATCCCTAGAATCAACAATCCCTCACACCAAAAATTCAACAGTCATCAGCCCCAGCCCCAGGGAAGCAGGGTATGAACTTTGGGACGTAATAGGATTAACCCACCACCATCAGAATACTAGAAAGGCATACTCAAAGTTCAAAGGTCAAAGTTCATGCCACAGGAACAATTCCAAACAAAAACTCAAGAAGGTATAAAACCCACTCCCTAGTATATGTGTTCTCTCTTGGCTTCCAGAGCCATCTTTCTGTCTGGCTCTCTTCTTCAATAAACTACAGCCTTCTTTCTAAAGCAGTCACCATGTTATTTATTCCCGGCTTGGACTGTACCCTGATGAAGACTTTTCCTTCAACAGTGTCAATTCCTAGGGAAATAATGGCATCAAAATATTATTATGTATTTAGTATTATTAGAGTGCTGTTTTGATAGTTGTTATAATGTGAAATTAAGCTATTTCTTAACTAAAGATTGCGGGTTATTAGAGTAATAAACAAGTATGTTTGCTGTGGTATTTTCAATGCCATTTCAGATGTGTACATGCATTACTGAATAACTGTATTCTTCCTTTAAGAGAAGACATTTCTAACTTTGTCATGGCAAAGGTTAGTTTAACACTTTGCACTGAATTTTGGTGGCAAAGGTAAGACAGATGTCAAGAAATTCTGCTCCAGCTTCTCAGCTTTTTCATTGAGAATGTCAACTGATTTATTTCAAACTCTCCCTCAAACCGTAAGATTCTATTTCAATGGATTTTATTACTGATCTTCTGCCCGTACAGGGTTTCATATTCATTTTTGTGGTAGTGGATTTGTTCATTTCAAGATAGTTCATTTCATTCTTTCAAGGGCCTTCTATCAACTCAACTGTGCATTTTTCTGTTGGCCATGTTTTAAAGTATAGGGGCTTAATCAATCATATCATCTTGGATCACCAATCTGTGATGTCCAGGTTTTTCAATCTATTAGATATTCAGATTTATTTATTATGCTTGTATTATCCATTCTCTCATGAATCATCAGAGTAAGTGAATCAATTATTAGAACAGTTCTTGAAGTGCTTTGTCTTTTATCTTGACTGAACATTTGCCTCTTTCAGAAATTGTCTAAAACAATGCAATATATTCCTTCACTGGCATGCCTCAGTTTCAATCTTCCATTGATTCTTGCAGCTCTAACTTTTGCTTAGCATACTTAAGATTTTTGGAAGGGACTTGGTATGGCTTTCTACTTATCTGAAAAGATGGATTCAAAGTTTATTGCCAACCTCCTCTGTTACCTAGTAAGTAATGCACAAGTATTGTGAGGAGGGGGGGGAAATATGGGTCATATACTCAGCCATAGAAATTGATTAGATGATTTGAAGCTAAACTCTAACAGGCCTATCTCCCCTCCCCACAGTTTTCTCCTTCGGGGAATAAAATTAAGAATTCCATGTAAATGACCATAAAATAAAATTTTAAAAAATCATCTCAGTTTGTAAATTGTGATTCACAAACACTTTCCAGTAGTTTGTTGAAAATTTCATTTCCTACAATATCAGCAGTTGATTTATTATGGGATAAGAATGTTTTGATCTGCATATGTTAAAATGCAAATTATGATTGTGTTTTGATTTCTAGACCAATTCTCACAAAAGCTGATCAGTTTAAAATTTTTTCTGAGAACCTCTTAATGGTTTTAAGTGCTATGACGAAAAGCAAAGTTTCAGAATGGATGTGAGAAACTGAAATATGGTTTTAAGATTATTTTTAATACAAGTTTATTTTGGACATTTAAAGAAAATAAGACAATGGTTTGGAAAAGACACACATACTACCCTTTTTATTATATTTAATTTAACATTTCTGATGAAGATTAAGTCCAAAGCCAAAGAATATATAAAAACAAAATCAATGTTACGGTACATATTTTATTTAATTCTAATATCACAACTGTGTGTTTTCATGAGTAGCATTTATTTACAGTTTCTGAGGAAACTGATCTTATAGCCATATAATTTGTTGTATTATATAGTATATTACACCCATAACTTGCCCTCTTATCATCATTTCAAAATTTCCTGAGTATTTAACTAGTAATTATTTGGCGGCTTTTCATAAGAAAAAGCAATTGCATTTCTAAACCAGATACCCCCACATCCCCTTATTTCTGTAAAAAAATTAGACTTTTAATATGACAATACACAAAGAAAATGTTACTGCTGATTCTTTTGCTATAGCAGCTGTTGATTAAATTCACAAGGAGCCTTGATGCCATGTTTGGCTATAATGCTATAAAATAGATTTTGGAAAAAATTCTTTTAAAATAGTCCAACATAGAACATTCTGACATTTAAATTATTTATTTAATTAATTGTCCAGTATTTTTATAAAATTTTATTAAAAATATAAAATATTTTTGTTTTGTAACCAAGATTAAATATAAAATTGAAATTTATTCAAATGCAGAAGCAATACAAAAGCTGAAAGTCAGAAAATGGAGGCCCTCTCAATTCCTAATCTCCATAAAATTATTTCTTAAGGCAAATCCACCCAGCACTGTAAAAAAAATTATTGTAGATTTTAATTGATTTCTATCTTTTCCCATTCCGAGTTATCAGACATATATGAAGTGTTCATGTACCCTATATTACAGAGGACAATATTATCTGAAACATTTCCTACCCAGAGCTATTTAAGTTTAGTTGAAGATAACCATAGGATGGCAAAATGACAAACTTGGCCACAAGATGTCACCAATGCCATTTAAGATTTTTTAAGTCCAAAATTTTTATAATCCTTTTTCCAATTTTATTTCTTTTTTGTAAATAAAAACCAAATTCTTCAATAAAGATAAGAAATCTTTTGGACCCCAAATTTTAGAAGCATATACTGTAAATCCAGTTAGATTAAGGTATTCTTTCAGTGTTTTAAGTCCCCTGGATAGTCAGTCGCTGCTATTCTTAGAGGGTGGGATAGAAGTTCCCTTCCCCCTCTCCTCACAGCGGGGAAGATACTTTGGGCAGTTTTTTTTAAAAAAACAAGTTTTATTGGTTTTTCCAGTTAAAATCTATATATTTAGAAAGCATCATGATGACTGGGTAATCACAGATTCAGTAACAGAGTTTTCAGTACATAATTCAGGTTACATTATCAAAATAGCCTTCTCAATTTCCCTCAACATTTCATACAACCAGTTTAAACTAATAAATTTCTAGAAATAGCATAGTCAGTTGAAAAATTTGTCAATTCAATTTCATTGATATATCTATGTCATGTTATTAAATTTTACCTAATTTTGATTTTATTTATATTATTCAAATTTAGCCTTTAACATCCCAAATAATATTCACAACCCAAATTTCCCTTAATTCATTACAGCAAAAACTATAGCATCTAACATGTACACAGTGGCTGAGTAGCTATGTTTTACCTAATAAACATTGTCTGTTTCACATCCTAATACATCACACGTTACTGACAGGAACACAGCCTATGTTTATCAATCTACAACTATTTATACACAACCAGATTCTATTTTAAATTTTAGCTAATTCTTAATTCTTAAATAGAATAATCAAACGTCTTTTAACATCAAACGTGGGATCTATAAACCAAATTTCCATTATGTCAGTGCACAAATAAGCCTAATACATACATAAACACATTCTAGTTCTGTCTCATAAACATTTTCTATTTTAGATCCTGATAGATCACTGATTACTAAAAGGATAACCTTTAATGGTTCTCTAAGAACTCACTTTTTAAATCTAACTCTGGCTTTCTTTTTTTGCCAATCAGGTTTCCAGACCAAGGCCTTTGAATTGCCATAGGTCTCCCTTTGCTCCAATACATATTATTTGAATCAAAGAAGGTCATCTAGCCATCAGTGATCCACAAAAACCATTTGTAATCATTATATTGTTGCCCTGTCAGTTCTACTCTCTGTATTTGCTCTAAAAACTTTATCTTCAGTTCGGTCTGGATTCCTCTTCCATCAAGATTCATCTGCTTTAAGTAAAGAGTCTTATCCAATTTTGTAATTAATGCTTGGCTATCCAGGCTTTCAGGAAACTGTCTGTGTAGATCTTCCACATCCTCTATGTTAGCATCACTATCTTGTACATAGTATACTTCTAAGTTATAGGCTCTTTTGATGGAGTCAAACGTTGAGTATTAAGTTTTCCCATAGTTTGTTGTTGGTCCTTAAGGTTATTTGCCATAGTGATAGTTCCTTGTACTTTTATAGTTGTCGGTTCTTTGGATAGTTGTTGCTTATATTACTCTGTCTCAATAGTAATATCTTACAATTTTGTTATATTCTGAAGTATAAATTCTTTAGTTGCAGTCTGGGTTTCAATTCATGACTTAAGGTTGGCATGTAAATTATTAAATCTGGAGATAGACATATCAGTGACACTGTAGATTGTTTCAAGTATGAGGTTATAGTCAAGTGAAGTTTGTGGCTGATCCTTCTCCATTTTGTAATAATTATAGTCCTTGGTGGAGGCTATTTTTCAAACAAAAATTAGTAAGAGTCCACCTCCACAAGTCTAAGCCAAATTCATCTCCAGCTGTTTCAGGTTTTTATTTTAATGCCAAGGCCAGCCCAAAATGTAAGCAAGCTTGTTTGCCAATAGTATTCACTAGATATCCCCAGAGTACTTCAAATCCTTTTCAGACAGTATCTTTTTATTTATTTCTTTTTTTTGTCCCCTTTTTTAGACTAATCGGTAGAATAGTCCATTTCTGTAAATATAGGAACTTTGGGCCAAAATTAGAAAGGCAGTAAGTTCAATAAATCAATATAATTTAGTAGAAGGCTTTTTCTTTTCTCTCCCAATGTAGACAAAGGTCACTCTTAAGAAGGGTGGGGGAAAAAATCCCTTCCCTCTCTCCTTGCAGGAGGAAGCAGGGAAAGTAGACAATTAAGAAAACAAGAAGGCAATTCTCACCCAGTTTTCAAGTGCTTTCAAGTGCTTTGTTGTGCTTTTGGCTTCGGCAGGAAACGGCTAAATCTCCGGTCCTTTCGCCGTGGCCTTAAAACACTTCTTTTCCATCAGGCTGACCTGGACTGATGACAGGGATTTTAAAATGTTTTCTTTATTATTTTTAACTCCAATTTTAATTTATTCTATTGGGGCTGTTAATTTAATTCTTTTTAACTTTTGTATTGTTGTATTTTATTGTTGTTAGTGTTAAAGAATTTGTTGTGCAGAGGTCTCCTTGTGCTACCAAAGAGTTCCACAGACAAGGAAGGGTACTAAGAGCAGTAAGAGTCACACAGTAACCACAAGAGTACACTGAGTTGTAAAAGTAAAAAGTAGTTTACTTTAAGGTGGTGTAAAAACAAAAATGCACAGTCAAAACACAATAGCAACAGTCCAAGGAGTAATCCAAAATACAAAGTCTTCTTACCGGTCCAGAGGTCAATACACAGTTGTGCAGGTTTATCACAGTAGTATATCAAAACAGAGCAAAAACAGTAATAGTAGAGAGCAGTGAATTCAGAGAGAGAAAGAAGCTATGTTACTAGCTCCCTCTTATGGCCATGAGAACACTTACACACCCATTGGCCAATTAACATCTTAAAGACATAACATCATGGTTAATATAACACCATATGCCTAACAGTTAGCTGCCCTGAGTCCTTCGGGAGATAGGGCGGCATATAAGTCCCAATAATAAATAAATAAATAAATAAATAAATAAATAAATAAATAAATAAATAAATAAATAAATAAATAAATGATGGGCCATGGGAGTGGCCGATCCTTTCTTCTTTGGTTTGGAGAGTAGCTCCAAGCCAATGGGAGGGCTGCCGCCCTTCTACCACCAACTGGAGAGACCTCTCCCCCACTCATTGCCCCTCCAGGGTGACTTTCAACCCCTTTACAGGGGCCCCCAGATGAAGAAATCCAGGCGACACGAGGAGCGATTCCCTCACGCATCTGGCTGCACCAAAAATCTGGAACTGGAAGCCACTTTGGGCAGTTTTTACAGGAGAAGGAAATACTTAAGATTGAAGAGAGGTTCAGATCTCACTCAGTCTCATCCGTGCTGCTTTAGAAGTGCCTGGTTGTAAGTTTGACTTCAGCTGTCTGCAGCCTAGTGATGAGCCATATTTCTATGGCTGGTCTTTTGTCCGCCGGTTTGGAGGGCCGCCCCAGATCAAGTGAAAGGGCTACTGCTCTCCTGTGATCAAGCGGGGATCCCCTTCTTGCTTGTCACCCCTACAGGGCGACTCCCGACCCTTTCCAGGGTCCCCAAGCAGAGCAAAACCAAATGTGGATGACGGAGCTTACCTTCCAGCAGCTGCAGCAGCCGCGATAGCAAACTAGAAGGTGAGCTGGCAAAGGAAGAAAGCCAGAATAAGGCTGAAGAAAATTGGGGTTTGGATTTATTAGAGAGGATTTTATACTACTAATTAAAATAGAATATACTCAAATAAACATGATGTGTATATTGAATACTAGATTTTATTATGAATTGAGATAAAGAAAACTTTGGTCATTTAAAACTTGGAAGTATAAATACTAAAAGTTAAATTTGAATATTGATGGGAAATTAACAATTGGACAAAACAAATAAATAGGATATTGATTGTCTATAAAGATTGAATTTAAAAGTAATTAAGATATGCATAAGTTAAAATTTATTGATAAATGTAATAAACATGTTTTTACTTAGTTGATATAATAAGAACTGTATTAGCTTAAATATAAGGCAGTAGATATTAAGGAAAAAAGAAAGGAAATATTTGATGTGGTAGCTTGAGATTTGTACTAAAGATTTTTGTATGTTATTGAATTATCGATTAACCCAGCCACCACATTGCTTTTTAAATACTTAAATGTAAAATTAGAAAATTAATAAAATATTACAAAAGAAAACAATGGCAAAATGACTCAGCTGTTAGTATCTAGAAATTGAAAAGCCCAACAAACTCATTACAAGTCATCTTCATTTAGCGACCACTGATTCAGCAACCATCCAACCTATGATTCCCTCTTAGCATCAATTTGCAACCTTTCCTGCTGGTTTCCCAGAAGCAAAGTTAGTGAGCAGCTACCAGGAAGTCAGAAATCATGTCACATGAGGTCCTTGCTTAATGAACCATGCAGTCCTAATTTATCAATGGCAACCAGGACTGTTGGAAGTGCTATTGATTGCTAAGCTGCATGGTCACATAGGTTTTTTTTCTTTTTAACTTACAACTGTGTTGCTTAACAATAGAGTTTCTGGTTCCAATAAGGACTATCTGTATTTGGTCATAATTCTTTCAATTATGATATGTACATTTAGTAATTATTTTTAGGTAAACATAAGTTTATGGCATTACACACACAAAAAAAAAGAAAAAAAATCTGTGTCCCTTTGGGGAGAATGAAGCATTTTCTGTTTTTGAGTGATGAATAAGTATGCATCCTTTCTGAAAGCACTGTTCTCTTGAAGAGGCAGATAGGAAGAACGGAGCTGGACCATCAAATACATATTCAAATGCCACTTGCATAATACATGAACTAGGGTACATTTAAATGACTTTAAGTAATATAGCATAGACCCTAGCCTAGTCCATTGCAAAATGTTGGAAAATCCAAACATTCACTGAGATATTTCTCTTCTTTTTCTAATCACTGGGTTCTGGACAAAATCAGGAACATCCAGGAGGATGCCTGAGGCAGCAGCAGATGTGAGAGAAAGACCAAGCAGAGGAAGTGCCATGGCAAGAAAAGACCATGCATGGGATGCACCACTGACAGATAGATGAAGTGGCAGATATTCAGAGGTCAAGAAAGACTGGACTAAAAGACAGCAATAAGGCACTGATCATAGCAGCATAAGAACAGGCAGTAAGCACCAGATGCTTTGAAGCAGAAGTCTATCACCCTAGACAGATGCAAGGTGCAGACTATGCAGAGTGGTCTGAGAGACAGTCCAACACATAGTCACAAGATGTAAGATAGGCAATCAGGAAAAGCATATGCTGAACAGCATAACGAAGTAGCCAGCAGTATGTACAGAATATGGCTAGACCAGGGGTGTCAAACTCAATTTCATTGAGGGCCGCATCAGCATTGCGGTTGCCCTCAGGGGGCTGGGTGTGGCCTACTGGGTGGGCATGGCTAGAGTGCGTATGGCCTACTGGGTGGGCGTGGCCAGCTCTACATCGTTCGCATCAAGGGTGCCTATGGGGGCCTGGGCAGGAGTGGGACAGATCTGAGGGGGTCTGGCAGAAGGAGGGTCTCTGGGCCAGGGCCAAGGCAGTGGGGGCCGTTCCCTCACTGTTTCCAGGATGGCTTCCCGGGCCACATGAAACCACTTTGCGGGCCGTATCCGGCCCCCGAGCCTTGTGTTTGACATGTCTGGGCTAGACCCTCTTAAGTCCAAACAGGAAATCCCTCAGGTCATGGAGAATAAGAAAGCTAAAGACTCTATGGTACTTCCACTTCCATTTCCAGACAGTGAGGTAATGACCAATCAGTCAGACATCATGATAGAAAACAAAGACCAGAAGACAGCGATGGTGATAGATATAGCAGTGTCAAGTGATAGCAACATCAGGAAGAAAGAGTATGAAAAAAACGAAGCGCCAGGACCTGAAGGAGGGAGTGGAGACAATGTGGAAAGTAAAGGCCAAACTTTCTTAGTGGTGGTATCAGCACTTGGGCCTGTGACTCCTAAGCTGGCTTCAACAGATTCCAGGAACAAAGAGAGTCTGGAAAAGTGCAAAGCTAGGAACAGGTAAAATATTGCACAAAACCCTTGGAGACACCGGAGGCACCATTTTAACAGGATACAAGAGTTTCAAAAAGAAAGATGATTAACTTATTTATTTCCTTTTGTTGTTCCTCCCTATTGATAACTCTTAATCATTTGAATTAATTCTTTTTCTATTGACTATAAAGATACATAAAGCAAAGGCTTAATTCCCTTCGAACTAGCTAAATTAAAATCACAGTTTAAAACTACATAAAAATATACTCTTGAAATATAAAGATATACTTTCATATATTTAAGTTCATAGATATATGGAAAAAATAATTACAATAAAAAGGGCCATAAGAAAGAAAGAGAAAACATTATTCAAACTCTTAGAACTTTCTTCTATCCCCAGCTCTTCATGTGTGTGATCTTAGAATTGAGTTGGGTTGTATCAAAGTGGATTTTAGGATTAGTTGATCAATTCTATTTAGTTTTTCAGACCTCTGACATATATTTTCTTTATATGGGATATGTTTTTGCAAATTTCATTTTATATTTCCAAGCTTATTATATTCTTATTCTTTGGAGTCCAGTACACATAATGATCACATAATTGCTGTAGTCAAGCTAATTCCAATATCGTTTGCAATTAAAGTTATCTACAGTGTAACATTATTTATCTAGACCCATGGGGGACATAAAAATGTGTTGGCATAGCAATATAGGTATGACAAAAATAAAATGATTCATAAATAATCTTATTAGAAAATATGTTGTTCAGCAAATAAAAGATTATCGACAAAAAAAATAAAACTATATGCATTCATATAGACAAAATAAAGGCCCACACCCATATTGAATTGTGAATTTAGGTGGATCTTGTGAAAATTTAGGTAAACATAAGTGATATTGTTTAGTCATTTCATTAACATCCAACTGTTTCCGATTGATGGATATAGTTTTGCCAGTATTATCTGTACATTACTGCATCTTTGACTTTCTATAAGCTCATGCCTGAATCTACAGGGGCAGCATCTTTCCCACCTTTTAAAATTGGCTTTGATTTTTTCCAAGCATATGGGTCATTTCCAATTATTTTTCCTTCACTTTCCTAAATTATATAAAAGGTCTAATAGTTAACAAATTCCACCAGGAGTACATTCAAAATCATCAATATTCTTTATACAATTTTGCTGACAGTCCAACTTTCACAACTATAGGTTATAACTGCAAAAATCACAATCTTGACAATATTTACAATACTTTTGCTGTCTCTACAGTTTAACATTTTGTCTAGATCTGTTATGGTCTTCCCATGTAGCAAGTCTTTCCCCCCCATAACTAGCATCATAATCTGTGGGTTTTATTTATTCGTGAAAATAAAATCTGAACTATTTCAATTCCTTCACTGCACTACTTTCACATTTCCTATTTGTCATCTGAAGGTTTCTTTAATATTGAGCAATATACAGATTTTGGCCTTCTTTCACTTTGAAGAACAAATTCTTAATACTAAACTGCAATGTCTGACTACAAATTGTAAAACTATGGCTGCTCTTGAGCCATATCTGCCTTATTTTTCATGTACATAAATATGCAAAAACACATACATAAATGAGAAGAACAGTAATAAACATTGTGAGGTTTTTTTCACTATAACCAAATTGTAGAATTCCTCAGACTATTCTAGCAAAATATGTGCAGTCCTATTTCCCTCTATGCCACACTGGTGAAATCACTTCTATTTTAGGTTGTGAGGAGGTTGGAATATTGACAGGTTAGAACAGTTGCAACAAAGATACTACAAGAAATTCAGATGACACAGGAAATTAAGATGTTCAATCTGGATAAATGACTGAGAAGAGACATGATATTACTGCTCAGAAACATGAGGGAATACTATTGGAAAGATTTCAAGAACCATTTACCATTGTCACAAAACTTAGGAACAAAAATAATTTTGCAATTTGTAATGACTTAGATTTCAATAAATATAAAGAAAATCTTGTTGATGTAACATCAGTACAATAGTGGAATATTCTACATATGGACATTGTGAGTTCTCTATCTTTGAAAACTCTCAGGAAGAATCTGGACAGCCATCTCTTAAGGATGACTTAATTACATTTCCTCTACATTGCAGAGGGTTGAATGAGAGCAATTTTACTCAACCTTATCAATTTTAAGGTGTGTGGACTCTGGGAAATTCTGAAAGTTCACACAGTTTAAAGCTGCTGAAGTTGAGAAACACTGGGCTAAAAAAATATTGTGATCCTTTCCTACTTCATAGTTCTGTGATTTTATATATCATTCTTTAAAGATGGTTTACTTCGATTTTTAATATTTACTATTACTATTGAAGTAATAAAATTATTCAAGTAATAGTATAATTATGATACTTTAGGGTTTGTTAAGTGTATTTCTTTCATCTTTGTCATAAAGCAAATAATAATAATGTGTATCACCATTGGCTATTACACACATTTATTAATATTACCTAAGTGAACTAGAAACGGTATGAAGATGAAATTAAAGTACAAGGAGATCTTAACTCGAGTCCACACCTTGTACTCTTTCTACATGACATAGACAAATAGTTTCTGCAAATACATAGACAAATATACTATGCAAATAAAGCTACACTCTGTGATACAACTTCATTAAAATGACATAAGAGAATCAAATGGTTTTTTTAACTGAACTGAGAGATTATCCACTTGAATATATTTCTCACAGTCTGATAAATAGCCAGAATAGAGATTATATGCTAAATCCTCAGTCTGAGAATAACACAGGCAAAGTCTTTGTTCAATAGGAATTCGCTTATTATTTGTTTGTTTACTATTTATCCAGCTGTATGCCATCCAGTCCTGAAATCACTTTGGGCAGCCTCTACAGAAGGGGTGTCAAACTCAATTTCATTGAGGGCCGCATCAGCATTGTGGTTGCTCTCAAGGTGCCGGGTGGGTATGGCCAGGGTGGGCGTGGCCTACTGGGTGGGCGTGGCTAGAGTGCGTATGGCCTACTGGGTGGGCGTGGCCAGCTCTACATCATTTGCATCAAGGGTGCCTATGGGGCCTGGGCAGGAGTGGGACAGACCTGAGGGTCTCTGGCAGAAGGAGGGTCTCTGGGCCAGGGCCAAGGCAGTGGGGGCCGTTCCCTCACTGTTTCCAGGATGGCTTCGCAGGCCGCATGAAACCACTTCGCGGGCAGGATCCGGCCCCCGGGCCTTGTATTTGACATGTCTGCTCTACAGGGTTATATATACTCTCTGTCACTGCTATCATTGTAATTTTAAGCCTATAAGTATTTGGATGGGTTTTTGAGAAAATTGTATCAATAACTTGCATAGCTTTTTTATGCTTTAGTTTCAGTCTGACATTACAAAGCAAGAACCTAGCCATCCATAAGGTTTTTAGATATCCTAGTGTCAAATTATATATCACCTTATACACTCCTTAGATTTCAAAACAATCATTGGTATTGGGCATGAATATTTATTCAACAATTCATATAAAACATATTTTCAGCCTCATAAACCTAATGGATTAACAGACCTATTTAACTCAGGATCTGAATTATTTTAGCAAGATATTTGCAAATTCATCTAAGATAACTTTTGGTCCTGTAAAAAAAATCCCACTAACAACTTACATGGATGGTTTATTAATATTTTTTCTGCAGGAATACACCCTCTTCTCCAAGCATTTCAAGGGTAATTTTTCTATCAAGCAATTATAATGGTAGTATTACTGTGCCTTTTTCTGTTTGATAATACTTCATAATTGTCCTCATTGTCTTAGTTGTTACTATTTCAATATGTTCTACATATGACTTCCATGACAGGAATACCTGAACAATGTTTCTAAGTACAGTATTTAATTTGCTTATACTGTTGAAAAGTGGCTTCCAAACAACCCATTTAAACATTTTGGGCCATTTCTATCTCAAAAAAATTACTTTGGTTTTGGCAAAATAATCTAGATGTGTTAATTTTTTACATATTCTTTTCAGATAACTTTTGTTATTGAGAGAAGAACTATATCATTAGTGTATAATAGTACTTGTTATGTATTGAGGAGAATTCATATGGGCAGTTATAAATGGTTAACTGTTGTATTCATTTAAACTCTTAACTGCCTGTCTACCACTTTGCAAGTTTGTGTTTTGAGAGGAAAGATCGCTTTAAATTCATTGGCTGCCACCTATGAGCGGTCCATATAAATAGATGTCAAAGCGACTGTTAGAGCCGCTTCTGTGTTAACTCAATAAACGTTCTGTTATTTTCCACTTTTGCCTTGTCAATGTCTCAACAATCCCAGAACACAACAGTACTGATACTTTCTAAGAACTTAGAGATGGACCACCACCAAATATATATATAAAGATTAAACAATTACCAAAATCCAAAGGATGAAGAATTGTTTTAGCTTTTAATTTTGTTGTTTGAATAAGCCTACACTTAGTCTGGTAAATATATCAGAATATAACTTCTGGATTAAATGCAGTATACAGCATGCATATCTGTATCAATATCTATTTTGTTTATTACACCAGTAGAGCAACTGGAAGACTGAATGTAGATTAATTAGATTATTAATGGTGCACAAATAGATTTTAGGATGGGTCAGACCAAGCTTGACCATTGCCATCCTAAAATGTATTTGTAAGCTATAAATAATCTATTCAGTTTCTAAGTCTTTCATTGATATACTGGTGTTCTGACATTAACATTAGCAGCAATATTCTGAAGCTGTTGTTATTTTAACCTGCCTGATTCTTCACAACTTTATAAGCAGGTGCCTTCCATGCTACCCTGTCAAACACACCTTCTTTCGGTTGTTGGACGTTCATCTCTGAATCACGTTTGATGTTATCAAGCCAGCATTTTCTTTGCTTGCACTTTCTTCTTATAATATTCTGACAACTGATTGGTTAAGTATTCTTTGAATTTTGTCCCCTCTTTTATACACAAATATTGTTACACCCTGATTCTGGTAATTCCTATTCCAGTAACATAAGTAAATTTATTAGATAGCAAAAGTACATATAAACCGGCATAGCTTTGCACCTTTACAGAGATTCTGTCTGGGGCCAATGAAAGAATTGGCTTTGAAATCTTTTTTCCCACAGAAGCTGGTAACTAAGAATTTCACTGATTCCACAAAGAACCCTGAACAGTCACTTAGTAATTCACTGAATTTTAAAAGTTGTTCTAAAGATCTTACTGATATATAGACCCCACACCTCTGAAAACTTTTCATTTCAATCAGAGATCTGTAACTACCCATTCTATTTGCAACTAGTTCCTGGAAACGGGTCCCGTTTCTTATTTCTTACAGTGAAATAAAGTTCCCTCCATTGTAATGCAGCTAATTTCCTCTTTATTTATTTATTTTTTATATATTCAGATTAACTTTTAATTAAGTCCTCTAATATTTCTTGGGATTTTATCCCCTGCTGAATACTTTCTTCTTTATTCTCTACATTAAAGAAAATGAAGTGCTATGATAATTGGAATGAGAATTAAATATAACATATTTGCACTTCTGTTTGCAAAAACAGTACGTGACTCTGCAGATTGATTCAGATTTGTTTATGAACACTTAACAGATTAACAAGGTAAAGATATCTTCTAGCTTTATTTTTCTTAAAAAATTACTATTTTGAGAGCACCAAGTGGGAAAATAGTTTAATAATACTTGCCCTGAGGAGCTGCAACAGCCTATTCTGAACAGCTAATTAAGGTTTAAAAGTGCCCAAAGATGATAAGGACAAAGTCTGAGAATTTTCTCCATATCAGTTTTCAGTGCCTTCCAATAAATGTATGTCTGTAGTTATGGAGATGGGAGGTGAGGGTGGGGGTGGAGGAGGGGGAAATATATATATTAATACAGAAAAAAACCTTTAAAATGGAGCCTGAATTTAAACCATCTATACATTATTATAAAGTGATCAGAATGCAAGAACATAATACCTTCAGTTCTACTGCTATTAAAATAAAAAAGGCACGCTTGGGCCTACCTTTAACTTCATAGTTGGAACAACATAGGAGTCATATCCTAGTAAAACAAAATAATTTACATCCACCCAAACCTTCTATAAAATCTGTCTGTCTGTCTATCTATCTATCTCACAGTAACTCTTACAAAAGAGGTAACCTTACAGCTGCTGGAGATGTTGGAGATGCTTGGCTAAGCAATCAAGAAAAACTTCTTGTTATAGAAATGGCTGGTTTATACTAATGTGTAATGTAAAAAGTTGAGGTTATAATGTTATTACCTTGTACTGTGCTAAAAGGAGTCTGTGCCTTTTTCTTTCTTCCCTCGTATCTCATATTTCATCTTTTCTTTTTTTCTTCCCTTAATTTTCTATTTTATTTTATTTGTATTTTATACATTGATAAAACAATAAAAGTTACAAAAGATCAAGAAGAAGAACATATTCCCTATCCCTAGAAAATGAGGTTAAAAGCTAAGATCATGGCAACTCAGAGAATGGATCATGAGCTGGTGGAAAGACAGAAGGACATGAAGATTAAGGATAAGACTTGACTACTGAAAAAAATACAAGGACTTTACTCCATCTGAAGCCTTGGATACTATCTATCAAAGGCTCAAAGCACTGGCTCCAAAACTAATGAGATACACTAAAGAAACAGAAGTCAAGAAGATAGAAGATTTTTTGTTCTCCAAAGAACCATCCAAGATGTACTCCCAACTGCAGTGCAACAACACAGTAACAACAGAACCACTAGCAGCAGAAATAGAACATATAGAAAGAAAATATGAGAGAAAGAGAAGACACATAACACCAGTGCAAAGTGGTTGTAGGATCTGAATGCAGACCATAGTAATTTCCTAGAACCAGAAACTGTCACCATCAAATTAACAGACATCCAAAAACATGGTCAAAAACATGAAGAGCTGGGCATCATCTGGCTCAGACAAGATCCACACCTACTGGCTAAAGAAACAGCAGTGTATGAATGCCTAGTAGCACAGATGAATCTGCTTCTAGCAGCAATATCCTATCCAGATTGGCTAACATAAGGAAGGGCAGTGCTAATCATGAAAGACCCTCACTAGGGTACAATACTGACCTGCTATCAACTAATAACCTATCTCCCCACAACATAGAAAGTTCCATCAGACATTATAGCCATCAAGCTACAAGATCATATGGTCCAGTACATGAGTACAGCTCAGAAGGTGATTAAGTAAAGCACTTGAGGTTCAAAATACTGTATTGCTTACTGATAGAGCAACTGCCCAAGACTCAATGTCTAGACAGAACAGTCTTATGCACAGACTAGATTGCTTACAGGAAAGCCTATGACTCATTGCCACCTACAAGGATCTTGAGTGACTGGTGCTATACAAGACAACAGGACACTAAGAACCTTCTTCAATTAATCAATGGACCATGGAATATAACACTGGAAGTCAACTTCAGATAGCTTACATGAATGACCATCAAGTGGGGCATATACCAAAGTGATGCACTGTCTCCATTCCTGTTCTGTTTGACCCTCCACAAGCAAAAAGCACAAAGACTGACTATGGATACAACTTCAAAGTGGAATTATCAGAAGCTACAGCCATTGCATGTATGAAGTGAAGTGTTAATACCACTTTATAATGCCTTGGTAGGACCACACTTGGAATATTGCATCTAGTTTTGGTGCCCTCAATAAGATGTTGACTCAGTAAGATGTAGAGAAGAATAACAAAGATGATTAGAGAGCTGGAGGCTAAAACATATGAAGAACTGTTACAAGGATTTGGTATGCCTAGTCTAATGAAAAGAATGACCAGGAGTGATATGATAGCAGTGTACCAATATTTGAGGGGCTGCCACAAAGAAGAGAGGATAAACCTATTTACCAAAGTACCAGAAGGCAGAACAAGAAGCAATCAGTGGAATTAATCAAAGAGAGAACCAATCTAGAACTAAGGAGAAATTTCCTCTACAGTGAGAACAATTAACCACTGGAATGGCTTGGGTTTTTAAGAATGGTTATGGGTTTTTAAGAAGAGATTTGTCCATAATGGTATAGGGTGTTTTGCCTGTGCAGGGATTGAAGGCCTCCACTGTCCCTTCCAACTCTTATTTTTTTTATTCTGGCGATATCAAACAATATATATTAAAAGTGGATGAGACTAACCCACTGATCTACCTGAGACTTGTTTCATGTGGAGTAAGTAAATATAATACAAATCATTACTGTGCAAAAGCCATGTTGTTACAGAAAGAGAGAGAATACAACAGGTACAGGAAATGTATCACAGGAACAATAGAGATGAATCATAGAATAGCAATGTGACAAAGGAAACAAATACAATAGAGGTGAATGATAGAGCTGCATATAAGATAAACATAACACTCATAACATCTTCCCCTTTCCATGTTAACCAAACATTGTGAAATTTTGGATGAGAACTAGCAACAGATTAAGTCTGTTGCATGGTTGTGAATGTCTGCCACTATGAGTGAAGACTGTCTCTCTTTGTACTAAGAGTTTCTCTGACCTTGCTGAAGTTGCTGGGCTCTTCTCACCACTTACTGGGACGTTCTGTGTTTGACTGCTGTCAGATATACCAACTCGCTCAGGACTGTCATTAGCATTGGTCTGTGGCATTGATGCTGTGCATTCCCTATTGTCAGTGGGTATGTATGACCCGGTAATAGTGAGTCTGGCCTGTTCACTGGGTATGGAGAGTCAGTCTGCGAGTCAGGCTGTTCAGCCACATGCAGATCCTAACTGTTATGTAGAGGGTTCTTCACGCAGGAAAGGAGACTAGACAAGTGAGTTCAACAAAACTCATGGTTTATTGCTTGCAAGATCTGAACTGAGAATTGGGCTGCAACTAGCAGCAATTTATAGTTTAGCCCCTAGGTGGCAGCCAATAGGTTTAAAACAACCATTGCCACCTAGGGACAGCCAATAGCAGCACTGGAGACCGTTAGCTGCTCCAGCTAACCACGTGGTATTACAATTGAGCCCAATACATAACACCCCTCCCCTCTTAGATCAGAAAACATCATAGCAATAGTTGGCCTTAATACAATTAACAAGACTTAACATCATAGCAACCTTAAATAAAAAAAACAATACAAGTTACAAGGGTTAACATTATAGCATCTGAATGAATAAGCTTTCATTGACAGCACACTAGACAGTTAACATCATAGCATCTGAATGAATAGGCTTTCATTGACAGTTAACATCATAACTCCAGTTTTCACTACAGCAATGAGTTACAGTACAGACAACATTATAGTTCTTTATTTTACAACGTAATTAGCAAGATAAGAAGGAGGCTTGTGTGCCCTTGTGGAATGCCATGGAGTTCCAGTCACTTTGTGGTCTACCAGCTTACCCATCAGGACAGGTAGACCATTGTCCTTTGATGCACCTGAGTCAAAGGAATTAGATGCTCTCTGGCTGGCCTCTCCAGGTTGGCCCCACCCCAGAGTCAGACTGATCAGCAGAGTAGGCACAGCGGTTGTTGAAGTCTGGTTGTCTTGCTCCTTCAGGGGATCCATGTTGCATTTCTAGACTCCCCTCTTCTATGCCCAGTTCCTCATTGGTTATGAAAGGAAGAGTCTTCAGGGTCCATGTATGGGCTGGCTTGACTGCAAGTTTGGGGACCTTGGGAGGAACTCATGATGCATTCCTTGCTTAGTAGCCTTTCTGGAAACCGTTTTCTGAGTTGATCAATGTGGCATCTGACAACTCGTCCTCTCTCCAGCCCCACTTCATAAGACAGGGGCCCAGATGATTTGGTAATTTTACCAGGAACCCACAGATTCCCATGTCCATAGTTTCTGGCCCATACCCAATTGCAGCCGCCTAGGGGGTTTTGGTCAAGAGGCTTCTGCTGCCACTCTATCTGGATGCAACCTGTCCAGTTTAGTGATCAGACGCCTCCCACAACACATTTCTGCAGGACTTTTGCCAGTAGCAGTGCAGGGCGTAAAATGCTGTCAGAGTAAAAAATCTGCCAATCTGTGATGCCAGTCACCTGTTACAATGCGCTTGAGTGATTCCTTCATTGTCATCACCATACGTTCAGCTTGACCATTAGTGGATGGGTGAAAGGGGGCAGATGTAGCATGTCTGATAAGATTTGCTCTGAGGAAAGCCTGAAATTCAGCAGCAGTGAATTGGGCCCCATTGTCTGAAACTAAGACATCTGGCAACCCATGTGTGGCAGAGTTTTCTCAGCACCTGGATGGTTCTAGCAGTAGTCATGTTTGCAATTGGAATTACTTCCAGCCATTTGGAGTGGCTGTACACCACTATGAGAAAGAGCTGTCCCTGAAAGGGCCCAGCGTAGTCTATGTGAATGCTAGACCAGGGAGTGTGCGTTTCCTCCCACCTGTGAACTGGGGCGTGTGGCATCTCAGGCCTAGATTGCTGGCATGTATAACAATCATGGACTTGTGCCTCAATGTCCTTGTCAAGGCCAGGCCACCAAAGGTAGCTTCTTGCTAAAGCTTTCATTCTGACAATGCCTGGATGGCCTTCATGTAATGACTATAAAACCCTGTCTCTCAGGGAAGAGGGAATTATGACTCTGTTTCCCCATAATATGCACCCCTTGTGGGCTGATAGCTCATACCTTCTGACAAAGTAATTATGAAACTCAGAACCTGGGCTTTTATCCAACCACTCCGTGTGTACCCACGAAAGCACTCTACTAAGTGTTCTATCTGTACCTGTTTCTGCAGCAATGTCCCCAGCATGGAGGGGAAATTCAGGCAGGTCCTGTATGGACAGAATTCTGGCTGCAGGGGCCGGGTCTGATTCTATTAGTGGCAGTGGGAGTCTGCTGAGGCCATCAGCATGGCCCATTTCTTTACCAGGTTTGCGAACCAATTTAAAAGTGTATGCAGATAAGAAAATAGACCATCTCAGCATTCTTGGGGAAAGTATGTGGAGGTTTGTTTGTCTGTTGTGAAAAGTCCCAGCAGAGGTTTGTGGTCTGTAAAGACCATGAAGTCCCTGCCATATAAATAGTCATGGAATTTTTTTATTCCAGCAACAATGGCTAGGGCCTCTTTGTCAATTTGAGCGTAGTTACGCTCAGCAGAAGACAGTATCCTTGAATAAAATGCTATAGGGACCTGTGTTCCATTCTTTTCTAAATAACTCAAAACTGCCCCCACCCTGTAAGGAGATTCATCACATGCTAAACAGACTGGTTTTGTCTCTCTAAAATGAGTTACAGTGGATTTATCTGACAAGAGTGCCTTTAAGTCCTGGAAGCTTTTTTCATGAATGCCGGTCCATTTCCATGGAGCTTTCTTATCTAAGAGCTTGTGAAGAGGCTCTGCCAATGTGGCCTTGTTAGGCAGAAAGGATGGTAGAAATTGAGGAGGCCCAAGAATACCTGTAGCTCTCCTTTGGATTTAGGACTAGGAGCCATTTTAATGGCCTTCACTTTGGATTCAGCAGGGTGAATACGTTAGCATCAATTCAAAATCCCAGAAATTCTGTTGAAGGGACCCCAATACTACATTTGCTCTTTTTTAATTTGAGGCCTGCTTTGCGAAGCCTCTGTAGGACAGCCCTGAGCCTGCTGGCTAACACTTCTGTAGATTCCCCAGCAATAAGAATATCATCAAAATAAGGGTAGATGCCCTGAATGCCTTTAAGTGTGCGTTCCATGATCCCCTGGAAATTGCCTGGGGCAACGCTGACTCCAAACTGTAACTGCTTTACTTTGAAAGCCCCCCTGTGAGTCACGATTGTCTGAGCCGCGGCTGTGGCCTCATCAACTGGCACTTGCTGATAGGCCTGTGCTAAATCTAATTTAGCAAAAATTGTACCCCCTTGCAAGGAAGCTAAAATGTGGTTGACCACTGGGACAGGGTAAGTGTCTTGCTTAAGGGCTTTATTAATTGTAAATTTATAGTCTGCACATATCTGAATTTTCCCATTGGCTTTAAGTCAATTTTATGTTTGAGGGCAAAAGGGACCCTTCGTGGCTTAACCCTAATGGGAACTACGTTGGGGTCTAGCTTGAATGAGATAGGCGGGCCTGTGTATGTTCCTAGGGCTGAATCAAAAATGTCTGCAAAGTCCTCGCAAACTGACGAAAGGTTTGCAGCTTGTGTCCAGTTGATACCAATAATCTGAATGCCTAAGGCATCAAACCAATCAAGTCCAATGAGACACGTTCTCTGGCCACCTACTACTATGACATCCAGGTACGCATAAAACCCCTTAAATTTTACAGTCATGGTGGCTTCTCCCTTAACTTTAACTTGAGCATTTTGAAAGTCTGTTAAAATTATGTCTGAGGGCCTCAGCTTGGCCCATTTGTTACTGCACCTGCACATGAAATTGAAGGTGTCCTGGGAAATAATGGAGATAGCAGAGCCAGAGTCCAACTCCATTTTACATGGGACTCCTTGTAACTCTACCAGCAGTTTGAGTTTAGATTTGAGGGGGCATCAGGCCCCAGTGCGGCGCACGCTTCTACAGCTTCTGCAAAACCCCACACTAAATGGACCCTGGGCCCTGGTACCTCTCCTGGTCGGATCTTCTGACTGGTGTTTGGATGGATGGTCCCTCTGGCAAGCTCTGCAGACTGCTGCAATGTGGACTGTCTTGCCGCTGGCCCTGCATGTGGTTGACCGGAATCTGCAATCAGCGCGAAAATGGTTGCCGCCACACCCTTTACATCCAGGTAAGAGAACTGCCTTGAAAGTGTTCTCTTGCTGTTTTCTGCTGTGTTGCTGCACATCCATTTGTTTGTGAAGCTTGTTGACTTCAGGATCTTCTTCCTCCGAAGATTCCTATAAGTGCTTGGCGTCCTCCTGGTGGACTGTTTCTTCATATTTCATCATTTTGGCGGGCTGGACTGTTTGGACTGCACCCCCGGCGGCCTCGTCTGCCATAACTTCATCTTGAGCTTCTGAAAATGTTAATTCCGGTCTGGCAAAAAGTTTTGTTGGAGCGTTCGGTTCCGCAGGCCGCAGACGAGCCGGTCTCACAGTCGCTCCTCAAGGTTCAAAAATTTACAGAGGCATGCAGGCTGCCTCAAGGCCGTGATAAATTCTGATGCTGTTTTGCTGGGTTGCTGCACTCATTGATCAAACGTGAAGCGCCAGGCAATCTCTGACATCTTTGGCTGAAAATGTTCTCCTAGCTTGTTCTTGAGGTCTGCATAGGAAATCGACTCTAGCGGTGTTGGAGCGAAGAGGTTTTTGGCAAGGTCAAAGGTGGCTGGGCCACACACACAGAGCAACATGGCGGCCTTCAGCCCCTCTTCTGGGTTTTGGTTTGCCCGGAGGTAGCTTTCTACCTGGGACAAGTAGGAAGGCCATCCCTCTGGGTGCTTGACATCGAATTCACAAAGTCTTCCAACCTTCGGCATTCTGTCTTCAGCTGGTTCCTGTGGTTCCTGATCCTGCTTCCCAAGGCCCAGGGAATGAATCTACTGAGCATGTGGTCGCTAGCGTAGCTTGCTAGCCAACCGTGGGGGGGGGAATGCCTTTTCCCTCCAGGTGTGAGCTGCCTCTCCCCTAGTGGACTTCAGCTCTTTTTGGGAAGCAGGATCCCACCTTCATCACCAGTGTTATGTAGCGGGTTCTTTGCGCAGGAAAGGAGATGAGGCAAGTGAGTTCAAAAAAGCTCATGGTTTATTGCTTGCAAGATCTGAACTGAGAATTGGGCTGCAACTAGCAGCAATTTATAACCTAGCCCCTAGGCGGCAGCCAATAGGTTTAAAGCAACCATTGCTGCCTAGGGACAGCCAATAGCAGCACTGGAGACCTGGAGTCTGGGTAGCTGTTGAGCTGTTAGCTGCTCTAGCTAATCACGTGGTATTACAATTGAGCCCAATACATAGCACTAACAATTGTGATGAAAGAGGGTTCCATCAACATCCACTAGATAGGAGCATGGTGTCACCTGTTGTAAACAGATATCCATTTTCCAGTGACCCAATCAGTCTCCAGGCAGCAGTTCCATATGGACTCATTTCTCAATATTCAACTCTGGCAAATCTCTGGCTGATTTGTCATATCTTGCTTTGAATACTTGTCTCTTAAGCCATAGCTTTTCTGGGACACCTTGTATCATAAGGACTGATGATTACATTGAGGCCTGTAATTGTGGATTTTTTTGGCACTGGCAAGATGCTGCAATGAGAGATTGAAAATATCTGTGAGAACACAAGCCAGTTCATCTGCACAATCTCTAAGAACATGTCCAGGGATGTTATCTGGGCCTGCTACTTTCCGAATGTTAACTTTCCTCAGTGTTTTCCAGACAGAGGTAATGTGACTATTTCAGGGGCCATGTTCAGAAACTTAGGATCAACGCAGATTCTGATCTTCTCATGCTTCCTAATAACAACCATGTTGCTTATCCAATTGGTAGGCTCAGATACTGAAATAATATGTCCTTCAGCTTCATACTTGTCCAGTTGCGCTTTGACCAGCGGCACATTGCATGAGGTACATTGTACTGGTGAAATGGGATCAAGTTCAAAGTGAACCTCTCCTGGAACAGATACTTATGGAGACCTCAAACACCTCATTATAGACTTGGAGGATTTTCTGTTTTGTCAGTGGCCTTGCCAAGGATTTTGAGGGGTGAATTTCAACATTGTGTAGCTTGGCTGAAATGGTGAACTGCATCAAACCCAGATGCTCACATGTGGATCCAGACAATAGTGGTTTCTGATCAGCTTCCACACTTCAAGCTTGTGAATACCCCTTTGTAAGCTGCATTCTGTTTGGAAAAATCCCAAGATTCCATTAGTTACCTTGAATATAATTTCAGTTTGGTGTGGCTAGGGTGAAGGGGTATCTCAGATGCCAGTTTCATTTTGTCCTTTAAACTCATGACATCACATGTTGCACCTGAGCCCAGTTGGCAGGGTTGAATTATGTTGTTTAATCTGAGATTTGCGAACTATTTTTTGCCCTTAAAATTTACAGCACCACTACATTCCTTTATGTAAACCACATCAGTGATAAGAAAGTGTGCATCCTCAGGATCTGACATTTGCTCAGTTGTGTGCAGCTTCCTCACTTCCATTTTACTTGAAAGACACACTCCTGCAAAATGATTTGGTCTCCCACATGCTCTGCAGATTTCCCCATATGCAGGACATTGCTCTTTCTCTCTTTCTCTCATCCATGCACACTGCCACAGTGATTGCATGATACTGGATTGCTCCCAGGTGAGTTTTGTAGATGAATTTTGTGCTGACGCATGTGCTGGTGATTCTTCATTCTTAGCCATTGTTTGGAGGCTGCACTGACACTGTCAATCTATTTATCCTACTCCGAAGCTCTCATCTGTTTGTCAGTAAATTCTGTGGTACAACAATCTCAATTGCTACTTGTAAGCTTAAATTATGTTCCCTCAAAAGGCGATGACATGTGCTTTCACTAGTGATACCCAGAACTATTTTATCACAAATAAGTTCATCTCTCAGAGAGCCATAATCACAGCTTGCAGTTTTTTCTCTTAGGCATGTGACAAAACTGTCTATACATCACAGGAACAATTGAGATGAACTATAGAGTAGCAATGTGACAAGGAAACAAATACAATAGGGATGAGTGATAAGAGCTGCATATAAAGTAAACATAACACCAGTAACAACACTGATCTACAGGGAGGATATTGGGTTGTCATTCTAATTACATAAATATGGTCAGATACTATCTGACCATACTATCAAAGGACAAGAACCAGTGCATGAAGAGTCAGCTCAATGGGAAGAACAAGATCCATACCATCAATATGCATGCCCTGCTGGATCATTCCAAAAGAAGTAGAAACTCCTTCCAATGTATGGGTGTTTCTACCTGAAGTCCAAAACCCGTGACTGTGCACCAGCTGGAAAGAAGGCAAATGCATTTCAAAACCTCTGTCCTGGATGAAACCTGAGGCATCCAGGAGTACAGTAAGATGACATCTAAAGGCAAGCTGCTGAGAGAAAATGCTTTAGATAGTAGCAGACATGGGAGGAAGATGAAGCAAAGGAAGTGCCATGGTAAGGCAAGTCATTGCATGTGATGCACCATTGCTAGATAGCTAAGGTGGCAGACCTTAGGAAATCCTACTAGTGGCCAGAAAAACTAAATGGACTAAAAGACAGCATTGAAGCACTGTTCATAGTAGAACAAGAACAGGCACTTAAGTATCATACTGCTAAGCTTGTAAGCCGCCCTGAGTCTTCAGAGAAGGGCGGGATATAAATGGAATTAAAATAAAATAAAATAAATAAATATCCATAAAAGCAGGAGTCTACCACACTAGACAGCACCCAAGCTGCAGACTATTGGGAAAGGCCCAGGACATGGTCCAATACATAGTGGCAGGGTATACTGTGCAGGTAAGGACAGAAGATATACAATCAAGTGGCTAGTATTGTATTCAGGAACATCTATACAGTGTGTAGACTAGGCCCTCCCAAGTTCAGATGGGAGATTCCACAGAAAGTTGTGGAGAATAACAGGGCTAAAATCTTGTGGTACTTCCAAATCCAGATGTATAGGCTGAAGGGCAAACTAGACAGGATGTGGAAAATAATAGCCAAAGCAGTGGTAGAAGATGTGAAATATATTTCTGGTTGTAAAATGTGTTCCTCCAACCTTCTGTTAGTATTCTGACTAAATACTCATATATACTTCAATTTTCTTTTCAAGTCCAAAAGGATGCTTCAATGATCAGTAATGAGTCTTATTTAATTCCTAAATAAAGACATTTCTGTATCCTAATTACGTCAAAACATCTTATCCTGTTTTTTGTAATTATTTCTATAGGTATTATTTACTTTGGGAGATTATATAAGGAGCTCAGATTCAGATGAAATATAGTTTATGCGAAAATAGCTTGTAGGAACTAATATCCTAAGTTGTGATAATTTGCTGGGGTCTTTTACAGTCGTTCTCTACAGTTCCTTTGTATATATACTAACTGGCAGGGGGATTCTGAGACATTTCTAAATTAAAATCTTTAATCTTATTTCCCAAAACCTCTCTTTCTCAATATCAAATATTGATTTATCTTGCTTTGTGTAAGAGACCTGAAGACATATGATTTAGCTGCCAGCTTTATCTCTGGACACTGAGGAATGGTACTTTGTTTGGCCTTTGTAATACCATTATAAGAACTTTGTTTATAGCCAAGACTTTTAGAATTATTCACTTCTAATTGTCCAGATATCTTTGAATTTTTTGAAAGGGAACAAGAGGCCTGGCATCTCAAGGTAAATGGGATATAATAGTAGTTCATATTATAAACTTAAGGCTGGACTACTAGCCTTCCTATTGTCATTTAATTCTACTATCCATGTCTCCCATTAAGGTTTACACATTGGGCTTTCTAGTGTTTTACAAGCTTTCTTAAGTGATGCCAGATATTATTCTGCTTACACACACAAAAAAAGTTTCTCCTTCTTGATTATAAGACTTTTCTTTTCTAATAAATAAGTTGTTAAGAACATCCAGGTAGGTTATTTCCCTTTCAGAGATAAGATAACCTTTATTGTCATTTTTTACTGTGGGCACACTAGCACACATTAAAAATGAAATTCTGTTGCCTTCTCTCAAAAGTGTACACAGATATAACACACAAATAAACATGCTGTATATACATATATATCTATATACCTATACACATACACACACACACACACACAGAGCTAACAAAGAGAGAGAGAGAGAGCCTGTGGCCTAGGGGTTAAAACAACTGCTTAAGACGCTGTCGGCCCAGGTTCGAATCTCAGAAGGGTATGGCTGACTGATGAGAACAAATAAGTTTGAAATGATCATATCGGTCTCCCTTTATTCTTTGTTAGCAAGCCAAAAAAAAATTACACAAATATGAGCTGCCACTGCTTTGGCTACTGCCTGTAGATGGCCTTGGGCTAGGCTGAAGCAAGAAATAAGATTTGTCCCGTGTCTGGGACCAAGCAAGTGTATTGTGAATGCTTAACAAACATTTAACACATATCTCCCTTGCTTCTCAGCTAACAAGAGAGAGAGAGAGAGAGAGAGAGAGAGAGAGAGAGAGAGAGAGAGAGAGAGAGAGAGAGAGAGAGAGAGAGAGAACCTGTGGCCTAGGGGTTAAAACAACTGCTTAAGACGCAGTCGGCCCAGGTTCGAATCTCAGAAGGGTATGGCTGACTGATGAGAACAAATAAGTTTGAAATGATCATATCGGTCTCCCTTTATTCTTTGTTAGCAAGCCAATAAAAAATTACACACACACACACACACACACACACACATATGTATGTATGCATGCATGCATATATATATATGTGTGTGTGTGTGTGTGTGCGTGTGTGTGTGTGTGTGTGTGTGTGTGTATCGGAGCTGATCGGAGCTGCCGTCTCTCTATAAATACTGGTGGGGATGTGTGGGGTGCTGGCTTTGTTGCTGTAAGCGGATTGGTTGGCTGTGATGTTACATCATGATTGGTTGATGGGGTTATTGTTAGGGGATTAGTTGCCTGATTTGTAACATCCTGTGTGGCTGAGGTGCTGGCTGTGTGCTCGTTAGTCCTTTTCATTGTAACGACCTGGGTAATGGGCTGTGTGATGACATCCTGAGCTCTACTGTAGTGATTTCCTGAATTCTCAAAGCCAAACCAAAGCCCGGGATGTTACACCACAGCCTTCTGCTCAGGACATTACATCACAGAATTCATGAGGTTACAATGCTAAAACCCGGGATATCACAACACAGCAAACCACCCAGGATATTTCAACACAGAACTCAATTCTTCCTTTAAGAACCAATTTGGTCTAGTTGAGAGGTAGGCAACCTTGGATCAGGAATTCTGGCTCAGGAATTATGGGAGTTGAAGTCCACGAGTCATAAAAGAGCCAAGGTTGCCTACCCCTGGTCTAGTGATTAAGACACAAAGCTAGAAAACAGGAGACACTCCTTAGCCATGAAGACCTGCTGGGGTGACTTTGTATCAGTCACTCTTTGTTATTAGTTGCGAAGTTGTGTCCAACCCATCGCGACCCCATGGACAACGTTCCTCCATGCCTTCCTGTCCTCTAGAATCTTCTGAAGTCCGTTTAGGCTCACACCTACTGCTTCAGTGACTCCATCCAGCCACCTCATTCTCTGTCGTCCCCTTCTTCTATTGCCCTCAATTTTTCCCAGCATTATGCTCTTCACCAGTGAGTCCTTCCTTCTCATTAGGTGGCCAAAGTATTTGAGTTTCAACTTCAGGATCTGGCCTTCTAAAGAGCAGTGAGGCTCAACCCATCTCACAGGACTGTTATTACAGGGAAAATAAGAAGTTATTTATAAAAAGAATAATGGTTGAATACAAATACAGTAAATAAAAATGAAATTTTCAGAGCAGTTACATTCTGGACCCAAGGTCTGCTAACTAAGATATTTTCTCCTGAAGGCAGAGAGGTTAGAGAAATATTCATTTACTTTCAATCTTACTTTTTTCTTTATCCTTCTGTATGTTATCTAGCTCACTCACTCTCTTTAGTATCTTCACTCTCTAGGTAATTGTTCAAATCTTCTTTTAGTTCTGTGTGTGTCAGGTTGTTTTCACCTTCAGAAGCATGTGTTCTACTTTGTTCTATGTTTGGTTTTGAGCTGTTTGATTGATCCCTTTCTTATGTTAATATGCCCTCTCAATATATTTTTATCAAAAACTGAACCTAATATATAGGTATATAGAAATCAGATTTTGAGAACAGTATTAAAAATGAGCTTCCCATATAGTGATACTCTGTATGGGAAGCTGACCACTGAATGATAACACCCAGAATTCCTATAACAATCACAACTGTATAAAAGAAATTTAAAACTGCAATTTAAAGTTTTGGATCTGGGGCTTGTGTTATTAATTTTATTTATATTTGTATTAAAAATACAAAGAAAATGTTTCTTTTTTAAAAAAAAGTTTTATTTTTTGCTTGTATGTGGTGTTACTATTCTTTTACAATTAGCAAAATCAGAGTTCTAATATTGCTAATTTAGTTGGGCTTTTACTATTAACAGATGTCAGAAACGTATCCATTTTGAAATGAAAAAAGTTCATCTCAGCAAATTTCCCTGTAATGTGTGCTGGGCTGGATGGGAAGAGCTATTGATAACGATAGCAATAGCACTTATACTTACATACCGCTTCACAGTGCTTTACACTATCTAAGCTGTTTACAGAGTCAGCATATTGCCCCCAACAATCTGGGTCCTCATTTTACCAACCTCAAAATGATGGAAGGCTGTGTCAACCTTAAGCCCGTGAGAATTGAACAGCTGCCAGTCAGCAAAATTAGCCTGCAATACTTCATTCTAACCACTGCGCCACCATGGTGGTGTTTTAATGATTTTATTATTTAACAGTTACAAGTAGGGAAAGCTGTTGCACATGTATTATTGAGGTCACAATTTCTCCTACTATTAGTTGGAAGGGACCTTGGAGGTCTTCTAGTCCAACCCCCTGCTCTGGCAGGGAACCGTATACCATTTCAGAGAAATGGTTGTCCAGTCTCTTTTTAAAAACTTCTAGTGTTGGAGCATTCACAACTTCTGGAGGCAGGTTGTTCCACTGATTACTTGTTCTAACTGTCAGGAAATTTCTCCTGCCCTCAGGTGCTTTGGAGAATAGCTTGTCTTCCCCTCTTCTTTGTGGCAGCCCAAGATATTGCTATCATCTATTCCTTCTCTTTATTAAACTAGACATAGCAATTCCATCCCCTAATCATCTTTGTTCTCTTCTCTGTACTCTTTCTAGAGTCTCAACATCGTTTTTACACTGTGGTGACCAAAACTGGATGCAGTGTTCCAAGTGTGGCCAGGTGTAATGCTGCTTTAACTGAAAAAAATAATTTCTGAAAATACACATAAGTACCTTGTTGAATTCATTTGAAATCTACACTAGTTGTGGTCAGTGTTTTTTTTTTCTAAAAACAAACAAAGGGCCAGAACTCAGAGGTGCTGTCACTGGGCGCAATGCCGGTGTCTTGCTATGGCGTCGCCACCTGTCTTTTGCACCCCCGCCCCTGCAGCTCAGAGCCCCATGCCATGGGGATTCCCCTCCCCACAGCTGCCACAGGGATTCCCCTCCCCACAGTTGCCACGCCACAGCCCGTGCTGAGCCCCAACCCAGAGCTGCTCCGAACCCCGACCTAGAGCTGTGTTCCTCGTGGCAGTGGTCTCTGGCGCCAAACAGCTGATGGCCTCTGGCACTGGCACTCGTTCACTTACTGCCCTGTCGCTTCCAAATGCAGTAAGTGAGTGAGCGAGCAAGTGGCGTTTGGAAGCACTTGGAAGCGATAGGGCAGTAAGTAAGTGAGTGAATGAACAAATGGCATTTGGAAGCATTGGGGCAGTAAGTGAGTGTGTGAACAAGTGTGCACGTTCAGCAAGTGTGATGTATTTGTGCTGGCATTTCTAGGCCTCTTTCCAACCACATCCAGAAAAAATTGTAACAAACATTGGAATTCTCAAGGCCATGTTTGGTATTTCCCAGCAATCTGTTACTGGAAGGAAAAAGCAATCCCTGCTGAGTTACAGAGAAGCATTTGCATGTATGCAGGTATCCTTAGGGTGCCATAGTTATGGATGAGAAATATTGGTTGCAAAGTTGGCATTTCTGGATGTAATACAGATATTTTGGACATTTTTGTTTCTTTGCATGTTTGATATTTTTAAAAAGGCATATGCTACTGACTACGCTTATGCACATATGTAACATCTTTTGCTAGGTTATATGACCACTGCTTGTCCAGAATGTGAAAAGTGAAAGATTGTGACTAAACAAAATTTTAATGTACAGATAATAACACCAGAAATTATTTTAGCCTTTTTAATAAATGTTGTTGCTCACCATGGAAAATATCATATATTGTTATGTATATACTAGGTTAATTATTTAAAGACTGAAGTGCAACATATCTAGATTCTAAATAATCTATTTTTCAAAACACACAAGTCCAAACAGTAAAAGTAAACTCCAAATTAAGAATATTTCATTTTTAAGAATTGTTTAATTTAAAGTGGTTTAGTTGTAGATGGTTATAGATTCAAAATAGTTTTCAAGAGTGTACAAAAGATACTATTTTTCCTAGCATCAGCTAAATTAGACATATTACATTGAGAAAAATGTTTCTCATTTCTTTCCTGTTACCTTTATTGATTTCATTGCAGAGATGTTAACATAGGAAATAGATTATTTTGTTATCTAATTTTACCTTCCAAAAGACAGAAGCAGATGAAAAATATGAGGTTCTTTTCTGTTGGCTTTTTTGAATTAGCTGTTTTAGATTCTAAAAGTTTAGTTCCTCAAGAAGTAACCTTGTAAATAATTTTAATGTCCTCCTCTAGTGCAGGGTTGGCAACCTTGGCTCTTTTATGACTCAAGGACTTCAACTCCCAGAATTCCTGAGCCAGCATGGCTCAGCTTGGTAACCTCTCTCTTTCCCCTCAGCGTGGCTGGCTCAGGATTTCTGGGAGTTGAAGTCCACGAGTCATAAAAAAGAGCCAAGATTTACCCCTCCAATAGGCTTTCGAAAGCCCTATTTTTTGCCATTCTGAGCGTTCTATGAAAAAAAAAGGCCTGGTTGTGGTTATCTTTAGCAAGGGCTTTATATTACTGAAGTTCTGTGCTTAGTTTTCCAATCTTTTACAAAAGTCAGGAAAACGTATTAATGTTTCACCAAATCCACTTCATTTCCATACTCAGAACATTTTGAATGGATTATGAGAATATTTTGCTTTAACTTCACAAGCACCAGCATCATATACGTTCGTGGCAATTTCAAAAGTGCTTGTAAAAAATAATCATTTTGCATTTCCTCCAAGAGAAGCAATTGTCTGTAAAGCTGCAATCCAAATTCTTCTGCTGTAAAGTTTCTCCAGCTTTTCAGATCAAAATGTTTATCTGATTGTGCATTTTTATACTTTCAGTTGTCAAAAACCAAGTTTTCAGAAGGGAAAGGATGCACCATTTGGTGAAAGAATTAAGTTATCCAAATGTATAACATTAACTGAATATCTACTATTAAATCAATCAGCATTTTAAATAACTTGTATTGATAAAGATGAACAACAAATCAAAAGACTCCTTCACTTCATGGCTTTATTGCATGTATAATTATTAGATGAAGTTGGTGATTAAAGCAAGAAAAAAGTGACTTGAGTTTTGATGAATTAAATTTATACGCTACCAAATGTGCTTTTCATGACAGATGCTCTATTGTAGCATTGAGAATTAGCTGGTAAAACTGCAAGTCAATCACAGATTCATCATTCTATTGTAATACTTCTATGCACTTCATGAATAATGCTCTAAAATAGCACTATGTTCTCTTATTGGGTTTAGGTCTCTAAGGTGCTGAAGAACAATTGCAAAACTCTCAATGCCTTGGCTGTCCCTTGTCCCCCACAGCCAACAAGTGGTTTTGTTAAATTTCTACATTGTATTACCTATTAGCAGGGCTTTTTTTCCTCACAGAATGTTCAGAACGGTGTTCTGGCACCTTTTTTTTTTTTTTTGCAAAAAAAAAAAAATCCCTCTATTGGCTTTCGAAAGCCTATTGCAGTGGTAAGCAAACTTGGTTCTTTTTTATGACTCGTGGACTTCAACTCCCAGAAATCCTGAGCCAGCCACGCTGAGGGGAAAGAGAGAGGTTTCCAAGCTGAGCCATGCTGGCTCAGGAATTCTGGGAGTTGAAGTCCTTTGGAATGGATTCTATGAATTCATATAACATCATATTATTTTCTATTGATCACTTAGAGTTGTATTTAAATGTGTTATATAATCCCCTTATTTCTCCTCATAATAAGAAAAAAATATGATTTAGTTACATTAAAATACTGGTGTCTTGATTCCTGGTTCTTTCTTCAACAGATAAAATGATATCTGTATTTTAAGGCTTGTCCACATATCTGCTTGCCCCAGCAAACACAACCACTCTTTGTTGAAATGGATCACAATTCTAAGTTAACCTTAGTCCATCAAATACACATCCCCTGCTCATTTTAGCTGCTCAACCTATGTGATATTTTCTGACTTCTCTGCCAACCAATCTGCAGCAAATTATTCTGAGATACATTTAGAGGAAACGATCTGCCCTGTTTCAACTGACCATTTGATCCAGTGTGACACCACCTGACACTACTAGTAGTTCACCTCATTTTGTTAAAATTTTAACTTTTGAACTGTAAAAATTCAAACATTACTCTCTGGTTTTCTAGCATGGGAAGAATATAAATAAATTGTAATCCTCCTCTCCTCTCCTCTCCTCTCTCCCTGCTTCCCTTCTCTTTTTTCCAGAATGGCCTGATTGCTAAGATAATTCTGATTTAACAATATTTAAATCAGTATTCCTGTATTATTCTTCATCTTCTGCCATGGTACTTTCTTATATCATTAAAACAAACCTTTCACTTTTCAGTCATAGAATGCCTTTTTTACCATCTGGTTCTCTGAACTACCAAACTATTTATCAAACATGGAGTTTCACAAAAGACGTCTGTGGCAGAAATTGTAGGTCTTTCTTTAGTGTTGGCTTATAAACATACTGCACTCCTTCCTGGAGTAGAAGAACCTGAAATGGGTAATACATAATATTGAAGATAGATTATAACTACACAGTTTCTAGGAGAATCTTTGAAGAATGAAACAAAAATAGTGGCTTGGACAAGAGGTGGTATGCAACTGATGTACTCATATCCCCTTTCTCTTGTTATGTAACTCAACCAAAGACTTTAAATCAAATGACAATTAAAGAGGAGGAAGCTGATTTAGCCTCATATGAGGCATGACAGATCATCTTAGTGCTTCTAGGTTCCATTTAATACTGTTTTTGAGATATTACATGTGTTTGAATGTATACAGTAAAACAATTATATTTCACTTGGGATTAAGGGACAATGAAGAATGTGAAAATCATATTTTCTAGATACTTAAATATACACCTGCTGAAGTTTAAGATCATTGTTTTCATATTAACAAAAAATGTTCAAGAGCCACATACATACTTAAAAGCTCTTGTATTATCTCTCACCTGACAGCATGAAAATTGAGACTTTCTTCTCTGCAGTTTTCAGCACAATATTAAAGACATTAAAAAACAGTGTTAAGGAAGTAACTGAAACTTGTCTTCAAGCCGTCAGTAAAACTGATTGCAAATCTTCTGCAATCTCTTTGTTTGACAGGTAAATTCTCTAGAAGTTCTACCTGCATGGGAAGCATCCACTCCTTTTACCTCATGTGGACACATTGTTAGGGCTACCCAGTCTAGGTTGTCTACGTTGTTTAAATCCAGATGGTGACTAGGTAGCAAAAAGCAGCAAAAAGTCATAAAAAATCTATCTTGCTATTTCATAGTTACCTGGTTTGTTGCAGACCAAATTTGATGGCCCAGGAAATTTCCGAACATAATCTCCTTTGCCTAAGCCTTCTTAGAAATCTAAAAGCCAGCAACTTCCTTCTTCTTAGAAGAACAGTTTAATTAATTTTCTTCAAGAAAATGGATTTGTCTATAATCTTATAAAAACTGTTCTAAAAGGAGTGCCTGTTTCAGTGAAAAGAATGAATTAATTGGAACTGCAGTGTCAAAATTTTTCTGCCCATGGATTCTTTTCCAGTATTCTGTTACACATAGACATAATTCTTTTACACATTGATAGATATACAGGTAGTCCTCAATTTACAACCACAATTGTTCCCAAAATTTCTTGTCTTGCTAAGCAAGACAATTGTTAAGTGAGTTTTGCCCCATTTTATAACCTTTTTTGCCACAGTTGTTAAGTTAGAAACAAAGTTGTTGAGTGAATCTGGCTACCCCATTGACTTCGCTTGTCAGAAGCCACAAAAGGTGATCACATGACCCCAGGACACTGCAATCGTCATAAATATGAGTCAGTTGCCAAGCATCTGAATTTTGATCATGTGACCATAGGAATGGTCAGTGCCATTGTAACTTGCACCATTGTAATGGTCACTAAACAAATTGTTGTAAGTCAACACTCTTTATGAACTACCTACTCAGAAAATTCCCCCAACGGCACTTTGAAAAACCTTTTAAATATTAAAGATCTTTTAACAACTATTTTAAATTGTTAGTTTTTTAATGTTTAAAACCTGACAGAAATTTCCTGTGAAGAATTTCAGTGTGAAGCAGTATTTGCATTCTCCTTTCACACAGTCTTGCCAAATAAATAGCCCACTTAGAAATTGAAAATCTGAAAAACTGCTTGCATGAATGGTGTTTCTGTTTTTTAAAAAGTGATTGCAGCACAAAGGTCTTTTTTTTTGAGGAGGTGGGTCACAGCTTATAAAGAAGGGAGGATAATTCTGCCTTTCCCAACAGCAGTTCTAAAAATACCTCATGTATGACCACTAGCCTTTTAAAAACCTCAGTTGTTACTAATGGAAGCATTTAAAAGCCTGATTGCATACAGGAAAGACCACATGTAACTTTTCCCTTTTTTCTTTTATTGGACACAGCAGAGAAAGCAAGGTCAGGAATCAAGAAATGCTAGAGAAGCCTAGAAATTGGTGAATATGATGGGTATTGTCTGTAACCATTTTGCCATAGTTAATGAAATGGCTTCTCTCAGTTGTATATATTTTCTATCTAATATGATGGTTGCAAGTCTATGTCACCACAGGTGCTGTAACAGCAGGTTGGGCATCAATTCTGAACAAAACTGGGCTTTAAAAAATAGAAGAAGCAAATCCATTTTTTATTTATTTGTTCAGTGTCTGTTACCAAATATATGGGGTTATTTCCTCTTAGAAGTCTCAGCAGTGCAACCCCTGAACAATCCTACAATCAAAAACTTGCTAGCCTTCTGCATAATTTGTAAATGGCCCATGCTGATTGATTTGATCTTATAATAAGAAATGGAAAGAGTCAATCAGCTCTTTAATCACAGGGAAAAGAATCTCAAAGGAACTACAGAGTTTTACAATGCAATATGTCAGAGATACCTTGCCATGTAATGCTTAAAATAAAAACAATAAAGAAAATCTCTCAGCAGGATTTTTTTTTCCCTGAGAAAAGCCACACAGTATTTATTTATTTAGGGTACGGCATACGTATGCCATATGATAGACACAGTGCAGGCCTGACAGTCTAGATTGCTAGTTCATTCTGTTCTGCGCTTTTGTGCTTATCTTTGGTGCACTGTAGGGGGCAAATTAGCTTTACACCAAAGCCATATAGGAATGCAATCCTATACAGGTCTGCTAAAATATAGAAAAAATATGTATTAGTCTAAGATTACTATACATATAAGATTATAATTTTAAAATACAACCAATGCCTTGCTACATTTGACCAAAATTCTAATCATGGCTAATCAATACTACAAGTAGTTCATAAATCTTCCATTTATTAATTGTAAATATTTATTTGATTTTATTTATGACTACTTTGTCTGGAAATTCTAGTAGTGCTGGTAAAAAAATCCTCGCCTGGGACTTTATTGCTCTTTAAGCTTTTAATGATGGACTGTATCTCCTTTTCTGAAACTGGTGGCCAAGGGGGGAGGGTTCTCGGATTTACCAAATCACTGTTTAAAAATAATTTCTTTACCGGTTCGGTGGGGGCAAACAAGCACTGATAATAATTCTCCCAGTCCGCAGCAGAGATTGGTATGTCAAATGCAAATCTCCGTTCCTTCAGAATACCTGCTACTGAGTGCCAAAATAATACTGAATTATGACTTCTGGCAGCCAACTCAAGTTCTGACCAGATTGAAATGGCAAAACGTTTTTTCTTTAATGTTATAGTTTTTTTATATTCCCTTCTTTTGTGCAGCATCTTAGCTTGTATATGGGCATTAAGATTCCTCTGGGCAAGCCTCATGGCTGCCTTCAATTTCTTTTTCTGTCACTGGCAATCAGGATCAAACCAGCGAGGTCTACCCACTTGGGCTCTTTTTGTAGTAGGTTTAGTTGTTAGGTGTTTCTTCAGTATGTTACACAGATTGGAGAATGCATTGAAGGCTGACATCCAGTCAGTAGTAGATGACTGTATTGTTCTAGCCCACTTAGTAGCATTCTCTGTTTTAAGGCATTCTAATATTGCCTTAGTATCAACTTTGGCCCAAATTAACCTTTTATTTTGGGTCACCTCTACCTTTTTGGTGAGCCATCTGTCAGCCATGTTATATGGTCTTAAATCTGAGCGGCCTCGCAATGTCACACTTACAGGCTGATGGTCGCTATTGTCGCTAAGGTGTACTGTGACCTCTGAGAAGAGGTCAGCCTTATCTCTAGACACACAAAAGAGATCCAGTACACTACTTGAATTGGCTGAGTGGTATGTATAAGGGTATGTATAATTCTTGTCCTTAGTAGTGAATATCATGAACATGGAAATGAGACTGGTAGTAGCTATTAATAGAGACATGATCTTAAATTTCTATTGAAAGAATTAAAAAAAATGCTTACTTAAATCAACTGCACTGTATTCAGCAAGAGGTATTATCATGCTGTATAAACCTCTTTTCCTTGATTAGAAATCCCTGATCAACATTTCTGATAAAATACACATCTAGAGCTTTTTATTTTTGGAAAAATACTTGAGAAGTTTGATCAGGCTGTGTCCAAGCTCTGGATCTCACTTCTAGATCATTCTCTTACTATTATATTTTGAATAAATACCATAATTTTACTAACTATAGTAAATTTTTATTGGCAAGTTGGAATGGAAGAAATACCTGGTGAGAAATAGGCAAATAGAGCTTGGGTTTGTTTTTTGTCCAAATGAGAGCAAGGCCCGGCCTTTCTCTGGTTCAGGGTGATGTTGGATGTTGGTATGTTGGAAAGACCTTGAGAGACGGGGTAAGGAGATGCTGCCTAGGAATGGTTAGCTAAGAGCCAGCATTGTCTGCAACTGGATAGAAAAAGGGACAAGGCTTTGAAGGGACCCACTGTAGTTTCTCAGACTGTAAAAAGATGTGTGAGAACTGTTTTTTTTCAAACTTGCAAGATTCTGTTAATATAGATATAAAGTGAAGAAGAATTTGTTTATCTGGTTGTGTTTTCTGTCTAGTCTACATGGTACGCCTGACATTCAGCTTGATGGAATAGCTTGAATCAAGTAAGAGAAGAGATGCAGGGGGAAAAAATCCCATAGGCTACTGTTAATCTTGCAGCAGCACTTATGATGTTGATGTTTGCTCTTTTATCTCATCTCTCTTTCAGGAAGTACCACACAGAACACTAGCTTGGTTTTATGTTATTCATATTTTCAGAGATTTTCAATAGTTTTCAATTCACAATAGAGATCTAATCCCTGGAAACCAGTAATCTATAGAAACAGGCCAGTTCAAATCCATTTATTTTAGTTCAAGTTACTTGCCTAATTCATTCATTCATTTATTCATTCATTCATTCATTCATTCATTCATTCATTTATTTATTTATTTATTTATTTATTTATTTATTTATTTATTTATTTATTTTATTATATTTGTATACCGCCCTTCTCCCGAAGGACTCAGGGCGGTGAACAGGGCACATATAAAATGCAAAATACAAAAATTAAAAGAGAATTAAATAGGGGCCCAAACTAAAACAATAAATAATAATATAAAAAACCCGCAATAAAAACCCCAACACATCCCCCATCAGGCCAGGCCGGCTTGTTCAAATAAATAGGTCTTCAGATCGTGTCAGAAGGAGCGAAGGTCAGGCGCCATCAGGAGCTCAACCGGCAACTGATTCCATAAGTCTGGGGCGCCCACAGAGAAGGCCCTCCCCCTGGGGGCCACCAGCCGACATTCTCTGACTGGTGGCACCCTGAGGAGGCCCTCTCTGTGGGAACGCACAGGGCGGAGGGAAGTTGACGCCGGCAGCAGGTGATCCCCGAGGTACTCCGGACCCATGCCATGTAGGGCCTTGAAAACCATAACCAAAACCTTGAACCTCACTCGGAAGGCAACTGGTAACCAATGCAGCTCGTGGAGCAGAGGTGTAACATGGGAGTATCGGGAAACTCCCAAGACAACTCTCGCGGCTGCCCAGAAAAGAAAGAGAAAATGTAGCTTGGTGGAGCAGTGGGCTAATGCTAATGCCTCCTTAAGTAACACCAGCTGCCTGCAATTAGTGCAGGTTCGCATCCCACCAGGCTCAAGGTTGACTCAGCCTTCCATCCTTCCGAGGTAGGTAAAATGAGGACCCAGATTGTTGGGGGCAATAAGCTGACTTTGTAATAATGCCGCTTGGGGTGTGTGTGAAAGCCCTAATAAGCAGGCATATACATAGAATGAAGGCTACTGCTAAGCTTGTAAGCCGCCCTGAGTCTTCGGAGAAGGGCGGGATATAAATGCAATTAAAATAAAAAAAATAAAAAATAAAAAATGGTGTCAGAAATAATAATAATGAGCAAGGAAATACTAGGGTAAGGTTTATAGAAGTGAATCTTACAAAAGGTTCTTAAAGTGAATATAAAAATCAAAACAGAGACTTTTGTGGTTATTGGACACAAGACTTTAAAATAACCTGGAGCTTTGCTGTTAGTTATGTCGACAGCAGCAAGAATGTTTTATGCAAAACAAAAATGGAAAGATACTTTACTTCCCATAATGGATGAATGGCTGGAAAAACTGATAGAATTAGCAGAAATAGCTAAATTAACAGCTCTAGTCAAAGAACAGAACACATCCAACTTTATTTCCACTTGGAAACGGCTCCTGGATTTTGTGCTTAAGATGGAAAAAATGAAACTTTGACTCTGGATTTTGCTGATTAGATAAGTTTGTTGTTATAAAAATGGCTAGTACATATTAAGTATATAAAAGTAAAAGTTTGACTGTAATGTTAGTATTTTATTCTACTGTGCTAAAAAGAGTTAGAAGTCAGTTCCTTTTTTCTTTTTTCCCATTCACCTACAGTTCTTTCTCTTCCCTTTTTCTTCTTTCATGTTCCCACAACTTTCCTTTTTTGTGTTTTATATCTTGATAAGCTTAATAAAATTATTAATAACTAAAAATAATAAAAAGGTGGCTATAGGAGAAAAATGGATATCTTTACTCATCTTTGGTTCCATTCGTATCCTCAGCTCACCCATCATGCAGCTTGCAACTTATTACTCAACAGGAATACAGCCCAATAGGAAAAAACAAAGGCTTGTCCCAGTGAATGACCACAAGACATTAAAGAGAGGCAGGAAATTCTGCCTTGCAACTAAGTAGTCAACATTCTGGTTTTACAGTCCAGTTTTGGTAGCCACTGCATGTGTCACATTTATTTTTATTTTTATTTATTTATTTTTATTGCATTTATATCCCGCCCTTCTCCGAAGACTCAGGGCGGCTTACAAGCTTAGCAGTAGCCTTCATTCCATGTATATGCCTGCTTATTAGGGCTTTCACACCCCCCCCCAAGCAGCATTATTACAAAGTCAGCTTAATTGCCCCCAACAATCTGGGTCCTCATTTTACCTACCTCGGAAGGATGGAAGGCTGAGTCAACCTTGAGCCTGGTGGGATGCGAACCTGCAATAATTGCAGGCAGCTGGTGTTACTTAAGGAGGCGTTAGCCCACTGCTCCACCAAGGCTCTTTAACCTTTGATATGCCAGGGATGACTTCAATAGATCATTAAGAGGGCCTGCACAAAAATAATTAGATTTGATTTACATTTATATTAAAGATTCATAATGTAATTCCTCTTAGATAATTTAGCTAACCATTTTCCTTTCCATGATATTAACAGTTATAATTTAGCAACTTTGGGGGACTTGTTTATGGCCTCTCGGGCTGGTCACAGTCCAACTCATATCACAGGGTTGTGGTGGTGGTGAAAACAGGAGAGGGAAGGAGTATTATGTATGTTAGCTGCCTTGAGTTATTTATAAAAATAATAAAGGCAGCATAAAAAAAATAAATTCCTGCTATTCTCATTTTCCTGGTCATAATACAGGCATTCTTAACTTACAACAGTTCATTCAGTAACCACTTGAAGTTACAACAGCAGTGAAATAAGTGACTTGTGACTGTTTTTCATACTTACAACCATTTCAGCATCAGTCATGTGATCAAAATTCAGACACTTGGCAACTGACTATTACTTAGAATGGTTGCAGTGTCCAGGGGTGATTTGATCACCTTTTGCTACATTCTGACAAGCAAAGTCAATAGGGAAGCCAGATTCACTTAAACAACGAAGTTACTAATTTAACAGCTGCAGTGATTCACTTAACAATTATGGCAAGAAAAGTCATAAAATGGGGCCAAACTCCCTTAACAAATGTCTTGCTTTATAACAGAAATTTGGGCCTCAGTTGTAGTTGTAAGTCGAGGACTAGCTGTATAACGGAAAAATATGTAGAAATTGCACTGTTAATGTTAAATAGCTATAGAAGTAATCTCCATTTGAGTGCTTACCTGCACTACCCTGTTGCCATATCACCAGAATGGGTAAGAAATGGAAAAAAAATCTAGGTTGTTGTGCTCTCATCTTTCACTCACAGTCAAAGTGACTTTAGGGCATGTGTTTCTATATCACTTTTATTCTTCCATGCTATGTCACTTTGGGCACTGCAGTCCATTTCAGATAGAGTGCCTTGATCAGACTAATCCTTCAACTCCATCAATGCTTACTACACACTCTATTCTTCTTTTACCAGCACTGCTGAAAGAGAACGATGTTTACGGTCTTTCCTTGTGTATCTATATATATATATTTTAAAAAATTATGATTTTTCTTTTCCTAAGTAGCTAGTTTTCATTCTCAGTTTTTTCAAGCACCCATGGTAGAAGCTCCCCACACATCTGTATTCCCAAATGATTGTTTTGCCTTTCCCCAAAATTGATAAGTGACCACATTCTGCATTTTCAGAAAGAATAATAATTGACAGGAATCTGGCACTCAAATAAAACTGAATTGTTTTCAGAGACCTTTTTTTTAAAAAAAAACATAGCTTGCATTTTACACAATCCCTTATGCTGATAAAATTATCTGCATATTGGGAGAAATCCAGCCATTCTAAATCTATACTTCATTCACTATGGAGGAGGAGATGTGTATTTTCATCAAACAAAAGTTTAAGTATACCTTTTATCCAAACTGGGCTCATTACTCTGTCAGCCCAACTCACCTCACAGAATTGTTGTTGTGGAGAAATTAGGATGAGGAAAGTGTGCTGGATATGTTTGCCACCTTGAGTTATTTGTAAAAATAATAAATATAGGAATTAAACATTTGGGGGGGGGAAGCAGAAAAAGATTTAAAACTTAGAAAGTCTTCTTTCTGGATGTCCTAGTGTTGTTCAAATGACTTGAATTTGCCGACAGACTTTCACTGAGCTGTTTTTAGAATCTCTTTAATAATTCAGCTCTAGCAATTGTGTTCAACAGTCAGAACAAGCAGGGAAAATAGCAGCTCAAAGAACTGGTGCAGCGGGGTAATAATTTAAATCAACATGCATTATACTGCATCCCTCTTTTTGAAAGGTGAAATACTGCTGCATGCTGGGTACCTGGAGATATTGGAAGGGGGTGAAATACCTGTGTATTGTGGTATAAAGAAAAATCAACAAATGGAGACCAGGAAATGTTAAGTTAGATTAATTGTTATTTTAAAATGGTAATTTGTTGGTATCCATTACTGTGGCATTGGTTGAGAAAGATATTTTTCAACATTTCATCAAAAATAATATTTAGGAAGGCATTGATCTCAGAATTATTCTTGGCATTTTCTTCAGTTTAAGTATGTGTTATCTGAGCTATTTGATTCAGATGCTATTGCTCCTTCTAAAGTTACACACTGACAGGAAATTATATAGAAGAATTTACCTGTGAGCCCTAAAATAGATATTCTTCTTTCATAGGAAGTTGATTAAATTGATTTACATGATCTCTTGAAGATAAACTTGACTATTTTGTCCTTATAAAACAGTGAATAGTGAATATAAATAGCATGAATTTAGTTTCCTGTGATCTTAAAATAATATTATTACTACAATAACTTTTAAAAATATTTCTGGACATTTAAGAATATGTTTAATGAGAGTTTATTGAAATCACCTTGCTGTGGAAGATGCAGCTCAGGAGATAATCATTTACTCATGGGGGTCGGACTTGTTTTTGTTCTGTATTATGCTGAAATCAATTAATTTCATTTTGAATCTATTGCTCTGTGTAAAAGATGTTTATATTCTTCTTGACTACTTTTAGATTTGAAATCTGTAAAGAGGACAAGATTTGCAGGCATGAAATGTGGTTAAAAGAATTATATACTATGAGAAGGAAAAAACCCACACCAGATTTGCAGCAATGGATTGTATGTATGTGTATACACATGTATGCATGCATGCATGCATACATACATATATACATACATACCTTTATTCCCAAGAGTACCCAGAATTACAACTGTACGTCAACCAATACATGAAACTGGAATGTCACTTACACCACAAAGCACAAATGCTGATATGAGACATGGATAAACTAATTAAGTCAACCAAGACTCAGTGGAGAAGTACCATCAGACAGTATGCTAGAAGATGCCAAAGAGCCCTCACGACAAACCCTACTATTCCCATAAATCAAACCGATGAACCGGTTTATACTACAGCCACTGTAATATTGGAAATATTACATGATCAAGAAGACAGCAATACATATACTCACATTAAGACCCTGGAAAATGAAGTTAGAAACACTATATTTTGTACCAGCTATAGCTTCTGATTGGTCTTCAAGGGCATAAATATTTTGCCAGAGAAATGAGGAGAGCTGTAATATTACTGATTAAGAATCTTGCAAACTTATTATGGAATTTTTCAGTGGCAATTGCTTTGACTTTCATTCATTCATTACTTTCGTGCTATTCTTAAAAGATTACAGTCACTCATGCTCTGGTTATTTCATGATTGGACTTCATGATTGGAAGACATTTCAATAGTCCAATCATGAAATAACCAGAGCATGAGTGACTGTAATCTTTTAAGAATAGCACGAAAGTAATGAATGAATGAAAGTCAAAGCAATTGCCACTGAAAAATTCCATAACATTATTGGGAAAGTTTGCAAGATTCTTAATCAGTAATATTACAGCTCTCCTCATTTCTCTGGCAAAATATTTATGTATTATTTATTTACATTCTTAAAAAAGAAAGGTTGTCAGAATAAAATATTATTAAAAGGAAATCCTCTTTGCTGTAATACATACTGTACAGTCTGAAAAACATAAGAGGGCAATTAGGAAATACCGGTAAACCTTTTGGGATGTTTTTGATTACTCCCCTTATAGCCCAGATTTGGCACCAAGCAACTACTAAGGAATTTCAAACCTTGTAAGACGTTATGACAGGTGCCTCAATTTGAATGGCAATTATGTCAAAAAGTAAAGCAATACTGTAGTTTTCTAACATGTATAATAAAAGTTCTATATCAGCGAGTGACTGTCATTGATAACCAAATGGAGGTTTATTTTCGAATTGCCCTCATAACTCAGAAAACTGGAGACTTAGAGAAAGTGAAAATTAAAGTACTCAGGAAACAGATTTTAATGTTACATAATACCAGATAGATACTGCCTGTTGTCATTTTGCCTCATTTTTCTTATCAGTAGAATGCAGATAAGTAAATACATTTACTGTAAATACAGTAAATGTATTTACTGTATTTACAACATTATAATTTGCAACTATTGTATTTAAAGGAGAATACTAATTTGTCACTAATATAGAAAATGTGAACATACTCTGTTCCAGCCAAGTGTCTAATAGAAGTTAATGGTGGTGAATATGCAGATGAAATGCATTATTAGCTTTACGAGGCAAATGGAAACTCTAAATGAAGTGTTTTATTTGATTGGTTAAGCAAGACAAATTGATAAGGTTTATTCCATCATGTTGTCACAAGTCTTATTAACTTTCCTGAATGCACTGTGAAAAATAAGAAAAAAAATTGTGGAGAATACAAGGTCCCTAAAGATGATAAACAGTAATAAAAATATTTAGTCTATGGAGTGGGTGGAAGATAAATTGCAGAATAAATGATAAATGAATAAATAAATAAATTCCAGTAAAATAAGGATTTCTATATAGAGATACCATTATCTAATAAGGTAAAAGTGCTATAATAAGTGTAGCCTATCTCATAATTTCTCTTTAAGGACAAGATAGAATAAAATCATTTTTCTAAATGCATTTAACTGCATTTTAGGCATAAACTGCTTTTACACTCAACAATTACAAAGAATCCTCAGTTTGAATGTATTTGGATTAGGCTGCAATCCATTTCCTGCCAAAAAATGTTTGTGCTTTTGGTCCCCAAAGGTCCTGTTTGCTGCAAAAAGCACTTTCTACCACAGAGAAAATTTTTGTCAGGAAGATGCCATAAGCCCTTAGTATTGATCTGAAACCCACATCAGGTTGTTAAATCGTTCCAAAATGATGGTTTGTTGATGTTGTTGATTTCACTTAAAGACCTGGTGTCACATTCCCATCCCAAAGAATACAGTAAGAATTAAGTACTTTCCAGTGTGCTGCTTTACTCACTTTGCCTAATGGTTAGAGTTGCACATCCAACTATAACAACAAATATGAATGAGTTTATATTTATTTATTTATTTATTTATTTAATTTATATACCGCCCTTCTCTCAAGAGACTCAGGGCGGTTAACAGGGCAATACATAAAAAACAGATACAAAAGTTAAAATTAATTAAAACATGATTAAACAATGCCCATAGTATTAGACATTCTTTGACCGGCGGCACCCTGAGGAGGCCCTCTCTGTGGGAGCGTACTGGGCGGAGGGAAGTTGATGCCGGCTGCAGGTGCTCCCCAAGGTATTCTGGACCCATGCCATGGAGGGCTTTGTAGGTCATTACCAACACCTTGAACCTCACCCGGAAGACAACTGGCAACCAATGCAGCTCGCGGAGCAAAGGTGTAACACGGGAGTATCGGGAGACCCCCGACACAACTCTCGCGGCTGCATTCTGTGCCAGCTGGAGCCTCCGAGTGGTCTTCAAGGGTAGCCCCATGTAGATAGCGTTGCAGTAATCAAGACGAGAGGTCACGAGAGCATGAGTGACCGTGCGCAAGGCATCCCGGTCTAGATAGGGCCGCAACTGGCGCACCAGGCGAACCTGGGCGAACGCCCCCCTAGTTACAGCTACAATATGGTCTTCTAAAGAGAGCTGTGAATCTAGGAGGACTCCCAAGTTGCGAGCCCTATTGGCTACTTGAGGACTGTGTACAGTCCAGCCAACTTGCTTCACAGCTATACTTTACTGCTGAAAGTTCTCCAATTTGTCTTATTCAGGATATAGTCCAGGCAACCAAGTTATGGAATATGAAATGACATTATTAAAATTCCATACTCTTATTACTTAATACAGAGAGAGAGAGAGAGAGAGAGAGAGAGAGGGGGGGGAGAGGTTATACTGTATCTAACTGAAACATGCAAGAAAGTTAGACCCCTGATGTTTAGCAAATTTGTAGACATTGATGCAAAAGAATTTTAGTCAGTTAATCTCATTTAACCATTTTCCCATTATCTAGAAGGATAGCCAATCTGATGTTCAGTATGAAAGTTGAATAATGCAATATACAATTGCAAAGGCTAGTAGCTCAGGAAATGAAAGCAAATCTATAGTTTTTTATATAATGTAATGCCTGCTATAAACTTCTAACTCCATTGAATTGCATCAAGTCAGAACTCCTTAATTATTGTGCCATCTGGGAGCTTTGCAAATGACACAGGCTGTTAAAGACATGCTGAAAGACCTATATTTAGCAAAACCCTCATGTCTTCACTGTATGTAATTGGTGGTTCCCATGCTTTTTTTTCACTCCAAGGTCTGCCAGACTTCTAAATTACAAGTCTTCTATCTTTCAAGAGAACTCCAAGGCACTTTTCATCTTAATTTGGACATTGGTTCTTTTTCATTGTACAAGAAAACTTCTTTTCATCTCATTGGAAGGTTTTATTACTACTTATTGGAAAGTTTTCTTTCCTCTTGCTTTTTTCCCCCTATGGTGGGTGGGTAGAATGGAATCCTCCATTTCATGCATGTTAAACATTCCCACTGTTTCCATTTCCTGGCCAGAAGATGTGTGATGCTCATGATAACTACCATTTTTCAAAGCTGTCCCAAGTGATTGAAATTGAAATTGAAACTGAGTATGCCGTTCAACTGTTGTATGTTCATGGAAAAACTCTAGAGAACCTAAAATGATCCAGCTACTCCTCCCAGACTTTAATCAATAGTTGTAGGTAATATTTAAGTGGTGCTTATAAATGACATAAAAGATTGACTGTACATTAGCTCTAGTTTTTCATCTTTTGCCATAGATAACTTGGAGAGGGGCAGGCAGAGGACACAGGGAAATTTCATAATAAAAGGTCTCGGTGAGCATGAATGTGATAAAATGTTATAGCAAGCAAATGGGGCTGAGATTTTTTCTTTTTCCTTTTATTTTAAAACAGGATAGAAATACACCACATATTATCTCTGCAGTCAAGCTAAATTGGATAAGGGAGTTTGTGCACTGTGGGCTGCACATTCCTGATACAGCAGAAAAGGTCTATGTTAGTATCTATTCTCTCACAGTCTGGCATCCCAAAATTAATTACATCCTGTATATCAACTTTTTGTATCCTATATTAAAAGATACATGCATTGATGGTAATTGTAGGGTTGTCATCTTCTGGACATCTGGGTTTTTTTAGTTCATTATAAATGTGATTTTTCTTTTCTTAAGAAAGCAAGAAAGCAAGAAAGGAAAAATCATATTTATATTTATTTATTTATTTTATTTTAATTCCATTTATATCCCGCCCTTCTCCGAAGACTCAGGGTGGCTTACAAGCTTAGCAGTAGCCTTCATTCTATGTATATGCCTGCTTATTAGGGCTTTCACACACACCCCAAGCGGCATTATTACAAAGTCAGCTTAATTGCCCCCAACAATCTGGGTCCTCATTTTACCTACCTCGGAAGGATGGAAGGCTGAGTCAATCTTGAGCCTGGTGGGATGCGAACCTGCACTAATTGCAGGCAGCTGGTGTTACTTAAGGAGGCATTAGCCCACTGCTCCACCAAGGCTCAGTGGTTTTAATGTAAACAGTATATATTTACACTACAAAAGTCAACTACAAAAAAAGGAAAAAAACAAAGCTACCAAAAGAAAGAGTCATATCTTTGGGGTAATGGTTTATGAAGAGGAACATCTGGAAAAGGAAAAAAAGTTAGCATGTTGCAAAAAGCAAGCAATTATGAGAACATGACAAAAAAAGCAAAATGGGAAATACATTTTAAAAATTCATTCTTAATTTTTGGTCTTGAAATTGTCATTTTCATTTTAGGCTTTTCAAAATAGTGAGCATATATATAGTATGTGGTCTAAGATATTTTTTTGATGTTGAGTTTATTTATTTGATAAAACCTCTGTCTTTGTGCACTTTTATCTACCTCCTGACATATTGCCCTCTTTCATTCCAAAGTGAAAAGAAAGGAGAGTATGAATTATCAAGATTATGTGCTATTCTCTTCAAATATTATGGAATTTAGTAGCAACTTTCAGTAGACAATCATGCCAGTGTATGATTGCTTTGCTAAGCCTCCATAAAATTGCACCACTCTTGAAGTAGCAAACAGGACAATAGTAGAGATTTGTGATATTCCAGAAATTGCTCACTATGGTGACTGGGGCTCCTGAGAGTTGTGGTTCAATAATATTTGGGAAGTTGCAGGATTTTTCCACTTCCAGCACAGAGTCACTCTTAAGTCTTGGAAGCATAGAATCCGTGCAGTCACTGAGCTTATCTGGCAAAGCTTTGAGAACCATTTATTAAACAGAAAGAACCACAATTTGAGCAGAATATACTGTTCTTCATATGCAAATTTTAAAAAATGCTTTGGAATGGATATAGATACATATCTGTCACTACCTTTTCCTATTTCACATGGTAGCTTTACAATCCAAAGAAAGTATGTGTTTAAAATAAGAAAGTATTGGCACTGACTATACTTGTTTACTTAATTGTGTTGTGTAATGAAGATTTAAACCAGAATATTAGAAGCTTTGAATATAAATAAGATAATGATACCAATTTGGGGAAGGTAAGTGGGCTTTCTGCCAGCCTATGTAAATTTAACTTGCCTGAAATTCAAATAATTTCATTCTGGGAGCCTCACTACTTCCTAATCAGACATTAATAAAGAGAAATATCCTGACAGTGAGAAGAATTAATCAGTGAAATGGCTGCACTCCAGAAATTGTGGTCCTCTGTCACTGGAGGTTTCCAATAAAAGATTGGACAACCATTTGTTCAGAATGGTATACGGTTTCTTGTTCAAAAGAAGGGAGAGTTGGACAAGGAGACATTTATTTATTTTTTATTTTTTAATCCCATTTATATCCCGCCCTTCTCCGAAGACTCAAGGCGGCTTACAATTCTAAAGCACAAATCAATGTGCTTAGCAATAGCCTTCATTCTATGTATATGCCTGCTTATTAGGGCTTTCGCGCCCCCCCCCCCCCAGTGGCATTTTACAAAGTCAGCTTATTGCCCCCAACAACCTGGGTCCTCATTTTACCTACCTCGGAAGGATGGAAGGCTGAGTCAACCTTGAGCCTGGTGGGACGCGAACCTGCACTAATTGCAGGCAGCTGGTGTTACTTAAGGAGGCATGAGCTTACTCACCAAGGCTTCAAGTCCCTTCCAAGCTTATTATTCTATGTGCTATGTTCTCCTATAGAAATCTTAGAGAATGATTGTGAGGCAAAACAGAAGGAGAAAGCACTACACCCCTCACCTTGAACAGCAAGATGAGTGGAATATAAATTTAATAAATAAATGTATAAAACTTTGAGCTCCCCAGTGAAAGACACAATCTAACCTAATAAATAAATAAATGAATAAATAAATATATCCATATAGTTTGCCTGTGGCCATCTTTTATATTTATATCTCTTTATTCAGATGTGGTAAATTGTTTGCAACCAATATATTTTCAGATTTTAGCAACCTTCTGGATGAGAATAAACAATAGGTAAGAATCTTGATCTAGAGGACCATGGGATTTGATGAAATGATTATTTTTAATTATTTGGCAATAAATGCAGAACAAAATATGATCAAGGAATAATTCAAGCAAATTGTAAACATCTGGACAAATATTTTAAGTCTCAAGAAATACGCAGATCCTATTCAAAGAGACTTCTGATGAAACCTAATGATGAGTCCTAACGTAATAAGAAAAAACAATTATAAGTAGATAAAAATCTTGATATCATTACTTGTTAATGTAATTTAATACATGGTTATGAATTAATGACTAAAATCAGGTGTTATAGATTAAGTTTTTCATAATCACTCTATCATTTTTAAAATATTTTTATTACACAGGACAATATCTACTTAATGAGCATCAGAAGTTCCTTTCCATCCCAGATGGTTTAGAATGCTTTGATGTGGAAATCTAAAAGTTAGTGATGGGGAATTATTTCAAAATAGCCAAAATAATCCATTCAGCAATTTGAACTAGCAATGGTATCTTGCAGCCTTTCGCTAATCTCAGAAAGCAAACTCAAAGAAGAATATTATGTGAACTACCTGTTATCAAAAAATCCCAAGGATACAGGGATACAGGATACAATCTGGAATCTTAGTCATTGAACAAAGCAATGGTTAAGCAAAATATCATGTGACTGCTTTGCTCAATGACTGCAATCCTTGTTTTTCTAGTTGCAGTCATTAAATGGACCACTGGAAAGAGCACCTAGTCCTCCCAGGCATGGTAAGACAGAGAGAAGGGAGAAGGCCCACATCTCCCACCATATCTTGAAGACCTGGGCACTCTCCCTGTTCCACCAGGGGGAATGATCACAAGACTGCTGGTGTTTGCTAGCATTTTTGCCAGATTTGAGGTCTGCTCCTTCAGCGTAGTAAGGGATTTCCATTTCTGAGCCTTCTGAAGGGAAGGAGAAAACGTTAGTGAATGCCAGCCTTCTGAGCATTTCATACTGCTGGCATTTATTAGCATTTCCCCTTTGGAGAGTAGGGGAAAGTTCTAGTAAATGCTACTGTTCTGAAAGGCACAGACTGCTGGTTTTCACCATCATTTTCTCTAAATTTGAGATCTTTTTCTTTATCATTTGAAAGGATTTTACTTCCTTGCAAGGAGAGGAAGGTTAATCCCTCAGCACACTGAGGAGCAGATCGCAAAGCCAAAGTCCTCTCCACTTGCAACCTTTTCTGTTGGCTTCCCCATTTGTCTTTCTGGGGAAGCTGGCAAAAAAAATGAAAATGGCAATCATATGAGTGTAGCACTTGGGAACTGGTCTTAAATGCAAATAGATTGCCAAGAACCAGAACAAATGTGGTCATGTGACTTGGAGGGGACAGAATGATGTTTTACCACAGCCAGAGGTGTTTTCCAAATGATTGGGTCAGATTACATGCGCAAATAGATTATTAAGAATGGCAAACAAATACATCTTGGTTACAGCTATGAGTTGTAATCGCAACAACTTATTTTGAAATGTCTATCCATTTTGAACTATTAATAGTTATTCTAAAAGTTTTAGAGTAAACATTTGATGAACAATTAGGAACTGCCAATCAATTATTAAGAGACATATTTGATGCCAACAAGACCAAAGAATCACAAAACAATACAATCACCAATTAAAAGATATATGCCTAGAAACTGTGCAGGAAGAGAGACTGCAATCTGTTTTGTCTGATACATTTCACATTTTTATAAGAATGGCTATAAATGAGAGTAACTTACAATTTTAGAATATATCCAAAATTGCCATTGTAATGACTTTTCAGAGTGGCATATCCAATAGTTTTAGAACTTTAAATACTATATTTTAATTAATATTAGATCAAACCACAAGTCAAATAAAATTACTATCTCATATTGGAAAAATAATAAAAAGTCTCATGGCAAAAAAATACATAACAAGTTCATTTCTAAAGCAAAATTTGAATCCCCATCTCCCAATGTTAGTTTAGTGCACAACGAACATCTATCTGTCTATGACTGGTAGTCTTATGAGGTTCAATTTTCAATATGGAAGGAGATATGACAATAAAATATACCTTGACAACTTTTGTTCTACTTTATTCAATAATTGTCTGTCACATCTATACTGTCTATAATGATTTTAGTATAATTAAAAACAATGATGAAATAGCTACATTGCTTTGCATTCATACTCAGTCAGAGACTGGATAATAAATATAACAACATCATAATGCCAAAGTGAAATTAGATTGCATTACACAATGACATAGCTGAATGTATATGAAGCAGCTGATGGTGCCAACAACCAAAGTTGCCAATGTTACAGCTTTTGAATAAATCTCAAATGAAATAAGGTCTTAATTAGACCTAGAAAGAATATTGTGTTGAGAACACATTTCCTCCAAAAGTCCTGTAGGCTCACAAATATCATTTATATAATAAAGGGAAATTGGTTTGAGATAAATCAATTGTAGCCAAGCATGATGAATAATGGCAAATAGTAATAAAATTGGACATTTAAATTGTTCAGCCCCAACTTCATTGTGTTTCTTCTATTGGTTAGTGCAAGGCTACATTGGCCAGGTACTTGTACACAGGAATGAGACATTTTTATTGCAACATCTTGAAATGCAGATAATTTGCTAAGGGGAAAACATGGACACTACAGATCTTTTTCCAAAAAAACAACCTGCTGTTGATGGAAGGACATATATATATGCCATATCATTACATACATATGTAATGATAAATTACATTAGCGCCATTCTTTCTTCATCCTGTAAATGACAGCAGAGAAGCAAAAGGTAAGCTGCATGCTACTCTGTCACTTCCAGAGCATAGCTGCAATGGGCTGCTTCTCACTAGCAGCAGCCTTAAAACTGGAATGAAACTGCAATTCCTACATTAGAGCCACCCACAGCTAACCACAGTAATGACAAGAGGTACATTATGATAATGGAGGCAAGCATTACCCTTCATACTGCAACACTGTACAGAATAACAAGGATTTACTACCTTGGTTGCTGATTCTTCATGGAAAAATTACAGCACTCCTATGAGCTGAATGGTTTAATGGTTCAAGATCCTAATCACAAGGATCAAAAGTAGGGACTCATAATGACTTTGATGTGGCTGTTTGGGCTGAGAATCTCTGTGTCTGATTATCTTGTCTTGGTGATGATGATTCTTTGTTAAGCACAGAGTAGAGATTAATTGTCCTGTGGGAAAAGGAGGTATCCATTATTGTAGTTGTCCATTAAATATGTCATGGGGATTTACATCACTTGAATAATGTAAATTATGCAAATTCTGTCATTTTATATCATTTTCCTGGTGACATCATAAAGTAAATTGATGCAAACGTTGTAGCTTACATAATGGATCATTATGCAAATGACATATATTACCAGAGAAACTGAGTACAGAGTATGCAAGATCTGTACTGTTAAAATACATAAATTGAGATTTCACAATATTGCTCTATATGCAAATATAGGTTTGCCTATCTACTTTGCTATATGTACCACTATTTAAAATGGTTTTCATACTGAGAAATAATAATGTATTAAAATTCAGACTGCACATCATAAACTGTGAATGCTTTTGCCCATTATCTCACTACAGTAGTACATTTGTGAAAGTAAAAAAATTCAAATGTATTAGCACACACCACAGAGACTTGCATAGCACAAAGAATAGTGAAAAGTGATATTGAACATTGAAATACATCACTGGTATAATAAATTATTGCAATATAGCACACAGAAGCAACAGAAAACTGAACTGAAAACTGAATGCAACTGAAATCTATTTTAAGAAATATTTTTTTTTAAAAATGGGTCAAATTGATGAGGAGAAACTCCGGAGATATGTGAATCAATCAAAACATGATTCAATTTCAGAATTCAAAAAGAAGAACATTTGATGGAAACCAATTCGATATTTGAGATTTGATTCAATAAAGGTTGAAGACTTTATTCATATAAATGTATAAATTCATAATGTAGAAAAATATAATACACATTAAAGTATCAAAAAGTCTGAAGCTGCTTAGTTACTTTATTTTGAAAAATGGAATAAAATATTAGAAAAGTTTAGGTAAATTCTTTCAATCATGAAAAGTTTTGGCCAATAGTTTCAAGGATGTCAGTAGCATGCCTGAGTTGGGGCAGGCAAGCAGGCGGTCAGAACACAGCAAGAAATACAATCACATTGTGAGGCAAGTTCTGTCTCTTTTTTTTTTATGTACACAGAAATGTCACGCATGTGCCCCAAAAGGGGCAGAGCTTTCAGCACACATACAAGCACTATTCTAACAAAAACATAGAGATTCTGCACATGATGCTCAAAATATCATTTCAATAAATTTGAAATATTTCTTCTGCAGTTTGTAAAAGGCAGACAATAGGACAGTACAGCAACATCTGAAGTCTTCCCTGCTCTTCACTGCCATTATAACATGTACTGTTTTGATTGTGTCTCTGGTTTCTTCTTCAAGCTCACGCTCAGCCTTTTGATTAGAGAGGCATCTAATTTACATTTCTGTATCTAATTTACATTTGTGGCCAAATAGTGCCCTCCTTTGTGATTTTGTAGACTAATCTAGTCTTCTACTATTTCCAATATTAGGGTTTATACTCTTTAATAAACAGAGCAACATCTTCCTAATGTACTATTCCCTGTATTTGTATTTAGGAATGATAGTAGCTCATTGATACTAAGTCTCTATTTTCTTCCACATTCAAGCTCTAATTCTCTGTCTTTGCAAGTGTCATAGAAACACTTTTTCAAATGGTCTTGCCATGTGTAATATTTACAGCCATTTAGCAACTTTTCAGGTCATAACTATCATTTCCACCACTCACCCAATTCTACTGTTGTCCCTGCTATAGTATTGTGTAAAATATATACATTGCCCCAAACTAGATGTTGCCTACCATCCTTTTTTCCCCCCTGGGATCAGTTAAAATATGGTTTATCATTCTGTAGGGGAATGCTACTCTTCATAGCCTATTTCCATTTCAGTGCAAATGGAGAACATCTTTGAGGTGCAGATTCAGTTTGACCCTCACTACAAAGGTAAATTCCTCTGCTGACACCACCATATCTTTTACACATTGAACTTTCCAAGGTCTGCCTAGCTAGCCAACACTAAGTATGGAACAATACTGAGTATGGAATAGAGAGCATGTTTTTCTTTCTTTTTATATTTTTATTAAAAGTTTTAAAAACAAAGGTAAAAACTAATGCAAACTAATATAAAGTAAGGAAGAAAAAAGAAATAAAATAGAAACCCAAAAGTGCAAGAAAGAAAGAAAAATAGGAAAAATATACAAAGAAGCAGCTTTCAATCTTTGTATAACAATTATAAGTACAATCAGGGCTTTTTTCTCATAGAATGATCAGAACAGAGTTCCGGCACCTTTTTTTGGGTAGAACCTTGTAGGGTAGGCAAGGCAGGTTGTATGACATGTGTGAGTTCCGGCACCTTTTTCTTTTACAAAAAAAAGCACTGAGTACAATAGCATATTTACATATTTTACTTACATTGTGAATCATTTCTTTCTATTATCCTGAGATTTATAAGTTTCAGTCTGCTAGCTAGCAGCTTAAATTTAGTTTCTAATACTAGCCAACTACATTTCCTAATGACATTTCTATCACTGCATGTAATGATTAGGGCATTTTCCAGAATTATCTTGAAGCTCATCTAGATAGTGTGACCTTTGTTCTAGCAATCTGCAACTCATCATCCAATGTACATAATCACTACAAATATATCTCTTGCTTTTCTAATTATCAAACTGCCCACACCTTTCACACATCAGAAGTATATTCTGGCTATGAAAGAAAATGGCTCAATGATCTCTCTCATTAGAACATCTTCTTTTATTCATGAAATGATATTTTCCTTTCTGGAGAATCTCTTTCTCCCTGACAACAAGGAGGTACCATCCTGACAATGGAACAAACCTCATATTCTTCTGCATATCTCTTCTGCCAGAGAATGAACTGTTCCCTGAAATCTAGCAGCACATTGCTCCAAACATAATTTTGTGTCCATCTGTTATGTATTGAATATATATAAAGTTGTGTTAATTCCTGCTAAAGTGAAACTAACTTAATTCCAACTGCTTTCAAAGCTAAAATGAAACTAACCTTTGGATGACCCTGACTGTTAACTCCAACTGTTTTGGAGGGAAACTTTGAACATTCATATTTGGGCGGGTTTTTCAAGTATTGTGATTGGTTAAGGCCCTGTGGCCCCAGAGTATAAATTACAGGCAATTGAGTGCAGTTCTCCAGTTCTAGTTTGAGTCAATAAATAATGTTGTAACTATGCTGGTCTGCTCCTTGCCTACTAAAGCCCACTACTCAATACATCAATTTTACATTGTCTGCAAATCTCCTTTCTCTTGTTGGCATTCTGTCCTCAATATAGTATTGAGACAAAGGAGAGAACCTAATGGAATTTAAATTATTAGTTATGGATAGAAAAATCTGTCATCAAATAATAAAACCATGTTATTCTTTACACAAACAGAACAATTCTTTGGATGTGCAGAAGAAAACAAAATGCTGTTTATTTTTTGATATTTCAATTTGGTTCAAAGATTTAAAAAGCTCAGTTTTACCCATTTGCTTGACATTCCATTATTTTACTTTTGAGGCCTTGCATTGGTCAATTTATTTACTTAGCAGATCCAATTAATGATTTGTCATTCATCTGGAAACCTTTTTAAATAACATGATTGATCTTTTCTCATCTAGATTAAGCTTTTTTTCCATCAAAGAACAGTTCAGCTTGAGATGTGAAATGTTCTTGCAAGAGTGTGTGTGTGTGTGTGTGTGTGTGTGTGTGTGCTATTGTTGTCTCATTTCATTCTAGTATGCCAAGAAAGTGTCTTCATAGACACTTTCATTTTGCTAAAATATATACTCCATGAGCATTATACCTTATTAAGCCAATAGAATGGTGTATTTTTGGATCAAACCTTCTTATTTGGTATATGCTACACATACATAGAAATTCAAGCTTAACTGTGATTAATGACCACCAAAGTTAAAAATAACAACCTCAAAAACAATGGCCAAGCACAAGAAAGACAATTTTCATATAAAACTTAAAAAATAAGACTTAAAAAAAGAAAAGAGAAAAATTAAATCAAATACAATAAAATATTTCTGTAGTCAAAATCAAATAGAAATTGAGTAAAATAGGAGAGCAGTAAAATAAAATGGGGAAAAAACTTCATAATTCATCAAAAATAGAACGTCTTATGCCTTCTTAGGGAAATTACTACAGATAAAACTTTTCCTGCTATGACACGTAGAATGGACCTCTTTTTCCTAATTAGACTATGATTCTATCAGTAAGTGGTAAAGGCATGTCCGCTTGTAAATTAATGTAGAGAGGACAATGGAAAAATGCATCTCTCAGTGAATGAGTAGAGAACTATTGCATCTTCTATTTAGTAGTTGAGGATAAAGTGTTAAAATGAACCCAGGAAAATGCTCTAAAAGACAATCACTGATGAATAATAGTTTACAGCTATAAAAATTTACAGTTTGGAATCCAGTACTGCAAATAGGATATAGCACCTTTATCTGTTCTGCCATGCAAATGTCAAAGATGCTTTGACAGATTTCAGCTTTAGTTCTGTCTAAATCTAGGGGCAGCACAGAAGGCTGCAATAACATGTGTCAGTTGAGGTTTTTTTTTTTATTTCCCTTTGATCCAAAAGTCATCAAGGAAATTAATAGGGCCAATAAGCTATTAAAAAGTCTGGAACCAAACCAGTAAGAGACTTGTCTATGGAGGTTCTCAGTCATCAAGGTATGGTTGTTCCAAAAGTGCTTTTTTCAGGAGGCAACTGGACTTTCTTGTGGTTTTTTTTTTTTAACACATTTTGCTTCTCATCCAAGACGTTTATTCAGTTCTGACTAAATGGTGGTGAGTGGAAGGATTTATGTCACTCTGCATAAATCCTTCCACTCCCCAATATCTAGTCAGAGCTAAAGAAGCTTCTTGGATGAGAAGTGAAACATCTTCAAAAACACACACAAAAAAAGTCCACTTGCCTCCTGAAAAAAGCACCTTTGGGATAGTAGGAGACTTGGCAAATGCATGGCAATTTCCAGGAAGATTAAAGCATTTGAAATGTAGCATGGACCTCAGAAGCATGCTTGTGAGAACCTAGTTTGAATTATGTCTTTGAAGCATGTTAAGTGCATATCTGTGCACCGTACAACCTTTGAGAATAGCTGCTCCTTTGAAAAGCTTCATGGCAACAGTTTGCACTGCACCTCTTTGAAGTGAAAAAAGCCCAAATATTATTGTTGGCTTTGGCAGAAAGGATTCTAATTTATTCCTACAAAGCTCTGCAGGCTTGAAAAATTACACCAAAGTATCTGAAAGTTTCAACTTGTTTTATTTTATTATTTCCAATTTTTGAATTGTGTTTGTGATGAGTAGACAGAGAAAACCATAATTTTATTCATACAGAGTTTGATTGATAGCCCATTCTCCTAGAGAATTCTACTAAGTGCTTCAGTCTTCTCCTGAGGTCAACATATGTAAGTAAAAAAAAGGCTGTTTCATCAGCAAACCACAATACTACTTAAATGCTTCTCACTAAACTTAGAAGTGTGGAATTACCACTGAATTCAACCAAATATTAAACAACTAGAATAGAATTTATCACTTTTAATAGATTGGAACATCTGCAATAAAGTGGCAGCTCTATCATATTTAACTTGAGTAATCTGTATTTTAATAGAGTGTCCTAATTAGGAAGGGTAACCATTGATAATATATGTGAGGCAGAGCTTCCACTGGAGTCCACCCCTTGAAATAGAACTGAAGATCAGAGTGATTTGTCTCTGAGTTCCTTGACTATTTAGTGAAGAGGAAGTAGGAAATGACACAGGTAAAAATCAGTTTTCCACATTTGGCAGCAACTGGCAAATGTCCAGTTATCACAATAGCATGTGCATCTCTTGCTGCTATATAAATTCAGCAGACTATTTTTTTTACATTTATAACTTTTTGATCAAACAGATGGAGTCAAAATGGCTATCTCTGAACTATTATAGGAACTGGACCTTTTGTAATCTCTGTGTCTCTTTAGAAATGCACAAAGTACAGGGAGCAAATAGGAAGTACTAAAAGCTTCAATAGAGAAAGAAAATATAATTTAGTAGGTATTACTGAAAATTAAATAGGTAAAACACATTAACCAAATGTAAGAACAGAAAAGCATAATTTATACAAAAGGAATAGGGGTGGAAAAATGGCTTTATATTAATTACGCCAAATCAACTTCCCCTGCTTTCACTAATAAAATGATCAGTTTACTTACCAATGGGTATATAAGAGAAGACTGGTGTATACTTTGTTACAAAACAAGCCCTCAACAAAAGCTTTAAACTTTGTTTTGAAAATATAATAGAATAAAGGCTAGTTTCACAGTCGGGCAACAGTGATAGGAATTTACCTTTAGGAAATCCAGCACCTTCAAAAATATTGGCAACTCCAGAAATATTTCAGAAGTTTTTATCCTTTTGATTGCTTGGGACATTATGAATAAAAATATAGAGCAAGGAATTCCCTAGTTGTTCTTCCCTGAGTCAGCAGAAAACTGTATGGTTATAATGCTATATTTCTGCAAGGAAATTCTGCATTGTTCAATGATTCCTCTACATATCTGTGAAAATCTAGGTAGCTCCCAGTCCTCTTCTGCCATTTGCAGAGAGAGAGAGACAGAAAGAGGCACTTGTGCTTCCCTTCTCTCTCTCTCTCTCTCTGTGTTTGTGTAAAAAAGAGAGTGACCTCATGCTGTTCTTGGAGAAGCTGACAAGTTTATTGGGCGGGGCTACTGCCTTTGCTGCATCTCCACAGGAAGCAGGAAGCAGCAGAAAGCAGGTCAGGAGAGCCAGCCCAATAAGAATGTCCAAGAACAGCGATAAGCCAGCTTGCCAGGTAAGCAGAAGATCAGAGAGAGGGGGGGGAGGGAGAGGGAGGGAGGGAGAGAGAGAGAGTGAGATAGAGAGCAAACTCATGCACAGCAGCGTCTATTTCTTTTTAATTCTTTAATCAAGCTCTCCCTCTCGTGTGTGCGCGTGTGTGTGCGTGTGAGTTTTGCAGCTCCTAGTGCTTTTTTTCCCTCTGGGAAATGGGTCCAAGTGGCTCTGAGTGTTTAACAGCCCATGGGTAAAAGCTGTTCTTCAGCCTGTTGGTATGGCTGGCTGTACTCCTTCCTATATCTCCTACCCAATGATAAAGAGGTACCGACCAGGTTGTGAGTCATCCCTAGAATTTTTCTCACTCTTCCAAGGTAGCAAGCCCTGGCGATGTCATCCAGTGGTGTCAGGGGACAGCACTCAATGTCTTGTGCAACAGGTCTGTAGTCATTCAGGCACTCAACTGATCCACTAATTCAGTCACTTCAAAAAGAGCAATAAGGTTGATTTACTTTTTAGGATGTACAATGCATAATTTTCAGAATGCAGGAATGGAATTAATGGTAAGGGCATTTCCATACCACACAACTTGCACACTATATAATTTCCACACCACAGTAGTAAATAACCCCCTCCATCTTCTACTTCATATGAAAAGGAAAGAAATGTGAAAGCTCAAACTTTAACTTAATACAATTTAAACATGTGTTTCATGCATGGCATCATTAAATGGGGTCCTAAGGCCATAGACAAATTTATCCAACCTGTTTATTTTAACTAAAGAATTTTGTGTCAAACTTGAATGGAAAGTTACTTGAACGGATACAAGGTTCAAGAAAGCCCTTTGGCCTTGCAATGGTCCTATTTAGGCCCATAGCTATTCTTTGGCAGACATCAATACACTGACAAATAAGGAAACCCTGTTTCGTGAAGATTGTAGATAATATTGAGGTGATTATATATATATATATATATATATATGTGTGTGTGTGTGTGTGTGTGTGTGTGTCTGTCTGTGTGTGTGTGTGTCTGTGTCTGTGTGTGTGTGTGTGTGTGTCTGTGTGTGTGTATAATACCGTAAATTTAAAAACTGGAATCCTAGGTGTAGACATTTGAAATCAGTAAAAATAAAAATGATGAACTCCAGGATATAAGAAAAAATTCTTCTTTATTGCTGAGCTTTCGTCAACAAGCTGTTGACATCACCAGAGCAAGGGCTGAATATATGTATGTACTGACTCCCTATCATTCAGCCCTTGCTCTGATGATATCAACAGCTTGTTGACGAAAGCTCAGCAATAAAGAAGAATTTTTTCTTATATTCCAGAATTCATCGAATATATATATGTTAAGTATTTATCAAGTCTTTATTGAAATTAAAACGAAAGTTTGAACACTAGGATAAGGTAAAAACCAAAGCAGTTTTAATAAAATCGAGCTTTTGTTGGCCAACTGCCAATGTCGTCAGGGTAGGATTGCTGAAGAGGTGAAACTACATTTATATCATTGGCGCTTTTGTGCTCCGCTCATGGAGTGCGTCACTGGTCTGTTTCCATTGGCCGTATTATCTTGAACTGCTTCACACTTGTTCTCGTGGAGTGCAATTGCCTCTGGCTGCTTGCTGTCAGTGGGGTATCGCTGTCTGTTCTGGTCATGATCGATGCCCTTCTCATTGTGCGTGTCCTCATGCCAAATGTCCTTGGGGATTGTTCCTCCCCCTTCTTGCTTTTTGTGATGTGGTGTTGCTGTGTGACTGTGCGATCTTGATCTTGGTTCAACAGTATACTCCATGAGTGTACCGCCAAATCAAAGGTATGGTGTTGTGTAGCCATGTGTGCCCACACCTGTGAATGCTGTTCCTGTCTTTAAACTGCAAGCTTGTGTTCATGGAATCAACTGCCGGTTGAGCTCCGGATGGCACCGGATCTTCGCTCCTTCCGGCGCGGGTTAAAGACCCATTTATTCGAACAAGTTGGCCTGGCCTGATGGGGGAATGTTAGGGTTTTAATGTTTTTATATTTTGATTGTTTTAACTTGGGCAACAATTTAATCCTTTTTAACTTTTGTACTTCTATTTATATGCCCTGTTCACCGCCCTGAGTCCTTCGGGAGAAGGGCGGTATAGAAATTCAATTAAATAAATAAATAAATAAATAAATAAATGTATCCTAGTCCCCAACTAAGTATTCAAAGAGGCCTGGTTTTTGGACCGTTCCTCAATTAACTGTCAGATAGATCTCCTCTATCCAATTAATAATAGCATCAATATAGAACTTATTTTATAGTTAGTGTTCTTAGTTGCATTATATGTCCTGTTTTCAATGTTCTCGTTTAGACTTTTTCCCCACAAAATTTGAATCATTTTTATCTGTTAAGATTTTCACAAAATCGATTTATGGTTAAATATCTAAGCTGTTTCCCTCACAATAATCCTCCCTACAATTACATTTCTCATATCTTTAAAAAATACAATACTACTCAGAATAAGAAAGAAGAAAAAGAAAAACATATCTCTCTCAAAGTAAAATCCATTTATATCCCCCATTTTTTCATTTTTTAAACTCTATTCCATTCAATATTTACTAATTAAATAATCCATGTTATATTTTAACCATATACAAACAAATACTTAATCTTTAAAAAGATTCTGTTTCTCATATAATAAAAATGTCTTTTAACTCTATTCCATTCAATAATTGTTTGAGTAGTCCATATTGTATTTGACTTAGCCGGCCTGGACTGAGGGGTTTTAAGGTTTCAAATTTTAAACTGTTTTGGGGTTATTAATTTTATTTTATTTTAATTTGTACATTGCACTGTTTTAATTTGTCCTGTAAACCGCCCTGAGTCCTTCGGGGAAAATGGCGGTATATAAATTGAAATAAATAAATAAATAAATATTCAAACAAATGCTTAATCTTTAAAAATTGCTTCTGATAGATCCATTCTTCTGATTCCTTGGATCTGATTTTAGTCTTTTTCTTTTGCCAAATGGCTTTTCTCATTCATCTATTCTACTTAATTAAAAAGTCTTGCCATTTTCTTGTGGATGTTGTTAAGGATGGGAGAGGCAAATCAGGTAATGTGTTGATTTCTTTTTCTTTTTTGTCTCTCAAGTTGTAGGTTTTTTAGTATCTCTGATCCATTTTGCCAGGCTTTTCTTTTTATCTTCGGCTTTGTTTTGTGATTCTGGGGTGTGGACTATCTCTTCCATTTCCAGTGCTTAAGTCATGTCTTGTATGTTTTCCTCTCTCTGTGTTAAATCACAATTCCTTCCATTGGTAGATTCATTTTCTGAAAATTCTTATGTTGTGAGATTAACGTAAAGATATATCCATTTATGTCATCAAAGTTGTTTTTAATTTCATTGTGGTGTAGTTATTTTTGTTTGGATTAGTTGCAACATAGCGAGCATTTCCTTCTGGAAAGTATTTGGTTTTTCTTGACAAGTTCTTTTTGCAAGTTCCTGAGGTTCCATGATAGCTAAAACTCATTTTTCTTTCTTTCTCTGAAAACAGCTTTAAAGTCACGGTCAATAGGTGTTTATCCTCCAAGAAGGTCAGTTAAGGGTTGGTTTTTTTTTTTACAATTATAGTCTTTGCTTAATGTGGCTGGCCCAGAATGTTTTATTTAGCTCTTTTTAAAGATCAAAGAAGTAGGTTATCTCATTTTGGGCATCCTGCCAATACTTATAACAAAGCAGCTAGTTATATATTCTCTTCCACCATTAAATGTCAGCAACAGTATATTTCTGTCCCTCTTAATATAATTCGCTGCTTCTTTCCATGGAAGAGTGGGGCAAAGCTCCCCCTCCTTTTCACTTTTGGAGGCTTTTTTGCTTCTTGGGGTATCTTTTCAAAAAATTCAGGATATAAAGTAGGAGAGTGAAGATCAAATTTTTCACCCAGTTTCAGCATGCTGTTCACTGATGTTCTGATGAGTACTTGTGGACTTCAGCTGCAAGTAGCTTGGGCTGGTTACCAAGGTGGGGCCAGCCTTTCTCTTTTCAGGTTAGAGGGAATTCCCAGATTGAACGGGATGACCACCATCGTTCCCAGATCACTGGGGCACCCCTTTTTCTTTGCTGCCTCTTTGGGGTGGCTTTAGACCCTTTTAGGATTCCCTGGCAGGATGAAAAGAGCGCGGGAAGTGGAGCTTCACAATCCTGCGCCCGTGCACTACCGCGTAAAACCAGAAGTCCCTGAGGTTGTGTTTTTTTTCTTCTTTACTGATGACATCAGTAGGCACTCACAGAACAGCAGATAGGCTTTCTTGAAAGCTTATGTGTTTTTTTTAGAATAGGTGTTTCTTAGGCCTTTTATTAGTACCCAATAAGTATTTCTGTTGTTATTGTTTCTCATTAAATATTCTCATAGGGCTCAATTATAACTGAATGAATAAACCTTTGGGGATATGCTCTGAGAAAGATAAATATTTGATAATGTGATGTTTCTTGATGAAATGTAAATAATGCAACGTAGCAAAATATGCCTGAAAGCAGTGCAATATTGTATATTAACGTGATGAAGCTTGCAATTCTGTAAATGTAAATCAATGCTTTGGATGCTACTTGCAGTAATCCCTTTCCCCCTATGCTACTTGGTTAGTTCCTACATAATTGCTGGCCTGCCTTCTGCGGCAAATTTTATGCCACAATGTGACTCAATTTTTGAAGCTGCATCATGTTCAGGTGTTTTTAAGATCTTATGAAAGGTCAAGAAGATCTGGACCAATTTAATCTCTGGGGAATGATATTCCAAAAAGCGAGTACCACATTTTAATAGGAAAAAAATCAACCATGTTTGGGATAATAAGATAGCATCTCCACCTCTGCCTCCCTCCCTTTATAGGTTTCTCATCTTTAATAGCTATTGGTACAATCAACTTACTCCCTTCTATGATGGGAATATCTTTTCATATAAAATTGGTTTATGCAAATGAGTAGATTTGATCACTTTATAACAAGTTTTTTTCCCCTGAAGCACCCAGAATTCAATACAGATCCAAATTGTATTGAAAATTATTACATCAATTTATTATCCAATCTTACATTGTTTGCTGCAATATGATCTGTATGGAATCTCTCTTTTCCTGACTCCCTAAAACAGTATGGTTATAATGCTATATTTTTGCAAGGAAATTCTGCATTGTTCAATGATTCCTCTACATATCTGTGAAAATCTAGGCAGACATGATGTCCAATGGGAATAGTGAACAGAAGGATCACTCTCAATTTATCAGATGTTTTGTTTCCTTTTTTTAATAAAAAATCTCCCTATCTAAATATCTAACAGTCTTTCCCTAAGAAAATTGTCAGGACAAAATTAAAAGAAAATTTCAGATATTGCCATATGTGCTACAAATAAAAAGAAAATTTCTAGTTTTCTTAAAAAGTTATTTGCTACATATTTGTTTCCAATAAAATATGCTTATATAGTTTTAAGGATACTTCACTTATGTTTATATTTGGTTGTCACACATTTCCAAATTTTTTTCAAGAAAAATGCACCTAATTTTATTTTTCCCTTTCCTTAATTTACAACTATGTTTGGAACTCAGTCTGAATGTGCATTATAAAGAGGAATTTATCTGGGCTAATTCATCATGATCTTCTACATAACAGAAAATACATTTGCCTTGTATAAAAAACAGTGCTGAGAGAAGGAGAGGGAAGGAGTATACCTGTTACCAGTGAAATGCAGATCCTTATAATTAAGGTAGCATGTAAATAATACTGGAAGTCACTAACGTTATTTAATTTGAAAAAATTTTACAAATGAAAATATAGCATTAAAGTGAAACTTATGACAAAACATTTGTGGTGTAGAAGACAGAATATTTATTGCTTGTCAATTTCAACCCCATCCCAAAAGTTACTAATAGTATTTTTTTTAAAGTTAAATAGTCTCATATTGCTATTTTTTGGCATTTTTGAGAATTTTATTGATGTACATGAAATATTATTTGCACAGATGAATTTACAATGATATGTAAGTCTAGTGAATTTAATATTTACCAAATGGGAAAAATAGATGGAAAGGTTTGTATATATAACAGGGATTATTTTACTGTTCTGTAATTCTGTGTCATAATCAAAAAGCAGGCAGGTCCATCTTTATTAAATATCCTGTCTCTCAGTGATTCTTCTAATCTTCCTTACTTCCTTACTAGTTCTGTTCTTTCTTTCTCTCTTTTCCTATTAAATAGAGTGGGAGGAAGAGGAAGAAAATGATTTAGCAATTACAGGGGAAATTATATGATGCTAAAACTGCACAGTGTTCTGCTATTTGAATAGAAAGACTTGCGCCTTGAAAGGGCTATAATTTTAGGGTGTGGAAAAATGTGGATTACAAAACAAAAGGAAAATTTAAATATGTCAAATAGCAAAGACAAAGTTGGATGAAGGAGGCGACAGCTGGAGGAAATTTTTAGGCAATTAAAGATAAAGGAAATTTGTTGTTCTGAGGGCACTGAGTGATAAACAAGGTTGCTTGGCAATAAAGTTAGAGAACCCACAGCAGAACCTCAATATTACTCCTTCTATGTACTGTGTTTGAAGTACAGTATTGTGCCTTTATTCCACTGTCATTTTATCTTGAACAGATCCAATTCGGAGATTAGGAATGGTTCATTGTGGGAACTCCCTACACTATTGCAGACTAATTCTGCCGAATGCCAGCAGTTCAATTCTCACCAGTTCAAGGTTGACTCAGTCTTCCATCCTTTTGAGGTCGGTAAAATGAGGACCCAGATTGTTGGGGGAAATATGCTGACTCTGTAAACTGCTTAGAGAAAGCTATAAAGCACTGTAAAGCAGTATGTAAGTCTAGGGGCTATTGCTATCTGGTGCACTGAATTTCTTGAGTGTCTACCTAAAGAATAGATAATTTCCTTTCTTCCTAAAAGAAGCGTCCATTTCTGAACGCAAATGAGTTTTATACAGTCTTAATCTTAAAAATGAATACTCTGTATACACTCCCCCCCCTTTTTATGTGCCATTTGAGCATATTTGATGTCTACAGTCAACCACAGGAATGACTTAGTTTTGAAAGTATTCTACACATGAGTACACAATATTGTGAGATGAAATATTACTATTAATATGATAGTCCATTCATGCATACATAATATTACATGATGTTATGATAATTAATGAGTAATGAATATACAGGATAAGCGAACATTTTCATTATGTTTCATAACAAGCAGGAAAGCATTTAGTTCAACGTTGTTGTCATTTTTGCTATTTATTTCAAGATTTTTTTCATACCTAAAAAAGTGCAATCAAAATATTCATTAAGGAAATATGCTTCTTAAAGAAAAGCAGTAGCAAGCAAGTGTGGTTTCTAAGCAATGAGAGGGTCAGATAAGTTGGGGTGGTATTTTAAATAAGTAACTGAAGATCAGATTTCTCTATTCCCCTTCACAGAAGGTGACACTCAGGCAATCCTTTATATGATTTTCTTTGATTTTACTAAGATGATTTCTGAAAAAAGGATAAAAAGTTGAAGACTGTGTAACCCCATCTTTATTAGAACAATGATGTAGGAAACTATAAGCTGTAAAGGTTTTCTCTCCCACATTATATACATGTCTGATTCCGCTAATAACTTATAAATTGATAGTTTTATAAAACCTAAGTATAGGTTTTATACCAAGATGTTACAGTTGTTTGGAGAGTACTTAATGCTACTTTAGCAGTAACAGTTTATAATACCTTAATGCGTAAACAGTGAAGATGTTTCAATAGTACATTACAGGTAGTGACACCACCACTGAAAAAAGTGACCTATGACCATTTTTCACATTTACAAGTGTTGCAGCATCCCCATGGTCATATGATTATAAATCAGGGTCTTGGCAACTGGCATATATTTATGAAGGTTGTGACCTTTTGACAAGCAAAGTCAAACAGGAAGCCAGATTCATTTAACAGCCATGTTACTAATTTAACAATTTGAATCAATTTTAATCAATTTGCATTGATTCACTTTACAACTGTGGCAAGAAAGGTTGTAAAATGGGGCAGAATTCATTTAACAACTGTTTCACTTAACAATTTTGGGCTCTATTGTGGTCGTAAATTGAGGACTACCCGTAGTACATTTGGGGGGAAATACATTCATTTCTATTCTTCTGAATACCACCATATTGATTTCTTTTGAGAACTGCAATGATGAGGATGTTTGTTTTATATTTTGCTAACCAAATAATATAACATGTTTAATTTAATGCCTTTATAATGCCATTACTTTATCATTATAAAAGTAATGAATTTTTAAGAGTCCACACTTTAGCTTAGGCTAACTGAAAAATAATTTGTACCCTTTACTTGAGTATAAGGTAAAACACGTGCTAGTTATATATTCTGGTCAAACGGAGTACAAAAGATAGTGATGTTATTACTGAGGCAATAGTTAATCATCCTAAAAATGCCTACATTTTTATTGGGCCTAAGTAACATCTGAAAATAACTTTTCAAAAATATTAGGATTGTGGCAGTCCAACAACCATCTAGAACTTCAGGGGAAGAGTTGCCAAATCAATTTCAGGTATAATGAAGAGAAGGACGAGGGAGGACATGATAGTAATATTCCAATATCTCAGGAGCTGCCACAAAGAAGAGGGATTCAAGCTATTCTCCAAAGTACCTGAAGGCAGGATAAGAAGCAACGGATGGAAACTAACCAAAGAGAGACGCAACCTAGACCTAAGGAGAAATTTCCTGACAGTTAGAATAATTAGTCAGTGGAACAACCTGCTTCCGGAGGCTGTGAATGCTCCAACACTGGAAGTTTTTAAGAAGAGACTGGACAGCCATTTGTCTGAAATGGTATAGGGTTTCCTGCCTGAGCAGAGACTAGAAGACCTCCAAGGTCCCTTCCAATTCTATTATTATTATTGATTGTTGCACAGTCAGCTAGATGTCAGACTGGGTTTGGCATTTTTTGTCTACCAAGGACCTGGGATAGGCAGATGTGGCTGTTTGATGGTATTACAGATATTGTGGCAGCAGGGAACCTGTACCTAGTAAGGCTGTCTTTTGCAATTGACTGATGGCGAACTTGTCAATGCCAATGGTGTTCAAGTGGTACTCCAGTTGTTTTGGGATTGTGCCTATTACTATTGGTGCTACCCTTACTTGCCTTTACAACAGTCATTCTATTTCTATTAGTAAATCTTCTGCAATTTGAGCTTCATATCTGCTGATTTTCCTGGCTATAGCTGTTATTTGCTGCTTTATTATTTCCACTGCTTCCTCGAGCTTCCTTGTTTATAAGTGGGATTTCTTTTTTTTTATTGAAAAGTTTTAAAATACAGTTTTCCTTTAAAAAGCCCCCCTTCCCCCTCCCTCCTCCCCCCCTACCTCCCCCCTACCTCCCCCCCTCCCCCCCTCCCTCCTCCCCCCCTACCTCCCCCCCTCCCCCCCTCCCCCCCGACTTCCCAGAGCTAAATACAAGGTATGTATATATAAAAAAGCAATCATAAACAACCATATACTAACAACTATAAATTCTAAAATCCATCACTCTCTAGCTTATATAGGATAAAACAAATCTTAGCAATATCAAATATATATAAAAAACTAAAATAGAAAAAAAGAAAAAACGAAAGAAGACTTATTCGAATGCTACATAAAACTTCTTAACCCTATACTTGTTCTGGATAAACTCAATCCATTTTCTCCATTCCATAATATAACGTTCTTGCGAATGATCTTTCAAATAGGCCGAAATCTTCGCCATCTCTGCCAGGTCAGAAACCTTTAAAGTCCACTCTTCTATGGTCGGCAATTCCTCTTTCTTCCAATATTGACCTATCAAAAGTCTTGCTGCCGTAACTAAATTCAACATCAACTTGGAGTCCACAACTGTAGCGTCAACCATTATTCCCAACAAAAAAAATTGCGGACAAAACTTTATCCTCCGTTTAAAAATCTTCTGCCTATTCCACCAGACTTTTATCCAAAAAACCTTAACCTTCTTACATGTCCACCATATGTGAAAATATGTTGCATCTTCATCACCACACCTCCAACATTTAGGCTGGTAATTCGGATACATACTTGCAAGCTTTTTAGGATCTAAATGCCATCTATAAAACATTTTGTAAAAGTTCTCTCTTAGATTTTGAGCTTGAGTAAATTTTACATTCCTCACCCAAATCTTTTCCCACGTGTCCATTGTAATAACTTCCTGAATGTTTTGGGCCCATTTTATCATACAATCCTTAACAAGCTCTGTTTCTGAATCAATCTCTATCAGTGCAAGATATATCCGTTTGATATGTGCTGGTCCCTGATTTCTAATTTGCTTTATCAAATTTTCATCAGTCATTGCAAATCCATTTTTCTGGTCTTCTTTCCACCTGGGATTTCTTGATTAGGTATTCTTTAGTCTTCTTGTTCTTCAGCTTCTTTTCTTTCAGCTGCTCTAGCTTGCTTGCATCTGTTCTTAACTTGCTGGTCCCATTTTCCAGTCTAACCTTCCATTTTTGTGGTGCAGTTTGATTTTTTTTTCTTTGTTGATTTTACATGCCAGGTATTCAGTTATAACTGCAGCTGTGCTGTACATTAGTTGCTTGTTTCTTGCAGTGAATTGGTGCTTATATTTGATATTGCAGTATTTGCATCTTTTAATGCTTGTGCTGGCTGCTTCTTTGGAACAAGCTTCAATGCAGGCAGCCTTGTTCTGTTTTTGTGCTGTTCTAGATGCTCAGTTATTCTTTGTTACAATTCTTTTATTTCTTTAGTTAGAGGGCTTTGTTCTTCCTGAGGAAGCGGTGCCTGGTTTCCAAATGAAAATAGTCATACATCTCTGCTGGATTCCTCTACTGCCAACTCCCCCTGGTTTGCCTCTACATTCTGAGTTACTACTGGCAAGGCTTTGATTTCTTTGCCCTGGGTAAACCTGTGCAGTTTTAATTCTGTTTCTGTGAATACTTTATTTCGTAGTATACATTGACATTGATCTGCTAGTCTCTGTTCTGTTATATCTGATTCTGGATGCTGTTCTTTCCATATGTGGTGCATTTGTTTCAGATATCCTCTTTTTGTTGGACTAGATCTGTAATAACAGATCATTACTTCTTTGTTTTCAATCACTATGTATTTCAACACTATGTAATCAATCATTATTTCTTTGTTTTAATCACCATGCGAGAGGTAAACACCTTTTCTTCCAGTAGTTCTGCAGCTGCTGGCCCTGGTTGCTCAGCCAGCAGTCCTGAGTCCTGTAGCCCATTTTTCACCAGATATCCAGGAACAAAGCATCTAGCACAGACCTTGTTAACCCAGGTGACATTCAAGCCAGTATGGCTTTCTGAAATTTACGTCTCACTATATTATTCATGGAAGAGGTCTCTTTGTCTGACTTCTCTGATGAGACCTGTACACTATGGTTGAAACTCTGGCATAGCTCTCATCTTCCTCAGAGTACACAAGCCCCACAATAACATCAAGGTAGTGCCTCATTTGGGTTGTTGTTGTTGTTATTATATTTGTGAGATACAATAGGAAAAATATCTAAACAAGCCTATCCAATCCATTTGTTGAAAATATGAAATATATTAAATAATGTTCTCAAATGAGAAATAAACAAACACAATAAGAATCAAGAAGTCCAGGTTTTTTGTGTAGCAATCACGATGTCTGCCAAAAAGAAAAAGTAGTAGCAAAAGTCAAATCCTTTCCTTTTTTAAAACGCTGGCCTTATTTAAATGAATTAGTAATTTTTCTGAGTTTCCCAATGTTTTTAATTTTTTTTTTAAAAAAACCTATATTCTGGTTTCTTTATATCAGAGCATGAAGAGAAAACTCAGTAGTTACTATTTATACGTTACAAAAAAGCAGAATAACTATCAGGAGATAGAGAAATATTTAATAATAATAATAATAATAATAATAATAATAATAATAATAATAATAATAATAATGATGATGATGATGATGATGCACCACTTGAACACCATTGGCATTCACAAATTCACCATTGGTCAATTGCAAAAGGCAGCCTTAGTAGGAACTGCTTCCATCCGGGACGATATCTATAATACCATCAAACATCCACATCTGCCTATCCCAGGTCCTTGGTAAGGACTCAATAGGTAGACAAAATTGCCAAATTCAGTCTGAACATCTGGCTGACTGTGTGATGATCAATGATCATCATCATCATCTAGCATTGTTAAATTTATTTGAGATGGCAAGAAATATTTTATGACTACCTTGCAGCGTGCCCTAAAACATTGCTCACATTCCAAAATGTGAGACCCTTCTCTATAAATGGATGTCTGACACATAATCCAGTAGTGATAGGATGGCTGTTGAGAGTTATATTTTTATATTGGGGTTGATTACATTGCCACTTGTAGGAAAGTAAACAAATAAACACTGGATAGCTGCTTCTAGTCAACAAATACATTATTGAACTAGATGGATTGGTTCAACATGGTTTTCTTGTAAAGCATGGGACTGTTTCCTTGACAACTAATATGAAGTCCCCATATAGTATTTTCTTGCCAAGATAATTTAAGTACATGCTAAAGATCACCAGAGTGTATTTCCATCATATAATAAGACATAGTTGAGTCCATACCCTCTATGTGTGCAAATTATAATTGATTCCTATAGTGTAGGCTTGACACTTTTTCCAGTCATCCATCATTTATTAGCTACAATATATAAACCCAATACCAATAGTTCTTATTATTTTGTACCCAAAATATGAAGGCAGGGATATGCCAGCAACATACATTTACATTTCACTTAATGCAGCATGAACATGGCATGGTAACTGCTTTTTTCTTCCATCATATACTCATTACATTGCTTCTGCCTTATGTCCAGCCCACAGTTGTGGCAATGTAATTGAGGGCTTTTCCAGATAATTTTAGTATTTTCCTTTATTTACCAACAGAGTTTTGGCCTTTGATCCAAACTGATGTGTTTTACCAACGGTGTAATTGCTGCCACAATCAGGGATTAGGATATGCCTAGTTCTTACTGGACATTTTACTTACTGCTATGGGCACATCCCTTCCTTTCTCTTGTTGGAATTGTCCTCCATGCCTATTATGGCTTTGGCTACAAGAAATACTGGACACTTGGCTTCCATAACCTGCTAACATAATGCTTGACCAACATTGTCCATGTTGCTTTTCCAGTCATTTGTGTGTACTTTATAATGACAGCTTAGTATTATGTTTCTTCAGTAAACCTTTTAAATGAAAATTTGATGTTCTGATGCAATACCTGGGCTATTTTACTGCTTACAGAAAATCACTAGATGTATATTCAAAAATACCCAAAGTACGGTAATATGTCCCCATTGCTTACCAGCCCCATTACTGTTGCATTTTAAGAATAGGCAACATTGAAAATATCAAAAATTATATTAGGTTGAAGAAGGAGAATACTATTGAGAGAAGAGAAGATGAAAGAAATATACTATTGATCAATATACTAATTATGGAAGTATAAAAATTAATTATTGACTGTTAATTAACTATTTTATGTTTTTTTCAAAAAAATTATGAACCAAGACAACATGCTGTTTGTACACCATTAAAAAAAGAATAGGCAAAGGAGGCAATGCAATTTATTCTATCACTTTTTTCTGTTGGCTAGCACTTTCCTGTAATATCTAGAAAAACCTTATATGTGCCTATCTAAAGATATACAGAGAGATATTATTTAATATTTTTGAGCTTCCTTCCTTAGCTGCAAATGAATTAGTTTTTTAGCTTATTTGCAGTAGAGCTTGTTATTTTATTATATTCTGATCTGAGTAGTTTATTGTTGGCTGTAACAATATTGTTAGCTATTGTGCAGTCAGTTGGAGTAGAAGAGAATGGATGAAGAAGTAAATATTTATTTATTATTTGTTTATATTTCCCATATCATCTGACTGAGTCTCTGTGGTTTATAAATAAAAATATTAAGAAATGTATTGTGACAAATTCTTTTATCAGCAGCAATTTACTTCATCAGAAATCAAAGTGATTTTTATATAATTGCAAAATGCATATAGTAATTCAACTGACTATTTTTGGGGTCTCTGGGTGTTTTCCAATAGGCAGTAACATCTTGTTTATCTTTTAAAGAAGCAACATTTTCAATTATTAATATATATTTTTACATATTGAATTTTTAATTCAATAATTTATATATATTTAGTTGGCTCAGGATTTTAGATTAGATTATGTTCCCAAAATGGTTTAGGTCAGAAAGGTCAATATGATAAAATAGATTGTTTTATTTAGCAGATACAGTAGTACAATTCAACTAATAACAAAATTAACCCCAACTTTATAACTGTTAATATAAATTGTTAGTGATAATTGCTGATGGCAGTATGAGACTATAGGTATACCATTAGTGGTCTGATACATGTTACGATTTGTAATCATTTTAAATTTAAAATTATAATTATAGTACTGCAATCCTAAAAAAATTCTTGTATTTATTTTGCAATTTTGAGATAAATTAATAAAGATTATTAATTTCTGAATTTCTTTATATTACCAGATTCATAATTTGCTTCTTGAATATTTTCAGTTTTGTCTAATTATTAACTTTTCATGATTCTATACTAGTGAATTTCTACAAATGAAATTTTATAAGTTTTACATAAAGTCAACTATATTTTCTGCTTGAAGATCTTCATCCAAAGAGAAGAAAAAATCTTGCTAATTCAGTCAAACCAGTATGTGGCAAATCTTTTTCATGGGATTGTTTTTACTCCTTGAAGAAGGAAAACATAGACATTAATAATAATCTGAATATTTAGATTATGAAAAGTTGTGCATGTGTTTGTGTCTGTGTACATGCAGTACTCAAATTACAACCACAACTGGGGGTGGAAATTCTGTCATTAAATAAGATGATTGTTAAATGAGTTATTTATTTATTTTATTCCCATTTATATCCTGCCCTTCTCCGAAGACTCAGGACGGCTTACAATTTAAAGCACAAATCAATGTGCTTAGCATCCACTTTTACAATCTTTTTTTTGCCATGGTTTAAGTTTAAGTTTAAGTTTAATCCCATTTATATCCCGCCCTTTCTCCGAAGACTCAGGGCGGCTTACAATTTAAAGCACAAATCAATGTGCTTAGCAATGGTTGTTAAGTGAATCACTGCACTTTTTAAGTGAAGCAAATATGGTTTCTCCCAATGACTTCGCTTGTTGGAACTGTTTGGGAGGTTGCAAATGGTGGTCACATGACCTCAGTATTCTGGAACCATCATAAATCCATGCCAATTACCAAGGGTGCAAATTCTGAATATGTGGCCATGGGGATGTTGATCATTCCCCCCCCCCAACTACTTCCAATAGTCATTAAATCAGGCATGTCAAACTCGCGACATCACGTATCGTTCCCTCCATTGCCGACAATGGGGTGGGTGCGGTTTCAGGATGATGCGTCTGGCCTGCAGGCCGGCAGTTTGACATGCATGTACTAAATGAATGGCTGCAAGCCCAGGAATACCAGTATGTATGCCTAGTGATAAAGGTGGAATACCAGTAAATAAAAATGAATAAATCCTACCATGTAACTTGTAGCTTTACTAGGTTGCTAATAAAAGAGTAAAATGTTATGCAGTTCTATTTCTGGACTTTCTGACTGTTGTTCAATTTCTTTTGGAACACAAAACAATTGACAAAGGTCTTCATTACTCTAAAAAAGGCTTGAATGAACTCAAAACATCTCTTTCAGACATCATATAAATCGGTATCTTATCTGTCTTCTATCTTTCATATGGCTGAAGAATATAGGAAATTAGATCATTGTTTCTTATAGTCTAGAATTATCTGTCTGAATAAAGTCTGTAAGGACTTTTTTTCCATACTGAGGTAGAAATACCAGGAAATGAATCTGAGAATTTCTATATATATATCTACTGCAGAGGAACTGTCTCACCTCAGTTTAATTTTCAGAATTAAAATAACTTTAATTTTCAGAATTAAAATACCAGCATCTGAGGGAACTACAAACTACTTCTTCTGCTACAAAACTTTTTCATATTGCTCATAATAGCAATCATTGATGAGAGAAATGCTTTCTGCACTTGCTGCCTCTTTTGATATTATTTTTCACCCTGCAATTATTACATTGACACTGAAAACAAATGGTAGAAATGAATGTTAAAATAAGAATATTCTATAATAAAAAATAAGAGTGACAATCTAATAAAATTTATTTTCCCCAGCATTATAATCGGGAACAATTCAATATAAGCAAATCTTATTTATGGCTGCTTCTTTGTTTAGCCAAATGCTAATAAGAGCAAACTCTGTCAGGAGGTATATTAATGCTGGCAGCTTTTGGTATTATTGGCTGAATGCCTCCAATCTCTAGAACTGTGTACCATGTGTTCTGCTAATGCAGAATCTTTTTGGGGGTGGGTGAGAGAGGTGTCACACTTTAAAAAAAAATTGCAGAAAATGCAGGTGTTGATTTCTAAGGCTTTCCCAGGGATATTGTACTTTTGTTTTGTAAAAGTAGTTCACTATCTCAGCTCTGAGAAACTATGATCCTTTATCCCATAAATCACACACAAACACAGTTTATTTAATAAACTCCAATGTTTTGTTTATCGAAGTAAACTTTTTTATATGATAATCTCAGCAATAATCTCTTACGCTTGCTTTCTATATATCATTCAGATGATTAAATCTCTGGATGCCAATAAACATAATTATTAATTCTAACTCCTTTCAGATTACTGTAGTGAGATGTGACAGGACATTTACTACAACATGTGTTCTTCCAGCAGCTGGTTTGCTGGGTTTGCTGTAAATGATCCTTAGCAATTAGATATGGCCATCTAGATATGGCTATTATAGCACAGCATAGCTATTATTTTGCTACATATTGATATCTACCTAGCATAAGGAGGTGAAAGCCCTTCCTTTGACTGATTACAGAATGAGCACACCCAAAGCATTCAGTTGAGTAAATAAATGATGTACTGTATATGTGTGTTGCAAAAATGATAACCAATTATATTTTTTTCTAAATGGATGGTTTGGTAAATTTAGTGCACTGCAATATACTCAAAGAAACAGCAGTAATACAACTCTCTCCTAAGGTAGCACATGAAAAGATTGAATAGATCAATCCAAGACCAAACTTAAGAACTAAATGCACTATAAAACTGTACTACTCCTGAATTTATCCAAATAAATATTCTACATAGATTATTTGATGTTTATCCATTATTTAAAAGACATTACACCAAGGATCTTGCATCTCTCAGATTCACTCACAAGCAATGCCATGGAACTCAGGTGTTTTAATAGGTGGCTGCTATCTTTTAAAACAAAATTCTGCATTTGAAATAGCTATTATTTAGAAAATAATCTTTCCCAATGAAAACGGATGGTCACTCGCCGCCACCACCACACTTGCATAACATTCGGGTGAACGAAACCAAATACAATGTAATTTTATTTGGGCAAAAGAAGGAAGAGCAAGAGGAAGAATAAATAATACGTTTAAAATAAAATTTCTACTTTAATATTCTGGTAGAAAAAAAGGCTTATAGATTTGTGAGATGCGAGAAGAGGAGACGAAGCCACAACCGAGCGAAAGGAAACGCAGAGATTAATGGATCTCCTGATTAGTGTTGTTCATATGCTTTGTGTCTCAGCTTCAGGCTGAGGATGGGCGGGCGCGTGTGCGGCGCAAAAGGGGGGGTGGCGGATGGATGACACTATACGCCGCCAAACACACACACACACAGAGAGAGACACACACACTTGCGAAACAGACAGGCAAGCAGGAGCTAGCCTTGCCACGTGCACTTCCAATTGTGGAGTTAACAGAAAGGGAGGTTACCCCTCGGTCCGTCCGTCCATCCCAATAACGGCAGAGTCAGTTCACTACTCTTCGCTGTCGCCGCTGCTCCAGCAGAATGAGCGGGCACGCAAGAGGCGCTGAGAGCAAAGAGCGCGGAGCCAGCGAGGTGGGAGAGCGACGAGCATGTTGTCTCTGGGCTGCCATGTGGGCGGGGAGAGGCGAGGCTGAGAGAGAGCTGGAAGAAGAAGAGGCAGAGCCAAGGCTCGCAAGCAGGCAGTAGTGAAGTGAGGAGGCAAGGCGTTAGAAGGGAAGTGAGACCCAGCCAGCCACGCACTGCCAAAGGGTTGGGCCAGAGGGTGGGAAGCGGACAGAAATAGAGGCAAAGGAGAGGGTGAGAAAAGCGGGTGGAGGGAGAAGCAGAGTAGAGATTTTGCGAGGGTCTAAGAAGCCAAAACGGAACAAGAAAGGCTAGGAGAGGGGACAGATGAGCCGGAGGGCTCGGCGGGATCTCGGAAGAGACAATAAGCGCTACCTCTAGATAAGTCTGAGAAAGGCACAGGGAGGGAATATTGTAGTCTTCATAACGATCCGAATTACAGCCCTGCAGCCGAAGAAGTGAGGCGTGCATACGGGTACAAAGAAGCGCACAGTAAGACACCAGCCCCGGAGAAAGAGCGCCAAGTGCCCGGTAGTAACAGCTCTCCAACAACCCAGGAGGAAAGGAGGCGAAAGTAGACCATGCTTTACAGGAAAACAAGCGTATTGTAAGAGCACCCTCGTCTGCAGCTAAAGCAGCTTCAAATTTCATCAAGACGCTGGGGGGGCATATCCAGTGTGTTCATTCAAGGTAAAACCAAGACACTTCCCGCCCCCAACAACCTGTATCTACGTGCCTGCCGCGCGTTACCGTATGTTTCTGTACCATTTGTAGCAACCTATGCTTTCTTGTCCTGTCTTTGAAGCCATTTGCTATGTCTGCGTGTTTCAATTTGGTCAGCTCAGGGTGGGTCTGACACATGAGGAGGGAAAAGAGACTTGTGAACTGATTCTAAGTCTGGCTGTCGCACTGTTTTAGCATCTCATATAACCTAAGAGCTTTGAAATAGCAATACATTACTGTTCCTTGAATGTTCAGAGGACTTCGGTGTTAAATTTTGAAATATGTGCCTACCATTTAGATGACTTTTAATTCATATATCTGCGTTCCGTAACTGATTTTTTAAAAAAGAACAAAGAAACATTGATAAAAAGTTTGCCAGCTTGAGAGAAAGATTCGGTGCCACATATCTCCAGGCTCATTGCTACCAGATCTTTATTTTGCATGTAAGGTACTTTGTGCATCTGTGGTCATTCTATTGTAAATAATAGAAGATAGATAATTTAGGAATAACATTCACACTATCTGGTAGATGGGCAAATGTGGAAAATAAGTAACTTTCAGCCTGATTTGCTTGCAGTTAAGATTCAGAATATATCAGTATATGAGCAATGTTGTTGTGTTTTTCTTTAACATTCGAAGTTAAATTTGATAACTTTTTTTAACCATAACTTCTGAAATTACATGTAATTTCAAATAGTTCCTTTAATTTAACATTAGAATGGTTACAAATATTTCTTAATGTGATTACTGTTGTGGTTATTATTACATTTTTTTCCTTACTGCATATAAATGTTGGTTAAAATGCCAAAAAAGTCAGTGAAGCGTTTATTTAAGATTGATCGAAATCTAATAAAACAACACACATTGTTTGTCAGATAACCCTATTACTAACCAGCTGTGTTTTGATTTGGTAAGAAGTAGCATATTTGGGTTAGCATCCTTATGATGTCATGGAAGTGAAGCTTTCTGCATCTAATTTAAGTATTTGAAATTGGCAGGCTGTCTGCAGTGTTCATTGCTTGCAAGTCCTTCATTGCTGTCATGCTATACATTTGTTCTGAGAGTCCAAATTGTGTCATATGCTTTGTTTATATATATAAATAAAGCATGGGTTCATTTTGTCATCTCCCATACATCTTAAGTTTATGCTGACAACTTATCCAACTAAGCTATGCTAACTGATGTAAGCTAAGCACTATTTCCTTAAACTGTGTGCTTTTACCTTTTCATACCTTTTCATAGTGCTATTTCTGTCCATTTTTCAAAAAGTTGGAGAGCGAATATATTGCTTTTGTGTCCATTTGGAACAGCTTATCTATTGCTTATTCATTGCTTAAAAATACAACACTGGTAAATTGTAAGAATGATATTGGAATTTTATATTTTATTTGGTTCAAATTATTTTCTAACTCTTGTCATTAAAAAAAATACTGTTTTTAAGACAAGGTAGTATACCAAATTAGGTTTGCAAATTATTAATTTTTCATTGACTTTGCTCTGTTTCTAACTGAGCCCTGTTAACCTTGAGAACTGTAGCCTGAGCACTATCAGAGCATGCTCTACTTCTGATTTCGGGTGTGTTCTCTTTGTAATGCTACTTAATGAAGAAACATCTCAATCTGCCATAAAGAAGCATAATGGAAGAGGAGAGTGGTGATTGGCTATGGCTACTGAAAAAAAAACAAAAGGTAAAAGCTGTCTATGGAACACTGAATCATTATTTAAATTCTGCATATGACTTCTACAATATACAACTTATAGTGTTGAAATAATGGTTGGGTCTTTTATATGTATTTCAAGTAAATCTTTTCTGGGAGCAAAGAAGGTACATAAGAACTAAATGAAAGAAGTTTAAAACTTGGAAAAAACATAAAATATAGAAAAAAGTTTGAGTTCTAAAAGATATAAATCAGTTTTACATTATAAAACAATTTAAGTTATAAAATGTATTATTTCTTAAGTGTGAACTAACAGAATGTTTTAAAATGGCTTCATTAAATAATAAACAAATATTTGTGAATGATTATTGTTTTAAGTGTGAAAAAATGCCTGATATTTAAATAAAAACCATGAATGATGTAATTATGTATTATATCTATGTAATCTTACAAGTTAACATAATTCATCATTATTTTGATATTTGCAGAAAATAAACAGTTGACAACTAGTGATACTAATTGGTAAAATAACATGCCTATAAATTTATTAAAATGCATTATGTATGAATATAAAATCCTTAGCTATGAATTTCTTTATAGGAGTTACATAAAGTATACATTTTGCAAAATGCTTAACATTTTAATAATTTGGAACACTACCATGAATTCTATATGCATTTATTTTATTAACTTAATTTAACATAAGCGATCCAAATAAGATTTCATTGCTCAAGCAAATTTCTTGGGTTCCATTCATATACTTCAAATTGAAGTCTTTCACACAGGAATGTGTTATTTTGCTTTTGTGTATGCACAAGTGTGGTACTGTGCATGTTACAAAGTTATTCTGAACTCCGAATATATTCACCTATATAGACAACATGATGAAATGATCAAAGATACATTATTTGAAGCAGGCAGTGGGATTTGTTCTTCCCAATTTATCTTTTCAAATTATTATTTTGCCATGTAGCAGAAAAATATATCTTTAAAAGAATTTGCCATTTTGAATTACGTAAGGAATAACATAAGGAATTGGTTATTTTTGTATATGGGTCCTGTATTCATGGTGAAAAATGTAATCCTCTATAGTTCAAGAAAGGTTACAGTATCAATTGAAATTAAGTTATATTTATACAAAGCAGGACAAACATTTTCAGATATGAAAAATAAAATATGAACATTATGAGTTTGGAACTCAAATGACATCAAAGTCTAAGTTCAAACATCCAAGAAAATGGATGTGTCATATTTCCCAGAATATATCCAGTGGTTAATTGACCATTGAAATTTATTGTTGTTTATTCATTGCTGTTTATATTGTGTATATATGAAAACGCTAAACAAATCTGAGTGTGATCAATTCAGTCATCAAATGGAATGTATAGCAGTTTTTCTCACTGTAGAACTCTAACCTAGCCAAAAATATCAAATTATATATTTTCCATTGATCATCAACTATCTCAGTAAAAAGCTTAGTTTAATTTTTAAAATATATGCATATAAAAACAGTCTAGAAATATTTTACACAGAAAGAGTATTTTGTTTTTTTAACATGTAATCATACAGTATTTACATGTCAAAGAAGCTAGTGTCCTTAAAATAAAGGTCTATATAATATATAATATATGAAAAATATTGTTGGATCAGATACAACTGAATTTAATGCTAGCCAAGTATTTCGGTAAATGTACAGCCCAGGAAATCATTTTTACACTAGAAGTGCAATTAATATGTAAAATCCTATAACTCATTAGTCCTTGTAATTATTTTACTCAGTGAGACACATTACTAACACTAGATTATTTTTCTTTGTGTATATAAATTTTAATATTTTTATAAAATATTAAACATGAAATTATAATGATTTAAAATGGGAAGTTTATGCATCTAGAAACTAAGATTCTGTGTGTAGCAACAGATCTGGTTCACTTTTAAAAATGGATTTTTCATTGGGCCCAATTAAAATGCTTTGAATGTTTGCAGCACAAGAAATAAGGATGTGAGTGGTACAATAAAGAAAACCAACTACCTAAGAGAAATAAGTCAGTGTTTTTGAGTGGGAACCTTTGCTACAAAATGTGCGTTTTAAATATTATTTACTTCTGAAAATATCTTGTTGGATTGCAATAAATTATTAATGTTTATGAAACATTGATTTAATTTAATTTAAACCCTTTTGGAAAAACATGGAACGAATGTTATGAACTAAAACTAGAAAAGTCTGATCTTATTCATTGATTAAAGATTTTTATACTAAAGTTCTGAGTGTACTTTTTAAAATATAGCAACTTGGGGAATATGTGTATACTAAATGATAACTTCTATAGAAAGTCTTATATTTATATCTTAATTTATAGATTCTCACTTGATGCAATTTTCAGTTTTTCAATTACTTCTAATTTTTTAGCATCGATGAATTAATCATTGACAGTACAAGGTTGGCCGTATTTTATGTGCAGGAAAATGAGTCATAGATAGATTATATTGGATTTGTATATACATAATTGAAAGTTGTGGTGTTAAGGGGTTGGAATACAGTAAAGTACAATCGATAGAATGCAATCACTTAAATGTATTTCCAGTAAAATTCATCTTTAACTTTAAAAAGCAAAATTAAACTAAGTATGAAACATTGTGATAAAATAGATACAGTGTCTACAGCCCTTCCTCTAAGCCCTATAATTCCTCAGTTAAGTGGATGGGTTAATTTTTGGTTTAATTAACCTGTGCTAATTAAGTATATTGTTTCATTGTTATGTGCACTTGTTTTTACAGTGCTGTCTTAATACGTGTTTGATTAATATATGCATACAATGACTTTAGATTTGTTTACTCTGGTTTTCTTTCTTTCTTTCTTTCTTTCTTTCTTTCTTTCTTTCTTTCTTTCTTTCTTTCTTTCTTTTCCTATGAATCTAAATTAAAAAGTGATAATATTTTGTGCAATATTTTTTCAGTAGACCAAAGTGATTTGAATAGCATATCTTTTGTGTTTACTGACATATTTATAACATTTTTGTTTTGAATATATAGTTTATATTTGTTTCTCAAAAACTGGAATATAAAGAAATTACTTATACCAACAATAATAGTTCAAATACAAATTGATGTGAATATTTTCCTTGTTGGCATTTCTTAGACCCATTATAGCTATCCAGGTTATTTAGTAGGATCCAGGTTCAGTTGATTTATCCTAGGTCTAACATAATGTTTACCCATTAGTAAGTAACATATTATACTAGAACAGTAACAATAACATTAAATTATCATGTTTGCATCTTGTAACATGATAAAAAGCATTACTGTGTTTTCAGTTATCAACGGGTTATATGTACCTGATTGCTTTTGTTGCATGATTCACAATTTTATTTTCCCTTTTTTCTTTTTTTTAAAGCACAAGGAATGCTGTAATACAAATGTGAGTATAATAAAACAATTTCATGAGTATCATCAACAATGTGGAGATACTTTTGAGAGTTAAACCCTTTTGGAGTATGAGTCTAATGAACAAACTTTAATGAACTTTGGAGAAGTCTCTCAAAACTCAAAAGAACACTTAAGCTTTTCTGTGTGATTAGCTTTCTCCAGTCTCTATCATACTTGTCCTAATTTAAAAGAACTAGTTGCAGCCCCAAAAGATAAATATTGAGTCTATGTTCTTTTTTTCCTGATTGGCAACTGAATAAAGAGCTACACAATAGATTCATGTGAAAGTTCAACTTTTTTGATAACGTGCAAAATACTCCAGATAGTAGATTAATCAAAAGGAATAGTACAGTTGTTTTAGCAGTAAGACAATGGAAAAGCAAACTTACAAAAAGACCAATTTTATCACAATCCGTATTGAAGTAATTCAGTCTGAAGAGCTGGACATCCCTATTAAATTTGGGGGCGCTTTCAAAACAGGGCTACTGATTTTCCAATTCTGAATGGATTGCCTTTTGAGAATGGATTGTTCTCCAGTCTGAATTCTTGTTGAATTATTAACAAGACTCTGTTTTCTACTCCTTAATATTGTATCCTGTATATGGCATTCCACCAATTACAGATAGCTCATAGGTTCAGTGCCAACATATGACTGGAAGGTTAGAAGGTGATTCTACCAATTTCACTTCATGCATGCCAATCAAGCACATCATGTTGAGAGGGTACTCAACCTTCCATAGGAGACATAGCCAAATTGGCTAATTACAATAGAACATTGGCGAAACATAACATTCTTCTGTTAAGCACTAGACACCTGAACTCAGAGGTGCTGTCACTGGGAGCGATGCCGGTGTTTTGCTACGGCGTCGTCGCCTGTCCTTTGCACCCCTGTCACTCGGAGCCCCATGCCGTGGGGACTCCCCTCCCCACAGTCGCCGTGGGGATTCTCCAGCAGTTACCACACCGTGGCCCATGCTGAGCCCCCACCCGGAGCTGCTCTGAACCCCGACCCAGAGCTGTGTTCCTCATGGCAGTGGTCTCCGGCACCAAATAGCCTCTTTCCAACCACATCCAGAAAAATTTGTAACAAACATTGGAATTCTCAAGGCCATGTTTGGTATTTCCCAGCAATCTGTTACTGGAAGGAAAAAGCAATCCCTGCTGCGTTACTGATCCCAGAGAAGCATTTGCATGTATGCAGGTATCCTTAGGGTACCATAGTTATGGATGAGAAATATTGGTTGCAAAGTTGGCATTTCTGGATGTAATACAGATATTTTGGACTTATTTTTGTTTCTTTGCAAGTTTGATATTTTTAAAAAGGCATATGCTACTGACTACACTTATGCACATATGTAACATCTTTTGCTAGGTTATATGACCACTGCTTGTCCAGAATGTGAAAAGTGAAAGATTGTGACTAAACAAAATTTTAATGTACAGATAATACCACCAGAAATTATTTTAGCCTTTTTAATAAATGTTGTTATTAATGTTAAGCTCACCATGGAAAACATCATATATTGCTATGTGTATACTAGGTTAATTATTTAAAGACTGAAGTGCAACATAACTAGATTCTAAATAATCATTTTTCAAAACACACAACAGTCCAAACAGTAAAAGTAAAGTCCAAATTAAGAATATTTCATTCTTAAGAATTCTTTAATTTAAAGGGGTTTAGTTGTAATAGATGGTTATAGATTCAAAATAGTTTTCAAGAGTATAAAAAGATACTATTTTTTCCTAGCATCAGCTAAATTAGACATATTACATTGAGAAAAATGTTTCTCATTTCTTTCCTGTTACCTTTATTGATTTCATTGCAGAGATGTTAATGTAGGAAATAGATTATTTTGTTATCTAATTTTACCTTCCAAAAGACAGAAGCAGATGAAAAATGAGGTTCTTTCCTGTTGGCTTTTTTGAATTAGCTGTTTTAGATTCTAAAAGTTAATTCCTAAAGAAGTAACCTTGTAAATAATTTTAATGTCCTCCTCTAGTGCAGGGTTGGCAACCTTGGCTCTTTTATGACTCAAGGACTTCAACTCCCAGAATTCCTGAGCCAATATGGCTCAGCTTGGAAACCTCTCTCTTTCCCCTCAGCGTGGCTGGCTCAGGATATCTGGGAGTTGAAGTCCACGAGTCATAAAGCTAAGCTTGTAAGCCGCCCTGAATCTTCAGAGAAGGGCGGGATATAAATGGAATTAAAATAAAAAAAATAAAAAATAAAAAAGGACTAAGATTGCCTACTCCTAAAGCCAATAGAGGGAGCTTTTTTTTTTTTTTTTTGCAAAAAAAGGTGCCAGAATGCCATTCTGAGCATTCTATGAGAAAAAAAGCCCTGGATAAAAGAATTATTACTCAGCAATAAGAAATGTTCAAGCTTAAAAACTGAGCTAGTTATCTAAATGAGATTTCCCAACAAGGATATTTGGAGATGTAACTAACTATATGCCAATTAATTGAAGCTTCATATGTGCTTGCCTTTTTAACTTCAATTAAATATTATATAGAGATCTTAAATATAGTTCAACTTCTGTGTTCATAGAAAGCAAAATTGCCTGAAAAATTAGTCATTTTTGCAGGTGCTTATAGTTAAGACATTCAGGTTACATGCAAATTTATTGAATCAAAATGTCCATTTTTTCACTTATATTAAGTAGTAAAATGCAATGTTCTTGAATTCTTCTGGCTGAAGAATACAGAAACTAAAAGAAGCCAAATAATTAGGTGATGTAACTTGTACAGATAATAACCTGGTGTATACTATATACATATTAAAATTGTATGCATATAGAATATTTTTTTTGAAAATAGTTAAAAAAAAAGAAACCACAAATCTAATAGGGGACATTTTTTGTAATTATAGGGTGCCATTAATAAATATTAATCCAAACTATAAAAAATAAATAAAAGAGTTTACACTACCTCAGTAATCTCTTCATGCGAATGACTAAATCATTGAAAGTACAGTCACACATGCAAGTTACACACATACTATCAAACCCCCACGGGTATACATATATTCCCATATACATGCACATACAAGTTTTTCAGTTTCCTCTACATCATTGAAACATGCTAGCAATATATCAATTCAGTTAAAAGTAAAAATAAGAACTATTAACAAGAAAGAAAGCATTTTCAACATTATCCTGACTTATATAAAAGTTATATTAACTTAAGGGGTTATATATCATTTAATGGGACATTTCAAAAATCCCATTGAAAACTATTAGTGCCAATAAAGATATTGGACAGTTATACCTTTCCATCTGATAATTTTAGAAGAAATGGGAGATTTCTGCATATGTCAGAGCCACTAAAAACATAGCAAGTTCTTCTGTACTGCTTATATTACAGAGACATTTATTAGGCTTAACTTACCATTACTGAATAAATATCCAGGGTGCACACTACAATTTTATACCAACCTGCTGTTTTCAGTATCAACCCTGCTATGACATACCATGTTTATTTATTTATTTATTTATTTATTTATTTTATTTGATTTGATTTGTATACCGCCCTTCTCCCTAAGGACTCAGGGCGGTGAACAGTGAACATAAATAACAGAATGCACAAATAGTTATCTTAAAACAGTAATTAAAACAGAACCCGTCAGACCAGACCGGATTGCTTAAACAGATGTGTTTTTAGGTCGCGTCGGAAGGAGCGAAGGTCGGGAGCCATCCGGAGCTCAACCGGTAAACGGTTCCATAGGTCAGGCGCGCTCACAGAGAACGCCCTCCCTCTGGGAGCCACCAGACGGCATTCTCCAAACGGCGGCACCCTTAGGAGGCCCTCTCTGTGGGAGCGCACTGGAGTGCATATTGCCAGGTTATGTGCAGCAGTGCTCAAAATTTGTAACATAAAAACTCGTGCTTGGACTCAATTTGTGAACTAGATTTAATGAATATTAGTTCACTGTATGCCAGGTGCTTTATAACTTGATAGAGATAACTTTGCACCTTTTTGTTCCACTATATCTATTTATTCACCTATCGTCCTTTTAGTTTTAGATGTATTTTACTAGAAAACTTAACTAATAACAATAGCACTTAGATTTATATACTGCTTCACAGTGCTTTACAGCCCTTTCTAAGCAGTTTACAGAGTTAGCACATTGTCCCCAGCAATCTGGGTCCTCATTTTACCGACCTCAGAAGGATGGAAGGCTGAGTCAACCTTGAGCCAATGAGAATTGAACTGCCAAACTGCAGGCAGCTAGAAGTAGCCTGCAGTACTGCATTCTAATCACTGCGCCACCAAGGCTCAATCATAGTGCTTCTCCAATAAGCAAGTTCAAATCAAACTGAACAATAAAGCAATGTGTAATACACAAAGCAGGCAGAAAAAAATATTTAGGTAGCACAAACAACTTATCTATATTTTTGGAGAATACCTACATTTCTGTAATGGGCAGAAGTAATAACCATGAGAATGGGAGTAAGATCCACCACCAAGACAGTAGTTAGATAAAACAAATATGAGCCTGTTGCTAAAACATAATTTGAGAAAGCATCTCAGACATGACCCTCCCTAGTTTTCATGAAGATAAAGGGCAGGGGAGGATATATACTCAGACTTGCAAGATTCTATTATTGTAACCTTATAATAAACATACTAGCATTCATAATGTTGGCTTTTACTTTGAAGGGCTTAGAATTTCTGGTCAGTCTATATACTGTTTGGCTTTTATGCAGTGGAAAGCAAGGACTCCCAAGTTTATAATAACATACGAATGTGATAGTTGTACAACAAATTAAGCTTTTGCTGGTTTATCTTATTTTTATATACTTCTAAACAGCCATTTAGGATTTGTAATCAACCATTTTAAAGCTAATTCAAAAATTATTCCTTTTTAAGTAATTAAAAAGTAATCATAAAAGTATGCTAGGGCATAAATAATATCTTTTACTCATTCATGAGGAAAAAATGTGAATATATTTCATAGAAGAGCATGTGAAGTATACTATTCATTCACTTTAGGGCTAAAAGAACAAAGCTTATGACTTTGCAAGTATCAACATTTGGCAGTTCTTTGGACAGGGAATCATCAAGTTAAAACCATTCATCTAACAAGAATTCAGAGTTACAATGGCCAACTTGTTGCTTTGTGTATTTGCACTTATGACCATTGCACCAACCTTGTAGTCACTTGATCTCAGTTTGGATGCTTAGCAACTGGCTTGCATTTATGACTGGCTGCAGATCATGATTTGTGATCTTTTTTGTCAGTTTTTGGCAAAAAGTGCCCACTGACTAAACTAGATTAACTTGCCTTCTGCACGATTTACTTAACAACCATGGTGATTTTCTTAATGGCCACAGTAACGATGGTAATAAAATCATTTCCAGCCACATGATGATGATATGACTCACTTTACAGACCATCCTGGCCAAGAGAAATCCCAGTTTCAATTGTAGTTGTAGTTGTAAACTATTTGATAGTTCAACACATATGCATGCTAAAAGCACGAATCCTTCTGATAGCTAAAATGATGAATGTTTTAACTGTATTGGTAAAACAGTATTACTGTAGTTATTATAATTTGTATACAGTAATTATAGCAAATGCTATAAAACGCAACTACTTTTTGTAATTGATTCCTGGTCATTTAAACATAGGAATTTGGGGGCAGAGGAATACTGCAGGATCCAATCTGGGTCGGTCACCGGGACTAGAGGTTTTGTCTTCCGAGGTTTTGGATTTGTGCCGGAGCCCATCCACAGGGAACCCCTCTTTCTCAGCAGAGTATGTGCTAGAGATTGAGTGTGTCCTCTAGCAGAGGAATAGTGTTACATGTAAATTATAGCACAAATGGAATGTTACATTGTAACAAGTTTATTTGCATTTTGCAACAGCAACAGTTTTCCTCAGGGATTACTAGGCTTCTGGTATCACAACATTTTCTTCAAGGAGTTGATTGCTGGCTATTGGCCAGGCCTTTCCTATTGGCCATCAACTCAGCTAATAATCTCTTTGAAAATAAATGTATTGTGAAATAATTTTAATAAGATTTTATTAAAGTTATAGGAAATTATATTAAATAACTGGCTTAATTGCCTTGGATTTTTAAAATATTAAAATACTTTAATATCTAAATCGATTTACACAAACTTATTTCAATAATGTAAATAAACATGTAAAGCTGGAAGGGACATTATGCCACAGTCTGCAAGGAAGAAATAAATACAAGCTGTAATGTGACATGAAACCTTATAGAAGACAAACATTTACTCTTGAGAAATACATAGCAACTTTGTAAAACTAGGATTTTTTTTATTGTAATTTGTACTGACAGATTTCAGTAGTTAGGAAAGAAAAGTTCCAGAACTGGCAGCAAGGTGAAAAACAAATGCTAAAAATTTATTTTTTTGATGCAGAATAATATTTTTTTTAGGAAACAGGTGAACGTACACTTTAGTACTTACAAATTGAAGAAAAGCTCATTTAAAAGATAAGTAGTCAAACACTGCAGAAGTTTAGTGTCATATTTATCTCTATACACACAAAGCAAACATATATAGAAACCTAGTCACCAGCAGGTAATTTAATGACAAAAAATAAAATATATGTTCTATGACATTACAATGCAAATCCCACCACCAAAGTTGGATGCAAGTATATCTATCATGGGCTTTGCAATGTGACAGTATTTGTACCATGTTCTCCATAGCCTACTCTTGTGGTTTGCTGGACTCACTATGAGTAAGCAGTTCTAAGGTTCATGAATTCCAAGGTGTTCTAGTTTGCATAAGGCAGCATAGGTGCCTAAATTGGGAGTATTACTCCAATTTGTCTCTAGAAGTGTAGTAAGAAAGCTTATATGTGGGTTCAACTGATGATGAGCTATAGTGACCGGTGACAGAATAGCGATGACTGCATAACTGCAGTATTTAACATGTGAAATTGTCTTTCAAGATAGCCTGTAAAAGGCAGCTGGGCACATATAATCCTTGATTTATGACCAGTCATTTGATCATTCATAGTTATTATGGACTCGAGATTTTACTTAACAACCCATCCTCAAAGTTATAGTTGCTGCACCAGCCCCACAGTTACTTGACCACATTTTTTGCCCTTTTCTGGCAAAAAAAAAGCCTTTTCGATAACCTGTATCCAGACTTACAACTCTGTAATTCACTTAACAACCATGGTGACTCAATTAATGTCCATACAAAAGTGGTTGCAAAGTTGAGTCCAATCATGTGGCAACACGACTTACAACCTCCATGTCTTAGGGCCAAAATTCAGGCACAATTGTGACCATAAGTCAAGGACTACTTGTAAGTTATTAAATAAATGAGTACATAGAGCTTTGTAATATTGGTCCTAAAAATGCTACTTTACTTATTTGGGAGCTACTTGTCTAGTAATATGTGCTGAATTTTTTTTCTTCTCTTCAGTCCGATTCCTGGATACCCTCTGCACTTTTCCTGGCAATATTTTTGAGAAATGTTTTGTCGTTACTTCCTAGGGTTGAGGGAAAATGACTAACCCAAGGTAGTTGAGTTGGCTTTCTGTTTAAGGCAGAACTTGAAACAACAAACTTACAGTTTCTTTCCTTACATTGTAACCATTATATGCTGATACTACCTTCCAAGGCTTAGAACTAAAGTTCTGATGACTTAGAGCTCTATTATTTAAAATATTACCTGCCAGTACCACCCAACCCACATATTAAGATTTTCTTGGCTTCCGGTTTGCGTGCGTGGTGCTTCTGGATGTGCAGGAACAGCCTGCTTCCTGCCGTCCATTTCTTTCTTTTTTGGAGGACCCTGAAAAGGGTCAAAAATTGCCCTGGAGGGGCGATTACTGAGAGAAGGACTTTCCTGAGATCACGGAAGGGCGGTAGCCCTCCGCTGGAATCCGGAATCATCTCCTTTGGCCCGAAGAAGAGACCAGCCATAAAGATGGCCGATCATTAAGCTGCTCCCTGCTGAAAGCCAAAGCACTACCTAGCACTAAGAAGCAATCTGGAGGACCAGGGTGAGCTTTTGCCTTTCTTATTCCCTAACCATCTTCCTGTGGGACTTTCCTGAAAATACTTTTCCCCATTTTTTGAGAAAATGGCGAATATCTACTTTGGGAACAAATTTTAAAGCCTCAAACCTACAAAAGAACTTTAATTAATTCAGCAAAGAAATTAAGTAATTTCATCTGTATTTACTAAAAAGCTTCTATTTGTTGCTGGGAATCCACTATCCTATCTTTTCTCTAAGCTGTGAATTAAGGAAAAAATTTGGACTAATCTTATAAAAGTTCTATACTAATTTGGAAAAAGAAAAGAAAATTCCTACATTGCATATTATATGTTACTGATGACATCTGGCGAAACCTGGTACAGCAAGTAAATTTCCTTTTTGTTGTTGTGAGAGCTCACTGAATAACAGAGCTGTCCTTGACACTAAGATAAGGGTGGGAACACCTGGAACTGAATACAACTCTTCAGGAGGTGGAAAATCTTTGACTATTAATAAAACAGCCTCCATGTAAGATTTAACTGCAAACAACAACGAAATGGATGAATACATCCCACCACTTGATTATAAACCAATACTGGACACGATTTTGGCAATGACAGAGCAAATTAAAGCCAAATAGCAAGAAAAATCTGACAACTTAAAGCCACCAAATCAAACTTTCACTTTAAATGAGGAAAGGATAACCCAAAATCAAATAGAAGAAGTGGAAACTAACACTAAAATAGGAAATTTCAAAGAACAACAAAAGCAACCTACAGAAGACCTTAAAGTCCAAACTTTAATGGCAACTACAAAACTTGCAATCCAAAAAGCAGCAGCACCTGAAGAAAACAACACCAAGAGTGAAAACACTAAAGGCTTTCAAATGCAATATATTGAGAATTCAATTAATTGTCCTTTAATTAAGTTTTTTCCTATATACTATAGGCCACTCTAGAATATCCTATTGCAATTAGATAAAATTTAAAAACAGGATATTGATATGTATTACTGAAAATATATTTTAAGTTTTGTTGATTGAGTAGGTTACAACTAGAAATGTACTAACTTGCCTATTTTGACTATGTAATAACTAACGGAAGTAGAGAGGGCATCTCTGTTGATGTAACCTGAACTATTTACAACTGGTTATTTCTTATTTTAACTACCCCCAAACCATATTGTTTCACAAATACATGTATACGTAAATATTAAAAAATCAATAAAACTTGTTTTTTTTAAAAAAGATTTTCTTCTTCTCATGATACAATCTATAGGTTCAGTTCATAGTGATGTGGCAATTATGGCTCTTTTTGCCAGAAGAAATGAAACCGGCATCTATTCTGTCCTTTTTAAAACAATTAAAAGACATTTCCTCTTCTGCAGGATCATAAACAATTGCTTGGATCTGATTTCTTTCTAAAAATGAAATTTATTTAAAACAGTATTACAGGATTTGGGTAGTTTTTCTTTAATCAATTTATATTTTTGTTCTGGCATCCTTCTGATCCTCTTGGGAAGGAACAACTGTAGAAATACATAAGAATTGATTTAGGTAGAGAGAAGGATAAAAGCAGAAAGCTGGAAAACGTAAGTAGGCATAATAGTATTTTACATCTAAATAATATTTCTACATGTAAATAAAGACGGTATCTATATTCATTTGCTGTGCTTCTAGAAGAACTTATCATGAACACCAATGGACATTTTTTGTTTCTGACATAAACTGGCATATATACTTTCTGCTCTTTTTTTCCTGCCAAAGCATAGTCATTTAATTATGCTGTAAATATTTTCAGCTTTGAAATATCTTCCTGCTTTTCTGCAGAATATCGATACAGAATCCAAGTTATTGTTACTATTGATTCAGTATCTATTTAAAAGTGGTGTAGAGAAATTTATAGTCTCATTAACTTTGGAATTTCACAGAATAGAATGTTATAGGATTTCAGAAACAAGGCATCAAATAAATCTAAATTTTTGTCTATCCAAATCTATTTTACTCCAATACTTTAGTGTTGACCTTTAATCAACTTTAGATAAAAGGCAATTGTTTACTGAATGGGGGGGGAGTCTGATTGCTAATGTGAAAAACTCTTGTTTTGGGCATCACACTTTCTATTTCAGTAAGGTTGCAACATTTTTTCATCTTGGCCTGCCCTGGGTATTTTAGATTACAATACACATTGTTCCTAATTAGCATGGAAACTGTAATGACTGGGTATGATTGGATTTCTACTTATTTACTCCAGGAATAAGCTAATGATGCATCCAAACAGCATGTGGAATTTGGAGGAAAAAGGAGGGCATAAATTAATTTTGAGAGAAAAGGTTGGCAAGTATACTACTTAATAAGCCAAAATCAATTTGAAGCAGATTTTTTTTAAAAAATTAACTCATACAGTCAGTAGAAATGAAAGAGAGAATGACCACATAATTGATATTATGATGTTGACAAGTGTTCACTGCAGTATTCCTTGTCAGTTTGCTGAATCTGTTAGTTCCTACTAAGGATTACATGCTTTCTTGCCTTACAAACCATTTGTTTGCTCTTAAATAAAATATGATAGCTCTCTGCATGAACCATTATTTATGAAGCCGTTTCCTGTCTTGTATGATTTAGAATATTCTAAGTGGTAGATTGCAGCACCAACTTATATTTGGGGTTGTTCACAGCTTTTTGCTTGAGTTAGGTGAAGCAATAATGATGTCCTGATTTTCTTTTTTACTTGAAGATGGACCATATTAAAGGTAGTATTTCCAAAGAGGTTATTAGCTCTGAATTTCTGGAAGAAGAGAGATAACTCTCTCGCTATCTTGTAGTTCCTTAATGTCTTAAAAAATATGTGTTTCTCTAAGAGTCAGGGGATTGTGGAGATCCAACTTAAGAGTCAGTCTCTAGGTATCTTGCTTTAGAGTTCAAAAGAAAAAAAAGGTATAAAAATAACTCAAATTAAGAGAAATCTGAACAGCACACTTTGTATCTTTCTTTTCTAAAATTCATATGGCTTCTGAAAATAGCTGGAAATTCTGTTGTAGCTAAATTATTTGGCAGCAACATTTTACCTTTTAATACATACCTAGGCAAAAGTGTAGTAGAACTAAAGCACTCCAATTGCAAAACAGGTGAATAATGGATATTGTATCCATTATTGTATCCATTACAGACATGTTTCCCTAATGCAAGCATTTTTGTAACAAGACAAATTCATATATACAAATGATAATTTCCCCAGATATATCAGAATAAAATAGCTCAAGTGCTGAGAGGATAAAGTAAAATTCACCAAAATTTTCTTTATAATTCAGTAATTATGTTGAAAGTGTTTTAAAATTGTGTTTTAAAACTTATTACATTGTAGAAAAAACACCAATTACACCAAACATTTCTGAGGAGACAATTTTAATGCAAGAAGTTCAAGATAGTAACAAAGTTTTGATAACAACATACTTTCATTTTGGAACAAAGGAAAGAAGTTACATATATTTATTTGTTCCATAAGCCTAGTATGCTTAGTTGTGCTATGAAACAAAGTATCATACATATGATAAATGATTTCACCATGACCGTAGTAAATAATTATCAATAATGTTTTTCTGATAAATTATTGTAACAAATACATAGTTTTTTTAAAATTAGTAATTGTGAAACAGTAGTATTCTAATATTTAGATTAGATGTTTATGTAGCAATTACTGTTTTTCCCTACATCTTTGTCTTAAAAATGGGTTTTAAAAATTATTAATATTTAACGAAAGTTGTTTGCTTGAATTTTTAATAATCAAAACATCAGAGTATACCTTTTGATATAATTTTGAATTGCAGAGCAAACAAGAGATTATATTTGGCAGAGATCACAAACAACCACCCTGGAGGTTTATAAACCCAGTTTAAACATACGTTCTTCAAATGTAATAAAAATGCATGGAACTGGTGCCAAAGATTATGTTGTAAACATAGATTATGAGAGTTCTATGCTTCTGGAATTACATTCACTATTGTGTAGAAAGAAAGAGAAAAATGTTTTTGTCCTGACCAGTTAAAATAAAGCATAGAGATTTGCTATTCTTAGATTGCCCTTAAACCTCTTTAATGACAACAAAAAGAAGTAAGTGCTATTGCAGGCAATAATATCGCTTAAATACTATTCTATTCTTCTTTCATAATGGGAAAATAAAATTAAGAAATTAGATTTCTTTTGAACTTGTTTGCATCTCTGGAGCCCTGTTTTAGCAGCATTGGAGAATAAAGCTGATTTGTTTCTGCTTCAGCTGTGGGTGGAGTTGAAACTATTCCAAAAGATTAAAAAAGAAAAAAAAAGTGATGACTCTATTTTCCCTTCAACTTCTGTTTCAGCCTTCTTCCTGGCTATTGAGCTCCTGAGCCTATGCGGAAATGGTACTTTGAGCTGATTGATTGTATTTTTTTATGCAAAGTACCAGGCTAATGGCTGTATTTTTTTATCCTCTTAATATAAGGTGGATTTTATTGCTGCAGAAACTACAAGAGTTTGACAACATTGCAAGTTGCCAGAAGAAATCAATAATGGATCAACTTTTTAAGTGTTTCTAAGGTCTAGAAGAATGGTGTAGACGTACACTTAATCATTATAAAAGTTAGATTCAGGGTAGATAGAGGGTGTTTTTTTTAAGTTTCAGATTGGTGAAAGTTTACAGATATTATCTAGGACAGGGGTGGGGAGCCTTGGCTCTTTTATGACTTGTAGACTTGTGGCTGGCTCAGGAATTCTGGGAGTTGAAGTCCACAAGTCATAAAAGAGCCAAGATTCCCCACCCCTGATCTAGGACATTTCACTACACTTGGACACCTCGCTGTGTTGTATTCTTCAGGTCAACTTCTTGAGTAAATTCTCTAGAGTAATGTAATGGCTAGAATCTTTATTATTTTCTTATTCTCTCCCCCCCCCCCCATCACTCTTTCACATTCACAGAAATGCTGTTTTCCTTTCTTTTCTTTAATATATAACTTTTTAGGTTTCAGTGGCTATCTTGAAAGGGATTTGGCACTTCTTTTATGCCTAATCTCATCAGAAGCAATTCATTTATGATATATATTTGATTTACAGATAAAGTGTGAATGGAAGAGAAATTTCAGTTTAATTGCTTATTGCCAAAATGAAGTAATTATTTGCAGCTCTAGAAATTCTTGTATTTCAGAATGAGTGGACAGGGATTTTAGATCCAAATCTCTCAGCTAGGAATGACATTTGGCCAATGATCCTCTTGCAACACAAAGTTTCTACAGGGCTTTTAGACAGTATAGAAGTGTAGAGCTAAGGCTTTCTTGAGTTCCCAGAAAAAAGATAAGATACGAATCTAACAAGTAAATACAAATAAGTAGTAGAAAAACAGGATGGATGAATGGACAGGATGCATCTTAGGTATGATTTTGCTCTGTTTTGGTTTTATTTATCTTATAAATTCTTTTCCAACGTTCTAAAATAGATCACTCAGAACTGCTTATTGAACAGGACAAAGAAAACAGACAATTGACAGAAAAAAGACTAAGAACATAACCAAATGTATTTATTTAATTCAGTTCCAAAACTACCCAATTCTTAATTACTCTTTTTGACTTATAATTAAATCTAGAATAATTTAGGAAAAATAAAATACGTAGCTAAAGGGTGATAAAAAGAAATGTTATTGATTATTTAAAAAGTGATAAAAAGTGAATATTTATTTATGTATTTATTTATTTATTTATTTAAATTCTGCTGCCTATCTGCTTTATAAGGTGACTTTGGGCAGCTTTATCAGACAGATTTTATTGAGATGAGTGGGAATTTAATGTTTTAACTCACAGTATCTTCATTGAATTCACCAGTAAATCTGCCTAGTGACTCATATACTTTTTTTGGATAGTCCTTTCCTAAAGTCATAAGAGACTACCAAGGTCTCTTTGAAGTCACCTGGAATTATTCTGATGATTTTTTTTCAGTGTCAAGAATCAGGAAGAATTATTAATTTTCCCTAGTTTTAAAACACTTTTCACTTACATTACGTTTCTTACTATTGTTTTATTATTGCATTTTAATGATTATATTACTCAATTTAGTTTTGAGCCTCTTACAGCCACTTACCAAAGTTGCTGTTTTAAAAATGTCTACTTCATCTGGTGTAGTACAGTATCTGTGAAATTTGTGTAGTGTTTGATTATGTATTTGTGTTTGATTATGTATTTGGTCAAATACCAACATTACAAACAAGAAGCAAATAAAATAAAATGCAAGATATTTTTAACAATTGATGTGAATTGTCACTGCAGTCAAATTTTGCAGACAGTATAACAAAATTTAGCCACATTCAAAGACATTACATCAAACTGATCTGATAATAGCAACTAACAGATGAAATGGGTCCATGAATCCTTACAGAAGGTACATATAGTAGAACCTGAGGTGTAGTTTTGATAGCCCCTTGTCCACAGGGCCATAGTTTCAGCTCATGGGATTTTTTATACCAACCCTCCAAGACTGCTGTGGAAATGCATTGCACCATGCTAAAATTAATACCCTTCGGAGTTTGTGGATAGTTATACAGTGTATGTATTTCACTGCTTTGAATTTGGAGCAAAAATGAGTTCCAAACACAGTGGTAGCTTGATTCACAACTGCTTTGAAACTCGTCAAATTTGATACTCAATGCATTTTCACGTGAAAATTTTGTTCTGGTACTTACAGTTTGGTACTTGATGCACAACCTAGTACTTTTCAGTGTCAGCTGCCTTGTAACTGTGATTTTCTTAATTTCCTAGAACAAATTATTATTGTTGTTGTTGTTATTATTTGAAAGATCTTTTTGTGTGTCGATATTGCAAAATAGCTATTACTATAGCAGTAGTGTATCGGACGTATCGGAACTTTTCCGCCATTGCCGGCAATGGGGTGGGCACAGTTTTGACGTGATGTGTCCGGCCCATGGGCCGGCAGTTTGACACTCCTGTCATAGAAGGATTATGTAGACTCTTGCATTAAAATGATAAAGTCCTGCACATATAATGGTCAATTGCAAAGAAGCAGAAGGTTCATGTTTTGTTATGACAATTAGGGTTCTCTAATTAATATTAATGATAATTATGTATTTAAATACTGATATTAATATTATTTAAATACTATGACTGATCGTGATAAGAACAACATATCTACCAATCTTCATCACTCCTACACAACTTCTCTCCCAATAAGATGAATGCAGCCTGTTTGCCCTGCCAGGGTTTGGCAGCTCTTGTGCCTTTGAAATTTTAGAAAACAGGCAAGAAAAGAAAGAGACAAGTAGCTGGTGTGCTGTTTGACCTTGATTGGTCTCATATTTTGAGAGCCTATATCAATTATTCACATTATGCATTGTGAGTAATTGTATCTATTATCCTGCTTGAATTAATTTCAGAAAGTTTACATCTATGACAGTTGCATAGATGTAATCTGTGAAAACATCAATATAATTACAATAAAATAATTGTATAGACCACACTTTAGATAAATCAGTCTAAGAGACTTGATGAACAAGTCTCCTTTGCAGTGTTAGAAGATGTGCAATACCCTGCATACCTGCAGAGGGAGTATGCAGCAGGTTCTATTGGCTAGCTTCACTTGTTGTTTCTGCTGTAGCCCCACCCTCCACCCTGTATGGAACATTCTCCTCCCAAGGTGTGGCTAACTTAATCCCTTAAGCATGGGGACCCCAGGAGACTTAATAAAATATTAAAATGTTTCCAGTATATATTAACACCTGCTTTTCACTTAATGTTTATTTTATTTTATTTTATTTTATTTTATTTTTAATCCCATTTATATCCCGCCCTTCTCCGAAGACTCAGGGCGGCTTACAATCTAAAGCACAAATCAATGTGCTTAGCAATAGCCTTCATTCTATGTATATGCCTGCTTATTAGGGCTTTCGGGGGCCCCCAAGCAGCATTATTACAAAGTCAGCTTATTGCCCCCAACAATCTGGGTCCTCATTTTACCTACCTCGGAAGGATGGAAGGCTGAGTCAACCTTGAGCCTGGTGGGACTCGAACCTGCACTAATTGCAGGCAGCTGGTGTTACTTAAGGAGGCATTAGCCCACTGCTCCACCAAGGCTCTTTTATTAGTTTTGTGATTTTTATAATTTTACAATTAATAATAATGATAACCATTATCCCCCAGTGAGGCACTATCTTTACGTGGTTGTGGAGCTTGTGTACTTTGAAGAAAATGAGAGCTATGCCAGTGATTCAACATACTGGAAAGGTTGCATCAGAAGTCCCAGATAATTAGTGTTTCTCCCATAAACAACAAGGTGAGATGTAATTTACAGAAAGCCATATTGGATTAATTGTGATATGGATCAACAAGGATTGTGCTAGGTGTTGGAATTCCTGGACATCTAGTGATAAATGGGCTACAGGATTCAGACTGTTGACTGAGTAACCAGGGCCAGCAGTTGCAGAACTATTGGAAGAAAAAGTGTGTGTTGCAAATATACAAAATCGCTATCTATCAGTTTCAAAAGGAACTTTACTTGGAACAAATTACATCCAGTGACCATATCTAACACCATCAAACAGCAACATCTGCTTATTCCAGGTTTTTGGAAAGAACTAGAGAGGTATATAAAAATGCAAACCCAGTCTAAACAGCTGATTGATTGTGCAGCCAATCTCCTCCTCCTCCTTCATCATTTTGTTGTTCATCACCTGGAGACACTTATTTGTGAGACGAGTGTTCTATAAATATAACAAAAGAACAAACACCTTAAAATAGACCAGCAAAATACCGGTAAGTCTTTATTATTGATGATATACAATATGGTCTCAGATTGATACCCAGATCGCTATTTGGGGAGAAGTAGCTTCTGAACATTCCCCTGCTATGGCAGATAAGTTCCTGGCATAGCAGGAGAAATTATGGACAAGCTCTTCATGAGCAGAAGTTGTGACTTTTATAGTGCTGAGGGTTACTGATAGAATAAGATCTAGCATCTTCAACTGCATACCTGATCTATGTATATATATGAAAGCTTGTATTGGTCAAATTAACCTCCTTATACTATACCTTTTAGAGTTTGAATGTTTATGTACTGGACAGTATCCAACCATCAGGTACTTCATTTGGAGCAACTCGCCACATAGTTTTCAGTGTCCTTTTTTAATGATGGCCACCAAAACTGCCTCTTAACCAGATGCAAAGTCATTATAATACAAAATATCCAGCGGTTTTAGAGTCATGACTTTCCCAGAATGATCATTCTTTGGGACTCTGGGATGTATAACTTAACTCCTACCCAAGCTAATCTATCTCGAACTGAGCATTCATTCTTGTGGCTTTGAAGCCAGTTATCTTCCTGTAACTCAGCAGTTACATTATTGTCTACTTGTTGTCGTTCCTTTGCTTGCACTCGGGCAGTAACCGTGGCAGCCAACTGGCAAGATGGAATCAATGGCTTAATTACATTTGGTTTAGAGAAATTATATTGAGGCATACAGGATAAAGCATCAGCTAAGACGTTTTCCCCTCCCCTGCCAGAAGTAGCGCAAAGTAAAGTCAAACCGATTAAATGTGATCACCTTTTGCGATCTTCTGACAAGCAAAGTCAGTGGGGAAGCCAGATTCAGTTAACAACTATGCTGCTAACTTAACAACTGCAATGATTCACTTAACTGTGGCAAGAAAGGTCATAAAATGGGGCAAAATTCACTTAATAAATGTCTCACTTAGCAACAGAAATTTTGGGCTGAATTGTGGTCATAATAGGGGACTACTTGTATCTTGTATAAAGCAAGTAATACTGTTTCATTTAGGAGCTGTGACGGTTAGACTGCAGTTTGTAGGTTGACTGCCCACAGTTTGGAGTTTAATTCTGACTGGCTCAAGATTGATTCAGCTTTTCATCCTTCTACGGTGCATCCAGTTTCTTGGGGGAATTGCAAACTGCTCATAGAGTGCTATAAATATAAAATGCTATGTAAGTCTAAGTGCTATTCCTATTTATTGCAAGCACACATAATTTTGTCTACTTCTTATCTCCTTCATTTTTAATCTTGTACAAGGAAACATGGTTGAAATAAAAGAAGGATCACTTTCACTTATAGAGTATTTGATTCAAAAGACACTACATAAAATTGATTTTTCTCAGGGAGATTGTACAGGCACACTTCACTTAGTGACTGCCCTGTAGCAACTATTCAAAGTAATGATGGCACTGGAAAAAAAATCACTTGGCAACCACTCATTGCATTTATGACCATTGCAGTGTCCTTATGCTCATGTGATTAAAATTGAGTTGTTTTGCAATCAACAACCATAGCAGTATCTTGAGGTCATGTGATCACTATACGCAGACTTCTTAGCTGGCTTCAACAAGCACAGTCAATGGAGAAGTTGGCAGTAAAATCACAAATCACAATTGCGTGATATCTCACGTAACGTGATGAGTCATTTAACAAGCAAATGGGAAATAACATCTGCTATGATCACATGATGTTTCATTTAGCAATCATGTAACTTAGCGGTGGAGTTGCTAATTGCTGAGCAAGGATTATTTGTTTGTTTCTGGATGCAAACAGTACATTTTTTTCTCCATGCTGATCATCAAAAATATACTAATCCCATGCAAACCTTAAAACAACCCATTCAGTTGCCAGACATTGTGCATAAAGACATTCAAGCAAGAATGAAACTTATTGTAATAGAACAAACCTAAGAAGAAGCTTGGAAGGTCTTAGTGAGTGGGGTTTTATCAGCTTTCTTTAACTTATATGTTTGCCTGGGTGCCTGAGGGAGAATAAGAAAGTTTGATATGGTAGGATGAAGACAGAGAATGGAGAGAAAAGTATCCTGCTGTGAAATTCTTTTAAGTGCCAAGTGGAATGAAATAAAATCTGCCAAACTGATGCTAAGAGCAAAACCATTGTTATATATTTAATGTATAGCTGAGGATGAATGAGGATGAGCAGGACTGTTTATCAAAATTGCAGGCACCTGTGCTGCTTTTTCTCCTCATTTGAGCCTTGTCTCCAGCATCAGCACAGCAGGGTTGCCAATACAGCTGCAACCTTGGTGTGGGGGAAAATGGGAAATGTGAATTGTAAACTCAGTAGCCACCAGCACAGTACAGTACAGTAGCCAAATAAAAGAAGGAGGATTTTTTTTCTTTCAGAATGGAAAAATAAGAAATCTCACATAAAGATAGTCTAAGACACAACAGGCTTAAGAAAGAAATGTTGAAGGATATTGCATAAAACTTCCCCCCCCCGTAAGTGTGCTGCCAGCTTAACAACTACAGTGACCATAACAAAGATCCATAAAATGGGGCAAAACTCATGTAACAATGATCTAACTTAGAAACAGAAATTTTGGTCTCAATTGCAGTCATACGTCGAAGACTACCTGAATAGGAAATATCCATTTGTTTGTTTTTATAATATAAAACATATCCCCAATTGTTATATCAAGATGCAAAGAAACCATCTGTCCAGGCCTTTTCTTTCTTTCTTGAGTCTGGATCAGTTTACAAAACTGGATATGGTTTAAAGAACTCATCATACTGAGTTACAACATTTTTCAGTGTGGGCACATTAAATCAGAGAAATAGCAGAAGAATTCTCATCAAATGTCATAGTAGTATCACAAAAGATTCAACATTTTATGAATATAATATTTTGAATACTTAAATGCTTTAAAATGCTCAACCTTTTCCTTCTTCAAGTTTTTTGTCTCAAAAAAATCTCTTTCTAGTTCTCTGCCAGGACCTTACATATATTATTTTCAGTCAATGCAAAGATGTAATAATCTTAGTCAAATTTGCCAACTTCTTTCTCAAAGAACTTAGCTTAAAAAACCAGTAGTATTCTGTTCACTAGCACCTATATTGTTTGTGACGATTTGAAATCTTTACAATGGCTGTGCTGTTCTTTGCAAGAGGTTTCACATTACGAGCACAAGACAAATTCTAGCTTATAAGTCTACGTGCTATTCCTATTAGTTTAGTATATATTGAAATAGTTTAAGAAAATTTCTTAGTCAAAGTAATACTGAATAATTGTGACTAAAACTTTATATTGTTAATTTGCTTGAAATTAAATCTTACAGGAGCATGAAGTACAGTAGATTGATAGTTTTGCATGAATAGATTGTTTTACAAAATGATTTGCAGTGGTTTTACAAAATGATTTCCTCATATGTATGTTTCTGAGTCTATGTAGCTTTCATTTACTGCTGGATTGTGAGAATGATGGTGTATTTTTGGTTGCTATGAAGAACTTGATCTTATACCAACATTTTTATTCATATTTTAAGATTTCCAACGCACAATTAATTGCAGGTCATGATTTTGAATATAAATTAAAAAAGAGAAAGTATAAAACAAGCAAAGAAGAGACCCAGTGGTGTAGAGGGTACAGGCAGTGCGCTGTTGACTGTGGTATTATAAATTCTAGTCCTGGCTTTGCATAAAATAAACTGGGTGGCTCTGAGACAGTTATTCTCTCTCAACCAAAGAAAGAAGGCAGTGACAAATCACTTCTGAAAGCGTTGCCAAGAAAAATGAATAGACTTATCCATGTAATACCAGAAATCAAGGCTGACCTGAAGGCACAGGCCAAGCAACCAATAAAACATTGATGATGCTAGTCAATGTTGCAGATAGTAATGGTCCTCTTAATTTCAAAGTGATAAGTAATAATATTGAACACAAAAGGTTCCAGTTGCTTTTAAATGCCTTCTACCATTGCTGCATTTCAGCAGTATGTTTTATTACAAATTAGTTATTAGTTACTGTAATTTCTGGATTGATGTGGTTGAGCAAGAAAAACTTCTTGTAGGGAGAAAGTAGGTATGCAGATTCTTTAGACACAGCTTTCTTCTACATGGAAAGAATAGTTTTCTATTTAAATTACAGTAATATCTAATTTTATGTCTTTATAAATATTAATTTTCATACTGTTTTCTTCTTGAAAATTCCCCCTTTTTAAATCATTACCGATACAAGTTAGATCCACTTTCCACCATCAGAACACAGACATGTTCACTATCTTGTAAAACACAAGCAAGGTAGGGACTCCATATAGCTCAGGGTTGAGATATTTTTAATATGAAATTTTCATATGTATAGATCAGTGTAGTTTGTAAATAGATTGCAGACTTTATATGAATCTATGGCTTTTGTGTTGTGTATGCTTAGTATATCAAGATTAACAAGAAAAAATACATTTAGCTGAATATTTTAAGTCAGAGGTCCTCAACCTTTTGGGCACCAGATACCGGTTCCGTGGAGAGAGATTTTTCCTCGGACCGGAGGGCACGTGGTTTTGTGTGCTGCCTGCAACCCATGGATGGGGCTTTGCTTTTTTGTGTGTACCAGTTGCTGGCATGCTGCGACCCGGTACTGGTCCATGGACTGGGTGTTACGGACCCTTGTTTTAAGTGAAGATTCATGTACAAATGCTATTACATATGATTTTAAAAGTACCAGGATTTTGTTCATATGAGGTAACACAATGTGACATGGGAAGGATCTGTTACATCATGGATTACATCAATTGCTATGAAATATATTTTTGCCTCTCCCATGAAAATATTACAATTATAGAGAGTGATACTAGCAGGTGCAGCAGTACCCAGCCTGTAGTAATTGGAAGCTAGATTGGGGAAGGCTGGTCTAATTTCATGAATCAGGATTTGACCTGCAGTCTTAAACATGTTGCATACTGGAAATTAAACAATGGACTCTGAACCTTGATTTACTAAAAGATGGGCACTTTAACAGAAAGAGTCCATGCAGGCAATAATTTTTACATTACCTCATCTTGATGTCTTCCTTTCAGCCCTTCTGAAAGGGAGGTTCTACAGCATAATTAAAGCAAAATCATTTATGCCCAAGTACTTTAAAGGAAGTTTTAAAAATAGAACATTTCTTTTTGTTGCCTTCTTTTATTTATATTTTATTTTATTTTATTTTATTTAAATTGGGTATAAAGTTTAATTACACGCTTTTTAACAATCAGTCACAGCAAAACGGATAATGATCTTGTTGTTGCCTCTTAGCAGGTATTCCAGGAGATTAACTATTTTTTTTCAATTGATGCTGTTGAACAACAATAGTAAATTTGGCTATGTGACTGAGGTTCAATCTGTTTTGAACAGGGTACACTTTGTTGAAAGAGCAGGCCTGTGTGCTGTTTGATTCCAGCTGTCTGTATATGCTCAGGTAGAAAGGGTTTATTTGCCATTTTTGCCTAGTTTGAATGACACCCAATTTGACAACCTTTTTGCCATGATTGTTAAGTAACTCAATACAGTTATTAAATGAATCATGCAATCATTAAGCAAATCGGGTTTCCCTATTTACTTCGCTTGTGGGAAGCCAAGGGAGAAGTTTGCAAATGATGAACGCATGATCCCGGGATGCTTCAACTATCATAAGACATGCTGGTTGCCAAGTATCCAACTTGTGATCATGTGACTGTGAAGATGAATGCAAGGAATGGCTGTAAGTCACTTTTCTCAGGGCTGTTGTAACATTGAACAGTTGCTACACAAATGATTGAGGATTGCCTGCAGTTGAATAAAATATATTTTTTTGCTTTAGGAATGTACATTGGTGCATAAATGCCCAAATCTGCTAGTCATTGGAATAAAACTATAACTAGTAAAAATCAAGCACAAGTAAATATGAGTTTAAAAAAGATCACACAAAAGTATTCACATGTTGATTGTCTTCAGTGCTGTCAATTAAGACTTGATGTATGTCACCTACAAATATATCTCTGAAGGAGATTTTCACTTACCTCAGAAATATCAACCAAATATTCAGTAGACGATTTTCATAAAGAGTATGCAAAATTTTCCTAAAGTTTAAATTGAGAAAACTAATCACATGTATCTGGCAAGAAGTAAATCAGATATCTTTCCAATTGAATCAGTGTATTAATAGGAAGGCTAAGTTGCATGAAGGTTTTGTCCATCCAAAAGAGAACAAAGAACAAGAGTGAATCAATGTATTTGTGCAAAAACTGAGATATGTGAAGATTAAAATTTATGAAAATTGGAAATATTTCCTTCTACTAAACAACCGGAAAAAAGTTAAATAACAGGAGAAAAAAAGATGGAACTAGGATTAGAAAACATGATGTTTTATTTTTGATCCAGTGGGCTGAAATTATTTGCCCCTAGTTGAATATTTACATTTTTATATTCAGAATGTCCTAAATTATATCTTAAAGCCCATCAGAAACTATAGGGTGAATGTGAAGAACAGGCAGGATTGTCCAATACGTAAACCAGCTATTTGTCCCAATATCAGACACTTCTTTGTGAAGTGAGAAATGTTTGCTTGACACTCTTGATATGTGTTTAACAGTTGACATTCAACAATATTTCACATTTTAGTACTGAAAGACAACTGATAGTTCAGAAATATTCAGATTAATTAATTTGAAATTTCAGATTAAGAAAAGAAAAAGTAGATTTTCTTTCCATACCAGAATTCAAACAAAAATTTAGAATTTAGAATTGTTTAAGAATATCTAATTACATACTACTGCCAAACTAAATACAGCTTTTAATTCATTGAAATGATCATGGCTTTTCAAGTTAATAAATTCAGGCTTAAAATAGGAATACTTACATCCAGGAATTTCTGGTTGAAAAGTTCTAGTGTGCTTATCAGAATGATTAGCTGGTTGTTGTTTTTCAAGAAAACACTTGTTTTTCTAATCTATGAGGGGTTATTTTAAATTTTGCCTTGATCAATATTACTAGTGTCACATGCACCACTAAAATAGTTACGTACTGGAAGCAATGAAGTTATTTTTGTATCAAATTCATTACAAAAATATTACCTTTTATTTCAGATACATATTCTATCAAAATTTCAGATCATATGCCTAAAAGAATGCCAATCTTGTTTACATAAAAAACATACCTGACAAACAGATTAAAATAGCGTAGTTGCAGATTTATGGGAAAAGCCTACTTTCTTGCAAATGTTAGTGTAGCTTGGCAGCAACAGTAAATTTTGTCCAAGTAATTTTAGAAAGTGGTGTTGAAGTATTCCCTTTGAGAATTTACTGAAATTGTATATAAAACAATTCCAATTTTACAGCAGTATTTAAAAAAAAAACAAGCTTCCTCTTTGATATTCTCAGATAAGATTGGTCAAGAATTTAATAATCTGTAAATCAGAATAGAAAAAGGTAAATTATAGACAGCATGTCCATTGGAGAAGATTAATCTACATTTATAGAATGAATGTACATATCTCTAAGTTAAACGACTAATTTGTACAGTGTAAAGCTTCCCAGAGTCACAAGAACACCAGATGGAGCACATAAATATTAAATATATCAGTAAGTAAGTCTTAAATTTGTGCAGTAATTTCACGGTGTGGAGTTAGGAATGAAATTATCTTCCTCAGAAATACCTGGCACTGATACAAAGTACAAGTGAAATTATGCTTTATGCCATATATTATTGTTTCTTCTCAGTCAAATGGAAGAAATAAAAGCTTTTATTTCTATGTTCATTATTGTGTTCTGGTCCATGGTAGCGCAGTGGTTAAAATGCAGTACTGCAGGCTAACTCTCTGCTCACTCCAGGAGTTCGATTCTGAGTAGCTCAAGGTTGGCTCAATCTTCCATCCTTCTGAGGTTGGTATAATGTTGTTGGGGGCAATATGCTGACCCTGTAAACTGCTTAGAGGGCTGGAAAGCACTGTGAAGGAGTATAGAAGTCTAAGTGCTATTGCTATGGTAAACTGTGTATTATTCTATTTAAGGAAATGAGGTAAATTCTTAAAATTTGGATTAAATTTCTGCTGTAAGCCTGCATGAAGATAACCATTATATTTCCTGTGGTTATCTTCATGAATGCTTACAGCAGAAATGTAATTAGTTGCTCAAGAGGCAATTCTTCCCAGTTGGTCTGACTCTATTCGTTCTAATAGGTAACTTTTCTTCACCTGGAAACAGATGAGAGAGCATAAACTGACTTCATACGGGCTGTCTCTACTGTTCTTAAAACCATTAGATTACGATCAAGTCAAACAATTATTAAAAATATGTGATGTGGAATTCCAGATTGAAATTAACATGACAGAATTAGTATTAACATAGACCAGGGGTCAGCAACCTGCGGTTCTGGAGTCGCATGCAGCTCTTTCATCCCTCCGCTGCAGCTCCTAGTCCTCTGCCACCTAAAAAAAAAGTTCAATCAATCAATTCCAACTTCTCACAGAAGAAAAAGATCTCACAAAGTTGGAATTGATTGACTGAACTTTTTTTTAGTCCCACAAACAAAAGAAGTTTGTGGGCAGTCTGCTCCATCTGAGTTGAAGAAAGCAGAGGTGCAGCAGCAGGATTCTTCTCAATAAGGCAGGTGCACATTTAATTTTAATTTTAATTTAATTTATTAATATTTCTATACCACCCTTCTCCCGAGGGACTCAGGGCGGTGTACAGGGCAGTGCACCTGGCTCTTATTGTTTGAGAGCAATTGTTTGAGAGCAATCCCGTTTCTGCGCCTCCACTTTCAACTTGGATAGAGCCGAGGAGCTGCAGGTGGCCTCTTGAGTGGGGAGCACGAGCTTTGCTGCTGGGCCATGCCTGGGCTATGCCCTTCCACTGCCTCCCATACTCCACCTTTGCTACTGGGGAAAGCCGCAGCGGTAGGGCGCTCCACGCAGGGGAAGTAGGAGGGAAAAACAGTAGCAGGGCGCACTCCACATGGGGGAGGTAGAGGAAGAAAGCAGCAGAGACAGGGTGCTCTGTGTGGGAGGAGGGGGTAAGCAGCAGCAGCGGTGGAGTGCTGGGGGGGAAGCAGCAGGGTTTTGTGGCTCCCAATGTTTTCTTTTTTGTGGGAAAGGGGTTGCCAACCCCTGACATAGACACATAGAAACCATCAAATTACTTGCTAAAGCTAACCTTCCCTAAACTGAGAATCAAATTCTTTAAAGCTAGATTTAACATTCTTTCATCTTCTCTTCTTCAAGACTGATATAGTAAAATCCCTGTAACAGAATGGAAGGGACATTGGAGATCTTCTAGTCCAACTCTCTGTTCAGGCAGGAAATCCTATACCATTTCAGACAAATGGTTGTCCAATCTCTTCTTAAAAACTTCCAGTGTTGGAACATCCACAACTTTTGGAGGCAAGTGTCTCCACTGGTTAACGAAATTTCTCCTTAATTCTAAAATGATTCTCTCCTTGATTAGTTTCCATCCATTGCTTCTTGTCCTGTCCTCAGATGCTTTGGAGAATAGGTTGTCCCCCTCTTGTCTTGTGGCAACCCCTCTAATATTGGAACATTACTATTGTATCTCCCCTAATCCTTCTTTTCATTAAATTAGGCATACCCAATTGCTGCAACCATTCTTCATCAGTTTTAGCCTCCAGTCCGCTAATCATCTTTGTTGCTCTTCTCTGTATTCTTTCTAGAATCTCAACATCTTTTTTTACATTGTGGTGACCAAAACTGGATGCAGTATTCCAAGTATAGTCTTACCAAGGCATTATAGAGTGGTATTAACACTAAACATGATCTTGATTCTATCCCTCTGTTAAACCAGTCTAAGACTGTATTGGCTTTTTTGGCTGCTGCAGCATACTTCTGGCTCATATTTAAGTGATTGTCCACTAAGACTCCAAAAATCCCTCTCACAATTACTATTGTTGAGCCAGATACCACCTATACTATACCTATGCATTTGGTTTTTCTCACTTAAATGTAGACCTTACATTTTTCACCACTGAATTTCATTTTGTTAATAGGCCCTATGTTCAAGCATGTCAAGTTCCTTCTATATCTTAAGCCTATCTTCTGGAGTGTTGGCTATTCCTGCAGCTAAGCGTATTTGCCCATTTGCTGAGGAAGAGGTTGAAAATGTGTCACATAAATTATTATGTTGTAAATTTTATAGAGACATTAGGTCTGTCTACATTGTACTCCTCCTAATAGATCTGTTCTGTCTAAAACCTGCTTGTTCTTCTGTGAGGATGTTGTTTTCCTCTACCCAGATTTCAATTCTGTTCAAAAGGTACCTAGCATTCCTCCTAATAGATAAATTTCCTGATATTTTAGGGAATATCTGTTCATAATCTAAAACCATTTATTGGATATGCAGTAGCTGATTTTTGTCTTGCTGCTGATGAAAGCAAGAAGTACTTGGTCAAAGACCTATTTACTTTTGTTTTAAAATAGTACTTGGTTTGATACAACTTAACTATGAATTAGAGGGGATATATAATTTTTATTTTTATTTCAAAGCTATTCATATTTTAGATTTATCACCCAGGTAAATAACTGTATTAATATAGTAAGAATGAATGTTATATTCTGTAATTTATTTTGTTAGCTGTTAGTATTGTATTGTATTTATTTTCTTTTTTGCTTTGTTCTAAATTTTGCTGGTCAAATAAATATTATTGATTAATTAATTAACCATTATATTAGTACTGTGGGAAAAAAAAAGGACCAGGAATAAGTTGGTTAATAATCAACGATTTTTAAAAAAAAACAACTTTTTTTTTAGAATTTAAATTGGATTTTTTTTATTTTTATCAAATTTATTTTAATAAATTGCTTTTTGAGTAAAAATCTATCTAAATATAGTTTTCTATTTAAGATACATTAATAATTTAGTGTATTCAGCATGAAATGGAACTTAGTTATGTAGAATGAGGCTGTATATTCCGCAATATTTACATTTTTGGTAAACCCATTCAATGAATCCGAGCTCTGCAAGCTGAGATAACATGTACTGCATTAATGCATTCACACAATTTCACTGCAACCATGAGAAAAATCATAAAACAAAGTTCAGGAATATTCCTTTATCCCATTATTTTGCAAATCTATGTACACTACAAACACTGATTATTTGAAGAGAAATGTATCTGTACCAGGTTCTAAGTGTGAGGTGGAAGGGCAAGCAGTAAAAATGAAAGTGAAACCTTCTAAGCAGCTTATACATTTTGTGGTCTTTCTGCACATTGCTTGAAGTGGTTTATTCCTCCCTTGGGGAGCAAAATGGCAGCAGGCCGTAAAAGAGACCCAGTTTGGGAATATTTTAATGAAGTTCCTCTACCTACGAGTAAAGCAGGTATGTGTGCAAAATGCAAGCAGTGCAACAAAGAGATGCAGGGCTGGGTGGCCTGAATGAAACAACATCATGAGAAGTACTGTGATAAAAGGACCTTTTTTGAAGAGGCAGGACCTTCAGGCTGGTAAACTTATTTTTATTTCAGCATATTTTTAAAACTGTCATGAGGTATTGTTATGCTAAAGCAATAATATATATCTGCTATTGTTACTGTACGGCACTGCATTTTTACACAGTTGCCAAAAAAAGAAATAATGAGTTGAAATATGCAAATATTCAAATATGCAAATATTCCTTTTTAGGCTGTGAATACAGTGTGTGAATACAGTGAGAAATTCACAATAAGCATATATGGTTCAAATAATAAAATAACAGCATTGACTGTTTTGTTTAGGTAAAACCAGCACCACCACCATAAAAGATTCTGGAAACTCCACTTTCTAAATTGCCATCCTCTTGTTCTACAGCAGGGGTGTCAAACTGCTGGCCCACGGGCCAGACGCATCAAAAGGAAACCGCACTTATCCCATTACTGGCAATGGGGGAAAAATTCCGATATGTCACGTGATGTCATGTGACATTGCGAGTTTGACATGTCTGTTCTACAGTTTCAGAGTTATCTCTCCAAGATAGTGCATCAGTTGCATCATTTACACATATCTGCAATATATCACCTAAAATAGGGGTGTCAAACTCACGTCACATGACATGTTGCGATCTATTGCTATTTTTTCTCCATTGCCAGCAATGGGGTGGGCACAGTTTTGGCATGACGCATCCAGCCCATGGGCTGGCAGTTTGACATCCCTGACATAAAAGAAAGAAAGCATCTGGAACCACCACCATAAATAAGTTTGTGATAAAAACCAGCAGATTAGAAAAAGAATTGATGAAAAAATTGTTCAGTTTGTTTATGCAACAAACTCTTCTTTCCATCTGCTTGAAAACTCAAACTTTGTTAATATGATTCAGTCACTGAGACCAGAATAGAGTCTACCAAGTAGATTAGATGTTGTAGGAAAACTGCTGGATAAAGTATATGATGAAGAAATTATGCAATGTATAACAAGTCTAAAAGGTAAAATTGTTACCTAAGTCTTGATGGGTGGAGTAATGTCCACAATGATCCTATTGTATGTGCTTGTATAACAACAGAACGGAATGTATTACTTGCAGAAACAATTGATACTTCAAGAAATGCACACACAGCAGCATACTTAGAAATAGCAGCAAAATTTACCATAACATGTGGGGGGGGGAATCAAATGTCAAATACACAGTTTGGTCACAGACAATGCTGCAAATGTGTTCAAAATGAGAAGATATTTAGAACAACATGAAGAAACTACCACGCTAATAACATATGGTAGTAGCACTCATTTGATGCACCTCCTAGCTAAAGATTTCTGTGTCCCAGAAATAAAGAGTAATGTTGAAATTGCTAAATACTTCTATACAATCGTTTTGCAACATCAGCTCTGAAAGTAATGGATGGAACCAAGCTAATGCTCCGACAAAATGTTAGATGGAACTGTAGTGGACTGTTTTGAACAATATATAAAAACTGGATTATTCTGATGACCGTTTGTGAGCAAAATCAAGAAAAAATATATGGCCAAAATCACAGCCAAAATCCTCAACATTGGGCTGAAGAGAAATGTTGAACATATACTGAGCATCCTGAAACCCGTTTCTGAAGCTTTAAACAAAATCCAGAAAAATAGTTGTTTTATTGCTGACGCTGTTGAAATTGGAAGGAACTGAGTGAACACTTAAAAACAGAACTACACACTTACAAGCAGACATTACAAGATTTAAAAAAGCGAATGGGACAAGCACTGTCTTTATCTCATTTTCTTGCAAACATTGTCAATATCCGGTACCAGGGTCAAACCTTAAGTGCTGAAGAAGAGGAGTTAGCCATGACATGGGTATCTAGCAATCATCCATCTCTAGTGCCAACTACAATGAACTTCAGAACTGAGAGGGAAGCATTCAAGAAATATATGTTTGCTGATGAGGTTTTAAAGAAAGTTTCACCAGTCACTTAAACACTTGGATTCAGAAAGTGTTGAAGTAATGATTTCACTTTTAACTGCAATGGCCTCTTTTTCTGGCGTTGAAAGAATATTCTCTTGTTCACTCTAAATTCTGATAAAACAGAAAAGCTTGTTTTTCTTTTCCAGATCATGAACAAACAAGAGAACAAAGATAAAAATGAGTGAGCTGCTGAAGACAATGTTTTTTATGTGAACCCAGCTGATATATTCAGTTTAAGTTCTTTTCTTTGTTTTTTTCAAGGATATTTTGTTTATGCACTTCAGTTACTAAACATTGATGTTTAAGCAAAAACAGGAATATGTAATATAATGTCATTGTTTTAATTAAATAAAAGAATTTTAGTAGTTCTCCAACTAAGTGTGATTAGCCTATTAGCTAAAGTCGGTTCTGATATCGCTATTTTACTAATCTGACTGCTTATTATTCTAAATAGGAAACCTTTATTTTGTTTGCAAATAATATTAAAGTTTCTACCTACCAGCAAGAATGAGTCCTTACATTTAAAGAGCACCTGCCATTTCAAATCTATTATGGCAGTGCCTGTTAATGGGCATCCACTCACTTGCTGCCCACCATGTCCCTCACCCTGTTGTGTCACTGCTGCATCACCAGCCATCCCATTAAAGTGAATGGGACTGTTGGGGAATCAACAGCGTGTCGGAGGAGCCACCACAGGACAGAGATGACAGTTGTGCTTTAAAAATTCTGATTTAAACTGAGTTGATTTAAATCAAGCCTTTTTACTAGTGATTTAAATCATGATTAAAATCAACTTGATTTAAAATGAAATCCACACTGCCAGGAATGCTGTAAAATCTAGGATTTACATATAATTTATATATACTTTATGTTATTGCATTACATAGTATGGGCTTTATTTTAAGAAGGTTCTACAATGAAATTGAAGATAATGCTTAGCAATATTTAGTTACAGTATCTGTAAATAATTAGATATATTAGTATTATGAAAAACAATAAAATACTTTGTAATCATATATACAAAGCTGAGTTTGGATTTTGACCTTTGTAATAGATTCAAAGTCACATTGAAATATATTTGCAAAAAGGAAAGGGATATTGTTAATTGTATAAAATGAAGCTATAACTGTGAGTCAGAAAAACAGTTCACAAGAGAAAAATTACTTGAAACACTAGATGTAGGTAGATCATAAAAATAAAATTAATTACATTAATTCAGAAATGCCATATTTTGTTTGGGTTTACATTTATTTGTGTGTGCATCCAAATCCAAACTGACATCAATTTAATACCCTGGTTCTAAGTACACTTCCTAGAAGAAAATGGGTTGATTTTAGGAGAATGGCATGTAGGCTCAAGTACTTTAACTTTGTTCCATGCTCCATCTTACTTAAAGTATAGTTGGACTTAGTTATCTTATGAAAGGGATTTTTATATGGTAAGATGCTTTATATAACTGAATTAATTTGAAGTGTGGTAAATTCAGCATCTCTGAATGACCCTTGAATTCATTCTGTGAAATAGTTCAGAAAATGAATCCCCAAACCTTGTCTTGATGGAGTTACCTTGATAGGAGTCCTTTCCTACAATAAAATAGGGTAGTTATGATTGCAATGCATTTTTAATGGTAGTTGTTGCTGTATAATCAGAGGAGAATTGTTAGCAGCATTTTCCTGCTCTAGCAATATGGTTAGTGGGAAATTTAAATTGAAGCAAAAATTGGATCATAAATATATCTGAATTCTATTCATTTTAATATGCCTAATTTTTATTGCTTCTGAACAAATTAGTGTAAGAAAGTAAAACGTTTACTACATAAATTTAATTATATTTGATGTTTATTAGATGGTTCAATATGCATTCAACCTTCATTTCTATTAGATTTATTGCAGCTTAACCAGGATTTTTTTTTCAAATCATAACCTTTGCACTGTTTTCAAGCAACACATTCAGAAATTCATGAATTATTAATTGACGGTAAACAAATGTCATTGGATTAATTTAGAAGCCATTAATATATGTTTTATAGTGATTGTTCTCCATCCATTATATTTTCTATTAGAAGATATAAAATAATGTCTATTACAATTTTTTTTAAAGTTAGCATTGTTTTAGGTGAATACATAACTCTTGTTCAATTAGTCTGGTAGTAATTGGTTTCTAAAGGTGTTTTGACTACTACCATTGTTTGTATTGTATTTGCCTTAAGACTATTTTTGGATAACTGTGTTTTTACTAATAAGTTTTTACTAATAAGGAAATAATGCTGTTGCATAAAAATATTGAGAATAGAATAGAAGTAGAAATGAGAGAAACACTATTATCTCCTATTGACTGACTTGTGAGATATGCTATAACTCACCAAATCTAAAAAAAAGGGGGAAAATAGAATATATTATATATTGAATATATTGCCTGAGGCATCTTATAGTGGATGCTGCAATTCACAATATAAGTTGCAGTTAGCTATAGTAGTTAAGGCATCAGGATAGAAACTAGGAGATTGTGAGTTGGCCTAGTCAGAATGTGGCAAACCACTTCTGGAAAAGAATTTTGCCATGGGAGTTTCTGACAGTTAGAAATGATTAAATGGAAGAGAGAGAAAAGTTACAATTGGTAGCATAGTAGCTTTATATAGATATATGTCATATATTTTTTCAAAGCTAGAATGGCAATTTCAGTTGCTAATAGGAGTATTCTGATTCAGTATAACAAACGGTATAAATGTTGATGGAGATTCTTAATTATCCAGGTCATATTTGTGCCAAAGGTGTTTTTCCCAAAGGCAACTGGACTTTCTTGTTTTTTTCTTTGAAAATGTTTCACTTCTTATCAAAAAACTGAAGAAGCTTTTGGAAAAGCACCCTTGGAGTACAAGCAGAAGTGAATTCCTTAAAGCAGCTGCTTCTTTTTCAGAGATTATGCTGCTCTGCAGATGCCAAATGATCCTGGGAAAAGAGACGTTTGGTTTAAGGAACTACAGGTGCTAAATTTAGGTTCTCATATTTGCGAGAAGACTTGTCCTTCTCTGGGTTAATAGTCAACTGCCAAATCAAGTTCTCTAAAATATAATCATGGTATTTTGGCACTTTAATAATGTTTTGATTTATTTCTAAATCCCTCACATATTTTAGCCAAATATCTAGGATGTTTCTGTCTCTCTTGCAGTAATTTTTTTTCTTTTATATCCTTATAAGTTTTTTTTTTCTCATTTCCATTTTTAGAACTATTAATTCCTTTAAACTGTTTCAGTGTTTTGAGCTTACTAAATCAGCAATTTGTATTGTTTTTCTTTGAGAACAATTTGAGTTTGCAGCTTCATTTACAGAGCGGATAACATGCTTTTCTTTAAGGACAATATTGATTTCCATTGAAGCAAACATAAAATACTTTTTTTTAGTACAAAGTGTTATAATTCACTAAAAAGGTTAAAATTGAAGTGAGTAATCTTTGGCACATAATCTGCAATTGTTAATTTTAGCTCCGTGCGTAGGAGCTGTTATGAGTTGAACAGCCGGCTCTAGCCTTCATTAGAGAAGAAACACACAGTTTTTGAGACAGGTGGAGCTGGATCAAGCTGTGAAAGTGATTTGCTTGAAGCTGGTCATTGGGGTTAGAAATCTGGTCTCTTTATTTTATCTTTTAATTTTAAATATGATTATAACTCTTATTATTGGTATTTACTCTTTGTCCTTTTTTTTCTTTCTTGCCAGGTTGATCACAGTAAAGGAACAGCATGGAGACTGGCATCCTGAACTGTTAATGGGGTCATGGGATTCACATTGTCTTTGATCACTTGTGTGGATTTAACCAGTGAGGAGCAGCAGAAACTGAGAGGAAAGTATCAACAGTTATTACTGAAGGTAAATCACATCTTAGTTATCTACCTAATGGGAGTAGATATTGTCTATGTGTGTACTTGTATTAATTATCCATGCTGGATTTTGCATGAATATAATGGCTAGAGTACATACCAGATTGTACAATTTGTAGAATTCATGTTAGTTATATTTAAAATTGTAAGAAAGAAACTTGTGTATTAATTTCCAGATATAAATGCTTATTAATTTTGGAGAGAGGTTATGTGCTAATAAAATGACAACTTGTTGATTGTTAGAAACTTACATTTTCAATCATTGCTATTTTGTCCCACTTTTCATACAAAGAGATTTGCAAAACCTGAAAGGAAAAGTGCTCTTACCGATAGTCCTCTTAGTCCTCAGTTCTTTTACAAAATCATGGGCAATTTTCTGAATTGCTGTCCACACTGTATGCTATATATTTTCTTTTAAAATAAACCAAAACAAAGATTGGAGGCATCTCTTCAGTATGAATTAATGTCTATAAAAGAAACACAATTAAATTTATATCTATCAAATAACTACATTATATTGGGAGTAGGACAAATAGTAAAATTTGTTAAGAACGTATTTGTCTTTCTCCAGTATATTTTCCTTCTTATGATTTTTTTTCTTTAAAAACATGATGGGAAGAACAAAAAGTATTAAATTATTCATGAGACATATTTGACAACCAATCAGTAGGGAGGTACCAGAATGGTATTTTATGAATATTTTTAATTTCAAAAGCTGTGCTAAGATTCTGTGTAAATGACTGTTGTGAAATGAGAGCAAAGCCTTGCTTTTAAGAGCTTCATGAGAGCCATCTGCCAAGAGTTTCTGGGAAGATTTTAACAGTATGGGAGAATGATAATGGGGTTTGGAAAGGGCTTTCGAATTGTATAGTGGAGCTGTCAGTTTAACGCCTATCGGTGAAGACTGAGATTTTTAATGCCAAGTGGACAATTAATGTTTTTATTGAGTCATTATTTCTTCAGCTTTCTTTCTTTCTTTCTTTCTTTCTTTCTTTCTTTCTTTCTTTCTTTCTTTCTTTCTTTCTTTCTTTCTTTCTTTCTTTCTTTCATATGTGTGCACATAGGGATGATTGAATGGTAGGTGTGTGCCGATTCCCTTTCTTCTTCAAAAGAGATTAATGACCTAATAGAAAAATGTATAGGCTACCTTACTTTGTAGCAACATCTTCCTGGTAAAACTGTTCTTCCACATGTGTAAATTTTGCAAGTTGCAAAATGTACCTCTTGAATGAAAGATGGAAGAGAAATAGCAAAACATGTTCACTTTTCTATTCTTTATTACGATTACTTTAGTTAATCTAAGCTACTTGTTAATTTTTAAATTCTTTAGCCTTCACCTAGAATTCTTTGTTCCATTACTGTGTGAATTGTACTGAATTCTGTTGGGCTGTAGGATAGAATAAATTGGGGATAAAGTGATATAAATTTCTACCTGTATGTTGTCTGTTTATGACTTGACATTTTAGGTCATCAAAACTTTTTCTTTAAATTTCTGAGAATGTCTGAGCAAGATAAACTAGAAGAAGCTGGAAATGAGCTAGACTCGGCTCTCTCTCAATCAGAGAATTGCGTTCTTAATAAAACAGAAAGCTCAGAACCAGATGAAAAAGAGGGATATGGCAAATCAGACCAGGTATTAAGAATTGGCATATACTTTCTAATAAAGCTGTCTTCCTTTTCTCATTTTAATTTTATTAGATGTTATATTCTGTTAAAATTTTAGTTACTCTTTTCGTTCATTTTTAAATAGTATGAGGTGAATGCTTCTGAAAGATTTGCTAATATTCACTAATATTTATAACAAGAAAGAAGTAGGATGAAAATTACATGCAGAAACTTTTCTTTAATCTGGACCCTTATAAATGAAAATTGCAATCACATAGAAATGGAAACCTGTGTATCAGTGATGGAGATAAGGGCAAATTATTTAATAGCTACCCTGTAAAGTGCTATTATTTCTGTTATGCATATTTTCTACTAATACATTTGTCACTTGCTTTTCACAGTTACAAAGTGTTAACCAGAACCAGCAGAAAAAGAGATCGAAGGTAGAGTTTTTGTCTGGGTGCTCAGAACTGTGATAAGTTGGCTTGGGATGAAAATTTACATCTCGCGGCTGGTGGTGAAAGTTTATAATTTTTGTTTAATTTAACTTTTGTTTTAATTTAATTTTTTTAAAAGTTTTGCCTCAGTTCAGCTTGCTGGCCTTTTAATTAATTGGTTTGTGTGTTTCTGCTATTTAAGGAAAAAAAATACATTTATTTTTCCTTCTCTAGCCAAATTTCATGTTTTCATGCTTATGGATGCTTTCATGCTTACAGATGTCTAGTTTTTAAAGATCAGAAAGAGACAATTAAACTATAGTTTCTTATTTTAAGGACTGGTATATTTCATTTTAGCCACCTAAATATATCAATTAATTTGTTGCAGATAAGTATCATGGTTTTGAAGGACCAATTTTTTGATGGAAGTTTGCATTGCATTTTAATCAAATTTTTCAAAAGTACTGATTTAGTTTTCAGATATCCTAATTTCAATGACTGATCCATTATTCTTAGGGCAGCTGAACAGTTTATTCTTTGCATACCAGCTTATCTGTGTTTTTTTTTTAGTTTTTACTGCTAAAATTTCATTTATTGGCTATGCATGCATGTACAAATTCAAAGAGGTATGTACACGCTATTATATTATTTGTTTAGAAATTACTTTACTTCTCTATTTCAGTCAGGAGGGGGAAAGGGGAAACTGGTACGAAGCCATGCTGTTTGCGAAGAATCGTCTCCTCGTTTTGACTCAGACACTGACAATCAGGTATCTAAAACTTTTCTAAGCTGCATGAATAACTTTCCTTTTCCTGTGCATGATAACAGTGTATAATTGTAAAAGAAACTTTTAATTTGGGGGAATCAAACTGGCTTTTCACATGAACATATTTTATTTTTAACGTCTTTAGTGTATTTCTTTGATATACATGAGTAGATCAACAGTATATCACAGGGTGTTATTTGCTCTTTTTTTCCAGAGCCCCTGAAAATTTCAACAAATGGAAAGGAATTCAAAAGAATTCAGATTAATTATTTTTTTTAAAAAAAAACAAACCTCAGAAAGTTACAATTGTTATTTTCTCTAAGGCTATCTCTTTTAAGGATACATCAGATATAGGATTGAATCACTCTGGCTTCTAAGTCATACAAAATCTTCATATTGCTTCCCACGTTTTAGTTTATAGTTACAGCTCAGTTTTTGACCCTATAAATAAGTTATCTATAAAAAAAACTGCATTGTACCAGATGGTTTATTTTTCTGATTTCTGGAGCCAATCTTCCAATATTGCAAAATATGTATTTTATGAATCTGTAGTAGTATTGTATGAATTAAGTAAAAACATTAATATATTTCAGAATCTTGTCCATTTTTCTTTTAGCACTTATTGCAAAAAGCTTACATTTCTATTTGCTTAAAAATAAATTTAATAAACACAGAAACCAAAAGAAATTATTTCTTACTTGAAAGAAAGTTATTTTTCTCAACATTTTTTACTTGAAGATTCAGATATTAATTGAAGAATGAGATCAGCCCTAGAGAGGGAGAGGAAAGAGGAAATGAATGCTAAACCTTTAGCACAAAAATCAAATCACAATTAAGTGTACTTTTTAAAAGTTTCCTCTATTAACTTGAAATGACTTACATTCTCCTCTGGACTTTTCTCTAGAGAGGTCTTTTTTTCTCTGTCTTGTTTGTTTTTTGAATGACCAGAATTCACTGTCCCATATCTTAATAAGCTGTGGGGGTTTTATACATTCTCTTGCTGCTCTAAGATGACATTTATGCAGTATAACAATCAATAGGTTCCTTTATCAAATTGTGTGTAGTTACTTTAAAAACAATTCTAATATTTGGCTCAACTTGCATTATTATAAATGTATGGCTTTTGTTCTGCATTTTATTTGTATTTTCTATCATTTCAAATGGAATCTGAAAGGAGAAATATATAAATATATCAGATTGTACTAAATGTTGCATGACAGTTTCTGATGTACTCTCTACAAATGAAAAAAAGAATGTTATATTCTGTAGGGACTAGCAAGTTTGGAAGCAGACATCTTTTCTACATTGTCCTAGTGCCATTTCCTATGGTCCCTATGACTGTTTGACTCACCATGATGTGTCACCCTATAATTAAGGATGCAAGGATTAAATATATTCTGCTACCAAAGCCTGCATATTGAGGATAATTGGCTTCATATATTAATTAGTTAACAAGTATACTACTTGGTTTAAAGACTGATGAACTTTGCACAGAAAAGCTAGACCAGTACTTTATTCTTTTAATTAATTGAAGGAACTTGGAAGAGTTACATCAATGAAAATGGATTATTTTTAAAGTTAAGTTTAATTTTTCCTTATTAGTTTACCTGTTTACAAAGCACAGAGTCTATGTCATCAGAGAATGTATGGTACATTGCCAGAACTATAGAGTATGGATTGTACTACAAACCTGATGTTTGTATTATATTTGAAAATTTGCCTTGATTTTCCTGTGTAGGAAAAATCTTGTTTTCCTGTATTACTTGATCATAAAAGTTTACCTGATCTCACACTCTGTCCTTATTTTAAAAGGAATGTTGCCTCTAATGTTGTTATATTGATTTATTAGTGTACTAATGCAATTCAACATTTTGTGTGCGCATCTAACTTGTATGAATGTACTTATCAACGTTGTAATTTTGCGATTGAAAAAAGTCAATAAAAAACAAATATAAGAAACAAATACCAGATTTTTCCACGACTCTGCAGCTTTCCTGTGTGTTTATTTCTAATTTAATGACTATATAGCGATGTTATGTTATATGTAAGATATAGAAAATATACAGTGCAGTATGCTTATATGTTTGTATTAAACTGTTTGTAAAGTCTGTCTTTTCTCCCATTTTTTTGTGAAACAGCAAGTGCACTTAGGAATCACTTTGACTTCAGCATAAACAACTAAAGATGTCAAAGTCAATTAAAACTTTTTCCATTAAGTTCCATTAATCTCATTTCAGTGAGCCTTATCCCACAGTCACGTATTGGATTGTTTTCATAGGCAGGAAACATGCATAATATAAAAATACTTTCAAAAGAAACAAACCGAGCATAGATTAAATTTGTAAGCATTTGTAAAAATACTTATACCATCTTATAAGTTAATTTACTTAACAAAAAGCACATTTGGTTCAAATTAATACAACTTCAAGTAAATCTTCAAGCATTGCTAATACAAATAAAATTAGCACAGAGCTTCTGTGACACTGCTCTAAATGTAACTGGAAGCAGTCTAAATATTTGAAAAACCTTTAGGATCACTGCAGAGATTCGTGTTATATTTTAATCAATAAGAGTAGGTATAATTTGGATTTTTTTTCATTTATGTAGCATTAGTTTTAGATATAAAATAGGGTTTTTTCAAGAAACAACACATTAATAACTCCTGGTATAAAATGAAATTAACCGTACATTTGAATATTGTCAAGTTCTGATTGTTACATTCCTAATTTTAAGTACAAGTACACTTTATTTAAAATGTCCCACTGTATTTTTAGAGAAACTTAATACTTTCTATGTTTCCATTAAATATTTCAATCAGTTTGCACTGAAATGAATTCTGCTGATTTCAGCGTAATTTTAATATTTAAGAAAAAATCATAATTAGCATCCTAGGAATAGTACCTTTATGCTTTTATTTGGCATTTAATTTAAAATGATTCTTATTGAATCCATATACTGCAAGCAAATTAAGAATTATATGTTAATTTTTTTGAACTAAATTCTGATACTCAATAATATGGACTAAATTATGATACTCAGTGATACTATCCAACCAACTAAAAATTATCCCTAAGAATATATTATCTTTTCTTAAGTGTATCAAATACTGTTTGGCTCCAGCTTTTCTAAGCTTCCAAAATCCTATGCATTTGGGAAGCCATGCCAGTTTTCCTGAATCTGGCCCTAAATTATTATATTTTTTTCAACAGGAATCAATACAACTACAGCTTTCAAGTTTCCCCAGCCTACGAGAAGAGGATAAATCTAGTAAAGATGACTCTGAGAAAGAAAAAGAGAAGGATAAAAACAAAGAAAAAGATAGAAACAGTGAAAAAACCAAGATAAGAATATTATCAAAAGGTGAACAAAAGTATTTAAGTCATTATTTAGTCATTATAGTCACATGGAGACATTTTGAATGTTTGTATTTGCTTTTGTCTGTATTTGAATTAGTTTTTATTTTTTATATTTTGTACTTGTTTGTGGGTATATGTATAGTTTATATATTTATTGTAGAATACATATATTATTGGTATATAACAAATGTGATATACAAAACAAACTCTCTTTACAAATCTCAAAACTGGACTGGGCTGAAATACATGCTGAAAAAATACCTTAAACTTTTAAAATCATAATAATTCTGACAATATGTACAGCCATATAAAGAGATTTAAATAATTACATAAAGAGGCAGAATTTGTTCTGGTCTAAGGAATACATTCATCTCCCCTAAAAGTTTTTTTAGATCAGTCATAGTGGACCACAGCTTTTGCATTGTCTTCCTTGTCTTTCCCACTCTATAGAGATGCTGCTGTATTGCAGCATCAAAACTGAAAATGTGTAATGTTTTTCATAAAAATAATGCCTATGGTTCAGCTGCATTACCAATAGTATAATAGAAAGAGCTATTTGTAGGTCAATGCATGTTATATCCTATCTACATATTTTCAACCTGATACTGAAATCCATAAATAGTGTTTATATTAAGGGGAGAAATGGAAGTAGGGTAGGGATAGTGTGGAATGAAGGAAGATTACACACTGAATTGCTGCTTAGACAAAGCTATACCCTGTGCTTGTAGATTTTTCTACCCATTGTTGAATGTGATCCAGAATAGGAACATATTGTTGCAATAATAGTTTGTTGTGCATGGATTGTCACTTATTTAACAAAAGCATTGCCAATTCTTTCTTGACAATTTATTTCTTGATTTTAGATTTTTCCATACATGATACACTGATAATTGTAATTAATTATTATAAATGTCAGGTATTTAAATTATAAAAAATAATGTAGAGGTGACTATCCAAAATATTTTCTAATTGCAGTGAATTTATCCTCTATTTGAGGTGCACAGTACTGACTTCTTTTTATGTGCCCAAGAAAAAAAAACTTAAATCCCAAATTTTTGGAGTGTCCTTCATTCAGAACTTTCGTCTAAAGTGTGTTGGGTTGTGATAGCTACAGTTAAAAAGAAATGTGTTAAAACCCAGCTCTTTTAGTTGTCTTTATAAATTGTCCTTAATATTTTATTTCACCTTCATTTTTTAAAATATTACGATTATATTTTCATTTTGCATGTTATTGATAGCATAAATTCATGGTCTACTTTGATAACTTTCAGTAGAAAAATACCATAGAAATAAATAGTATATAAGATTACCTGAGATATCCAGTCTTGACAAATGATGTGTCATTCATAGGCTTTCTGAATGAAATTTTCATTTCAATCTAGCACTCAAGTGCTGACAGTTCAATTTAAATAAATACACTGAATCTCTACAGTAGTAATTTATAACATAATTAATTAGAATCTATATGCATTTTTCTCATTTACTGCACATTTGTTCACCTTATTGCCTTCTAGGATATTATTATGATATGCAAACTTTTTTCTTTCATGACAACCTAACTAGGTCTGAAATACAAGCTACGTAACTTTTAAACATAATGCTGACATTCTAAATTCTGGAGTTCTTTATGGATTTGCTCAAAGAATACACATTTCATAGATAATTCCAGGAAAATAAAATCAATTTAGTTGATTGACAGAATCAAAACACACCTTTCATATATAAACTGTGGTGGCGCAGTGGTTATAATGCAGTACTGGAGGCTACTTCTGCTGACTGCCGGTTGCAAGCAATTCGGCAGTTCAGTTCTTACCCACTCAAGGTTGACTCAGCCTTCCACCCTTCTGATGGTGCAATATGCTGACTCTGTAAACTGCTTAGAGAGGGCTGTGAAGCAGTTTACTGTGAAGCAGTGTATAAGTCTAAGTGCTATTGCTATTGCTATTTTATTTTAATATACGGTATATTCAGCGTTCAGTGTGTTTCTCTAAGTAAAAACTACTGATTTCTCTAGATCAGTGGTCTTCAAACTCTGCCCTTTTATGACTCATGGACTTCAACTCCCAGAATTCCTCAGCCAAGCATGCTGGCCTAGGAATCCTGGGAGTTGAAGTCCACGAGTCATAAAAGGGCCGAGTTTGAAGACCCCTGCTCTAGATATTCTATTTTTGTAGAAATTCTTTAGCTATTGTAATATATCTTGGATCCAGCCAGGTAAACACAGCCAAATGTGTACACATATACCACACACACAGTATTAGTCCTGATAAAAACCTAGGATGTAGTTTAATGGTAAGTGAGTCATACACTATTGCCACAGATGTCATTTATGTTTGGTTCTATTTACAGCACAGTTCTTTTCCTTCATGATTTGTTTATTGAAGTAGCCAAACTAACAGCTTTGTTTTCTTTTTGTAACAATATGGAGACAGAATCATGCCACATAGCTAGCTTCTTAATTCCTGCTTTCACAGTTGTTTTGAGGAAATGTAATTGGGGATATGACTGTCCAATGAGCAAATCATGGAGAGAGCTTCCATGGTTTGTTTCTCCGTTCTTCAGCCATTAATAATCCAATAGTGTATACCAGCAGTTTTGGAATAGTGTAATATGCAAACAAATCCAAAGCTAGTTTTGTTTGTTATTCTGTCTTCTTTTTGTTTGGCTCATCCATTCCTCTTATATTTGCTCAAGCAAATGCAGATATCCAGGATTCAAGATATGCCCATTACTTATTTATTTTCAGTTTTTTAAAAAGCATAATTCTTTATATGAATATTTAGTTGTGCTTGGTGCTTATAATTAAGCTCCTGTTCTATTAGAAGGTTATTAATGTAAGATACAAATTTTATAAATTAGGCACCTCAGAAGACAATTGGAGAGAAAGAAACTTTATTCCATATGATGGAATAAAGTTATTTTTACTTTTTAAAATGAAACTATTAGTAATGTATGTTTTTTCAGACTGCAGCCAAGAATATACAGATTCAACAGGCATAGATTTGCATGAATTTCTCGTTAACACATTAAAGAATAATCCCCGGTAAGTCCCAGTTTCTCTCTCCCTCTTTTCCATAGCTTGGCTCTTAGCAATTTGGAGGTATAGAACGTAGCTTTCTAGAAAATGTGGTATTCATGATATGGGAAATAATGCCTGTGTTAAAAAATTGTTAAAAAACCTACATCATTAGTTTATACTATAAGGCTTGTAACCTACGTTTATCAAAATCTGGCTATTTACATAAATGGATGCACATAAAAGCACACACAAACAAAGTTATTTAAGCAGCCTTTATAAACAAAAGTAGCTCAAAAATATGCTTGTCGAATATAGATAAGTGTGAGAGTTATACTAAAAAAAACACTCTTATCAAAATGTAAATAATGAAAATTGTCTGCCAGACATAAAAGAGATGCTATCCTATACTTTACACAGAAAGAGCAGGAGAACACAAGTTTTACTGCGTAAGTGTCAAATATGTGTTTCATGTCAAATAAGGCTGTGTACTAGAATTTGCGTGTTGTAACATTTACCTTCTCATCAGGGCTCTTTTGTTCTTTGGATTATATTTTTGCAGCCCAGTGCTTCGAGGAAGATCTGAAATCAGCTTGCAATTCACATTGTGTGCAATATTTGATAGTTTCCAGGTTTTTTTTTCATGAGAAACTCATGTTCTTGCATGTTATATGAATATCCTAAAAATCAAAGTAATCATGAAGGGTTCAGTGGAAATAAATGCAAAATAAATAAATCACTTTCCATGGGAAAGTTAGAGTAAAATTTATAGTAATGTAATTGAACATTAATTCAGGAATTATGTTACAATATGAATAATAATATAGAGGAAATATCTAGGTTTTAACCTATAACTTCTGGAGGGCAATAAAGCTTTGGGAAGACTTAGGATAAATAGAAATAATATCTCCAGATTTGGGGGTCATTTCTCCATTGCAAGACTTTTTTACTATGTGAGAATCATTTTTTTAAATGGAATAGTTCTTTTGTTAATGGAAGAGCTCTCATGGAATCATATATTATTTTTCATTCAGTGCCAAATCTAAACATTCATAGTGGCATTCATATTTAAAGCATTATTTAAAAAATAAATACAAAATGAAATAGAGATATATCACATAATGGAAAAGATTATAAATAAGTTCCACTACCTATCATCCATCAGATAGGGTTACAGATCATCCTGACATTTGTCTGTTTGAAAAGCTACTTTGTCTGGAGAAAAGCATGCTGAGAGAAAGTAAATCTTCATAAGGAGAATATTAATGTCATTAAGCAGGTAAAGAGTGACTAGTTGATTAGGAACTTTCACTTCAGATCTCTAACCTCAACTGTTGCCCAAATTCCAATAAAAGCATTTCACAGAACAAAGTTCTCTTTTTTTATTTTTATCTTTTCATGACTGAAGATTCTGACATTTATTGTCTGTCCTGATATAGAATGTTCCTAAATATTACAGTTATCTTGAGCAATGTAAGTGGCTGGAATGTTTAATTGGAAACAGTCTTTATTGTTAATCTCCCAAAAACAGATTTTGTGTATTGTGATTGTTGACACTTGAACATAATGATGGTAGACTTAATTGTAGAGAACAGTCTTAGAACAACAACAATCAACTCCTCTGAATAGTAGAACCTAAAGGATATAGCTATACTGAAATCGGGTTGATAGAATTTATAATTATTATTAGTGCCTTGTTAGACACGCTTATTTTTTGAAATACAAAGATAATAGAATGCGCACTACTATCTTTGTAAAATACCTCACTTAGTTACCAAAAAAATCTGCATTCTTATTTTCAACCTATCCTAAGAATATTATGCTTGAATTCCTTTCTTTTAATAGGAAATGTAACGAATCCTTTCATTATGAGAGAAACATATTTGCACTGTGCATAAATAGAACTCACTTTGAATTTCTTTGGTCTAGTATCAGAAATATTTCAAATATTGCTGCCTGTTTTTCTGTTCTCAATTTCAATTCTGAAATATTTATTTTCCTTTTATTAACAGGGATAGAATGATATTATTAAAAATGGAGCAGGAAATCATTGATTTTATTAGTGATGAGAGGTAAGTTTGTTTTCAGTACTTGTTTCTTGTTTTCTGACATCTCTTGCTTGAAACATGTCAGAAATATATTCTTAAAGCAATTCTATTGTATTCCTGAGAATATCATTATTAATATTTGTTTATCAGTGTACAGTAACGGGAATGTTATATATTCCTTAATTGGTGTATACTGACTTAATTATAGCTGGTCCTCATCTTTATAATATTAATTGAGCCTGCCCATTACTGTCGTAAGTTGTGACAGTTGTAAAGAGGGTCATTGTGTGACTTGTCTTTTATGCAGCAGTTTGTTAATATAGAGTCAATAATCAATTACTGCAGTAGTTAAGTGAACTCATTGTTTAATATGGGGCATTTTTGCTGAAAAGCAGAAATAAATTATGGTTTTGGGCAAAAAACATTATAAATCATAGTCACATGACCACAAAATGTTGTAAATGCCGACCAGTTGTTAAGTGCCCAAAATGTGACTATGTTGGGGTGATGACTGTTGGAATTTGGAACCAGGATTTAAGCACCTTTTAGGTTCTCTGGCGTAAGTTCAAATGTCATAAGCCAAAAGGATCCTTCAGATCTCTGTACTTTTGCTAATAGAGAAAGCAATTTTATTTGGCTTTGAAATTACACTGTAATTACTAAAGAATCCAGACTCAATGCCCCTCCCTATTTAATTGGCTACCTACCTCCCAAGAGTAGTTGTTGAGGTATTAGGACAACAACTTTTACACTTCATTAAGAGCTTTTGAGGTATGACATAATAAATTATATCAAAAACAATTTTTTTCTTTATATGCAATTACCATTAATTTCAAAGGTCAAATTTTCAGATATGTTCAAATTATAGTCAAACTTCTGTTACTCATTTGGGTGCCCTTTTGTTACTAAATTTATAATATCCCTATTTGCCAAAATTACCCCAGGTTGGCATAAACTAACACAGACTGTTGGAATGACTGGAAAATGAGTTGAAATAAATGAACAGAAGTAGCAAAATCAGTAAGATGTCCATTCTTGCCATTAGAGAATTCAGCATAAAGTCTGTGTGATTTTACATATGTTTAAAAAGTGGACTGCTGTTATTCTGTCATGTCAGAGACGGCATATTGAGCCCTTTGATGTTTTGTTCCAGTAATCATTATAAAAAGTTCCCCCAGATGTCATCGTATCAGCGAATGCTGGTGCACAGAGTGGCGGCTTACTTTGGCATGGATCACAATGTGGATCAGACTGGGAAATCTGTAATTATCAACAAGACCAGCAACATGCGAATGTAAGTGCTACCTCTCTTTGCTTTCTGATTCCTCTTTCCTAAAAATCCTGATTGTATTTCATTCATTATATCCAAATGTTTCTTTGTTCTTTTGTTCTATTTCTTAAATATTGAGTGATTTTCCCCCCACATTCATTCTCATTTGGATAATCCCAATCTCCAATTCTGAAGACCACCAAAATCAAGCAATGTCCCAAAGCAAATCACTCAGTGGATAAGAAAATTATTCTGTAGCATGCCTCTACAATGAAAAGTTGTTTTCCTGCTTGCTTATTATTACTTGATAATAAATATAATGCACTCCAGTGTTTTCAGAAGAATAGATAAGATTTATACCTATAATAGTCCAGCCGATGATGGGGAATGGTACATTTAATGAATATGCTTTAAAACAATATGGCATTTCCAACCAACTCGCCTCCCTTTTTATATAGACCTTTTCAAGATTGAATGCTTTATTAATATAAACTCTTTTTCCCATATGGAAAAAAAGCTTTTAACTATGTCTGAATTAATTCACTTTGCATAGCAAATAAATTTAACGCATCTGATTATTTCAAAAACGTATATATTGTAATATAAGAGTTTGGTGTCATAAAAAAGCCAAGCCTGAATAATGTATTCCTTGTTTTTTGTATCATAAAATACTGATGATACTAGCTAGGCAAATATTAAATGATGTAAAATTTAAAAATGAAAATTTCTGGCTTGTAGAGAACGCTGGGAAGGTTCCTTGCACAGTTTTAAATCAAAGATCTGCCCCCTTTCTCATGAGCACCATTTATTTTTTTTATCTCAAATAATGTCATTGTGCCAATGAGGCTTTTAATAAGATTCCTATTGAAGGAAGCAGAATGTTTTAAAATCCTAATTGCAGTGTGGAGTGATGTATCTTAGTATAGGAGGAAATTGTGTGAGTGGATGAAAATAAGGTATGTGAACAGATTTAGCTACAATATAGGAAAGAGATGCATGCGAAAGAGTAGATCCTTTAAGCATGCCCACAGGGAAATTGAGCTACTTATTTCTATCATGGGGCTTTTGATCTACTTGGCTCAAGCTAATTTGTCCCTTAGGGAGAAATAATTTGCGCATCTTTACAATAATGCTTAATTTCTAATTAGGAGGGTTTCAGATTACACGCCACTCTATAAGTTTGATGTTTTTTCAGTCACTTTTTTGGGCACAGGAAACTTTTGTAGATACAGATTGTCTTGTTTTGTTTATTGAAGGCAACATATCTATGCAGATTAATTTGTTGTTCAATTAATTATTGAATGATTAAAATGTAAACCAGTCCATAGAGCTTCTCTGTGAATGATTCAGTGTACCTGGCTTCTGTAAGAAAATTTTTGGATGAAAGCAACTAATGGAAACACTGTATATATATATTAATTTTGAAGCTAAATAATTAGTTACATGAGTCATATCACTTAAGACAATTAATTCCTTTATTCTACCTCTCTTATTAGTCTTTTTTCCTCTTTGTACTTGTTACTTTTTCTTCTTTCTGACACTCCAATCTAAAAATAGTTCTTTTTGCTCAAGCAATCAATTACATTTTTCTCCTCTTAAAATATAAAAATATCCTGTTAAATCAACAAAGCAGTTCTGCATGTAAGGATACTTTAGCAGTATATACCATAAAATACATGTTGCTTTGTGCATGATTCCAAGAAAAGACACACTTGATTTAAACAGTTGCTAATTGGTTCAATGCCTGCATCAAAGTTTTTCCTTTAGTAGGTATCTCTAATATGTTTAAATCCATAAATATTAGACTTACTAGCTAAGAGTGAATATATTTTTAAATGTATTATAACCCCAGAAATTTTTTTGCCATAATCAGTGTTAAAATCCACAGTGTAATCAATTTCTTAATTAGCTTGATAGAGATTTCAGTTGTATGTCTGTGGGGGATTCACTGCTCAAAGTTAAGCAGACAATGTTTGGTAATAAGTAACCTAGCACACTGAACGTTTGTGCCGTCTGGATTTCTGTTATAATACAAATACACAAAATTAGCTCATGGTGGAAAATTCATCTCTTGTGAAACAAGTATATTGATCCAACAGCTTAAATAATGGTAAAGATGTTTGTAAAGATTCTTTTCCAAAATTGTATTACATGTACTCTAAGCAGAATTAAAAAAAAAACAGCTGTTGATGAGTATTTTGGCAAAAAGAAAAAAAAGGACTCACTATTTTATTATTTATGAATGCAACAATAACAACTTTTGTGGTCCCTCTTCTATATTTCCTGATTGCATTAATGGTTTTTTGTTCTCAATTAGTTCATATCTTGTCTTTATAAAAATATTACATAAAGTCCAATAAGCTAAGATTTTCCATGAAATGTTTGTATAATGCTTTCTCATTCTCCTAAAAGTCCTACACATACAGCCAGGCACAAAATGTAAGCAAAGTGAATCAAGTATAATGATTCAGTCATTATTTTTTTTTACTGTAATATAATCTCTAAACTAATCAATTTGAAATTGAACTGGTCATGGATTCTAGAACTGAGGTATTGTAATGGACTATTATAAAGTATTAATTAAAATCATTACTGTCTTTGTTAATCTCTTTAGCCTCAAAATTCAAATTATAATCTTGGTATAAATAAAATTAAAACAATTAATCTCCATTTCTGTCTTTCTAAGTGGAACATTACAAAAGGAAATATTGGTACTGAAAATGATTTAACTTAATTAAGTATCTCAAACATAACACATTTTTGGATTTCCAGACCAATGCCTTTTCCATTTAATTCTCAAAAAAATCAGTATTTATTTCTCTGATTTTAAGTATCTGCTTTCTTTCAAAATCTTATTCATTTTGTTATAAAGCTCTATGGTTCTGTGAATTCAGGTTTAAATACCCTAAATCTGAAGGAGAAACTCTTCTGCTGCAGGGCATTCCAGTAAACCTTTTTTTAAAAAATCTGCATTTAAATGACTATGTATGAAAGCTTATAATTGGTTTACTTATCAATATTTAATTTGCTATGTGCAGTTGTTTATTTTATATAAAGAATAATTAATTGAAGAAATCTACATATGCAATCTGAATTGGTATACTTATTTTCTTAATGAGAATCAGACATTATGCTCTTTAACTCTGATAATACTGTCCTATTTGTGGGTTAAGGGTCTGTGTGTGTGTGTGTGTGTGTGTTATTATCATCATTAAATGTATATTTTCCTTTTATTTTAATCTTCTTGCCTGATAGCTAGCCTGTCTTAGATATTTTGTGATATCCCTAGATGACCAGCTTCATCTAGTCCCTTATACTTGCAGTATCTAATGAAACCACCACAGGGTCACCTAGAGGTTTTGAATTGGTTATCATTAACATGCCAGTAACACCTATCTTTGTTACTTCATAGGTAGGGAAGTAAATTAATGCATATTTTTACATTTGTTTTACATTCTTTTCCTTACCTGATAAAATTTCTACCTATACAAAATTAAAGTTATGCAACTTTATTTATTTATTTAAGGTAAGGAAGGAATGTAAAGTCTTTGTATTATTTTAGCAAAGTGGATTCTGGCTGGAAATATATACATTTTTCTTAAATCTAATATGAGAAATATGTAATTATTACTTCAATAGGATCTGAAATAATTTGCTCTTTCTCTTTCAATGCAAATGTTTTTGCCTCATAAAAATATTTTGAAGTATTTTCCTTACCCTTTTCCCCAAATCAGAAGCTTCCTTATGCTTACTTATATTCATGTCAGTAGTACAGAATCCAAATGTTTTGCCCCTGTATGTTGCCATATATGATTAGTAAATTTTTCAGATTATAGGAAATTCTAAACTGATGGGGAGACATATTTTAGTCATTACAAACCAATAGAAGTTAGTGTTGAATTATATAAAGAGTTCAATGTTCTCAATCCATCAGTAGGATTACTGTCAATTCCCAAAAAAACAGGACCATAATTTAATTTGCAGTCAAGAAGATTTATTACTCAAACCAATACACAAGAATCTAATCAACTTTCAATGTTAAATTGGTAGTAGGAAAGGGTCAACAGAATTCCAGATGGGTTGGACATTTGTGGGAATGTAACAATTCTAAGTAGGTGACTCACTTAACTGCATCCCCCTGGCTTTATCTGCTCTTCTATAATTATTCCCCTAACCAACATGGAATGGAATGACATTGGTGCAGAGAGAAATTTCACTGAAAGTTTATCAAGTTCTAAAATGTGCCAGAACCAACCAGGCACAGTGTAGAAAAGCATTCCAAAAATTATCCACAGTTAATCTCCATGGGAGATCACGGGCAGAAAAAAGACTTAGAAAGTTAACGGTTGTTCCATTCTAATTCTTCTTTTTCCCAGTTACATCAGCTACAACATATTATTTAACTACTATTTTTTATTTATTTTCCTACCATTTTATTTTAGGGAATTTGAAAGAATTCCAAAAACATGTTTTGTATGTTTTTTTGTAATTTATTTTAAAAGAGAATGGGTATTGTATATTAAATGGATGTCTAATTATCTGAATGCCCTTTAAGAGAGAAAAAATGAGATGATTTTCCATATTTCTTGTTCTACATCATATTTTCTTTGCTTTAATTTTAAGTTTCTAAAATGAATTGTACAATTTGACAATTTCTTTCATTTGCTTTGCATATTAATTTTTTAAATCTTATTTAACCTTAAAAACCCTTATATCATATCTATCAAAATATTTGCATTTTTAATCCATATTTCCTCATTGCATTAACAGATCTGTGTATGGAAAATCCTGCATCAATTATATCAAATTAGAATACGACTATAGAAAATCAAAAATATTTGTGCAACTGACAATTGTAGAAAATATGTAGAATGTATATGACTTTTATTACCCATTTTTTCAATTCAGAACTTCAGGTTCATGATAACCATCTTTCTTGAATTTTGTTAATAATTGTGCCTTTAAATAGTCTGCTATCTTATAATATCTGGGTGGGTTTTTTTATTTCATTCTGTTTTTTGAATATGTTGCCTTTTTATTATAGATTACGCTTTTATATAGTTGAAAATTTTACAGCATGTCTCATAAAGTACCTTAATAAAGGAACAGACATCATAGAGATCTAGGAATGGTATTTTATTGTTATTGAATATAATCTTGAAAGGCTATCTAAGTTTCTCTCCATCCATAAACAAAATCAATCTAGGATAATTTTGACCTGATTTCTCATGCTTACCTCAATCTCTTGGCTGAGTAATATCTTTTCTGAGTTCTTCCTTAATGGCTTGTTTCCTCCTTCCCCCTTTAATGGCTCTTTCATACTTTCCCCAAGGGTAGCTCTAAATTCCTTTACAATATACTTAGAGCATAGCTTTTAGAATCAATGGTATATAGGCTACTGCTACTATAAGTACAGAAAACCTTCATATAATTCTAATGGAGTGGTGATGGGGTAGCTAATAACAATATCATAGAAAATGTTTCTGTGTTACATTAGATTTTTCTAAGTTTCTATGTACAATTTTTTAAAAATAATTTTCCAAAGTTACAATTATGTCTTTGAAAAATGTGGTGTCTGGGTTATAATAATTCCATTACATACAAATATGTATTAATACAAATTTTACAAACTATTACAGCCAATATTTCCTCTCTTTTTTCCTGTAATACATACTGTCTCTTATCTAAATTAATACTGTATACTCTTATTCTATCCTTCAGCTACTTAGTAGTTTTCTTACATTTATCAATGATTTTATATATCTTATTTATTTTGATAATCCAGCTTTTGGACCATCAATAACCTTATAATTTTTCCCAGCTTTAATTTTGCATTAATATTTAAATTAAACATTTAATATTTATCATTTCCAAATTTTTGAGTGACCCCAATTTCCTTTGTCACAATTCCCCCAATATCTAATGTCCCAGATACATATCTACCGTATTTTTCAGACCATAAGACGCACTTTTTCCCCAAAAAAGTGGGGGGGGAAAGTGAGGGTGCGTCTTATGGTCCGAAAGTGATCTGTATAGCCAGCCCCAATCTCCACAAGTGGAAAGCAAGGGATATTGCCAGGAGTGCGAATCGGCACATGCTGAGAAACGCCGATCTCGCGCTCCTGCAATCTCCCTCGCTCGGTTTCAGCTTCCCTTGCTACAAGAGAAAGCAGGCTGAAACGGAGCGAGGGAGATTGCCAGGAACGCGAATTGGCCGATCTTGCGCTGCTGCAATCTCCCTCGCTCCATTTCAGCCTGCTTTCTCTTGTAGCAAGGGAAGCTGAAACCGAACGAGGGAGATTGCAGGAGCGTGAGATCGGCCAATTCGTGTTCCTGTCAATATCCCTCGCTCCGTTTCTGCTTGCTTTCTGCAAAAAAAAGCCAGGCCGCAGGGCCGCCTCCACGGGTACTGCTCTAACGCAGAGAGGGAAGGACAAAGAGGGAGGAAAGGAAGAAAAGAAGGAAGGAAAAAAAGGAAGGAACAATGGGAGAGGGAGGGAGAAAAATAGAGAGAGAAGGAGAAAGAAATAGGGAGGGAGAGAGAGAAGGAGAAAGAAATAGGGAGAGAGGGAGAGAGAGAGAGTAGGAGAAAGGAAGAGAAATGGAGAGAGAAAGAAAGAGGGAGAGAGAGACAAGGAGAAAAAAGAGGGAGGGAAATAGAGGGAGAGAGAAAGGGAGAAAGAGGGAAAGAGAAAAATAGGGAGGGAGAGAAAGAGTGAGAGAGAGGAGAGAGAAAGAAAGAGGGAGGGGGAGAGAGAGAAAGAGAAGGAGAGAGAGAAATTAAATTAGTAACATGATTGTTAAGTGAATCTGGTTTCCCCACTAACTTTGCTTGTCAGAAGTTTGCAAAAGGCGATCACATGACCCTGGAACAATGTGACCATCATAAATATGAATCGATTGCCAAGCATCCGAATGTAAATCACATGACCCTGGGGATGCTGCAACGGTCAAAAGTGTGAAAAATGGTCATAAGTCACTTTTTTCAGTGCCGTCATAACTTTGAACAGTCACTAAGTGAATCATTGTAAGTCGAGGACTACCTGTATCATTTTTTTTCCTTTTTTGGGGGGGTCAATTTTTTGACACCTTGCTGGGCCACTGGTGATACTCGGACATTGCCTTGTCCTAAAAGTGGTACAATGGATGAAAAGGTTGAAAAGCCCTGTTTTAGTATAGCGGTATTATTTGGTTCAGAACATTTTTTTCTTGTTTTCCTGCTCTAAAAACTGGGTGCGTCTTATGGTCAGGTGCGTCTTATGGTCTGAAAAATACGGTATGTCACTTCCTTATCAACAGATTAATAATGCATTGTAATATTCTTATTTTCACCAAGAAACCAAGATTTCTCACATTTCAGCATTTAATACATCCTCTCTTTTTCTTTATGTCCACTTTCTCATATTTAAGCTTATAATTCTGTTTCTTATCACTACATCCATACATATTAATTACATTAATCACTCTTAACACATATATCTTAATCACCTTTTATCTAACCTTTATAAACAACTCAATATTTCAATTTAACTATTGACATTTATACATTTAGGTTTTAATTAGCCAACATTTTTCTTTATCTTCACATCATAACAGTATCTCATATTCAAAATACATGTCTTGTCTACTTAAATATATTCTATTTTAAATCTCCTAAATATGTCCACACTCCATTCTTCTTCAGTCTTATTCTGGCTCATCTTCCATGTCCTTACTTCAGGATCATCAAAGAACTGTTGTATTATTGTATCATATTGAGATGACCATCCAATCACCATTTTTGGAAGGTTGAAGGGTCTGGCAGAACTACCAGATCCTCTCTCTATTTTCTCCTCTTGACGTAGTTGTCCTGGACTGTTTATCTTTGCTTTCATATGTTTCTCATTTTGATCTTCCTTCTGATTTATATAGTAGGTTTTTTCCTCCAACCATTTTGTCAGATTTTTTTCTGAGTTTTCTCTTATCTGTACTTGTTGGGCGATTATATCTTCTGTCAAGATATTTGATTGTTCATTTTTTTCTGTTGTATTCTGTATAGATAGTTTATTAGTTATAGTCAGAGTTTGAGTTTGCTTATCTAAGACGCTTTCTAATTTTTTTCTAAAAGCTCTTATTTCATCACTGGCTGTAAGAAGCATTTGGTGAGTTTGATAATACATTTCTTCCATAGTAAAAGTCTATTCCTGGTCTTACATAGTGATGAGTTAAATTGAAAACTTTTACAGTTTTTTTTCCCTCCTCAGTAAATAAGAAACAGCTAAGACTCTCACAGCTGGTGTTCAAGGTTACATGAATCTTATCTTGTTTTCTAAAACATCAGCCAGGTCTCTTTTCTTTAAAAATAGCATATTGCAATTTCAGGTTTGGCCACAAGATGTCCCCCAACAGTTTAGAAAATTCCTTTCAATTATTTCTTCTATTTTAGGACGAAAAACCCAAACTTTCAAATAAAAATAGGGAATAAAAAGTAGATGATCTAAAACTTTTAATCCACAATTTTTAGAAAATAAAGTTCTAGTTGGGATCCAATTATTTTTTCAATGTTTCTTTTAAATCTTCCCTGTATATTCAATCACCGCTATTTCTGGAAGGAGGGCAAAAATCCCCCTTCCTCTCCATAGGGGGAAAAAGTACTTAGCAGCTTACTTAGGTGGAAAAAAAAGTTGGAATTTAAGAGAGATCTCACCCAGTCTCTTCCACACTGCTTTAATGTTGTCTAGTGGTAAGCGTGACTTCGGCTGTCTGCAGCTTAGTGAGCAGCCATATTGCTATGGGTGGTCTTTCGTCTGCCAGTTCGAAGGGAATCCAGACACTGACAGGAGAGTTGCCGCTCTTCCACATTTCTGCGAAAGACCCTCCTTGCTGGTCACCTCTCTGGGGTGACTTTTTGACCCTTTTAGGGGGCCCCAGCGATGTGAAACTGGACGTGGAAGACAAGAGTTATCCTCCAAGCATCCATAGTGGCTGCGTCAGCAAACCGGAAGTCTAGATTTTTCTCAGTTTCTAATATAACTTCTACATCACCATTTTAAGTTTATTGCCAGGAAATTAGCAGTTAAGCCCATTTGGTTTTACTGTATATGTACCAAGGTTGATTGATTGTACATTTAAAAGATTGTACACAGTGAGGATGGGAAGATAGATAGGACTGAAAGAGAGTGACTGGCCTAAAGTCATCCAATTGGCTTCCTGCCTAAGATGATATTTAGAAGTCATGATATTTAGGTTTCTAGACCGATGCCTTAATTAGTTCATTAAACTTGTTTTCCTATGGTAGTTAATAGGTAATCCTCAGCTTACGGCCATGTGTTTAAAAACTGTTCAAAGTTAATGTTGGCATTGAAAAAATGACTTGGTAATAGATAACCAGTCCTTGTACTTACAGCCATTGCAATGTCCCCGCAGATGATCAAAATTAATTTAACTCACTTAACCATATTGTTTAGTTCCTGTTCCAATTGTGATCATAACTACACATTATGCCTTAAACAAAATAATTAGTCTTATTTTTCTTCTTGAGAAGATTGAATTAGTAAAGGTTATGGACAAATGTTGAAGATATGCTTCCATTAATTAAATCCCACTATCATTGTGAAGGAACTACTACTCAGGCTCTACCAAGATTGAGCTAAATCCATTTAGTCTGAGTACTTTAGTAGTTTAATAAATTTGCTTTATTAAAGGATAAATGGGCTATTCTTTTAATCCTATAATTCCTGCAAGAAAGACAACAAACAGAATTATCCCATTTCTTTTCCCACAAATGAATGTGCATTTTATTGCATGTCACTAATTCTGCAGTATGAAGTAATAATAATTATTCCATCCCAAAGTTTTGCTTGAACCAGAAAGCTGGAAAAAGTACATTTAGCCTACAGGATAACACCTGAAAACAAGAATCTTCTGTTTGTATATTTAGGAACAAAGAAATCTGCTATCTGTTCTTTGAAGTATACATTGTATATGTACCACTTCCCATATCAATGTGAAAATCCTTGAGAAAGGATATAATGATAAATATTATTTACGGCATGGCCTTCCTTCAGAGTATGATGTACCACATTCTCTTCTTATGTATGCCTAATTGATTCAATAATTGTTGAGAAGCAATAGTTAGGATTGTTTAGGAATATACAAGTTTCTTTAATGCATAGGAAGCCTTTGTTTTTATTTTATTTTAGTACATTTAAAAGCATAATCTAAAAAAGAGAGGAAAGAAACAAGAAAGCAAAGGTAAGCCATTTTCAAAGAAACCTTAGAATAGTACTATATAAAAGGTGACCTTATATCAGTTGTAACTATTATTAAAAGCAGATCAGTAATAATTAGCAAATGCAACCAGTATAATAAAAAATAATCAGGATAAAACAATAGCAGTTTTTATCTAGTTTAAGAAAGTCTGTCTTTGTTATAATAATATTATAATTTATTATAATGATTTAAACAAAGTCTAATATGTTGAAGCCTTATGATTAAGAGAAATCCAAACTTCAGACATAGTACACGATCATGTGCAAAATTATAATCCATAAATGATTTTCTGGTTCAATTAAATTCTTCATCATAATTAGGATTGTTGTTTTTTTTAAAAAAATGACTTATTTTTTATATTTGTCTCACTCCAACATTGTTCCAAAAAAAGAAATTATATGTTATTTTCAGAAGCATGAGGTATCACGGCAGGTATTTATAGCAAACTCAATTTGTAGGAATATAGGGCTCAATAACATTTACCAGAAAGACAGATGGGAAGGGGGAAAAAGTCAGTATTTAAAATTAGTTTTATTCTATAGTGAATCATCTCGAGAACTATTGGACCTTATGAAACTGATACCAAGTATAAAAAAGGGGGGGATGCATTTGAATGTAACTCAGTATTACCTTTCCAGTAGCAATTAAAGTGGAGTGATTTACCAATGAAGAAACATCCTGTGCCTGTTTTCTCTGTAATATTCACAATAAATTTGACCTGTTTAAATTCTACATATATTTAAGCATGCATTCTTGGACTTTTTCTTCCCATTTTATTCTAAATGTATAACTAATATCCAACAAAGGTTCTGAATTTTATGTAATAAAATAAGACATATTTAAGCTTTCAAAAAGAAAATTTCAGAAGATTTCATCTTTGTTGTATTAAATCTTGCAAGCTACAGATCATTCTTCTTCATAAATACTTAGTGTTGGAGCAAACGTGATATACCTGGACTTGTATATTTACCCCATATTTTTAGTGCCTACTTAAAATAAACTAACCTGTTAATAGAGTTTTTCTTTTTCTTTCCAAACAAAGATATCAAACACAAGCTTTCTGAGGGTCCTGTCCTTAAATAGAAATAACTCAGTTGTATGATGATATGATCTATAATTCATGTTAAATTAATTTGATAATATAATTTGTGATTGGCACAGCTAATTTACAATTTTTCAGTCCTCCAAAATTCTAAATTTAATGCTCTTTTTTTTAAAGTGAAGTTAATTACTTGGCTACTAATGTAATTTTCCTCATTTCATGAATGATTGAATTAACCTGTGGGAGTTATGACATTTTTTGTTTTCTTATGCACTTTTTGTGAATTCCTTTTATTCAGACTTCAGCAAATCATAGACTGCTGTAACCTTGTTTTAAGATAGTTCGTGTAGGTATACCTACAGTATTCTTTGAGGATTAGAAATGCATTATATGATTTTTATTATTGTAGCTTAATGTATAATGTATAAACTGTATAAAACATCTTCCAGAAAGGCAAGTGGGGATGTCTTAAGATGAATAAAATAAGTTGACAACTAGCACATCTGAAACTGCAGAACATTACGGCAGAAAATCACTGGGAAATATGCTATATGTATATGGTGTTATACAGTTTTCCCCTATATGATGAAATTTTTGCTTCCTTCCATTCTATCTTCAGTATGTCTATTGTATCAGATGAAAGATATGGATACATTGTTATCCTCACATGCTCATTTATCTCTTTTGCTTCAATTTTGGAAAATTGTGGCATTTTTAAAATTATTTATTACATAATTTACATCAAAGCAGAATTCGTATTAAAACCTGAGATTTTAAAATTAGTGCAATATAGTACAATTTGCATTTATGGTATTGGTTATTGCAGATTTTTATATATATTTCATTTAATATTAGAACTGGTTTAAACAATCCAAATGTAAATTATCTACACAACAGTGTCGAGTGTTTTCACATAATTATAAGTGGAGTGTTGCAATACTGCTTTTAAACTGGTGTGATTTTCTGCTTTTATAGATCAGTGGTTTTGGAATAGAATGATAATTTTCTCTATGCATATTAGCAATAGAATTCCAAATTGACTACAATTTATCCAGAGATTTGCCTATACCAGGTAACATATTTTAATTAAATGTTGCTTGATCAAGTAATGATTCATGTCACATGAGATCAATCTAGCTTGTTGTTTCAAATGCCTATGAAATAAAACTTCTGGTTCATTGGGTTTCCTCCCCCCCATACAGCCTCTCCATTAAACTAACTAATATTGATTGGTGGACTCCTGGTTTGATTCTGAGTAAGCTGGGCTGAGACATAAGTATGTCTCCAAGAGTTTTGAGGATTTTTTTAAAGCCTTTTAACTTTGAATCTTACCATATTCCTTTCAAAGGTCATGATATATGGAAAAAAATATTTGCAAAGGGTTAGTTACCATTGGCAAAACACTATTCTTCAAATCATTTAGTAACCACATCTTTTGGAAGGCTCATTTGCCTGCTTGGTAAGCTCTCTCACTTTTCTGCATGTACAAACAATACTTTTCACTGGTACTTCTGGTAAATCAAAATGGACGTGTGCATGAAAGCTCTGATGCAAACTGCCTGATAAATGCTATGCAAGTTTTCCAAGAATGTAGCTGCTTTAATATTTCAAGGAGGAGTACGTCACTCATTTTCAGAAGCACCTTTTCAAAGGTTTGTACAATAAAACCTCAATTACAGAATTGTCTAAAGAGTCAGATGACTAGTATACAGTACTATGGCTGCATAATTCAGTGCTACTAGAAGTGATGAAAAAGAATTGTAATGGTGAAAGTCATCTGCCCTGATTTATTACTAGTAAAGAGTGTGGGAAAATAATAGTAATGGTGAACTCCCAACAGTGTCATCAGTGAACTGATTTTAAATTTAAATTTACCTTCGTGAGTTGCTGTTTCATAATCACGGCAATTCTATCCAGAGAAGTAATATAATGGTAATGATAAGAGCAACAAGAAATGTGTAAATAAATATTCTGAACTGAATTGTCTTTGGGATTAGAAATCAGATCTAAGTACTATAGGGATATGAATAAATGTTTCCACACCTACCATTAAAGTGCTAGAGACAATGTATTTTAAGTTAGCTATCTGTATTGGAATAAAAATGCAGTTAATTATACTTTGAACAAAACCAAAACCAAGGAAATATAAATTAAATACATGAACATAGATGAAAAACAAATGCCAAAAATTTCAGCCACTTTTTGTTACATCAAGTATGATGTATAGCAATATTTGAGTAGACTGATTTTGGTTGTAGCATTATCAAATTGTTTAATTAACTACAGGTATTAAAACAATCACCAGCTGATTTGCAAACAATAATTTATTCTTATTTTGTTGTATTTATAAATGCAATGTTAAAAAATATTAAAAATTGTGCAGTATTGTCAATACAGTATACAGTATATCTTATTTATATTCTAACATAGTAGAAAATAATAGAATTGAGATAAAAATAATAAAAATATTATGTCAAGTGATTATTTGAAATTAAGATTGATTTGTGTGTATGTAAAAGAGAAGAGTTTTTGTTAAAATCTGTGAACATTTAGTTTTCAAATTTTGATTTTTAAAATAAGCTTTTTCCAAGTTTTGGAAGTTCTTGTTTTTTGTTTTATTTTTTTCATGCTGCTCATTTTGACAGATTTCCACACAGCTTGGAATGCACAGTGTTCCATGTGATCTTCAGATATTCAGTTGTTCTTGTTTCTTGTGAACACTTGTGGAAGTGACACATATACAAAGTAGAGAAGGGGGCCTTGTGTGCACACTTTTCCTTGCATTTTATAAACATTCCTGAATTAATAAAGCACATATTATGTAAGGACATATTTTATACTTTATAAAAGAACCTGCTACTTAATGAAGTTTTGGTTAAAAGAGCAAAATCTGGGATATAAATAAACTGTGCAGTGTCTTGGAGAAAAAAATGTCTAAACCAGCACTTACGTAAAAAAAACATTTCTTTCTCCACATTGTTTGTGAACAAGGTTGTCAAAAAAACAGAAGAATTCATCTCAGCCTCTGAAATAGAAACCATCAACTCATAATATCTGACGTCTAATTGCCATCTGGAGGGAATATAAATCAATTGTTAAATCAATACAATGTGTCAATTTGGGTTTTTTTTTCACAGTACTTCAATAGCTGAATAATTATTTATTTAAAGAAAATAACAGTCAACCCATCTCCTTCAGTTACCAACTGAATGTAATAGGGATGCATTATATAAAATACTGCCATCAATTTTACTGTGCTTATCAGTCTAGATAAGCTTCACTGAACTGCTGCATTTGAAGGTCGTGATGACTGGAAATACAAATTGACATCGCTTGAGGTTTTTTTGTACTTCGATCATTGCCATCCAAGACTAAACACTTCAGTAAAAGTCAATTTGCCACTGACATAACAACAACAAAAATTACTATAATAGAGCAGGTGTCTTGCATTGGTACTGAAGATCAGCAAATACAACTATGTTCTAAATACTTCTAGTTTAAAAAAAATAGTTCTGAAAAATTCGAAGCAAAACAAAATGGGTTTTTATTGATATGTTTTACTTTGCTGGCAGACCAGAGCAAAGGTTTTCTGAACATTTAAAAGATGAAAAAGGTGAAGAATCCCAGAAGCGATTTATCTTGAAGCGAGATAATTCTAGTATTGATAAAGAAGACAATCAGGTTGGTTCTCAGTTCAAGAGCTGTTTTTTTTATGTTACTTTGGAAATGGGCTGACTGATGTTTTTGACATTTTTTTGTTATTGCTACTGCATTTCTGTTGTTGTGTATTTCCCTTTCCTTCTCCTACAGCTGTTTTATTTTTTTGGCATCCAGTGGATTAGTTTCAAGCCATAAATGTGTTTGTTTTAGCAATGGCAGTTTGCATGGGCAATTTTGCTTGACACAAGAAATGCTGCATGTGGAGGGGTGATTTGGAATGGTCAAAAGTTATTCCAAATGAGTGGAATAACTAGTCAGCTACATTTTGGCATCTGCTTCTATGACCTTAGGCACATAGGCCAAATTCTACAGCAATGCAACTTGATTGAAAGCATTATGAATAAATAATAGTATAAGGAAGATGGCTTAGTAATTCACTGAGATTAAACTGACCTTGCAGTCATTTAAACATGATTTTTCATTGGATAAAATATATTTGAGATTTCCCCCCCCCATGTTTTATTGCAAATGAAGCTTATTTGCTTGCTTTTGCATGTATGTGGCAGAAACCACCCCCACCACCCCGTGTGCTGCTTATTGTATAATTCTACATTAAGGATATTAGTATTGTAAATATCATTACATAAATGTTTCTAGAATTGGATATTTTAAAGTGGTTTTTATTAATAGAAAATAAATTGAAAAGCAAGTGTTTTACTCTAAAAAGTACTTTAAATATAATAAAAACACAATTAAAAAACAAAGAATTCCAAAAGGATTAGATTCTGGTATAAGCTTTCATAAACTTACTCAGGAAGCTAAAGAGCATATTCTCATTAGATCTTTAGCACTTTAGAGTCACTCAACCTCAGATCCTTTTTTTACTATTATTTTGTTTTTAAATACATAATTGTTGTCTGGATCCAAGTTGTTTGCTTTTTCTGAAAAGCAAAAATATTATATAGGAAGCAGAGATTGTGAGAAACACAATCCACTATGGAAGCAATATGGGGGAAACATTATGAGGGAGAAACAGTAGTGAAGAATCTGGAGCACAGCACATGAAGGTTAGTTGGTAATATGAAACTTTCTTTGGATTGTTTCTTTCCCATTTAGCTCTGAATGCTTTCTGAACTTTATGATTTTTTTCCTCTTGCTTATAGTAAAAGTTTAAGGATTGTTGTCTTAGCATGATGAAATCTCTTGTGCGCAGTATTGTTAAAAGCATATTCCTCCCTCATCAGTGAGTCTACTTCAGCCTTTTTTGTTATTTGATTCTAATTTTCTTTTCCTTCATTTGATGGCTATATCTCCAATATTGACTCTTTCAATAAGTGCAGGGGAATTTTAACTATTTTATTTATTTACATTCATGCAGGTGAGATAAACAGTATAGAAATTAGATTAAATCAGGAGTTTTTCACCTAGCATAACAATATATATATTTTCCACTAAAAGTTAATGCCAATTATTTTACATATGCAAACTTAATATACTCAGGTAAAGTCACTTCCATATACACCAATACTGAACAAATTCTAAAATCACTAGCTTCTGGGCAGCCTATAAATTTAATAAATTATCATTATCATCATAAGTTCTTCTCCTGTTTGGTCAAGAGGACCTTGAATGTAAAAACAAAAGTTCTGCTTCCCAGATCACCAATTCTCAAATGTCAGTTGAGGGGGGGAAAAGTTGCTAATGCTTCTTATTATTTAGTTCACAGCTTGGAAATGGCAATTGACAGACTAAAACACAGGATTCAATTAATAGAAGTTCCATATAATATAGCAACTTAAGAACAGAGTTCATTATTATATTAAAATTATACAAACTAACGCTAGCAGTTCTAGGAGGTTAAGATGGAAGCAATTATTAATCTTTTGGAGCTGCTGCCAATTAAAATAGGCACTGCCGAATTAGATGAGCCAAAGACATATTGGGGATAAGGCAACTTCATTGATTCGCAAAGAGATGTCTCCCTCCCTTCCCAAATAAATAGAAAGATAATGATAATTTTGTGTGACATCTGATATGTTACATTGCCTAACTTAGTAATTAGGAACAAGGCAAAACATGCATTGCTTGTTTAGGTGAACATTTATTTTTCTCAGCTGACAGTAACTTAAGTGCACTATTTAGCAGCTCAACTGCTAAAAGTGTGTGTGTGTGTGTGTATGTAAATTTTTAAATTAAATATATATGTGTGTGTGTGTGTATGTGTGTGTGTGTGTAAATTTTTAAATTAAAAAGGAGACCCAGTTGAATTATTGGTTAAGGCATTGTAACTCTAGTCCTACCTTAGCCATGAAGACCAACTGGGTGACCCTGGGCTAGTCACTCTCAGCCCAATCACCTCACAGGGTTGTTGTGTGGAAAACAGGAAGAGGACAGTTGGGTATATTTTCTGCCTTGAATTATCTGTAAAAATAATAAAGGCAGGATATGAATAAAAATGATTACAGGAAATATGATGTAAACTTATGTTTAATAAGTCCTTATTAAACAATTTGACCTCATGTTTCCTGTAGTTGTAATTTTTTGGTTGGTTTGATAAAGTCATTTTTGATGCATGGCATGTGTATAAAAACCATCATGCAGTGAACATGGCTGGTGATATGATATCACAAAGATGCTTAAGATCCATTTTTTTCTTATATTTGACCCCAAAACAGGAAAATCTATCCTGTTTTAAATATGCTAATATTTAGAGGACAAAATAGAAGTCTATTTTATTTTATTCTTTATTGTTTTTACAAGTTAACCCCAAATGGTGAGCATACCCAATACTCCTTCCTTCTCCTATTTGCCACACAATAACAACCCTGTAAGATGGGTTGGGCTGAGAGAGATTGACTGGTCCAAGGTCACCCAGTGGACTTTCACAGCTGAGGCTTGCCTAGAACTATGGGAAGATTCTGCCATAAAATTTAAGTGCTGTGCTCATGGATGTTTAGGGACCACCAAAATGGACTTGAAAACTCTAATCTTCAAATTGACACCTCTGATTTAAAAGGAAGCTTGTTTATTTTTTTAAATTTAGATTTATTTGCGTAATGGTCCAATACCGACTCAATGTAAAATTTAAAAATACAGCACACCATTAATACATAAATAAGTAAGAAGCCTATAAAATTAACATTCCATTGAAGATGCCAAATGGTTTGTGTAAGCTATGGCTACATATAAAATTACAGCCTTCAAAATGCCTTAGTATTGATTACATACTGCAATATCTTCATCATAAGTGGAGTTTATAGCCTATGCAAGTACAAAAAGGATGTGGGTATTTGCTGTTTTTTTTAAAAAAAAACAACTAAACTTATTCTCATTTTTCCAACAATACAGAGAGAAAAAAGTGGCAAAATTTTGCAGATTTCTTAAATATAGTAATTCACTAATAGGGTGTTAATAAAAACAAAACCTTTCCAGCAAAGCTAGAATATTCAACAGTGGTACATAGTATTTTTTAAAAAAAATTAGGTAACATCTTAAACTCATTTTACCCATGATGAATATGAAAATAATCATTCGTATTGCCATTTTAGGAAAAAAAAAATCCTAGATTTTAAGATGTACTGCTTAGCTTTTTATGCATTGCATATGATAAATAGCAGCATTCTATAGTGTCAGAGGCTTCTGAAGTACTGCTCAGTTCCATAAATTACAGCAAATGGCCACGTAGGCTATGAAATATGGGATTGGTAGTCTAATACATTGTAAGATAGCAAGTAAGGAAAAGCTGAATGTTGGGAGGAATTATTATCCAATCCTTTCATAAAATAATACATATATTTTTTCCCTAAGCCGTATATTCTCTGCTCACAGTTTTAATAGTGGAACAAAGGAGAAGACAGAGAAACAATAAGGGTGCAGCGGCTTTCTATTCAGCCCCTAGAATGGAGCCTCAGGTTTGGTCTGAGTGGCATGAGATGAAAATTAAACCTGCAACTCTTCCTCATCTTAGCAGATGAAAAGGGCCATTTAATTCAAAGAGATTTTTTGTTACTATACATACTTCAAGAAAGCTGACTCCTATCACCATCATTTTTGTATAACTTTACATTATTAAAATTTAGTTAAAACTCTGAACTGCTTCTCAGATGATCTATTCTTTTCAGTGAGGTACATCCAAATATAAGAAACATTAATACAAATGTCTCAGTTCAAATTTCATTTTAATAGACATAGAAGAAATTCTATGGAGCAATCATTTGATTATTTTTAGTATAAGCCTTTAATAAATGCCTAAATTAATATCTTTCATACTGAATAATTTGCTAAAGTTTAAAAGAATAGTGATTCCATTCTCAGTACAGCAAGTTTGCAATTGTAGCAATTAAGAAGATAGCTAAAGAGCCTTGTTATATTGCTAAAATAAGAATATATTCAGCAAAGAAGTTGGAGGAAAATAAAAAAGCAATACTTGATCATGGCAGTGGTGTTCACTTCTGAGTTTTCTCAGATAAAATTGCTGGCACAAGTTACTTCTAAGATACTTCTGAACTATTTATTCTTTACAGCTGAATTGCAATATTGGTGATGCAATCCTTTACATATCTATTTAAAAACATATATTCTACTTAATGCAATAGGCTTAGTGTCGAGTAAGGAGAAAGCTGAGTTTTTTATTTATTTTCATTTTTAAGAAGAAAAAGATTGTCTAAATGCAGAAAAATAATAGTATACATTCCTCATTTTTAATCATGAAATCATAAAACAGCTGGTTCAATTTAGGTGTTCTCTAACCATTTTCTTGCTTATTTTATTTTCCACTTTGTCTTTTACGTTAGGTTTTTAGTAGGTGGTTGGACTATACTTTCTTTTTGTGTGAAGATTGATACAAAGAATGAATTAAGCAGGTCTGCTTTTTCTCTATTGCCTGTTACTTTCTTGTCATCTTCTCTCTTAAGAGGACCGTGCTGGTTTCTTCTTGGGATTTCTTGTTTTTCTTTTTCAATGGCATTGTGCTGGATTGGGCTGTTATGATCATATTTTTCAGAGTTTCCCATGCTTCTTGAGTTGTTTTCCCCTTTAGGATTTTCATCCATGGAATTTTTCTTAGGCTTTCTCTGAATTTGTTAAAATCAGCTCTTTTAAAGTTTAAGGCACTGGTTGGATTATTTTCTGTTGCTTGTGTTTGTCTTATATTGAATTCCAATATGTCATGGTCATTCTCTCCCAAAGTTTCAGCAATTTCAACTTCCTCTATCGCTTATTCTCTATTAGTAATAATTAGATCTAGTATAGTTTTTCCCTCTGATTCCATCCTCGACCTTTTGGATGACAAAGTTGTCAGCTACGTTGGTTAGGGATCTGTTTGATCTCTCACTTGCTGCAGAGTTTGTTTCCTAGTTCATGGGGTAAATCAAGTCTCCCATTACTACTGTGATATATTTCCTACATACATTTGTTAGTTGTTTAGCAAAAAATTCATCTACTACTTCTGCTTGGTTGGGTGATGTGTAGTATACACCTATAGCAATGTCATTCTTTTTTTCCTTTTATATTGACCCATATTGATTCTAGGAAGTTTTCATCCTAATTGTAGATGTAGTGATGTAGTGATCTTTTATTTATAATGCAACTCCACCTCCTCTTTTGTTAGGTCAGTTTCTTTTGAATAGTTTGTATCCTTCCATCAGTATATTCCACTCATGAGTTTCAACCCACCATGTTTCAGTAATGGTAATTATACCATATTGATCTTTTGGGTACGTTTCTTGTATCTCCTGCTTTGTATCTGGGTTTTCCATCCTTTCCATCATTTTCTACCTCATTGTGTTTTTCCATTTTTCTTCTTTTTATTTACTCCCTACCTCATTGTGTAATATATATAAGTGTACCTCCTTATATTCTTAATTGCTTTTATTTAAAAAAATGTCATCTACTGTATTAAGACCCAGGAAATGTATTTTTTATGCCATAGCACCTTCCCCTGGAAATAAATATTTCTTGAACTCCATATGGCTCTCACCCTGATGGCATTCTAGAAGGCCTTAAAGCCCTGATTGTTCTCCTAAACCTTGATTTAGAAGAAGTAGAATCCCTCACTGGAAATGTTTTGTACATCTTTCTGCATGGTTTAACCAGATTCCCCATCTTGTTTTCTTATACTGTATTTTTATCTTATTTTGTTATTTACTGAACTGTCCAAAGTCATTCCGGAGCTGTGTGGTACCTAAATAACTAAATAATAGTCTGATTTATTAATTATTGCAAGAAAGGTACTACTGGATTCAACATGCATACATGCTCACATATAAAAGACTTAACAATCAGCAGATTTAACTTGGAAGATAAGTAAATGACATTACTCAATTACAACAAATGCTAAATTTAGTTTTGTGTCCTGCTAATTGGCAACTAAGTCTTATGTTTATATTAAGGCAAGTAAAAAGACAGAATGTATGTTTATTGTGTATATGCACATACTGGTTAATATGTAATTAAAGATATTAGTAAGACTTAGTAATTAAAGATATTAGATAAGGTTAATGGTATTATTATTATTATTATTGCTACCTTGTCTCTTTATATGCATATGAAACAATTTGGAAAAAAATGCCTGAAGGATTTATTTGCAGTCATTAACTACCTGTTCTTTGCACTAATGTGCAGTTTTTGAAATATGTTTATTTAATCAATGCAGCTCTCAAATTAAGTACAGAAAAAAGTGGATTATTTTACTAATGTACTGTTTTACTAATAACTAAGAATGCGTGTAGCAGAGTCAGCGCCTGTTACTCGTCCCAGCTTCTGCCCACCTAGCAGTTCGAAAGCACGTAAAAATGCAAGTAGAAAAATAGGGACCACTACGGTGGGAAGGTAACAGCGTTCCGTGCGCCTTTGGCATCTAGTCATGCCGGCCACATGACCACGGAGATGTCCTCGGACAAGCGCTGGCTCTTCGGCTATGAAACGGAGATGAGCACCGGCCCCTAGAGTCGGAAACGACTAGCATGCATGTGCGGGGGAACCTTTACCTTTACTTTAAGAATGTATTGGCAAATGGATATCATGGCAGGAACTGCCATGACTGCAGGCTACAGTGGAAAGTCAAAAATCTCCAGACTTCAGTAGTACTGGCAAGAATGTGTGTAATGTGTTCATGGAATCAGCAGAAGTCATGCTTAGTTCAACAATCATTCAAGGTTAATTGTTGGAGCACTTTCATAGTAAATTCACAATATCTACTTTTTTTATCTTGTAATTATCCCACTATATATGCTTCAAGTCTATGTTTAGTCTGTATGTGCTTAAGTCTATTTTAACTAATGAAATAATAGTAAATAAATAATGATTACATGTTTAGCAAATAGACAATTCTTGGTAAAATACAATACTATATACAATAAAATACAATTCTTGGTAAAATACAATGCTATATACAATATCCCAGGTCCAAATATTGTCAGATTGAGAGATAACTAGAACTCTCCATTGTGATCCATTGCCAGTTAGCACAGACAATATTGAATTAGTTGAGTAAATGGACTAATCAGACAGGTCACTTTATATATTGTTTATTTGCCTGCCCAAAGTCCACCAATAGTGATTTTTAACACAATACTTTGGTATTACCACTGAACTGATTACAGTTTGGCAGACAATCAACTCTGAAGAGAAGACTTGCTTTTGTCCAATAGTGAAAAAGAAGGTTGTACAAAAAAATCAAAGGTATTTGCTGGGGTGGGGGGAATTGGTCAACCCAAGCTGACCTAAAACTACTTTATTTTCAGTACAAAAACAGTTTTATTATCAGCATTTGTCTGCGACTGGAGTGGGTAGGTGAACTTTAGTGTAATGAGATTTATTCAAAATAAATTAGACTTCATTTCCAAGGTGCTTTATAATCTGCCTGAGTTGAAGTAGGAAATAGGTATTCTGGCAGTCCTCAAATGAATATAAAAATAAATTTTAATCCTTTTACTCCATGGTAGAATGATACCATCAAAGCACTAGGAAAGTTCATTTAAGTGGAATAAGTCTGGAATAATGATGTTTCAAAGCAAAGTTAACAGAAATAGAGAATTATATATTTATTTATTTATTTATTTATTTATTTATTAGTTTTTATAAACCGCCCTTCTCCCGAGGGACTCGGGGCGGTGTACAGAGGAAGGAAGGTATACAGATCGAACAATAAAGATAATAAGAAACACTAATGAACACAAACTGGGACCCCAATTAACGCTATCATGCCAGGCCAGCCTGCTGAAACAGGAAAGTTTTTAAGTCGCGACGGAAGGTACGGAGGTCAGGGGCCATCCGGATTTCTGTTGGTAAGGTGTTCCAGAGGGCTGGCGCACCCACTGAGAATGCCCTCCCCCTGGGGGCCACCAGCCGACATTCCTTGAGCGGTGGCACCCTGAGGAGGCCCTCTCTGTGGGAGCGCACAGGACGGTGGGGTGCTGACATCGGCAGAAGGTGCTCCCGAAGGTAGTCCGGACCCATGCCATGTAGGGCTTTGTAAGTCATCGTTAGCACCTTGAACTTCACACGGAAGGCAGCCGGAAGCCAGTGCAGCGCACGGAGGAGAGGTGTGATATGGGAGTATCGGGAGGCTCCCAAGAGTGTCCGTGCCGCCGCACTTTGCACCAGTTGAAGCTTCCGAGTGGATCTCAAGGGCAGCCCCATGTAGAGAGCGTTACAATAGTCTAGGCGAGATGTCACAAGGGCATGGGTGACTGTACGTAAGGAATCCAGGTCCAGATAAGGCCGTAGTTGGCGAATTAGTCGAACCCGGGAGAAGGCCCCCTTGGTCACAGCTCCAATGTGGTCTTCCAGGGAGAGCTGCGAGTCTAGGAGGACACCCAGGTTGCGGGCCCTATCAACAGGGGGAAGTAACTTGTCCCCAATGTTAAGCAGTGGGACGTTCTGAATCTCCTGGCTTCCCGGTACGTACAGCCATTCAGTCTTGTCCGGGTTCAGTTGAAGCCTGTTTCTCCCCATCCATTCCCGGACCGCTTTCAGGCAGCGGGACATCACGTCTAGGGCATCACTGATATTGTTTGGAGTTGAGATAAAAAGCTGGGTGTCATCAGCATACTGATGGTACCCTACTCCAAAACTGCGAATGATCTCACCCAGCGGTTTCATGTAGATGTTGAACAGGAGAGGCGAGAGGACCGACCCCTGAGGGACTCCGCAAGCGAGAGGCCTCGGGGTCGACCTCTGTCCCCCTGTCAGCACCGACTGCGAGCGACCCTGGAGAAAGGAGGAGAACCAACGCAGAACCGTGCCTCCCACTCCCAGTCCCCTGAGGCGTCGTAGCAAGATACCATGGTCGATGGTATCGAAAGCCGCCGAGAGGTCTAATAAGACTAGGACAGAGGAATGGCCCCTGTCCCGGGCTCTCCAGAGATCATTCATCAGAGCGACCAATGCCGTCTCCGTGCTGTAGCCCGGCCTGAAACCCGATTGGTACGGGTCTAGATAAACCGCTTCATCCAGGATCTGAGGAAGTTGGTGCGCCACCACGCTCTCAACAACCTTCGCAAGGAAGCGAAGATTGGAGACTGGACGAAAGTTATTCAAAGAGGATGGGTCCAAGGTGGGCTTCTTGAGGAGAGGTCTCACCACCGCCTCCTTCAAGGCGGTGGGGAAGTGACCCTCACTCAGAGAAGCAGAGATGACCGCTAGGAACCAGCCTCGTGTCACCTCTCGAGCTGCATAGGCCAGCCAGGAAGGGCACGGGTCCAGTAAGCATGTGGAGGAGCTTAACCTTCTCGTAATCCTGTCCACTTCCTTAGGAGTTACAGGATCAAATTCTTCCCAGATGACGTCGACAAGACTGTCCATGTCTTGTTCTTCCATCTCAGCCCAGTTGGAGTCCAGACCAGTTCGAATCCGAGTGATTTTATCCAGCAGATATTGACCAAATTCCTCGGCTCGACCCTGCAAGGGTTCCTCCCTCACCTCTTGGTTTAATAGGGAGCGAGTCACCCTGAACAAGGCAGCTGGGCGATTATCTGCGGACGCGATGAGGGTGGAAAAGTAGTTGGATTTTGCCACCCTTATCGCAGCGAGATAAGACCTGGTGAGGATTCTTAGTCGCAATCGGTCGGATTCGGATCGACTGGACCTCCAACGGCTCTCTAGGCCCCGTCTCCGACGCTTCATCTCCCGGAGCTCCTCGGTGAACCATGGGGCTCGCTGGGATCTGCGCCGGGTCAGAGGCCGCAAGGGTACAACTCGGTCCAGAGCCTCCGTGGCTGCCTTTTCCCAGGCTTCCACTAAGGCTTCCGCCGAGCTGTGAGCAGGGGGTGCATGCGAGTCCCTAAGCGCTGCCTGGAACTTATCAGGGTCCATTAGGCGCCTAGGGCGGTACCATCTGACTGGCACCGTGCACCCACGGTGGGGGGTGGCAAGGGGGAAGTCTAGCCGCAGGAGGTGGTGATCGGTCCATGACAGGGGCGTAACAGTTGTGGCACCCCCACCGACATCATCACGCCACCGTCCAGACAAGAACACCAAGTCTGGGTTGTGGCCTCTCTCATGAGTCGGCCCAGAAATTATTTGCAACAGGTCCATGGCCGTCATGGAAGCCATGAACTCCCGAGCCAGTTCGGACGATCCTCCCAGGGACGGTAGATTAAAGTCGCCCAAGACCATGAGTCTTGGGAATTCAACCACCAACCCTGAGAGGACATCGAGTAGCTCGGGTAGGGCCGCCGCTGCACGATTAGGTGGTAGGTACGCCAGCAGCAGACCCAGCTGCGCCCTTGGGCCGAATCTCAGTAGGAGAGACTCACACCCGACCATCTGAGGGACGGTGGTCTCTCGCGGGCTAAGGGATTCCCTGATGATAACTGCCACTCCCCCGCCCCTCCCATGAGCCCGGGGCTGGTGCAGTACCTGGAAACCTGGCGGGCAGAGGTCAACCAGAGGAACACCCCCCTCTGGGCCCAGCCAGGTTTCCGTGATGCAGGCCAGGTCCGCATGCTCACTCTCCAATAGGTCACGAATGAGGTGAGCTTTGTTGGCTGCGGACCTTGCATTCAGGTAGACCAGCCTCAGCATGGGAGGGTGCGCACCTTTGCTCCCGGGTCCTCCGGGGGAGAACAGAGGGTCGGAGCGTCTCACCGCCTTTACAGAGCGGAGATGACACTCCCGGTGACGATACGGCCCTCTGTCTGTGCACCTTCTGCCATTCCCCACCATCCTAGGGATGGGACGTTCGTCAGTACGCCACTGGGTGTTATCGGCGACTGGCCCTCGTTGTACGCCATCGCGAACGGCCGTGGGCCTGGCATGCGTTATGGTGGCTGGAAGGTGTGCCTTTCCCGCGCAACCATAGTCTCCTCCCTCCCCCCTCCCTAACCCCACAAAAAACTTAGCTAAGAACTTAATCAGGGGCCTCTTGATGGGAATGTGCTGGAGGCCCCTGACCCTGCCCGGCCATCTCTCAGAGGCCCAGTGGTTGGGCCCGTCATCAAGATTGGATGTGATGCAGGCGGGTCGCACCCAGGAGAGTGGGGAACCCCTGAGGGCGTGCAGTGCTATGCTAGAGTATTGAACGGGCATAGTCACAGGTGGTTCCGGGAAGGCTGTCCCCTGGATGGTGAATTTGCAGGAGGGTCGAGCCGGGTAGGTGCGTATCTGGATCGTCGCCCTGCCACTGCCACTTGGCCGGGCGAACCCCCAGAAGCAGGCCACTCCTCATCCTCTCACGATGGGTTGTGTCTCTGCTTCCGGAGGTGGTCCAGAACGTACTCTGGGTGAGGCATACCCCATAGAGCTCTCACCACTATGGGGTAGCAGGTGTATGGCCCAGCCACTCTGCCACCGTGGCTAGCACCCAGGCCCGTTATGTCCTGTGGGGAAAGAATGGGCAAAGATGGGTGAGAATGGGCAGAAGGCAGGATGGAGGGATCCATTAATTGGCGTCAGCTCCGGTGGTTCAGCCGCCCCAAACAGTTCCCTCCCTGATCCTCTGGGCGTTGTTCCCGGCCGCAGTTCCATGGCCCCTATTGTATATGTATGTATATATACATGTATGTATGTGTGTATATATATGTATATACATACATACATATAATTCATTCATTGCTTCATTCATCAGATACAACTTAAGAAAATTCAACTTATTGTCCATTGAAACTTGTGAGAGTTTCATGTATAAGTAATTCCGTTGATATGTATAGATCCTAAAACAACTCTGTCTTGATACAAGATATATCTTTTATACTATTTATTGATCATTGTCTCTTCTGATTTTACAGTAAATACCAACTGTCAAGCTCATTGCTGAATTTTAGATACAAAGCAAACATATTATTTTTAAATTATTCCATTTCCTTATGTTCTCCTGAAATAATTGTTTTGTGTATTCTATTTCTTTTTAAGTCCCATGTTCCATTTAGTTACCTTTACCCTACTTACCTATTTTATATAAGTTCTGTTTTGGTTTTAAAAAATATCAAATGAAATTACATACATAAATGCCAATATTTATGGATGTAAAAAATGTGGGAAGGAAAAATCATGTTTGAAGAAAACACTTTCAATTGGTGGAAATTTTTAGGTGGGGTCTTTAATAATACATTTATAAATATATTCAAATTTCTATGTGATATTTCCCTTATATTTGTGAATGGCAAGCAAAAAATGTAACAATAATGTTAGTACTTGCTATACTACAGTAGCATTAGCATTAAACAAATGGAGCACTGCATATAAAAAAGCGAAGTGAATTTAAATATGATAATAACTAATTTGCTTCCTCTTAAGCTTTTTTTGGCCTTCTTTTTTCTTTCCCTTTCCTTTAATACAGGGGTGTCAAACTCAATTTCATTGAGGGCTGCATCAGCATTGCGGTTGCCCTCAGGGGGCCGGGTGGGTATGGCCAGGGTGGGCGTGGCCTACTGGATGGGCGTGGCTAGAGTGCGTATGGCCTACTGGGTGGGCATGGCCAGCTCTACATCGTTCGCATCAAGGGTGCCTATGGGGGCCCAGGCAGGAGTGGGACAGATCTGAGGGTCTCTGGCAGGAGGAGGGTCTCTGGGCCAGGGCCAAGGCAGTGGGGGATGTTCCCTCACTGTTTCCAGGATGGCTTCGCGGGCCGCATGAAACCACTTCGCGGGCCGCATCCGGCCCCCGGGCCTTGTGTTTGACATGTCTGCTTTAATATATTAAAAAATGTCTGTCTTCTGCGCCATGTAGATCCACATCAGCACTAAATTAATATTCCACGGCCTTGTGTCAGCTTCTGCAGCCCTGAGTTGCCTTGCAGTGAGATGGGTGGCAAACAAATTTAGTAAATTAATTAATTTATTATTTATTTATTTATTTATTTTATTTTATTTATATACCGCCCTTCTCCCTAGGGACTCAGGGCGGTTCACAGGGCATATAAATTACGATACAAAAGTTAAAATATGATTAAACCAATGCCCAAATAAAAAACAATAATACAATAATAAAAACAACACTTTTAAAAGCCCATATTCCCCCATCAGGCCAGACCAGCTAGTTCGAATAAATGGGTCTTCAGGCCGCGACGGAAGGTTCGGAGGTCTGATGTCATCCGGAGCTCCCTCGGCAGTTGATTCCATAGTGCCGGAGCGCCCACAGAGAAGGCCCTCCCCCTGGGGGCCACCAGTCGGCATTCCCTTACCGGAGGCACCCTGAGGAGGCCCTCTCTGTGGGAACGCACAGGGCGGAGGGGAGTTGACGCCGGCAGCAGGTGGTCCCTGAGGTAACCCGGACCCATGCCATGTAAGGACTTAAAGATCATAACCAAGACCTTGAACCTCACCCGGAAGACAACTGGCAACCAATGCAGCTCGCGGAGCAAAGGTGTAACATGGGAGTACCGGGAAACTCCCAAGACAACTCTCGCGGCCGCATTCTGTACCAGTTGGAGCCTCCGAGTGGTCTTCAAGGGAAGCCCCATGTAGAGAGCATTACAGTAGTCAAGGCGAGAGGTCACAAGCGCATGAGTGACCATGCACAGGGCATCCCGGTCCAGATAGGGCCGCAACTGGTGCACCAGGCGAACCTGGGCGAAAGCCCCCCTAGTCACGGCCACTATATGGTCTTCCAGGGTAAGCCGTGAATCTAGGAGGACTCCCAAGTTGCGAGCCCTATCCACGGGGGGTAAGAGCTCACCCCCCCATTGAAAGAGATGGAACATTTTGAATGTCCCGGGATGCCGGAATGCACAGCCACTCAGTCTTGTCAGGGTTGAGTTGAAGTCTGTTCCTCCCCATCCAGACCCGAACCGCCTCCAGGCAACGGGACATCACAGCGAGGGCATCACTGGGGTGGTTTGGGGTCGAAAAGAAAAGTTGGGTATCATCAGCATATTGATGATACCCAACTCCAAAACCACGAATGATCTCACCCAGCGGTTTCATGTAGATGTTGAACAGGAGAGGCGAGAGAGCCGACCCCTGAGGAACTCCACAAACGAGAGACCTAGGGGCCGATCTCTGCCCCCCTGCCAACACCGACTGCGAGCGTCCCAGGAGATAGGAGGAGAACCACTGAAGAACTGTGCCTCCCACTCCCAATCCCCTGAGACGCCTCAGCAAGATACCATGGTCGATGGTATCGAAAGCCGCCGAGAGGTCTAATAGGACTAGGACAGAGGAATATCCCCTGTCCCGCGCCCTTCAGAGATCATTCACCAGAGCGACCAATGCCATCTCCGTGCTGTACCCGGGCCTGAAACCCGATTGGTAGGGGTCCAGAAAATCCACTTCATCCAGGACCAGAGGGAGCTGATGCGCCACCACACTCTCAACAACCTTCGCAAGAAAGCGAAGGTTGGAGACTGGACGAAAGTTGTTCAATACAGCTGGGTCCAAGGCAGGCTTCTTGAGGAGAGGTCTCACCACCGCCTCCTTCAAGACGGTGGGGAAATAACCCTCACTCAAAGAAGCAGATATGACCGCCTGGAGCCAGCCTCGTGTCCTCTCCCTGGCTGCATAAACCAGCCAGGAAGGGCACGGGTCCAACAAACATGTGGAGGAGCTCAGCCTCCCCATAATCCTGTCCACTTCATCAGGGGTCACAGAATCAAACTCTTCCCAGGTAACATTGACAAGACCGCCCGTGTCCTGATCGCCTGACTCTGCCCAGTTGGAGTCCAAACCGGTCCGAATCCGAGCGATTTTATCCGACAGATGTTGACTAAATTCCTCGGCACGACCCTGCAAGGGATCCTCCCTCACCTCCTGATTAAGAAGTGAGCGAGTCACCCTAAACAGGGCGGCCGGGCGATTATCTGCGGACGCGATGAGGGTGGAGAAGTAATTACACCTCGCCACCCTCATCGCTGCGAGATAAGACCTAATATAGGTTCTTAACCGCAACCGGTCGGGTTCGGATCGGCTAGACCTCCAACGGCTCTCTAGGCCCCGTTTCCGACGCTTCATCTCCCGGAGCTCCGTGGAGAACCATGGAGCTCGCTGGGATCTGCGCCGGGTCAGGGGCCGCAAGGGTACAACCCGGTCAAGTGCCTCAGTGGCTGCCCTTTCCCAGGCTTCCACTAAGGCATCCGCCGAGCTGTGAACAATGGAGGCAGGTGGGGACCCCAGCGCCGCTTGGAATCTATCAGGATCCATTAGGCGTCTGGGGCGGTACCATCTAATTGGCTCCGTACCCCCACGGCAGGGGGTGGCAAAGCGGAAGACCAGCCGCAGGAGATGATGATCGGTCCATGACAGGGGCATAATAAATGGAGAGCCCCCACCAAGATCATCCAACCACCGTCTAGATAAAAAAATCAGGTCAAGGGTGTGGCCTCCCTCATGGGTTGGTTCAGAAATTACTTGCGTCAGGTCCATGGCCGTCATGGAAGCCATGAACTCCCGAGCTAGCTCAGATGAACCTCCCAGGGATGGTAGATTGAAGTCTCCCAAAACTATAAGTTTGGGAAACTCAACCACCAACCCCGAGAGGATATCGAGCAGCTCGGGCAGGGCTGCCGCTGCGCGACTAGGCGAAATGTACACCAGCAGCAAGCCCAACTGCGCCCCAGAACCAAATCTCACAAAGAGAGACTCACACCCGACTATCTGAGAAACGGTGGTCTCCCGCGGACATAAGGTCTCCCTAATAGTAACCGCCACTCCCCCACCCCTACCATGAGCTCGTGGCCGGTGTAGCACCCGGAAGCCTGGTGGGCAGAGGTCAACCAAAGGGACCCCACCCTCTGGGCCCAACCAAGTCTCCGTGATGCAAGCCAGGTCCGCATGCTCACCCTCAACTAAATCCCTGACGAGGGGAGCTTTGTTAACCACGGACCTGGCATTCAGGTACACCAGCCGGAGCTCAGGAGGCTGCACATCCTCGCTCCCAGGACCTCGGGGAAGAAGCAGAGGGTCGGAGTGCCTCACCGCTTGCAAATAGCAGAGACGGCCCTCCCGGTAGCGATACGGCCCCCTGTCTAATGGAAGATGAATGTAACTGTTATTTAATGTACCCTTAAGGCTGTAATTATGATTACATTGATATCCTTCAAGATACTGAAGAGGTAACTAGACATATATTAATGATATCATTTGTCAGGTTTTTTATACTTGTCCTTTCAACATAAATAACCATATTCCTCTGCTATTTCTCCTAGAAACCAGCCTTTGTATACACAAATCATCTTCTGAAGTATCTTAAAAGATTTCACAGAATCATTTAATTTCTATATCTAGCATTTAGCTCATAAGGCAAAAATTAGCACAACTGCCAATGAAAAAAGCAAAGGTTTTCTTGAAAAATACTGCTATCAGGATAGAGAATTAGTTTTTACTGAAAAGATGAATAATTAGAAAAGTTGCGTTTTGTCTTAGAAGAGAAATAAAAAATAATGCAACAGAATTAGCTGTTCTAAACAAGTTAACACTGAGATAACTATTCATAGGTGCAAGGATTGAATATATTTATTTTTCTGCTCATGCTCTTGTGAAAGTACTTAGATGTAAGACACTGCTTTTAGTCTTCTGAATTAAAATTATTATTAGTTCTGCTACTGTAGTTCATCTCGCATGGGAAATCTGATGCAGAATTTGTACCACTAGTAGAAATAACAACAGAATTTTTGAACAGGCAAGTTACATCTCTGTGGAATGTCGTACATATATATTACATTGTGAGTTGAAATCACTGTGATAATTTGTTACAAATGAATGGTCTGCTAGAATGAAGTGTCATAGGTGCCTTCCCCAATGTTATTTGAGTTTATTTGAATGTCTAAATCATGTTTTTTTTCACAAGAGAGTACTAGAAATAAAAATGGATGTATTATGTGATTTATCAATACTCTTTCATGAATACTTTTCTATTCATCCTGTCAAAAAATGGAAATGTAGAAATTAAATGGATTTGGGCTGTTGGTTTAATCTCTGAACTTGGCGATTTGGCTGGAAATGTTTCGTCTCCATTTGGGAGAGGGGGACATCTTCAATGCGCTTCGAATTATGCTTATCATATCAGAGCACTGACCTTTAAATATCTTTTTGTGTGATGTAAATTGGTGTGGGTATTATTTCTCCAGATGTTTCTGAATAATGGTCTGGTTTCAGGCTGTTTGATTGAATGGTTGTTGTTGCTGGGTCATAGTCTTTGGTGTTTAAGATGATACTCAGAAACATCCGGACAAATAACACCCACACCAATTTACTTCACACGAAAAGGAATTTAAAGTCCAGTGCTCTGCCAGACGAGCACAATTCAAAGCACACTGAAGATGTCCCCCCGAATGGAGACGAAATGTTTGCAGCCAAATCGCCAAGCTCAGAGATCAAACCAATAACCCAACTACCAAGGCAAGCTACTAATATTCAAAAACATCTCATAAATGGATTTTTATAGCACTATAATTTGATATGCCCTGCTAATGCCATTCTACTAACACTCTTACACTCACTCTCTCTTCTTTTGTTCAGATACACTGCAATTCCAAAAATTATCTATTGCAGGCTTCATGAATATGAAACTAAAAGTCAGAGGGAATGAGAACGGGTCGTATAATAATGAGCACAGACTTATTTTCCTATATAGACATTGCTACAGTGAAATATTCTTGCCAGTGGATTTTTTTTAATCAAAATGATTCTTATATAGAACAAAATACCTTTTTTGTTCTACATATTAATGTAGATATATAAATATAATTGTTGTGTAGTTATATGTTTTCCTCAATTAAATTTCTCTCATAGTTTTACTATACTACATACAGCATTTATTTTGTTTCTTTTTCCATCCACTGCTTGGCTTTAATCCAAAAAAAACCCACCTCGTGTTAGTTGCAACTTACTTATGGTATTGATTTTGAACTGGATAAATGCACAAGTAACTCTGTGTCCTTGCTTCTAAATAAATATATAAGTACCTTATATTCATGTAATCTCTTCTGAAATAAAGGAATTCCAATATAGGCTAATTTACAAACTTTGTTCTGATCAGCTCATTCTTAGACAAATTTCCGGTATTGCTTGTCTCTCATGCATGGGCTGCAAGTTCTTAGCACTTAAATATGGAAAGTAAATATACATTCCAGAGATAGAGGAGGTGTGGGGGGTGGAACGTTAGTAGTAACTCAAGAATTAAAACCAATTCATTTTCTTTCTGTTTTTCAGTCAGTTTGCTCTCAAGAAAGCCTTTTTATGGATAACAGGTAAATATATACATATTTTATATTAAATTTAGCAGCTATATTTATCTCTAATTTTTAACAGTAGAAAAATATCTTTTACAGGGTATATAAACAACACTTAAGCATTTTCCTGGGAAATCTAAATGATATCTTATGATTTCTTAATTACAATGGCCGACTATTAATGTGCATGCAGAGAAATACCACTAAAATGAATAGGAGTTCACAAATTTCCATAATTCTAATCAAGTGTTTCTAATAAAAAATAGCTTATTTAAAAGTAAGAAAGCAATAAAAGGTCTTTAAAGTCACCTTTACATGTAGCAAAACAATAGTGATAAAATGTGGCAATGGTATCAGAAGTATCAATGTATGTATCCATTGTTAATATTTAAAAAAATATTTTGTTTTCATTTTCATTCAACAAAATGAAATTCAATGTAGAGAAAGTAAGGTTTTACACTTAGACAAGAAAAACCAAATTGGTACAGATTAGGTGAAACCTGGCTCAATAGCGGTAACTGTGAGAGAGATCTCGGAGTCCTAGTGGGTAATCACTTAAATATAAGCTAGCAGTATGCGGCAGCAACCAGAAAAGCCAACACAATCCTAGGGTGCACTAAAAGGAGGGATAAAATCAAGATCATTTAAAATATTAGTACCACCTTATAATGCCTTCGTAAGAACACACTCATGCAGTTTTGGTCATATTATAAAAAAAGATGTAGAGACTTAGGAAAAAGTGGAGAGAAGAGTGACAAAGATGATTGAGGGAGGAGCTGGAGGCTAAAACATATGAAGAACGGTTGCAGGAATTGGGTTTCTCTAATCTAGTGGCATGGTAGAAGTGTTCCAATATTTGAGGGTTGGCACAAAGAAGAGGGGGTCAGCCTATTTTCCAAAGCACCACAAGGCAAGACAAGAAAGAATCAATGGAAACCTATCAAGGAGGAAAACAACCTAAAACTAAAGAGATACGTCCTAACAGAACAATTAACCAGTAGAATGACGTGCCTTCAGAAATTGTGGAGGCTTTTAAGAAGAGACTGGACAGCCACTTCTCTGGAATAATGTAGCATCTCCTGCTTGAGCAAGGGATTGGACTAGAAGATCTCTAAGGTCCCTTCCAACTCTGTTATTCTGTTATTCATTTTTATCAGGATCTTGGATGATAGGACGTGCAATGAAACTATCAAAAGAAGACAGCTCTTCCGGTATGCAGCTTGAATTTAAATACATGTTTATAATTTTATGTTTTGAAGCCTTGTACTTGTTTTCATTTAAACAGATCAAATTCATATTGAAAATAGAAAATAAAAAACAAAGCAAACATACAAATATATGAAATTTTAATTTATTTAATTTTTTAACTATTTTAAACTTTTATAGAGTGGATTATAAGTAGGTGTGGATATGTTTTATTCTTGCCAAAATTCAAACTTCTTTTATTCCAAGTCCTTTTTAACTCTATTTGAATTTAATTAAAAATGCACAATAATTTTGCACAGTTTGCATATTTTTATTTATAACTCTCTAAAGCAGTGTTTCTAAAGCAACCTGAGCATTTTCTAAATCTGTTGACTAATTCCTGGAATTTCCTAAGCGTTGTGAAGTATTTTTTAAGTTGATGGTCACACATTTGAAAAATGCCTACACTGAAATCGTACCATCAGAGGTGTTGTATTTCTTATATATATATAAGCAATGTTTCAGAAGTAAAATACATCTTTACATATATTTTTCTCTAAGTACTCTTGAGCATACTTTTCACGGTCTGATCCTTTCTGCTTATTTTTTACAAATTGTCTCAGCCAAACTAGCAATTATGTTAAATGTAGCTGTATTTTTCATGATTCTTTAAAAAAAAACACAAGGGAATTGTACCACTGAGATTGAGACTAAGAAATTGAATGCAGCACAAATAAAAGCTATAGATTTGTCTGTCCCTCTGACAGACAAATGGCTTGCTAAATATCCTTGATTTTATTGTTGCATTGTCTGAACCAAGTAACTCATGTCCCTTCTCAAGCATTTACATACAAGCTTCAGTTGATCTTGCTGAGATTTTCCTTAGCCTAAGGTAAGAAAGAATGAAAGTTTAGCTTTGAATTATCTTTGTGTTCTTTGATGATATAGGGGTAACAGAGATAGTACAGGGAAGACATCTGGCAGTCGGCAAAGTAGCACAGATAATGAATTGAAATGGACTGATTACCAAAGGCCATGGAGCAGTACAGACTCAGACAGTTCCAGTCGCAATTTAAAGCCAGCTGTAACGAAGACAGCAAGTTTTGGTGGAATAACTGTTCTGACAAGAGGAGATAGCTCATCAAGTAACAGGAGTACCGGCAAGCTGTCTAAAACAGGTAGTTAGTATTTATCAGGTTTGGCGTATATTTCTCTACTGACCATAAGTATTTGGCATGCAAATCTTTCTATAATGAATATTCAGTCCTGAAAAAAAAATCTTCTGAAGATCTTCCATTTCAATTCACATTTCAAATCCAGAGAAGTGGAATATAAGAGGAGGAATGCATATTGGTTTTTCAGTCACGGATCATATGTCATGTATCTTCCTCCACATGAGGATTAATAGGATTAATAGTTAAGTAGAACACAAATGTTTAGAATGAAAGTTGGGAATCCAATGATTATAATATGTCTTCTGTGTGCATTATGAAGATAGCAAATTTGGTATTTTTCAACATTTTTCCTATAATAATAATAAGATCTGCCACATTCATCTATTTTTGCTGCTAAACAAAAAAACTAGCCCTTTGGATTATATATAATAACCTTTGTCTTTATTTTTCCTAGCATTTTTTCCATTTTAAATTACATGCATAAAGTAAGCTTGATTTAGGTATTAGAAAGCACAAAATTCAGAATAGCAACCATGTTATATGTTTATAGGCAAACTATCTGAATCATTTTGTTCTGACAAATGTTCTTGGAGAAAGAAGAAAAACTTTCTGAGGTGAAATAAAATGTAATATTGCTCACTTTGCTTTACAGCTTATCTTGGTGAGCAAACCTTACAATTCTCTATAAAATCTCTGCTGAGGACTTATACTTCTCAGGTTTTTCTGAATTAATTCTAGTGATTCACTTCAAAAAACTGAAAGTTTTCCTGCTTCTGTTAGCAGAGCCCTGGTGGCGTGGTTATAATGCAGTATTGCAGGCAAACTGCTCACAGCCTGGAGTTTGACCCTGATGGGCTCAAGATTGACTTAGCTTTCCATCCTTCCGAGGTCGGTAAATAATCTGCTGGGGACAGATTATTGCTGATATTTGTAAAACAGTGCTGTAAAGCACTGTGGAACAGTATAGAAGTCTTAGGTGCTATAGCTAATGGTAAAATAAAGAATAAAGGAGGGCTTTAGCCACAGTGAACAGGAGACCGTAAGCAAAAGAACAGGAAAAGCTTAAGAAAGGGATTAGCAAAGAAATATCCACATTATATTTGCTAATCCCTTTCTTAAGCTTTTCCTTTTCTTTTGCTTATGGTTACCATAGTTATGATAACAAAACATATATAGACACTGAAACCTGTTAAATATTGATGGGCTTGGTATCAGTCAAATTATTTTGCAAATTTATACTTCAAATAATTTTGTAGTACTAATATCATATACAACATTCACCAGACTAAATTGTCTGTGTATCTGTACGTCATGCTCTCTCAGTAACCCGCTAATCACTATACAGTTTTGCGGATTCTCAACCTTTTAAAGATCACATCACTAAAGTTTTGCAACAAGTCACCAAAGCAGTGATAAAAATCTTCCCTATATTTCAAACAAGAAGAAAAACCTTGTTTAAAGGTTGTATAGAAACTTTTTAATTGCTTTAACAAAGTATAATAAAGTTTTTTTTTAAAGTAACATATAACTTGGTGTCAGTGAGACCTTTATCAGTTCATGATGTTATGATGCCATGGGTCTACCCATTCTGGTTCTTAAATGAAAAAGAAATAGAAAAGATCTCCACCATTATTCTGAAAGAATCTACATATTATTTTTTATTTTTTTTTGTCTATATGAAGCAATCAACAAAAAACAGAAGTCCAAAATGTTTGATCTGCAGCTATTCATTGGATTAACTGAACAATTGTTCTCTAATTTTTATTAAGAATCTGTATTGTAGTACTAAAATCTACTACAAATTAAAATTTTAAGATAAGAAAAAAGAAATTTTAAAAGTGCAAGGGAAGAAAGAAAGAAAAAAAGAAAATAGTAGGATTGTAATGAAAAGAAATATATATATAGCATCCCACCCCTGGAAGATCTTGCTGTCTCCTTGTGAGGAGCAGCCTTTCAGAGCCCATGTAATTTCACATCCAGACACTGACCTGTTTCTTGGTCTTTGCCACCGTCGCTGGATTCGCTTTTTTTGCAAAGACATTTTTGGTTCATCTCCTCCCCAGAAGCCCCAGATGAACAGTTCTAAACATAAATGCTTCCTCAGTCATTGTTCTTAATTGTTGGTTACAAAATATGGTTCTGACAAAGAAAAAAAAATACTTTAAAAGCATAGCTTATCTCTGACCAGTTACATAGTATCTGTTGCTTATTGATTATCAACTATGTAGTGTATGCTCTTAAAGCATACACGGAATGTCAGCACAGCAGGGGGCTGGACAGCTCCAGGCTATAACCGCTTTTGGCGGGAAAGCCTGAATAGAGCAAGTCGTTGACAGCCCCAGGGCATGGTCAGCTCTGGCGGGAAGCCAGGGTTTAAATCCATTGGCCACCTGCACTGGCGGGAAGCCCAGTTTTGAATCTATTGGTTGCGATTCACCTGGGCAGGTATAAAGAGATGCCAGGTAACCCCTTTGCTCCAGCTTCATTCCTGATCCAATAAAGAAGTACTACCCAGCTCAAGTGTCCTTCTCTCTGTGCGACCACGCGACATTGCAAACTATCACAGATATGCCAAGCTGGATTATTAGAACTGTAAATCAGTATTAAGGCTGGAAGGAGATTACTCATTTAACAAATCACTAAAGCTACAGTTTTGTAATTTATAACATTAAAGTGTTCAGCTAAAACTATGTAACTTAAGGCACAAATAAAATTACAATGCTGGCATTTTGGAAAAAAAGCATACAGATTTTTCACTTCTTTCAGTATCTCCTCTATTAATACTGCTGGTGTTGTAGTAAAGTGTTAGAGGATTTATTTTTTTATACTCTGAAACATAAAATAGATTCTGGAAAACAAGAGAGCTCCTTTTCATATATTACAGACAAATGCTGCATTGGCACTCAGTTTCTAAAGTATCTCTTCCAAACTGAACAAACTACTGCACAGTCCTAGATATTTGTGTAGTTGATTTTCTTTTTAGTGGATGACATTCAGAAGTCAAATATGAGCACTCAGGATAGTTCCTGATGAACTGAAAAGAAAATCTCACATGAGTATCAAATCAGCAAGCGAACCCAGCACAGAAGTAATGAAATAAGTTTTACTTTGCATGCAATGGAATTTGCAAGATATAATAGAAAAAGAGTGAAATATAGTGAATATTTAAGTGCTAAACCTTTATGTTTGTTCATTTTAAGTATAGCCTTAAGCAGTGCTTTTTTTGTAAAAGAAAAAGGTGCCGGAACTCAAACATGTCATACAACCCGCCTTGCCTACCATACAAGGTTCCATCCAAAAAAGGTGCCAGAACTCCGTTCTGAGCGTTCTATGAGAAAAAAAGCCCTGGCCTTAAGTATAGCCTTTGAACTGAAAGGAATATGAATGTAAAAAAACACACTAGCAATTGAATGAACATAGGTATATGAACATGTGGAGCCTGCAGTCTGAGAAAGCAACAAACAGTTAAAATGTTTAGAGGCAACTATAATAAATACATAATTTAAATAATCAATAATTTGGTTGAGTTACTATCTTGCTTTTAATTAGTTGTTATGAATTGTTATATTAGTAGATAAAATATTTAATCTATTTCCATATTACAAAAAGTTATTAAGTGCTTGTAGATGTCCTTATTTAGCAAAACTATTGAGACTAGAACCTCCATCAGTAAGCACCATGGTCACTGAGCATAAAATCACATGATCATGATGGGCTTACAGCTTCACTTCCCCATTGGTCATTAAGTGAAAGATTGTGTGACTGCAACTTGCAATTTTCTGTCATCTCTATTAACTCTGATTGTTGCAAGCAAAGCACATCAGTGGTGATCAGATGACCACACAATGTTAAGACAGTCATAAATGCAAGGATTGATCACAAAGCTATTTACACTATTTTAACTTTGCAAGGTCATTAAATAAGGTAATTTGGAAATGAATACCGATATTAAAGGAAATTTGAAATCTTATGAACTGAAAAATAAAAATAATACTTGTTCTTAGAAAACTATCACATATTTATTTTTTGTGTTATGTATTTAAAAAGCATTAACAAATTAGTCATGAAAAGAGTTTTGTTTTCATAATCATCAAACAAACTAGTAAATATTTGTTTCATTGTATTGTTCACTAAAAGTTTAGTTAATTAACCTCCAGTATAAGATTGAAATAGATTTTAATCCAGGATATATTTCCACTCCCAAAAGAAATTATTGGACAAGTTAAATTGGAATGTTTTCAAGCATGTACTGATTAAATAAAATGTAACACTATTCTGCCAAGAGACTGATTTAAAGTTGGCTGTGATTTATATTTATTTATTGAGTTGTTCACCTTCTGCAGGTGGACTGTGATCATTGTTTTACCTCTTCTTTGTTTTTTACTCTTTGGGAAAAGCGTAGGCACTATTGACACAACAACAACTAATCCAAATAATTTTAATAAATATTAAATCCTAAAATGCTTGTACCCATATAAGCGTATTCTTAGCATTCATAAAATTTGAGGATGAGGGAAAAATGGATAACAGGTTGTGTATTGTATCTATCATATGGAAGTTGTAGGGGTATTTTTTCCAAAGGTGCCCTGAAAATGAATTCTTGTAACAATTATTGAACATTTGTTTTATAGGTTCAGAATCTTCCAGCAGTGCTGGGTCCTCAGGATCTCTGTCCCGAACACATCAGCCTGTCCCTGGAGTTACAGCTACATCTTCAAACAGTATATCCTACACAGAGAATGGAATAGGTAGCCAGGGATTGCCAAGCAACACCAGCTATATCATCCTTCCACTTGAAGCTGCAGGGATTCCACCAGGAAGTATTCTACTCAATCCACATACAGGTCAACCTGATTAACATTCTCTTTTTTTCTGATGCTGTAACAACTCATAGACCCTTTAAAACAATTCCTGCTGTTAACAATTAATATAGTATTTAAGTGATGGACACATTGTTAAATACTTACAGATATTTCTGTATGGCACAGCTCAAAGTTATCAATGCTGTGAAGCTATAAAATATATCTTTAATTGTTACTTATTTTTTAAAAAAGGAACTAAAAAGAAATAGCAAGTAAAAATAGTTTAATAATAGCAAGCATATATCAGTCAAAGGTCTAACAAAATGTAACTGAATATAATACTGGTGATCGGCCAGTAATATAGAAAAATCATCCAATTTGTCCATCAATTATTTTTATAGAGTTTCCTTAAACAAATCTTGCTCAAATATATACTATTTAGTATTTTAAAGACAGTAAAGACTTCTTATGGAAAGAAATGGCTGTAGATTTCAATAGTAGGTATCTATATATAAATGTCCAAAAATGCATTAAAAAAACAATACTGAACCATTTAAACATCCAAATCTTTTAGAGAAAGGTGAGTAACAGTTCATTGATTAGCAATTATTAAATAGCCTTAATCTGCATGTAAGGGATGCTGGGAGCCATAGTTTCACTCTGGAAAGTGAAAGATGTCCCATCTGAGAAAACTAATATAATTTGGTTGTGTCAGTTACATAAAACATTGCAAAAACATTCATCAAGACTATTTATTTATTTATAAATAAATAAATAAATAAATAATAGCATGTCTACATTCTTATCATTTTACAAGATCATAGAGACATGGCTTTTTAATAGCGCATAGGAGTATAGAATGGTGATATAGATAATCCCATAAGGTGGTTACATTTCCCAATTAAAACTATAGTTAAATCTGTCTTATTGGGTCTTTTGGTCTGCTTAGGATGTTTTGAAGGCCTTTAGTTGGTTTGTGTGCTATCCTTATTCCATGTGGTTCCAACACCTACTACAACCACATGGATTCAGCATAGCACACAAGCCAACTGAAGCTCTTCAGAACATTCTAAGCAGACCCAAAAGACCTAACAATATCAGAAGAAAAAAACAGGAGTCATCTACAACATACAATGAAAGGACTGCAACAACCATTATGTAGGACAAATAGGCAGAAGACTGGCAGAACGCATCCACAACATATAGACAGATTTAATCATAGTTTCAATTGGGAAAATGTGACCATCCTAGACCAAGCAAAGTCCAAAAATGCCAGGGAATTTCTAAAAGCCTGGCATTCTGACTAATCAGCCATCAATAGACATATAGACATTAACAACATCTGTAGACTATGCAAAAGAGACTATTACCCAGCTCAAAAAGTAACAAAAAGACCCAAGCAGCTAACCAGCACTCCACCATCAATCAGCACCCAGATCAGCATAGATTAACTCCAAGGTTAACAATCAAGGAAACAATACCCAAATCAAGAAACTCCCAAAGAAGCCAGCAGCAAACAGCCCAATCAAAAAATCTCCAAGATCACCCCCAACAACACTGACGGGGTAAGCCACTATAGTATAAATTGACAGTAAACAGTCTTTAGTAGTACTGATGATGTTACCTAATAATAGAACATCTGCAAGAAAACAAGTAAGCTCAGAGAGCACCAAGGACCTCTAGTACAGTACTCTTCTGTCTGTGAATGCATGAGGGAACTAAGTTCGGTGAAATAATTTAGGAATTATTGTATTTTATGAAGTTGTATTTAAAAATATATTAAACAGTCATTTTTTTACAGGTCAGCCATTCGTAAATCCTGATGGGACACCTGCAATATATCACCCTCCAACTGGTCAGCAGGGTGTTAGAAGCCAGATAGTTGGGCAGTCTCAACAACCACCATCATCCCAACAACTTGCCCAGCAACCACAGCAACAAATGACAAGTCTTATCACACAAGTATGAATGATAAGTGGAAGAAGCTTCTGACTTATATAATTCACTAGGGCCAGTATAGACACTTTTTGCCGAACAGAAAACCTGAACAGTGCCTGAGTTGGAAGATTTTTTTTAGAATAATATTGAAATTAAACATGATGGAAAATTTATATCACTGGTTGTTTGCCAACAATGTAAAGTTACAACTTGTAAACTACACGTGAAACTACATGTCAGTTGAAAAATTAAGTTGTACATCTAGTTATACTTAGTATAACTTATACTTAGTAGATCATAAAACATTAAAATCTACTTCGTTATTTCCTCCGAACAAAGATTATTATTATTTATTTTATTTAAAACATAGCCAACATTGTATTGGATGTTAGCTCACAGTGATTTCACCAACACTATTTATTTATTTTAACTTGAATCCAGAGAAATCCCCCTTAGATCCCCTTAGATTATTGTTCTGATTATGGTACAGATTAAAAAAGCATCTTATTTTAATTGCAATAACTGAATCTCTCCTCATTTTCTGTTCCATTTCCTTAGCCTATTTCATCTCTCCAGACATCTTCTCAATCAGTACCGTATCCAGCCATTTCCTATCCTCCACAACATCTTCTAACAGTTTCTCCACCACAGCAATTTTCTATGGTATTATAGATTTCTATGGTGTTTTTTTTCATAGTTGTGTTGCATAATCTGCGTAACCCTCTCCTTGGATTTCATTATTATCCAGAGAATAGAATAGAATTGCCGTACATTTCTTGCCTTATACATCAACCTTTGAAAAGTTCCTCGGTTAAACCAATACAGTCTGCCCAAAATGTATTTTTGAAAATGGCAAATAATTTCAAAAAATATATGCTTATATTCCATCCCTGCTTAATCACTAACAGGGTAAATACTCTTATTTTTGCCAATTAATCTCAAGAATTCAATTTGCTTGACTTCCCTACATAAAGCTTTTAAAAAAAAAGGCTGGTTTGTTGTAATCAAGCTGGAAAATAAGAGATTGTGAGTCCTAGTTCTCTGTTAGGCACAAAGTGATCTGGATAACTTCGTACTAGTCATTTCTCTCACCTCTAGAAAAGAAGTAGGGGAGTTTCAATTTAAAGAAAATACTGCGCAGAAAACCGCAGTTGGCAGAAATAAAAAATGATTTGAAGGAAATAATATTTTTTTTAAAAAAAAGCACTAAAGTTTCATTACCACTAAAGTATCAAATCTCTTTGTCAAGTATAATTGTTTTTATTTTTGACCTCTGCTACAATTCTTTGTGTCTTTTGAATACATAGTGATTGAGAACAGGTTTTCACTGGTTTCAGTAAAGATTTCCTTAACAATGAGGCATCATAGTATAAACATTATTTTGAGGGCTCCATTTATAACAAAAACAAAAATCATGTTACCAAAGCTAATGTAGTATTTAAGCTTCTTGAAGTTTAGATTTCTTAATCTAAAATTTCGTTTATTTTATGTTTGTTCATTGAAATGTTTCTGTAAGTATGTGTGTTTAAATTTCTGCTGCTTGTGGGTGTGTTTTTTTAAATAAATTTTTGTTTTGATTTGATTTGATTTGTTTTCCAAGTATTCTCTGCAGTTATTTTTTTTTTATCGTTCCCATCTGACTTTATCCTTACAGCGAGATGATATCACAACACAGTTTAGCCAGATGAGTTTAAGTCGTCAGTCATCAGGAGACAACTCTGATTCACCTTCTGGTCCTGTCTTTCCTTCACCTCTTATACAACAGACTTCCCCACAGACTGGTTATGTCATTGCAGCCCCAAGCCAGCAACTTCCCACTGGAGGTTTTACAGGTTCAGGTCCACCAGTATCTCCTCAAGTACACCCAGCACCTGCACAGGGTTATGTACAACCACCACCATCTGCTCAGGTGAGCATTTGTTGATAATGGTTTTTGTCTCGTTCTCTCTTGGGGCATCATTTTGATAACATTTTAGCAACATAACTTGAATAAAAGGGGGAAGCAACAATTTTAGGAATGCAACAGCACTAATATATGAACATATCAGCAATGAAATTTTCATGAGATCAACTAATGGGATAGTAGAGGTTTTTATGTGAAAAACTGCAATTATCAATAAACATGCTATGACTGACTTGTGGCCGATTTTGGTTTGTATATTTGTCATTTTACTGACAAGTGCATTACTTTGGTGTTAGGTGGCTCTTATAATTTCTCTTTTATTCCAGCAATTATTTTCATCACTTTGGATATACTGAACACTATGCTTTTATCATCACATATAGATTTGTGTGTGTGCATCTACTGATAAACCATCTTCTACCTTAATGGCAGAATCCACATAGTCAACTGCTAAATATAGTGATGAGAGATCAAATGATGTACATTCATGATTCATCAATTAAAATTAGTTCATGAAATATATCACTGTGCTACAGGATACATCTGCAAATGTTTATTATTATTTCAGGGGGAAATAAATAATTCATCTGGGATTCCTTTTTTCTAATGTGTGGAGACCAATTTGCCACATTGCCTCTGGTGTTAGTAACAGTCATGAATCATATTTAATTGACTTGAAATACATAGGACATGGCAAATCTCTAATGTGTTCTGTCTTCCTAAAACTGATTAGACTCTGTTGTCTGCCAGCAAATATCTGAGACTGCATCTTGAACATTGCAACAGAATAAGAACTTTGATTGTAGACCACAAGCAAAAGCTTCTAGATAAATTTTATCAAAAACGTATTTGTGGCTGATAGATGGTCTATGTGAAGGGGTTTCGAAAATGGAACAACCAAATTATTTAAACTGAGTAAAAAGTTTGTGGTCAATATTGCCATGCATATAAATGTATGATTGACTATGAGGTGATACTTGTATATTATCGATTTTTGGTATTGAGGTGATCAATAAATTAGATGAATAAAAACAAATTGGCTGAAAGGATCCATTACGGAACCTAAGTGTTTCTTTCTCAATGCTTTATATATCCATAAAAAAAATAATTGTTTCTGCTGTTGCTTAATCACAGCTGATCATTACCACCAAATGAATGAAATATGGCTAAATTTAATTGTGATTTGCTTAAAACAAGCCAAGATGAACTTACTTGTTGAGGAAATCAAGAAGCAAAAGCTTCTGATTCATGTTGATTCTAATAATAACCAACATCTCCAAAAGAAGAAAGGTATTGAGAATGCAATTTTCATGCTAAGAACATGAGACATAGCTAAGAAACAAATTCCAAATGGGATGTTGTATCAAAATCCAGTAAGAACACAACATATATACAAATCAATTTCAAAGTTTATTCTTATTATGAATAAAGATGAATATACACATCTATTTACACTTATGTAGAATATATGTTTATTGTTATTAATATTTATATTAATATACATTCATTCTAATTATTGAAATTAAAAGCCAAATGAATTTGACATAAAGATTAATAAGAAAAATCATTTCCAGAATAACCAAACAATTGACAAAATGAAAGTAACAATTTCCAACATTCCAGGAAAGAGAAGAAATGGAAATGAAATGAAAATTATCAACGGATTCCCTTAGTAATAAACACTTATCATGCCAAACAATTAAATAGAAAAGAAAGATTTTTTTCTCAAATAAATATCCATCAATTAGGTGAAATGCTCTTGCATCAACTGAGGTTAACTTAAAGCTGCATTAGCAAAAAAAAGAACATGTAGAAAGCAAATAGCTACTAACAGTCCTGAGAGTTAGAGAAACTGCTCCCTGTGTTTCAGAGAGAATTAGAATCTACTAACTCAAACTCCTCTTGTTTGCATAGGCAGATGATAAATATTTCCAACAGAAAGATTCTCCTTCCATGGAATCTCTCCATGCTAATGAGGATTATAGAAAATCAGGCTTCTTAATTGCAACACTTCCATGCATTAAGAGGTTTCCATAACAAGCAATATGAAGGCAATATTTTGAGAAGTGGGACAAGCATGCTGACTGAAGAGGATTAGTAGTCCTAAGCATTTTCACTAGGAAATAAGAGCCATTGGAGGGACTTGTATTGTTTCCTCATATTTTTACCACGACTTCTAAACTGACCCATCCTCAGTACCACCATTGGTTGAGCATACATCCCTAGGAGTAAGACAATTGACTTCTGCAGAACTTATTTCAGAATCCTCCTGTATCAGTGAGAATTTATGTAAATATACTAATATAAAAGGGAAGTTCGTGAAACAAAATGGTTTTATGTATAAATATCAAGGGGGACTCAATAATGTTATAAAGGGAGTTGCTTATATTATAGAGAATTCATATTGTCAATAGTTATTAATTGAATTATTAATATTTGTTCTTTTTCCTGGAGTGTAACTTCTGTCCTTTGTTTGCTGGCATGTTTTCTGTGTGTAAAACTTTACACAAGGCAGGAAAAAAATCAATCAGCACCTCCATCAGCATAGATTAATTCCAAGGTTAACATCAGACCAACAGTCGAGGAAACAATACCTCAATCAAGAAGATTCCCCCAAAAGTCAACAACAAACAGCCCAACCAAAGAACTTCCAAGACCACTCCCATCAACACCAAATATAAACTGATAGCAAACAGCACTCTTTACTAGCACTGATGATGTTACCTAGTTTGGGTAATGAAACGTCTGCATGAAAACAAGCAAACTCAAGAGAGCAGAGAGAACCCCCCTCAAAAAACCCCCAATAGATTCTAATAAGTGATAACAAAATAGGGAAATTGGGCAATTCACAGAATTATTACATATGTTTAGACCTTATTTAGTCTGCTTATTGTTGGGAAAATATCTTAAATTCAGGATCACTTTGGATAAAAGCAATATTATGCTGCTCTTTTTAATAGAATTTATTAATTTCCAGATATTTATAATGATTATGGGACATGTACTCTTAATGCAGCAGATTGTCAAGAATGAGCATCAGTTGTTGGAAATTGGCCAGTTTATTGCCTGACACAATGATTCAGCATTTTAATTTTCACTTAGACCTGATGAAGTGGTAAAATGGACACTTTAGTAAAGGTCTAAATAATCTCACTCAACAACTTTAAACAGGGAGAAAATTGTAGCTTGCAGAATGCCAAAGAGGTTGACCTTAAATCTTCCAGATCCATTTTGTGGAAATGGTTCTGCAGGTATGAGGTGAACCATTACAAAGTTGTTCTAACTATGTCTAATGTATTCTTTTCAGAAGGATAGAGAAGTTAGTTATATCCTTGGTGGAGGCCCAGGGGAGAACATGCTACCCATTCCTAATCTCATTAGTGATCAGGGCATCTTCTAACAATTTTTTACCCCCGGGAAACAGTTTAATTATCTCTTCCTACTAAATATAATAAACCCCGAGAAACATGATCATGAGCTAACGCATGATTGGCTGAACTTTGCCAATCATCTTGTCCATGCCCTCAGGTTTTATGCATATAAGGTGCAAATACAAAAGAATTTGATCAGTGTCCTAGATGCAAGAATGTCCATTTGGCAGGATTTACAAAACAATCTACAATAGTAGTTAAATATTGAATCTGTAAAACTTAATGGAATTGCTACTGCTAAGATTCAGTTCCATTGTTGATCACTTTGCTTTAAACCATTCGATTATTTTAAATGTCATTTCTTGGGAAAGTTATGAATGTTTGGTTACTACAAAAGTTAATCATTAACCATTTGAGATTATTGGATTTCTACTCACCAAGTACCTCATCCAGCAACAGAATTCTTAAAAATGATCAATGGCTAGATTAATAAACCATTAAATAAATATACCGTACAATAAATGCAGTATTTTCCAGTCAATGTAAAAAATAATTTCCCTGTGGATAATAGTATCTTAATTCTACAGAGATAAATTGATTTCAGTTTATATTGTTCTGTATGATATATAAATTGGTTTGTGTAGGCTACCAATTTATGATTTTTTAAGAATACACCTTGTAATAATAAAATATAACCTGACAATTTTTTTGTTTTAGATAATTTGTTTATAGGGAGTGATGAACATAGGAACATGTAAAATTCTTTTTTTTGTCCCTGACTTTGAATCTACTTTCAAAATATAAAAAATATAGATAAGTTCAGTTCACCTGAACTATGAAATTATGTAATTAAGGCATTAATTAGTATGATGGTCCCTGATAATATAAAACTGGCTTTGTGCCTTTACATTTTAATAAGAGGTTAATTTGAGTTTCAGGCACCTTTCTAACTTTAATTATAACTTTGTCAAAACATATACTGAGTATGTGGCTGATATTACATAGAGTCACCTGAAGGTAAGTGTCATAAAAATTTGATAAATAACTAGTGCATAAATTACAATTGGTAAAGAAAACTCCTATGGAGAAGTAATAAAAATGTCTTATAGGACTTTTCTTTCTTTTGAAATCATTCTTTCCAAACAATGTTTTTGTTCTCATTTTTAAGCAATATTTCAGAAATGCATTTCTCCTTCTTACTATTTGTTATATGAGTTCTCCCATTGGTGATCATCCCAACAACATTTTACCCTTGTAATTTTACCTGTGATATTTATGCATCCTAATGTTGTTTTAATAAGATACTGTTCCAAAGTCATAGAAAGCCTTAAGAAAGCAAATTGTATATTTTAAGCAGTTCCTTTTTCAGTTCTATACAGCTACATTTTTGTCTGTTTGAGGATTTCATCTGTCTGCAAGCTGATGGTATTTTACTTAATAAAATGTTTTCTATACTTCATAAAAAATCGTTTTGGTTTTTTTGCATTTGTTGCTTACCATTTATTATTGCTTTTTTCTGTACCACTGCCTTATTAGATTTACTAAGCAAAGATCTCAATTTCGCAAATAATTTTGAATACTTAGTGGGGGGTTTTGTACAGTTTATAAAAACATGGTCCTTATTTCACAGATGCCTGTATATTATTATCCTTCTGGTCAATACCCTACCTCAGCAACCCAGCAGTACCGACCTATGGCCTCAGTTCAGTGTGGTGCACAACCAAGTCCCCAGACATCGCAGACTACCCAGCAAGCAGGTATATGCTTACACAATTTGATTCTTCAGTTAGGGATCTGGATGAATTTTACACGCACCCATGCAATTCTACTTTATACTGCATAAAAATATCACTCCATAATTACTGCCAACTCCACTTACATTTCTTAGCTGACCAAATCTCTGACATAAGTTTGATCCTAAAATACCACAACAGAATATTTATTGATATATTTTTAAATTTGTGTGTGCATGGTTAGGAAGAATGGGAATGGTAGTAAAAAATCTTAAGACAAGTGAGTTACTGTAAAAAAAAATCCTTCATCTAATTATGATAGCTCTGAGTATATTCTTCTCCTTCCATGCATGGAGTAATGCTTCTTATTTATTCTTCCACTTCAAAAATATTTTTCCCATTTATAATTTCTTCAATTTATACTAGTATTAAATCAAAGCTGCTTTATTTATAAGTATCTAAGTCAATATCAAAATGACATCAAAATGATATTTACATCTTTTTAAGTCACTAAAAACTGTTAGCGTTGAAGACAACTTGTTAATATTTCACTAAGAAGCACTTGGTTCTGTAAACCTCATTAATTTAAAAAACCCAATAGATTTCAATCATGTACCAAGAAAACTAGAAATGTGGTAGATGCCTTGAGGATAACTACTCTTGTCTTTCTACATCTGTTTCTGATTAAGTTAGTCTCTCAGTGTATGTCCCTGCAGTGATGTTCAGCTGGAAGGGGGGCCGTTACACTGTAAGAGAGTGAGTAGCAGGTCTCACAGTGAACCGGTCTCTTTTCTTACTGGGTCACATCTCTCCCAGTAACTATGATTGACAGGGAGCAAGCTACAAATGTATGTTAACTGTATTGTTAGATGTCCGTTGCATTTTATTATTACTGAGCTTGGGAACACAGAAGTAATAATTAGTTATATAGTTTTCCAGTTTCCATAACTCTTAAATATTTCACTCACTAGAGTGCATAATTGTTCTGTTATAGAACAAACAACAGTTTCAATGATCTAAGTAGCTATTATAGTATAATTCTAAACCTCTAATTTTTCAGTGAATTAATATTGTATCAATAAGAAGCTTTGATAAGTAGAAATATATCCTATAAGCCTAGATTCTAGAAGAACTAAAAACATCCTGAGTTCATGTATGTGTTGTGTAATTACTATGTTAAACTGGTCAAACAAATGTTTATAATTGATTTGTAAGATAATAATTTATCATGATCCTCACATTTTTCTTATTTCCGTATACTATATTGCTCTGAGTGACCATTATTAATAGCATGTAACATACCATTTTCCCTCACTGTTTATATTCCAGAATTCTCAAAAACTGCAAATGTTCATTTCTCAAAAACAAAATCTCATTTTTTCTTTCTTTTTTTCAAGAGCATTATTCTAATTTCTGCCTCACATTAGATCTTTCCATCTCAGCAGGAAATAAAAATACTATTAAGAGTATATTTTACTATGTTATTTTTAATCTATATCTAGTACATCAGTCATGGAATTTTTATTGAGAAGGTACATATAGCTCATTCTTCATAATTATAATTTCAAAAGGTTATGCAGTAGTGAGTAAAAATCCTGCCTCTTTCTATATTTGGCATTTCATTTACTATGATATATTGTAACAGAGATGAACTATGGTTCATCTGTCACTTATGTATTTGAGGATCATCTTATATCAATTTTTCCCCAATTTCTAAGACATTTTTCAGGTTAGTATATAAAATTCCTAAACTTTGGAAAATGTCTACTATCAATATTCTCTGCTATATTGCATAATTCTTCTATTATAGAAAACAGTATTGTCTGCTTATTCTAAGATAAAGATAATGTCTGAATTGAGCTAGACACATCTATTCAATAGTGGTGTTTCTCAGTCTTGGAAATTTTAAGATATATGGACTTCAGCTGCCAGAAGCAACTGGACTGCGGAATTCTGGAAGTTAAAATCTACATATCTTGAGGATATTGAGAAAGATTTGTACTATACAGAAGGAATTTCCCATTACCTACTTTTTAAAAAAAACTAACATCACCTTCAATTCCTTCAGCTGCTCCTGACCATGTTTCATTTCTGAGCCCAGAGAAGATCAGCCTCTGCTTCCACCTGCAGAGTTTTATTTATTATTTTGTCACTCAGTTACCTGTTTCCCCCCCATAATATATATTGTGTTGAGTGGGATCACAAAAATGCCAGAAAGAAATATATTATACAGTAGTTTGCACAGAATTTACTTGAGAGCTCTGGATATCATTGTTTCTGTATTCAGAATGATAGACCAACCTTCAAACTACCGTGCTGTTTATCAGTACTGTATATAAAATTCCAAGAATCCATTACAGAAAAGCATTTCTAGATGTTTAAGCAAGACTTCAAGCCATCATGCCTCATAGCAAGGATTTCAATCACTAGAAAAAACGGTCTAGCAACTGAAGCCCCCAACCTCAACCTCTGTATACAAGATGGTTCATAAACTGTTGAATGAAATATTTATTTGATTAAATGTGTATAGAAAGCAGATTTAAATCTTTGGAATATAGGAATACCTGCCAAGGGTAAAATAAAAAAGCTACAAGCAAAATGGTAACATAGCAGAAACTTAAATAAACACATTGTAACTAATTTAAAACATTACAAGCAAGGGAGTTTAAAATATGTAAATTTATCAACATCTCTTAGAACTTTCTTCGAAGATTTAATAACATTTGAAATTTAAAATATGATATTGGGATGTATGTGATAATCATGAGTATAGAAGAAGTACTTATCAGTAAAATAGTAAATGAGAAAACTAAAAAATTATTGATTGTTGGCAGCTGAACATATGTTACAGAAAAATAAATAGTTTGTCTAGCCATAGCTGCCTCCAAAGCTTTAATTTAGTGTAAAAGCTTGTAAGAATGTATTGTTTACCCAGACCAGACCAAGTTCTGGTACAAGTAATTTTTGTTGTGATTCTTTTGCACAAAAAATGTGCTTTTGAGGGTATCCCTCTTAATGACTTCTACACCAATTGGTTGAAGAAACAAAAATTTCTGTATAATATTCCTAGTGTGTTTGAAAACGTGTGTTTTCCCATGGAGAGCAGTAGGAAGTTCAAGGCAGAGAGGTGAGCTCATCTGAAATTAGATTACAGTCTGACAGCAATAAATCATTTTGCAAGAGGAATAGGAAACTTCATTTATGCATGTTTCAAAGTACAGTTGTCCTATAGAAAAATGAAAAAAGTGAGGCACACTCCTAAAAGATTACTCACCACAAAAAAAGTATGTAAGTCCTTTGTACAAGTTATTTACCCAAGAAAAATGGCTGCCTTTGTTACATAACTAGTAACAAAACCTAAATAAATCAGTATTTACACTTTAAAACAACTAACTACAGAAGCAATTTTACAACATAAATGGTTCAGAGCCAGGCAGAGACTTTATTTTATTTGTTTTCATTGCCAGATGACTATCAGGATCACCAAGGATAGAGATGTGTGCATCACCAGCCCACTGATGATATCTCATCCTATGGGGTCAAATGATCTCACTCAGTGGTTTCATGTTCATTTTAAAAAGGAGCACGGAAAATCCTTAGAGATTTTCAGATCCAGTCTTCTGATTGCATCATGTAATCAGCCAATAACATCTGCATTGAAAAACACAAATATAGTCAGGTCCCTAATCAGTTAGTTCCTAAAGGCATCACACGTATTTTTATACATTTAACTATAAATGCCTGAAACAACCAAGGGATTGTCATATATCTTTTCTTTCCTTCCTGCTTATTGTTGAAGAATTCACTAGGAATGCTATTTATTCTCTTGCATGCATGCTTTTACTTCTATAATTTAAATAATTAAATTGTACAAGACATTCTGTAATATGCACCTTATCATGCATACTTTCTCGGTTTACATTATAAAACCAACTTTCTCTCTTGCATTCATTCATTTATCAATAACTTCCTGAAACAACTATTTGGTCCCTGCCCAACATAAAACTGAACTGCACTATATTAAGTTGGTTTATTGTACATTCCATAACCTTTCAAAATTCTACTAACCTCCTTGCCTTAACCCACAAATACAGTTTTTGCGTTCAGTCTTGCTACTTTTCCCTTTGGACAGAAACAATAACAAAAACAAATTCCATTTGTCAGAGACAGATGCTATCTTGTCTCATACATTAAACAAGTCACACAAGTGATTACATAAGCAAATCATATTCATATTTTAAGATGCCCCAGTTATACCATCTGTAACTGCAACCTTGCTAGTTTCTAATATTTTCACTACATTTATGATTTTTTAAAATTATTTTAAATCACTCCAGTTTTTTAAAAAATACATTGATAAACTAGAGCAAATATTGAGAAAGGCCATCAAGAAAGGCTGTAAGAACTGAAACTCCTGGCCTATAAGAAATTGATAAAAGACAGTTACTTTTAGTTTTCAGGGGGGAAAAAGAGAGGGAATATATATCTTCAAATATCATAAGGACTGCCTCACTATAGAAGGTTTCCACTTATTCCAGTTATTCCAGAGGGCTTGACCAGAACAAATGGGATGAAACTTCAGAGATGTAGATACATATTAGACTTTGGAAAGAATTGGTGGCCATAGGGAGTCAGTTCTTTCCCTATACCAGAGGTTTTCAGACAGATGGTACAGTAAATCCTGCTGTGTGCAAAGAGTTGGATTTCATGAGCTATTATGTCCCTTCCAAATCTATGATTCTATTATTTTTCCCTTGAATTCTATCATGTATTGCATGTATTTCAATTCCAGAATTCCCTTATTTCAAAGAAGTGGTTTCTGCAGAGAGTGAAAGAAGGGCCAAATGATAAAAGCAGCATTGTGCTGTTTTTTGACATTGCACATATGTGCAAAATAGATAGAACAACAGCACTTATATAAATTTCCCAATTCATTATATTGGGAGATTAACACATTTTCATGCAGGAGTTGTACTTTCTCTTCCAGCAGTTCTAAATTCCATTTTGTTTTCCCCATTCTTTATTTTTCTTCCATGTCCAATTTTTCCCAACATCTCCTTTCAATTCTATCAAAAAATGTGTCTCACAATCATAACTTCTTCTCAGCTTTGGCCATGTGCATGCATAAATATACATATGCTTAAAGCATGTTTGACACAAGGCACTTCACCCAAAACCCCCACTGAAGATGCTACATAGTTTGGTAATGAAACTAAACAAGCTCGGAGAACAGACCCTTGCCAAAATCTAGAATCAGTTTTCCACAAACGTATTATCAGGCTAAGCCTAACTGATATTATTAGAAGTAAGGGCTATGGGCCAACATACCTAAGAGATGAATTACATTTTTTGTACAGAACAAAAGACAGAAAAATAATAATGCATGATATAAAAGACTAAGTTCTGCAATTGTTTTTCAGTTTCCAGTTGTGAGGGTGGAAGTGAAGACCATTATTTAGCCTCACTTTCTCCAGTCTAGATCTCTTCATATGCTGGGATGAATCTTAAAACTTCTCACCATTTAGAATCAGTACAGAAATGACTAAGATTCACATCTGTAAATTGTAGCCACATGCTGACTGTAGAATTCATCCAATTCTTAGATAAGGCTTTGAGAAAATGTCATCTCCAACATCTGTACTGGGATGTCTCATCCCACAAGGAAGTATGCTAATGCAGCAACCAACTCTCTTTGTTCTCACACATAGTGGTTGGATTGCATCCACAACTGGGGATAGCTTTCTATTTCTGTACAGCATTTGTACCTTAATGGAATAAGTGATTTGGATTTTTTGAATTTATGAACCAATAATATCAGTCTTAACATTCACTGTTCCTAAAATTTGATGTAGGTTATTCATATTCAAATATACTTGTGTTATCCAAACACTTTATCTTTCTTCTTTTAAAATCATTTCTGCTTTTTCCCTCAGAGTAGAGAACAATTGATTACATCCAATAACCCCTATATGACTAGACTGCAGTTACCTAAAACAAATACATATTTTAAACATATTTGCAGAAATCCCCCAAATACCAAACACTTTTTTCAAATTAAGAACGCTGTATCTATTTGATCATGCAAAGTCAGGATTCAAAACATCCATGGAAAAGACGTTTGATTCTATACTGTTGTACAGTGACTAGCTTTCAAATGTTCCTTAATAAAATTGGAAAATGTGCTTAATTATAGTGATTTAAGCAAATAACATCTTTATTTTAAATGTTTACTTATCAGTGTAAAAGTGCATTAGAATTTTCACTTTTACTTTCTAAAACTGCTATTAAATTCCAGCTGCAGAGATTAACTTTTGATTCTTTTGTGCAGAGGGCCCCAACCTTTTGGGCACCAGGGACCAGTTTCGGGGAGGGAGGTTTTTCCGAGGGCCAGAGGATGTGTGGTTTTGTGTGCTGCCTGCATCTCACGGATGGGGCTTTGCTTATTTGTGCGGACCAGTTGCTGGCATGCTGCAGCCCAGTACTGGTCCACGACTGGGGTTGGGGACCCCTGCTTTAGTGACAAAAGAAAAAAAAATCCAAATAAGTCCCCAGAAGTGTTCACACTAATGCAGATAGATGAAAAAGGAGCTCTGACAGGAGGAACAGTTATAAAAATATAACAAATTAATCAGAGATTCTATCAGAAACAAAATGGTGTAATCTATCAAAATAGATTTCATCACAGAACAGATGGCAGCCTTGAAGAGTATATGTTTGCATACTTCATTCTATTCTTAAAAATTCGTCCAACCAAGACAATATTTTGAAAAGTTGAACTAAATAAAATGTATTACAATCTCAGGCCTTTTACAAGGGATATACTATAATATTATAATTATGTAATATAGATATTAAATTACATGCAGCAAACTTGTATGAAATTTAAACAAATAAAAATAATTATACTAGAGACTAATCAGCAATAATAACATTAAGGTTAGAGTTCATATTTGTTTGCATATGTTTGATATATATATATATATATATATATATATATATATATATATATATATATATATATATATATATGCAAATTATTCAAATTGCTAATAAAGAATTTGGGAGGCTAAGATGATCATTTCGAACTTTTTATGTTCTCATCAGTTAGTCATACCCTTTATCTGAGATTCGAACCCGGGCTGATTATATATCAGGCAGTGTTTTAACCTCCTGAGCCACGGGGTTCTTTCTCTCTTATATTAGCTGGAAGGCAAGGCAAATGTATATATATATTTGTTTATATTATGTTTACAACATTTTATCAAATATCAGATGTTAGAAAAGTTGCAAATGACATTTGATTTTTTTAAAGGCTAAAATAGAAAAAAGCAAAACAATAGAATAATATTTTAAATGTTGGATTTTTACCTACAAGAATCTAACACTGATCTACTTGACCTTGAAATTTCATTAAACATGAAATGTGCATGCATATAATGGTGATCATGGTAAAAAGCTATCACTAATTGTGATTATTATTATTTTTAGTTGTTAGAATTTCTATTATGTTAACTATAAATAGCCATTTATGCACTTTAGAAGACCCAAGGAAATAAAATGTTAAGCTGTACAATGTTTAGATGCAAAGGTAATTTAGGAAAGTATGCTTGCATCTCCTTTAATGTGCTTTGTCTTTCCAGGATATCTCCTTTACCACATGATCAGAGATAAATATTAATTTTAGGACTTGCAGTTAAATGTTTCATATACATTCTTAAGTGCTCTGAGTATGAAAAAACTCCACATCATAACAAAACGCTGTTAACCCAGGATTGAAGAGATGCTATAGAGTAAGCCTCTTAACTGAAAGTATTTTTTAAATTTTCAGATCTTAATTTGTATAAATATTCATAGATAAGTGGCTATTATTTTAATTTCAACAAGTAGATAAAAATGTCAAATCCTTTCTAAACATCTACTGTAGCCAATTATGCAACAAACCTTAATAATAATAATAATAATTGCTGTATATGCAGCCAGCATTTTGCAATGGAGTTTGAGCTAAACAAATATGCCATTGTCACTGGGAAAAATAGTGAAAACGGAAGGGATCCAGATGCCCTATGGAAATAATATCCAGACTCTGGGTGAAGGCAGGCATTACAAATACTTAAGCATCCTTCAAACTGAGAATATCAAGTACACTGAAGTGAAGAAGAAGATTAGAAATAAATTTATCATGAGACTGAAGAAAATCTTAGCACTGTAACTCAGTGGAGGAAATATCAAGGCAGCTAACACCTGGGCAATTCCAGTCATTAGATATACAACTGTAGTAATGGACTGGAGTCAAACAATGAAAAACCTGGATAAGAAAGACCAGAAAATAATGACAATGAATCATGCCCTTCATACACACAGTGATGTTGATAGGCTCTACTTACTAAGAAAAATAAGTGGGCATGGAATGTTACAAGTATATCAAGTAGTTGAAGAAGAAAAAAGGGCATTGGAAGAACATCTAAAGGACAGTGAAAATGCACTGAAGCTAGTACACCAGGAAGGTTTACTGAATATCACTAACTACAAGAACAAAGGAAGAAAAGAGGCATGGTAAGATAAAGTATTACATGGCCAGTACATACAAATAAATAGAGAAAGTAAATAACAGCAAATGGCAATGGATAAGAGCAAAAAGTTTGAAGAAAGAGATAGTGGGGATAATTCTGATCACACAAGATCAAGCCTTAAGAAGAAGCGCATACAGTAGAAAGCCAGCATTGAGAAGACAGCAATAGATAGCAAATGCCACTTATGAAAGGAAGCAGAACAAACAGTGGACTACTTTCTTAGGTGCTGCAAGAAGGTGACCAATATTGACTACAAACAATAGTATAACAAAATAGCAACAGTGGCGCATTTGAATATATTTAAGAAATACCAAGTAAGAACTGGTGGTACCACAAAAGATATAAAATAATAGAAAATGAAGAAGCTAAAGTGTTCTGAGACTTTTGAATTCAAACAGATAAGAACCTGCCACTTAACACCTCAGACTTAATAACTGTCTATATGAAAGTCAAAAAAAAGTCTGCAGTTGATGTGACATTACCTGGGAAAATCAGAATTAAAAGAAAAAGAACTAGAGAAAATCACACAACAGATACTTGCAAATATAAGTAAAATGATTGTGGCAAAAGAAAGGAAAGATAGTACCAATAGTAATAGGAACCTTGATGTAATCTCAAAATATCTGGAGTACTACTTGAACACTATCAGCATTGACTAAATTACCATCAATCAATTGCAAAAGGCAGCTTTACTTTGGATAGCTTACATCCCTTGACAATACTTTAGTATTATTAAACCACACCTGCTTATATCATGTCTTTGAGAAGGACTCGACAGATAGACAAAAATGCAAAATCTAAACATTTAGATAATGATGGGTTTTTTAAAACACAAAGCTAGAGGTTTATACTAGCTGTTATATTTTTATATGAAATAAATTAACTTTTTGTAAATGTATCAATTCTGGGAATGTAAGTATGCATGTATGCATGCATGCATGCATACAGTATATTGTATATGTACTGCAGATAGATGATAGACACACACACACGGTGTGATTGAAGAAAAAATATATAATGAAGGGAGAAATAGACACACAAAAATTGGGCAGTAAAAATTAATTACTTTGGCCTGCATGGGTCATGCCTAAAGATGCATAGATATTTTAATTTTACCTATTATTTCAGTATATTTTGCTCTTTATGATCCCACAGATTTCTCAGTTGAGCAAGGATCTTTTAGTAGCAAGGAAAATCGGTACTATACAATCAAAGTATAAAACATTTCATATTAACTATTAACAATAGCTTGTTTTGAATGAACGGTGTTTCATAAGAACCCATTTCAACCAAAGGTTTAGGTATTAGCACTATGTATTGGATTTTGCTTGGGTATTCAGTAAAAATCCAAACGATAATGTTTGGATCATCTATTTTCAACAATTATGTAGCATGGTGTAATTTAGATTTGTTATGCTGTTTCTACTATAATCCAGACAGATTCCTAAAAGTCACAACTGACTCATTGAATGTGTTTTCATAAGCTCTTACAAAGCCTTGAAAAAAATGTTTTTAAAAGGACTACACTTGGACTCCTAATAATTGTGAAGCACTTCGTCAGACTTTATAACTTTACTTAACAAGTAATACATTTCACAATGTGAGAGAAATAAGAATGCTTTAAAAATTGCCAGTTTAATGGGACAAAAATAATGTATTAAGAGCTAAATTTATTTTTTAAAAAATCAACAGGTCCTCATAGTTGTGGTCACAGCAGTGTCCTTGCAGTTACACAATGACTTTGAATTATGACATTACAGCATTCAGTGAATACATGATCACCATTTATAAGCGCACTGCCAACTTTTGACAAAAGGTCAATGGGAAAGCCAGCAAGAGGTCACAAATGGTGATCACATGACCACAGAATGCTATGAACATGTGAGATTAATGTAACAAAAGCAACATGGATTGCCAGAATTATTATTGTAGGTGGCATAGTGGTGACATTACACCTTACAATTGCATTGCTTAACAATGGAGTTGCCAGGCCCAATTACCTTTGGTAGATGAGGAGTATTGTAATTACTCTGTTATTTAAAATGTATAATCAGAGATAATGAGGTCACATAGAGAAGTAAATGCCATAGACAAAAATTGTAGGCATAGAATTTAGCTGAATTCTGATTTCATTTTGTTCAAATCCATCATAAATAAAGTTAACATTTGCTTTGTTCATGTCACTAGAGATAAATAAACATGAAAATATTATCTTAGAACAATGGTTTACATGTAATAGGATATTCTTGGCATTTAAATCCTGGTGAAAACATTATTCCTCTTCTTCCAATCCTCCAAGAACAGGATTTTCTCTGTGAGGTCAGGCTTAATTCCAGAGGCCATTTGTAACCACTGTAAATATGAAAATATGACTCAGCTAACACAATCATAATGTTACCTTCTTTTTCTGCCTTCAAAGCACAGCAGAAATTTTTATGCCTTTTGGAAGCCACCATATGTGAGGGATTATTATGAAAACTATATTATCACAATAGTTTGGGCCCTTGGGCATCTTCTGTCCAGTTGTTTTCACTAGATTCTGGTAGGTACAGTAATTTGTCATTGAAGTGGCCTATACTGCTGAAATGTGCTCTTTGAAAGCAGAGGCACAGCTAATATGCTTTTAGAATGTCTAGGAGTTGCCTCAGTAAATCACAGTTGTCACTGTTAGTATTTGTCAGGACAAGACATTATCTTCCCACATTCATGGTGGAAAGTCTTTTGGGATATTTATGTATTAAATTCTCACACATCATAAAATGAAATTAAACAAACTTCATTCAGAAGGCTTGTTTTATTGTTTTGTTTTAAGATAGTTTACTATACTTAGGTTTGTTTTATTGCAGTAATTAGTTATTTTTATTTTTATTACTTGACTGTAAAAATGGTGGAAGCCTATTTTAATGTGTTAATTTGCATCCTTATAAATTGTTATGTAGCAGAATATAATTTCATTTTGTATTTAAAGCCCATATATATTACGTTTTGCTTGACAAGTGATACAAAGATGCACACATGTTCGGAAGATCTCAGAAGGATCTCAAAGCAGTCACACTGAACTTCTAAAGGAGGGGTGCCAAACTCGCAACATCATGTGACATATCGCAATGTATCACAACTTTTTTTTCATTGCCGGCAGTGGGGTGGGCGCAGTTTCACCATGGCAACTTTATTTGACTTTGAAATTAATCTACCTTGACTATCATTTCAGAATAGAAAAATGGAAGACAATTTTTAAAAGTAAATAAAATTTAAAGCAGTCGTAGTAAGTATCTGAGTTAATTTCAATAGGAAGTTTCTAGAAAATGCTATGCCTCCTTCCTTCTCTTTCTCTTCCTTGAATATGATAAAGGGCTCAACCACAATTGACCCCAAAATTTCTGTTACTAAGCAAGACAGTTAATTGTTCAGTTGTTCTCCTATTTTACAACCTTTCTTGCCACAGGTGTTAAGTGGATTACTGAGATAGTTAAGTTAATAACACAGTTTTAAAGTGAATCTGGCTTCCCCATTAATTTTGTCAGAAGGTCACAAAAGTTGTTCACGTGACCCAGGGGTACTACCCATTATAAATATGAACAAATTGCCAAGTGTCCAAACTTTGATCATATTATCATGGAAATGCTGCAATAGTTGATAGGATGAAAAATGGTCAGTGCCGCTGTAGCTTCAATCGGCCACTAAATGAATAATTGTAAGTTGAAGATTATCTGTACTACCAAATTTGCTTCATCTCCATTTCTCTAGAGCTTTCCAGGGGAAACGCTTGAGATTCCTTTTATTTAGTAAATTCCTGCATTATAGCAGTGGATTGTTGAAAGAACAAATAAAAAACAAGCCTTTAAATGTACATCTAGAAAATGTTAATATAAATTCATTTCCTCATGAGAGAACTCATTTAGCCAACTTAAAATCACTTCACTTCCCAAACTGACTTTATTAAATTTACTGTATTGTGCTGTGACAAATACACATAATTACATCAATGCTCCATGCCATCTGTTCTCATAAAGCTACTTTAAGTATATAATAAAATTTATTTTTTTTTAAAAAAAAACAGAAACAGGTCTCTAGATTCTATAACAAGCTGTGTTTTAAAGTCACCTCTGATATAGTTTGTCATCTGGAATGTGGGTGGCTGAGATAACACTTGCTGTATGATAAAATCTGCCTCACCCCCTCCTATTCTTACTCTCTTAGACTTCCAAAACTATATAGTAATAGACGTGATTCAGATGTGACTGAATCTCAAATCAAGTTGAGCTAATTCTGACATGACAAATATCCAAATCAAAGTCAGATTAATTAATCAAAATTCAATTATTTCTGAAGCTTAGCTAATGCTTCAAATGTTTGTTATTTAAAGAAAAAAATTGCCAGTAAGCAATGGGTTTATTACTTCCCACCCCAGGGGAATTTCAGAATGAGGAAAAAGTGGAAATGTTCCAGTTTTGTAATCCAGGCTGAATTATTTTTACTTGGATCCAGAGTGAATTATGTTTATTTTGTCTCTTCAGTTGCTGGGCTTTGGAAAAGGAATGTTAAAATTATAAACCATTGAATTATTGCAATTCAGTGTTTACTATTAGTTTGATTCTAAAGAACAAAAATATCAACTCCAAAGAGTGAACACATCTTTTTTGTGATAGAGTGGCTCAATTGGCCTTAAAAGAATCAGTACTTGGCCCACTCTTGAAAAAGCAACTTCCTGAATGTTAAGAGTTTGTGACAAAAACTGTCCAATCATAAATACTATTTTAAGAATAGTATGCTTTTGAATGCCTCAGGAACAAAGCATATGTTGACTCTGTAATTCTTTGCTCCACTACAACCAGCATTACTTCATGTTTTGTTGTACTTTGCTACCAGCCAATACACACATTAAAGAAAAATATTTCAATTTTTTATCCATTTTTCTGATTTTTCATAGAACTTTTATTGGTTTTTAACTATAACAAATCTCCAGTGCCTGGTGTGTAGTGTGTTGTCTTGGTTTATATTTTAACAATAAAAAAACAAAGGACAGTAATTATTATTATTATTATTATTATTATTATTATTATTATTATTATTATTATTATTAATATTATTATTAATATTAATTTTATTTATATACCGCCCTTCTCCCGGAGGACTCAGGGCGGTGAACAGGGCAAATATATAAAAATACAAAAATACAAAAGTTAAAAAGGATTAAACATGTGCCCACTAAAAACAATACAAATATTAAAAAACAGTAAAGAACCCCACCCATCCCCCATCAGGCCAGGCCGGCTTGTTCAAACAAGAATGTCTTTAGATCGCGACAGAAGGAGCGAAGGTCAGGCACCATCCGGAGCTCAACCAGTAACCGATTCCATAGCTCTGGGGCGCCCACAGAGAAGGACCTCCCCCTGGGGGCCACCAATCGACATTCTCTGATCGGTGGCACCCTGAGGAGGCCCTCTCTGTGGGAATGCACAGGGCGGAGGGAAGTTGATGCCAGCAGCAGGTGTTCCCTAAGGTACTCCGGACCCATGCCATGTAGGGCCTTAAACACCATTACCAGTACCTTGAATCTCACCCGGAAGACAACTGGCAACCAATGCAGCTCATGGAGCAGAGGTGTAACATGGGAGTATCGGGAGACTCCCAACACAACTCTCGCGGCTGCATTCTGTACCAGTTGGAGCCTCCGAGTGGTCCTCAAGGGCAGCCCCATGTAGAGAGCGTTGCAGTAGTCCAGACGAGAGGTCACGAGCGCGTGAGTGACCGTACATAAGGCATCCCGGTCTAGATAGGGCCGCAACTGGCGCAAGTGGCACACCAGGCGAACCTGGGCGAAGGCAGTCAATAATGATTAAATTTGATAATTTTATAATTAATATATTAATTGATGATACATTTCTTTGATCTTCCCTTCTCCCATTTGTATTTTTCTTCCTCAACCTTAGCCAAAATATAATTCTTAATATATAATATTAATTATATATATTTTCAATATATAAATGATTAGGTATAGGCCTTTTTTGTATTTATACAAATAATAATCTCTATATATACATTTTTTCAGCTTATATTATTCTCATCACCATCATCTCATTAGTTCAGCATACATCCTATTTTTATAATTTTTGTTCCCTTATATTCCTTTATATTCAATCCAATTCTAATCAGTCATAATTTCTTCATATTAGTCATCTGACTCCCCTTCATGGATTACTGCCTGTCGTGGCGAAGGGGCTTGCGTAATTCAATGAAGCTATGAGCTATGCCGTGCAGGGCCACCCAAGACGGACAGGTCATAGCAGAGAGTTCTGACAAAACGTGATCCACTGGAGAAGGAAATGGCAACCCACTCCAGTATCTTTGCCATGAAAACCCTATGGACAGTACCAAAAGGCAAAATGATACGATGCTGGAAGATGAGCCCCTCAAGTCGGAAGGTGTCTAATATGCTACTGGGGAAGAGCAGAGGGCTAGTACTAGTAGCGCCAGAAAGAATGAAGCGACTGGCCCAAAGCCAAAAGGACGCTCAGCTGTGGATGTGTCTGGTGGTGAAAGGAAAGTCCAATGCTGTAAAGATTTTTTTCTCCATAGGAACCTGGAATATAAGATCCATGAATCAAGGAAAGCTGGACGTGGTCAAACAAGAGATGACAAGACTGAACATCGATATCTTAGGAATCAGTGAACTAAAATGGACAGGAATGGGTGAATTTAATTCAGATGACCATCAGGTATACTACTGCGGGCAACAATCCCTCAGAAGAAATGGAGTAGCCTTCATAGTCAATAAAAGAGTAGGAAAAGCAATACTGGGATACAATGCCCAAAATGACAGAATGATCTCAGTTCGAATCCAAGGCAAACCATTCAATATCACAGTAGTCCAAGTCTATGCCCCAACCACCAGTGCTGAAGAGGATGAAATTAACCGGTTCTATGAGGCCCTACAGCACCTTATAGAACTAACACCCCAAAATGATGTCCTTATCATCATGGGAGATTGGAATGCTAAAGTAGGAAGCCAAAAGATAACTGGAATATCAGGCAAGATTGGCCTTGGAGTACAAAATGAAGCAGGGCACAGGCTGATAGAATTTTGTCAAGAGAATATGATGGTCATAGCAAAAACTCTTTCCCAACAACCGAAGAGACGGTTCTACACATGGACATCACCAGACGGTCAACACAGAAATCAGATTGACTATATGCTCTGCAGCCAAAGATGGAGAAGCTCTATACAGTCAGTAAAAACAAGACCAGGAGCTGACTGTGGCTCAGACCATGAGCTTCTTGTTGGAAAGTTTAGGCTTAAATTAAAGAAAGTAGGGAAAAGCGCTAAGCCAGTCAGGTATGAATTAAATCATATCCCTGTTCAATATACAGTAGAGGTGACAAATAGATTTAAGGAATTAGATCTGATAGACAGAGTGCCTGAAGAACTATGGACAGAGGTTCGCAACATTGCACAACAGGTAGCAACCAAAACCATCCCAAAGAAAAAGAAATGCAAGAAAGCAAAATGGCTGTCTGAGGAAGCTTTGCAAATAGCTGAGGAAAGGAGGGAATCGAAAGGCAAGGGAGAAAAAGAAAGATATGCCCGATAAAATGCAGAATTCCAATGAATAGCTAGAAGAGATAAGAATGCATTCTTAAATGAACAATGCAAAGAAATAGAAGAAAACAATAGAATAGGGAGGAAGAGAGATCTTTTCAAGAAAATTGGAGAGATGAAGGGAACGTTTCATGAAAAAATGGGCATGACCAAAATGGCAGGGACCTAACAGAGGCAGAAGTGATTAAGAAGAGGTGGCAAAATTACACAGAAGAACTATACAAGAATGAGCTTAACATCCTTGATAACCACAATGAGGTGGTCACTGACCTCAAGCCAGACATCCTAGAATGTGAAATGAAGTGGGCCTTAGAAAAGCTGAGTAACATCAAAGCTAGTGGAGGTGACAGTATTCCAGCTGAGCTATTCAAAATCTTAAAAGACGATGCATTAAAAGTGCTACACTCAATTTGCCAGCAAATTTGGAAAACTCAACAGTGGCCACAGGATTGGAAAAGATCAGTTTACATTCCAATTCCAAAGAAAGGCAGTGCCAAAGAATGTTCAAACTATCGCACCGTTGCACTCATTTCTCATGCTAGTAAAGTTATGTTTAAAATCCTACAAGCTAGATTCCAGCAGTATGTGGATCGAGAACTACTAGAAGTACAGGAAGGATTTCAAAGAAGCAGAACATACACTGGATCATGGAGAAAGCTAGAGAGTTCCAGAAAAACATCTGCTTCATTGACTACGCCAAAGCCTTTGATTGTGTGGATCACAACACACTGTGCCAAGTTCTTAAAGAGATGGGAGTACCAGACCATCTTATTTGTCTCTTGAGAAACCTATATGCGGGTCAAGAAGCAACAGTGAGAACTGGACACGGAACCACTGATTGGTTCAAAATTGGAAAAGGAGTCCGGCAAGGCTGTATACTGTCGCCCTGCCTATTTAACTTTTTTTTTTATTAAAAAGTTTTAACATACAATTTTCCCCCTTACAAATCCCCCCTCCCCCTCCCTTCTCCCTCCCCCCCTTCCTCTCCCCCCTCCCCCCTTCCCCCCCACTTCCCAGAGCTAAATACAAGGTATATATATATAAAAAAAGCAAACATAAACAACCATATGCTAACAACCATAAACTCTGAAATCTATCACTCTCTAGCTTATATAGGATAAAACAATCCTTAGTAATATTAAATATATATAAAAAAACAAAAAAAAAAACAAAAACAAAAAACAAAAAAAACCCAAGATACAAAGAGAAGGAAAAAAAAGAGTTATTCAGATACTACATAATACTTCTTAACCCTATACTTATTCTAGATAAACTCAATCCATTTTCTCCATTCCATAATATAACATTCTTACAAATAATCTTTCAAATTGACCAAAATCTTCGCCACCTCAGCCAGGTCGGAAAACTTTAAAATCCACTCTTCTGTAGTCGGCAGTTCCTCTTTCAGTACTAAGCTATCAAAAGTCTTGCTGCCATAATTAAATTCAACATCAACTTAATGTCCACAACTGTAACATCTATAATTATTCCAAACAAAAAAGGTTGCGAACAAAACTTTAACCTCCATTTAAAAATCTTCTGTATGTTCCACCAAACTTTTATCCAAAAAGCCTCAACCTTTTTACAAGTCCACCATATGTAAAAATATATTGCGTCTTCATCACCACACCTCCAACATTTAGGCTAATAATTCAAATACATACTTAACTTTTTAGGATCTAAAAAACATCTATAAAACATTTTGTAAAAGTTCTCTCTTAGATTTTAAACTTGTATAAAATTTTGCATTCCTCACCCAAATCTTTTCCCACCTTCCACTACTTGGCTATAAGTACGTTGTAAAAGTTCCATAGACTTCTGCTAATCTCATTCTTTTCTCTTTTTTGATCGTTTTAAAGCAGCACGCGTCACCCTCTGTTCCATAGGATCATCCAACGAAGTTGTAACTTGATCTCCTCCAACACCATTCTCCTCTGTCTGTCCATCTTCAGCCTCTTGATGTTCTCCTTCTCCAGATCCCTTTGCAGCTTCCAGAAGTGTTAATGGAGTTGCTTTTAAAACATTATTGTAAAAATCACGCGCTTGCATCACAGTAACCAAACGGTACCTTTTACCTTCATGCATCACCATCAACCCAGCTGGGATCTCCCATCTGAACCTTATATCTCGTTGCTTGAGCTCTTGCACAAGAAATGTAAAATCCTTCCTTCTCCTTAAAATCTTTGGAGGAATTTCTTTTAGAACCAAAACTTCTTGATCAGCAATCACAACTTTAGTATCATAAGCAGCTCGTATAACTTCATCTCTGATTTCCCTTTTTGCAAAATAAACCACCACATCTCTGGGCAACTTTCTCTGTCTAGCAATCCATGAATTCACACGAAACACTTTATCCATGCCTCCTTTTATTTCAGATGCTGGCTGATTCAATACTACTTCGAGAGCCTCAGAGACCAGCTGCTTTAGATCTTCCTTAATATTCTCCTTTAAACCTCTAATTCTAATGGCAAACTGCATCTGGTAATATTGAGCAAGACTCAGTTCTTTATCCATTTTGTCTCTTAAATTTTCATTCTCCAATACTTTTGCTTCTAATATAGCATTCTTTTGAGTCAAGTCTTCCACTTTTTCCTCCAAATCTTCCACACATTCAGCCACTTTATACACTGAAGACAAGATGTCTGCCTTCATCACACTGAACTTCTGTTCCATCCTCTCCTCCATTCTCTCCTCCAGTTTTTCCAATTTCTCCTCCATCTGTGCAAATCTATCATTAATTAGTTTCAAAATTACCTGGGTATGTTTTTCAAGAGCATCTTGTAAGTCCTTCGATGTCAATACATCAGGAGGATGCAACGCCTGCAATAATGATTGTTGCACCGGAGAAGTTCCAGCACTCCGAAGAGTTTTAGGGGGAGGTTTAGCCACCATCTTTTACTTTCAATTGTGACGCACTTTCACTTCAAGTTTAAAAAAGTCCATCAAGCTCGAGAGTAAAATATAATAATCCTCTTCACCTTCTCCTCTTGTACCGCTCTGCCTGCTCCTTTAATCCATAGTCATTCCTTCAAGCAGGGGTGGTCGCAGACGCCTGGCTCTGCTCCAAGAAATCAGGAGCAGAGGCGCTGGCCAGCTGGGAGCAACCCAGGCTACGGGGGAGTTCAATCCTTCAGCCGCCCGAGCCATAAGCTCAGGCGGCCCCGGAGAACTCTACCCCTACCTGGGGGCTCACCCCCTCCTCTTCTCCCGAGGAGGGGGCTTCAAATTCGCCCGAACAGCTGATCGGCGCTGTTTCGGGCGAAAATAACTCAGCTGAGCCGCGGGCAGCCCGGGAAGGCTGTCTCCGGCGCCGCGCAGCCACCGGAAGCTCCCTGCCTATTTAACTTATATGCAGAGCACATCATGAGAAAGGCAGGGCTAGATGAATCAAAAGTTGGAATTAAGATTCCGGGAATCAACAACCTAAGATATGCAGATGATACCACTCTAATGGCAGAAAGTGAAGAACTAAAGAGCCTCTTGTTGCGGGTGAGGAAGGAGAGTGCAAAAGTTGGGTTGAAACCTAACATTAAGAAAACCAAGATCACGGCATCGGGCCCTCTCAATTCCTGGCAAATAGATGGGGAAGAAATGGAGGTAGTGACAGATTTTATTTTCCTGGGCTCCAAGATCACCGTAGATGGGGACTGTAGCCAAGAAATTAAAATATGCTTGCTCCTTGGGAGGAAAGCCATGACAAATCTAGACTAAAAAGCAGAGACATCACCCTGTCAACAAAAGTGCATATCGTCAAGGCTATGGTCTTCCCAGTTGCAATGTATGGCAGTGAAAGTTTAACCATAAGAAAGGCTGAGCGCCAAAGAATTGAAGCCTTTGAACTATGGTGCTGGAGAAGACTCCTGCGAGTCCCTTGGACTGCAAGGCGATCAAACCGGACAGTCCTAGCGGAAATCAACCCTTACTGCTCTTTAGAAGGCCAGAGTCTGAAGTTGAAACTTAAATTCTTTGGCCACCTAATGAGAAGGAAGGACTCACTGGAGAAGAGCCTAATGTTGGGAAAGATTGAGGGCAATAGAAGAAGGGGACGACAGAGAATGAGTTGGCTGGATGGAGTCACTGAAGCAGTAGGCGTGAGCTTAAATGGACTCCAGAAGATGGTAGAGGACAGGAAGGCCTAGGGAAACGTTGTCCATGGGGTTGCGATGGGTCAGACGCGACTTTGCAGCTAACAACAACAACAGTCATCTAACTGTCTAAATTTTCCCATTTAGGTACATCATCCCAATATTTTATGTCATGCATTATAAAAATACTATCCTTTTTATCTGTCTTATAGTATCTAGGTATAACATCATTTCTCATCAGTTTTTATTTTACTTATATATTAATAAAAGTTACATCAACCTAATATTTTAACATTTAATTCATTATAAAACATACTCTAATACTTAAATTTCATTGTCCTTCTTTTGTAAGGCCCCTCTATGTTTGAAATTTTTTTTTCTTTTAGCCATATTCAAACACATGCTTATTCATGTAATAGTCCATCTGGTAGGGTGAGTCAAATCTCTTGTATCTGTCTCTGATCTTCTTTTGCCAAGTAATTTTCCAAGTTGATGCAATCCACTTACCAACAGTTTTTGTATTTTTACAAATGTTGTTGGGAATACAAAAAATGAAGTAAGTAGGATAAATTCTTTCTGTCCCCCAAACTTTAATGGTTCTCCTAATAATTCCATTTCTCTTTTTGTATCAGAACCTTGTAGATTTTTCCTGTTTGTGTCAAATTGTAATTCTTTTCCTTCGTTATTTCATCAATTTGATCATACTCTTCTAGTTTGTAATCTGCTGTCTGATTTGTTTGTTCCTTTGTTGTTATTTCCTGGGTATTTTTTTAATTGTAGATTTAGATTGGAAATAGGCTTATTTAAATCCTCAAAGTTGTTTCGAATTTTGTTGTGGTTTGAGTCTATTGTCATTTGTCTTTGTCATAACATTACATATATTTTCTCCAGGAAAGTTTTATCTTGCCTTGAATTATTGCTTCTGGAGGCCCTTAATTTTTCATGCTAAGTCCTTCAGGAGAAAATATTGAATGTGGCATCCTGTCATTTTTTAATACATATGTGATATCCATGTTGTCTCCCCACTTCAAATAATATTTCATCAATGTTTTAATTCAAAAGTCAATTTATCAGTCAGTCAAAATTACAGATTCAGTATATTAAGCCAGTATATTAAATCCTTCCTGCAAATTCTCTTCTAAAAGATTAGCCAAAAAGTTGACGTTTTACTTTTTCTTAAACAGTTCTTAGGTTTAAGCAATAGTCCAGGTGTTGTGTTTTTTTCTTTCAAACACATTTTAATCTTATAGCTGGTTCTTCCTTTGTTCCCAGCTGTCTTCAAGGTTATTTGCAATTCAAAGGAACAACTTTTTCTTTGTTTCTGGGCATTCTGCCAATTTCAGAGTCCTTATTGTTATTGTTCTATTCTCTGATTCTTCACTAGATGCCAGCAGTTATTACTTTTTACCGTTTTTCTTTCAATCAAAAAGTTATTTTTGTCATATATTTTTATAATTCCATCAGAAGTTTTTTAGGGTATAATCTTGACAGTTTTTTAGTTCCTAGATTTGTCCACACTTAAATATTTTAAATCAAATTTTAGTACATCTCTTTCCACCTTTTATGTTAATTTGCTGCTTCCATCTGTAAGGGAATGGGGATATAGTCCCCTCCCTTCACTTCTGGAGGTTTTCTTGCTTTGGGGATATTTTCAAGGATTTAAATAGTAGATAGAAGAAAGAAGATTAGTACTCTCACCAATTCCAAGCACGCTGTTCACTGATGTTTAGGTTGGTGCTCTGGGACTTCGGCTACAAGTAGCTTGGGCTAGATGCTGATCTCATGCTAGCCTTTCTCCTGTTGGGTTCAGAGGGCTTTCCCCAGATCAAACAAAGTAATTGCCATCGCTTCATGATCGTCGGGGCACCCCTCCTTCACAGTCACCTTTCCGGGGCAACTTCGGACCCATCTAGGGTCTCCCAAGCAGGAAGAGACTAGCCATGGGGAGCAGAGGTCCACTCTTGTGCGGCCATGTGCTGCGGGCACAAAAACCAGAAGTCCATTTTATTGAAATTTAGATTAGGAGATTCTATAAGTGAGTCTGCAAAGCAGACTGTCCTCCAGATCAGCATGTTATGTTTAAATTGAATATTGTCAATGTATACACTTCTTTATTATTTATTACACTATTATTCTTTGATCATAGTTATGGAGAAACATGAATATATGTTATCTTTGATAACAGTGATAAGTAATGCCTGTCACTTTTTTAGAGTATGAACATAACTTTTTAAAACAAATAGTTATTCTAGTGTTACTTTTGTATTCATGAATGATGCTCATTGTTGTGGATTGCGGTTAGTATTATTTTAAGAAATATATCTGTCAAGATAATAAGCATACAGATACATTTCATGGTAATCTCAGTCTTAATATACATAGTAGAAATAGCAGTAACTACATTCCTTATATTGTTGTTATCATTTTGGTTGTGGAAGGTTATTTTAATTTGTTACTTATGCTGTGATATTTTTGTGTGTGCCTTCTTTGAGTCCCTGCAATTTTCTTAGCAGGAATTTTAGGAACTAATTTTCCATTGCCTTGTTCCTGGGGTTGAGAAAGATTGACAGTTACCTACCTACCTTTAACTCACAGTTTCTTGGCTTCTAGCCTGGAGCTTTTAACCACATTTCCAAACTGGTTCTAGTAACTTTAATACAGAGCATCTAAATTATCAAAAAATAAATTACTAGTAATGAAAAGGCATTTTGTTTTAAAATCCAGAATTGTCTGCAACATGAATTTTGCTTTTCAATATATTTGTAACTCACAGATATAAAACAAAATTCAGCTAAATGTAACTGATGCAGTATTTTCACCTTAGTGAAATTTTAGATGTAGGTAATAGAATCTGCTGTGTAACTAATATGGGAAAAGAATTGTCATATGAACGCACACCTGGGAATATCCCATAGAGACTGAATGGCTCTATTTGACTAATTAGATGTTATGTCAATCCTGAGGTATAATGAGCAGGTCCTTCTGCCAGGGAATGAGAAATAGGAATATGCTCGGGATCACAGTCCTGCTATTACGGAAACTGGAATTAATATATTTAAAATTCATTGAACCCATCAAAATGCATTGGCATGCAGGGATTACCAGATATTTTTACAAGCAAGAAGCCTCACAGAAATGAGTAAAGTCTGGGACAAAACAATATTTTGGTACATGGAGCATTTCTGAAATTCATGGTGTGATGAGACTCAGATAAGTCATAACTGACTGCATTTTTTCCCTTAAGCTCAATTATGTTTACTATTTTATGTTTTGAACATCCGCAGTGAATTTTTTTTCTTTCCTTTTTACCTACCTCTACAAGGATTTTGGAATTTGGCTGCTGAGTCTTCTTAATCTTAAAACGGAGCAAGGTGAAGACTCATATTTGCCCTTTCTAATTCTAAAATATAAAACCTTCAAAATAGACCTGTCATTTTAAACAAGTTGAGATTGCTACAGTACCAAGCCCACTTTAATTACACTCCTGGGTTGCATGTGTACAACTACTGCACTTTGTTTTTTAAGCACCATAGGCCCATTAAAAAAAATTAAATCACTAGTGGCAAATTCATAGAATGTCTTTCCTTCTGGGAAGCTTAAATTGCCTGACTTGTCTGAATGGATCATAAAAGTTCAGAGAATTACCGCAGTAAGATGACAGCTTCATCCATTTATATTGGATATCTAATGCTCCTGTTTTTTCCCCTTGGAGGAAATTTGGTGTACAGCTTTTTCCTCTGGACATTTAATAATGTGCCTGATGTTTTACCCTGACTTGAAAAAAGTGGTTTTATAGCAGATTATAACATCGAAGGTGATGTAAGTGCAGTAAAAAAAAGTTTTGGCACTTTTAGTAATAGGGTGGTACAGGTGATGTATCCTGCTATTAGAAAATAAGCCATGTATGTATATGTTCTCTGGGACAGTAAGGAGGCTTTCAGAGAATTATATGGTCTGTAGTCTGGAAGCTAATAACCAAGAGAACAGGAATGAAGAGAAAGCCATTTTTAATTCTTTTCCCTTTTACCAGTATTTGGTACATGTGTGGAATTCAATTAGATTTTTCATTCTTTCAGGAGAGTAGCAATAGAGTAAATTCAGGTTGCCTAGAAAATGTGTGTCCCAAAAGGCATTGAGGGCTGAACATTCAGAAGAAATAATGTTCTTGTAATTGTAGTTGAATATTTGTTTTATATTGATGCATATCACCCAGTCACATTTATTGGAGTTAGGAAACCATATAATTTCTTAAATAAATATGTAAATAAACTTCAAAATGATCTGAGTTTTACCATTTACAGCAACAATGTTATACTGACGTATGAAGGATATTGTTACTGTTCTAATCAATTATAAAACTGCTAAGTTCCATAATAATATCTTTCCTGTATCCATGAAGGGTGTGAGGCAACTTGGCTATTCTTAACTTCATGACATTTTATAATTTTTGTGATGGTATAACTGCCATAGTACCATTTCACTATTCTAAGATCTGTATCAACAGTGTAGGATTAAGGTTTAAAAGAGAAAAATCACAGGTGCCATATAGGAAAAACAAAAAAAAATCTGACAGTATTATTCATTCCTCCCCCCACCCCAGTGCCATTTCCCCCCATTGTGATCCTTATTCTTCTTGAAGACATTTTAGGAAGGAACCCATTTTTTATTATTGGGTAACAAAAAAAATCAAAGAGAACCTGGTAACAATTTTAGAATTAACTAATGATTGCGTATGTCAAGCTATGAAACATTAGCCCAATGCTGAAAGGTACAGAATTATGAATAGAAACGTGATGGTGAACTGCAAAGAGAAATTAATTGAATTTTTAAATAATAATTGAGATAAAGACATTGATTTAAGAACTGTTTTGGACATAAGCCTTTATAAGAGGTTATTTCATTCAGTCTAATCATGAATTGAAAAAGAAGTTCAAGAAAAAGCTCAGGCTGTTTTAGATAAAAAATTTAAAAAGAAGATGATTTACAAAAAAACTCAACAAATTGAACTATTGTATGCCAAATCAAATTTTTACAGCAACAATTTATATATTAATTGTAAATTGAGACTAAACTGATTTATCAGAAAGAAGAATTTTGAATTTGCAAGAAAACCTGGGAAATGAATGGAAAGTGGGAAAAATTATATTGAAAATTCAGGAAGGAAATAATGTATTAATAAATACTATGAGTTTGTAGAAAACTTCCCATGATTTTTATTCTAGTAGAATAAAACTAAAGATATTTCCTTGAAAATAATTGAGGATTATCTTAAAAATAGAATTTTTTTTAAAAAAACTCACAATCTTAGAAACAAATTGTGAATAACCTTACATATCTTATGGAAATATTATAAATACAAAATAATGGATAGAAGAATAAAATCTCAATAAAATGGCAAGTACACTTCTGAAATTTTTGGCATGATTAAAGAATATGGGACTGGTAGTAACATAGTACAATATCTAGGAATGTTTGGACAGAAGTATAAGGAATAGGAGGAAGATAATGAAAGAGCAAAAGATACTGGATCAGTTTTAGAACAATTTTTTACTGACCATATGAATGTCCGTACTGTGGGTCTGAAAATCACAGCCGGTTAAGCTGTATAAATTAAGATTCTTCAGACACCATGTATAGCAATTTTCCACAATCCAATTTTCTCCAAATGTTTTGGAGTATAATAACTTATAGCTGTGTTGACTGGGAATTTTAGAAATTGTAATCCCAACACATTTTGATGCCAAAAAGCTAAGCAGTGCCATGATATCGTTTAATGTCAGAATACCTTCTAGGCAAGATAATCTCCTAATGTTCCAGTTATCATATTCTGTAAGCTAAAACAAAAAATGCTTAAGGTATTCATATTGGACGTGCCTTTCTTGGAACATGTATCCCTTCTATTTAATATCATATTTTAAAAAAAAAATCAGGAAAGCAGAGATTCTTTGTGTAAAAACTACAAAATGAGTTATTTCAGTGTGAAAATATAAGTGTCATGGCTCCTTAATTTCTATTCATGAATAGTTTATTGTTTAACATCCTTCATGATTCAGCAATTATTAGCTAGACATCCTCTCAATTCTGCAAAGAAATAGAAAGCAAGCACCATCATTGCAAATGTCATTCCACTGAGAGCTAATAACTTTCTTCTGAAGATTAGGATTTATGCAACACAGCCTATCTGGCCCCAGGAACTGCATGATTTATATTAAAAATGTATCTCTGACATTGTACCATCATTGTCTCTCCACACAGATAGACTTATCCTGATTGACAGTCATATCAATCAAAAGATCTGCATGCAGAACAGAAATGTCACCACATCTGCTTGTCTTCATTTAGCAGTACTTAGGTTCTATCAGTTTATAATTTCATTCTTTATAATTTCATTCTTTATATTTTTAATAAATTCATTTTAATTTTTAATAATATATATAATATATATATTTAATAATAACGTAAACAGTGAAGTATAATCGGCGTTCTTTGACTGATGATATTACCTTCTAATCCTGCAGCAATCGTAGGACTTGGGATAGAGAGATGAAAGCATTTCTAAAGTTCATTTGGCTGAAAAGTTACCTTGTTTGTTTCAGGTTACCAATCTGTCTTGACCAATCAACAGCAAGGATTCCATGGACTGATAGGAATGCAACAGTCTCCCCAAAACCAAAATCTAATAAATAATCAACAGGGAAATCAGGTGCAAGGCATGATGGTCCAGTATCCAGCCATGTCATCTTATCAGGTACCAAACAGTATTATAAAATGTCTTATTTTATTTATTTATTTTATTTATTATTGGGACATATGCCGCCCTATCTCCCGAAGGACTCAGGGTGGCTAACAACAATAAAATACAATAATACAAAAATTAAAAAGAAATTAAATTAATAGCCCCAGTAGAATAAATTAAAATTAAAATTAAGTTAAAAATTAAAAACATAATTAAAATCCCTGTCAGTCCAGGTCAGCCTGATGGAAAAGGAGTGTTTTGAGGCCGCGGCAAAAGGACCGGAGATCCGGGGCCATCCGAAGTTCAAGGGGGAGTTGGTTCCATAGGGCTGGCACTCCCACAGAGAATATGAGATATGAGATATTCCTTTTGCTAATAATAACAACAAGAACTAGGATCTTAATACATGGTAGGATTTCAAATTTAAATTGAATTTGACAGCTGTAGCATCCCAAAAGGATTGTGGAAGTTTAATAAGATGATAAGGAATTGTAGCTTAAATGCTTTCTTACAGAGAACTCCATATACATTTCAGAGAAGTACATTGATGCTTTAAACTACAGTCCCTCTTATTTTGGGGGGAGGGGCTTCCAATCAATCTTGATTCCTGGAGACTGCCTAGATAAGTTCCTGTAGTTTTTTTGGCAAGATTTTGAAAGTAGTTTGCCATTATCTGCTTCCTAGGGCTAAAAGAGAGTGGTAGCCCAAGGTTATGCAGTTGGCATCGTGTTTAGGTGGGATTAGAACTCACAACCTCCAGATTTCTAGCCAGGTCTCTTGACTGCTATACCAATATAGCTTTTAGTTCATCTTTTTTGTTGTTGTTGTTGTTAGTTGCGAAGTCGTGTCCGACCCATCGCGACCCTATGGACAATGTTCCTCCAGGCCTTCCTGTCCTCTACCATCTTCTGGAGTCCATCTAAGCTCACGCCTACTGCTTCAGTGACTCCATCCAGCCACCTCATTCTCTGTCGTCCCCTTCTTCTATTGCCCTCAATCTTTCCCAGCATTAGGCTCTTCTCCAGTGAGTCCTTCCTTCTCATTAGGTGGCCAAAGTATTTGAGTTTTAGCTTCAGGATCTGGCCTTCTAAAGAGCAGTCAGGGTTGATCTCCTCTAGGACTGACCGGTTTGATCGCCTTTCAGTCCAAGGAACTCGCAGGAGTCTTCTCCAGCACCATAGTTCAAAGGCTTCAATTCTTTGGCGCTCAGCCTTTCTTATGGTCCAGCTTTCACTGCCATACATTGCAACTGGGAAGACCATAGCCTTGACTATACGGATTTTTGTTGACAGGGTGATGTCTCTGCTTTTTAGTATGCTGTCTAGATTTGCCATGGCTTTCCTCCCAAGGAGCAAGCGTCTTTTAATTTCTTGGCTACAGTCCCCATCTGCAGTGATCTTGGAGCCAAGGAAAATAAAATCTGTCACTACCTCCATTTCTTCCCCATCTATTTGCCAGGAATTGAGAGGGCCAGATGCCATGATCTTGGTTTTCTTAATGTTTAGTTTCAACCCAAGTTTTGCACTCTCCTTCTTCACCCGCAACACCAGGCTCTTTAGTTCTTCTTCACTTTCTGCCATTAGAGTGGTATCATCTGCATATCTTAGGTTGTTGATGTTTCTTCCGGCAATCTTAATTCCAACTTTTGATTCATCTAGCCCTGCCTTTCTCATGATGTGCTCTGCATATAAGTTAAATAGGCAAGGCGACAGTATACAGCCTTGCCGGACTCCTTTCCCAATTTTGAACCAATCAGTGGTTCCGTGTCCAGTTCTCACTGTTGCTTCTTGGCCCACATATAGATTTCTCAAGAGACAAATAAGATGGTCTGGTATGCCCATCTCTTTAAGGACTTGCCACAGTTTGTTATGATCCACACAATCAAAGGCTTTAGCATAGTCAATGAAGCAGAAGTAGATGTTTTTCTGGAACTCCCTAGCTTTCTCCATGATCCAGCGTATGTTAGCAATTTGATCTCTAGTTCCTCTGCCTCTTCGAAATCCTGCCTGTACTTCTGGTAGTTCTCGATCCACATACTGCTGGAGTCTAGCTTGTAGAATTTTAAGCATAACTTTACTAGCATGAGAAATGAGTGCAATGGTGCAATAGTTTGAACATTCTTTGGCACTGCCTTTCTTTGGAATTGGAATGTAAACTGATCTTTTCCAATCCTGTGGCCACTGTTGAGTTTTCCAAATTTGCTGGCAAATTGAGTGTAGCACTTTTACTGCATCGTCTTTTAAGATTTTGAATAGCTCAGCTGGAATACTGTCACCTCCACTAGCTTTGTTGTTGCTCAGCTTTTCTAAGGCCCACTTCACTTCACATTCTAGGATGTCTGGCTCGAGGTCAGTGACCACCTCATTGTGATTATCAGGGACGTTAAGCTCATTCTTGTATAATTCTTCTGTGTAATTTTGCCACCTCTTCTTAATCTCTTCTGCCTCTGTTAGGTCCCTGCCATTTTGGTCCTTTATCATGCCCATTTTTGCATGAAACGTTCCTTTCATCTCTCCAATTTTCTTGAAAAGATCTCTGGTCCTCCCTATTCTATTGTTTTCTTCTATTTCTTTGCATTGTTCATTTAAGAAGGCATTCTTATCTCTTCTAGCTATTCTTTGGAATTCTGCATTCAATTGGGCATATCTTTCTTTTTCTCCCTTGCCTTTCGCTTCCCTCCTTTCCTCAGCTATTTGCAAAGCTTCCTCAGACAGCCATTTTGCTTTCTTGCATTTCTTTTTCTTTGGGATGGTTTTGGTTGCTACCTGTTGTACAATGTTGCGAACCTCTGTCCATAGTTCTTCAGGCACTCTGTCTATCAGATCTAATTCCTTAAATCTATTTGTCACCTCTACTGTATATTCAACAGGAATATGATTTAATTCATACCTGACTGGCCTAGCGCTTTTCCCTACTTTCTTTAATTTAAGCCTAAACTTTGCAACAAGAAGCTCATGGTCTGAGCCACAGTCAGCTCCTGGTCTTGTTTTTACTGACTGTATAGAGCTTCTCCATCTTTGGCTGCAGAGCATATAGTCAATCTGATTTCTGTGTTGACCGTCTGGTGATGTCCATGTGTAAAGCCATCTCTTGGGTTGTTGGAAAAGAGTGTTTGCTATGACCATCGTATTCTGTTGACAAAACTCTATCAGCCTGTGCCCTGCTTCATTTTGTACTCCAAGGCCAAACTTGCCTGTTATTCCAGTTATCTTTTGGCTTCCTACTTTAGCATTCCAATCCCCCATGATGATAAGGACATCATTTCTGGGTGTTAGTTCTATAAGGTGCTGTAGGGCTTCATAGAACCGGTCAATTTCATCCTCTTCAGCACTGGTGGTTGGGGCATAGACTTGGACTACTGTGATATTGAATGGTTTGCCTTGGATTCGAACTGAGATCATTCTGTCATTTTGAGGATTGTATCCCAGTATTGCTTTTCCTATTTTTTTATTGACTATGAAGGCTACTCCATTTCTTCTGAGGGATTCTTGCCCACAGTAGTATACCTGATGGTCATCTGAATTAAATTCACCCATTCCTGTCCATTTTAGTTCGCTGATACCTAAGATGTCAATGTTTAGTCTTGTCATCTCTTGTTTGACCACGTCCAGCTTTCCTTGATTCATGGATCTTACATTCCAGGTTCCTATGGAGAAAAAATCTTTACAGCATCGGACTTTCCTTTCACCACCAGACATATCCACAGCTGAGCGTCCTTTCGGCTTTGGCCCAGTCGCTTCATTCTTTCTGGCACTACTAGTACTAGCCCTCTGCTCTTCCCCAGTAGCATGTTGGACGCCTTCCGACCTGAGGGGCTCATCTTCCAGCGTCATATCGTTTTGCCTTTTGGTACTGTCCATAGGGTTTTCATGGCAAAGATACTGGAGTGGGTTGCCATTTCCTTCTCCAGTGGATCACGTTTTGTCAGAACTCTCTGCTATGACCTGTCCGTCTTGGGTGGCCCTGCACGGCATAGCCCATAGCTTCATTGAATTACGCAAGCCCCTTCGCCACGACAAGGCAGTAATCCATGAAGGGGAGTTCATCTTTAGCTCCTTAATATTAGTTAACTCATAATACACTATGATATGATCTCATTCAACTAATGTTTCTTTTCTTCTGGGAGAAAATAAGAGTCCATTTGAATTTAGAAAACCATGCAGAAGACTTATTGCCTATCTCCCGAGTTGGTTTGGGGAAGCCATAAATTTTAATGCTGCTGTGCTTTGAAGCAAGCAAAATAAATACAAGACACTAATTCCTTTTAATTATTAGGAATGTAGGCTAAGCTTAGTGATTACCAGACTTAATCCACAAATTATTAAGATGTATGTGGCAGACGTAAAATGAGTTTATACCAAAATACAAAGGAGAAGTCTTTTTTTAACTAAGCTCAACTCCTAGTGATTTCATGAAATCATCCAGGTAGATATATGAACATTATTGAAATCATTTGGCATTTACTTACTTGCCAAATTCTGCTTTGGATATTGTATTTCCATTGAAATAGTAGGTCTTATTCTGCTTAGCTTTTCAAGATCAGCCAGTGTTCACTAAATTAAAATGGTGATATTATAAATCAGATTTCTTACAGTCGTGTTACTCCACAAGTATTAGAAATATGAGAAGATGAGGCATCTTTATTTGTAAAGATATTTTCATGTCCCTCATAGTTCATATATTAAAATAAAATATGCAATTCTATATGCCTATTTCAATTTATTTTTTTCCTACAAGTGGAGTCTGAGCATGGTAGTTTTCTTACAGACTTTTCATTACCAAACTAAGTAGCATCACTAGCGCTGATTATGTTACCAAGTTTGGTAATGAAACATCTGCAAGAAAAAAGCATTAAAAACTACGTAGTTCAACCTTGAGCTACAAATATTCTATTAGTTCCTTGCAGTGAGAAAAGGCATAATTTGCAAGAAACACTAGATATTATAGGCAATGAGATTTTTATTAATTTTATTTCCTTAGCTAATTTTCTTTTATTATTCAGCATGAGTTTGAACATTGGCTGTGATAATTAGTGTCAACTATCCAGTTGGCATTTCCAGAAGAAGAAACTCCTGGGACATAATTTTTCCAAGAATATAATACTTTCCTGAAAATCTACATTGGCACAAAAGAAGTGAAACCAGCTCTGATTTCCCACGCAAATACAAGCATAGTTATTTCCCCATTTCCCTCTGAGCCATCCACAGCCCAATACGTTTACCAATCACTTCTGTTCATTTTGCTATGAGAAAAGAGCCATGCTCTGTGTCCTTGAAAACTTCCAAAGATGCCTCAGTTGTCTAGATACAATCCCCCCACCACCACTTTGCATTCCATTTCACAACTGCTTCCCTTTTTTGTTAAACTGTGAGCGAGGGAGAAAATGGAAGTGAAGGCAAATCACTCAGTCTTGCCAATTAGAATCTATTTTGAAATTTGTTCAATCAGGTTTTTTAGATCACTTATCTGAAGCTGAATATTTAAAAATAAAAATGTAATTCTTCAGTTTTATAAAACTGTTATTAATAGCTTGGAATTTATTCCATTTGTGGAGTTTGGCCAATAAAATCAATATGCATAAACACTCAAGCTATTAAAAATAATATATAATATGCCATTTGTAAAAGTCTGTCACTTAAAAGTAATAAATGTTTCTAAATAGCTTCTCAAGCCTTATACCCTTATTGAAAAAGAAAAAAAACATAATATTCACTTCAACTAAATTGGAAATATTTACTTTGCTTTATCACAAATTAGTGTTTCTAGAAAAGAATATGCTCGGGCTTGCCTATCTCAGCCTGCTGCAGGATTGGGAGGGTGGTTTGTGGGATTTTTGCATGCAGTTTACTTGGCAGGGGAGGAGGAGGAGGAAGTGCAAAGCAGCCAGTCAGAGCCCAGGTTGTTTGCTTATTGAGAGAGAGAAAGAAGGAGGGAGGGAGGGAAGGAAGACAAGAAAGGAAGAAGGCAGGAAAAATATGGGAAGGGAGGAAGGGAGGAAAAAATAAAGAGAAAGAAAGAAAATTGTTGCTGCTTGACTTGCTGCGACCGGGCGTGTTGCATGGCTGGCAACTTTGCGCGGACAGGCAAGGGGGAGCTTCTCCCTCTGGGGGTGGAGGGAGAAATATGTATTCTCCAACCCCCTTCTCTGGGCTGGGCTGCAATCTCACCTGCGGCTCAGGGTAGGGGTGGCGGTGGTTATCAGGGAGACTTTATGTCCGCGGGAGACCACCATTGTCCAGATTGGTGGGAATGAGTCCCTCCTCCTGAGATGTGGTTCTCGGGTTCAGATGAACTTGTTGCTTACATACCTGGCGCCCAGCTGTGTGGCAACAGCTCTGCCCGAGCTGCTTGGCACCCTTTCAGGTTGGTGGAGTTCCCCAGGCTCATAGTGCTGGGTGACTTCAACCTGCCTTCCCTGGGAGGGTCATCGGAGCTAGCCCGGAAGTTCATGGCCTCCATGACGGCCATGGACCTGACCCAGGTAATTCAAGGCCCGACTCATGTGGGGGGTCAGACTCTCGACCTGGTGTTCCTGTCTGGACAGTGGTTGGATGATTTGGGACGGGGTTTACTGGTTGTTACTCCCCTGTCATGGTCCAACCATCATCTCCTGCGGCTGGTCTTCCGTTATGCCACCCCCTGCTGCTGGGCGGCGGAACCAACTAGATGGTTCCGCCCCAGGCACCTAATGGACCCTGAATGGTTCCAGATGGCGCTTGGGTCTATACCTATCGCCCTCACTCACAGCCCAGCTGATGCCTTGGTGAATGCCTGGGAAAGGGCGGCCACTGAGGCACTCAACTGTATTGTACCCTTGCAACCTCTGACCCGGCGCAGATCCCGTTGGGCTCCATGGTTTTCTGTGGAGCTCCGGGAGATGAAACGTCAGAGACGGGGTCTAGAGAGTGGTTGGAGGTCCAGCCGTTCCGAATCTGACCAATTGCAGTTAAGAAACTTTATAAGGTCTTATCTTGCTACGATGAGGACGGCGAGGGCTAATTACTTCGCTGCCCTCATCGCGGCCACAGATGATCGCCCGGCCGCCCTGTTTAGGGTGACTTGCTCCCTTCTTAACCAGGAGGTGAGGGAGGATCTCTTGCAGGGATGGGGGGAGGAGTTTAGTCATCATCTGATGGACAAAATCGCTCAGATCCGGGCCGGTTTGGACTCTGACTGGGCGGAGTCTGACGTGGAGGAATCAGACGGTCTTGAGCATGTTATCTGGACTGAGTTCGATCCTGTTTCCCCTGATGATGTGGACAGGATCATGGGGAGGCTGAGCTCCACCACCTGTTTGTTGGATCCGTGCCCCTCCTGGCTGGTTTATGCGGCTCGGGAGGGGACACGAGGCTGGTTCCAGGCAGTAATAACTGCTTCTTTGAAGGAGGGTGTCTTCCCCGCCGCCTTGAAGGAGGCGGTGGTGAGACCCCTCCTCAAAAAGCCTGCCCTGGACCCGGCTGTTTTAAATAACTATCGTCCAGTCTCCAACCTTCACTTTCTGGTGAAGGTTGTTGGGAGCGTGGTGGCGCATCAGCTTCCTCTGTTCCTGGAGGAAACTGATTATCTGGACCCGTACCAATCGGGTTTCAGGCCCGGGCACAGCACAGAGACGGCATTGGTCGCGCTGGTGAATGACCTCTGGTGGGCTCGGGACAGGGGTTGGTCCTCTGTCCTAGTCCTATTAGATCTCTCAGTGGCTTTCGATACCATCGACCATGGTATCCTACTGCAGCGTCTCAGGGGGCTGGGAGTGGGAGGCACTGTTTTATGGTGGTTCTCCTATCTCCTGGGCTGCTCGCAGTCGGTGTTGATGGGAGGTCAGAGATCCACCCCGAGGCCTCTCGTTTGTGGAGTTCCTCAGGGGTCGGTTCTCTCGCCCCTCCTGTTCAACATCTATATGAAGCCGCTGGGCGAGATCATTCGTGGTTTCGGGGTGGGGTATCATCAGTACACTGATGATACCCAACATTTTTTCTCCACCCTGAACCAACCCAGCAATGCCCTCGCCGTGAAGTCCCGTTGCCTGGAGGCGGTCCAGTTCTGGATGGGGAGAAACAGGCTTCGTCTCAATCCTGCCAAGACTGAGTGGCTGTGCATATCGGCATCTCGGGCTAACCAAACTATTCGACCTTTAACAATGGGGGGTGAGGTGTTACCCCCCCGTTGATAGGGCTCGCAACCTAGGCGTCCTCCTGGACTCACGGCTCAATTTTGAAGATCTTATAGGAGCCGTGACCAGGGGGGCTTTTGCCCAGGTTCGCCTGGTACACCAGTTGCGACCCTACTTAGACCGAGATGCCCTATGCACAGTCACTCATGCGCTCATGACCTCCCATTTAGACTACTGCAATGCGCTCTACATGGGGCTGCCCTTGAGGACCACTCGGAGGCTTCAACTGGTGCAGAATGCGGCCGCGCGAGTTGTGATGGGGGTTTCCCGATACTCCCATGTAACACCTCTACTCCGCGAGCTGCATTGGCTTCCAGTTGCCCTCCGGGTGAGATTCAAGGTGCTGGTGATGACCTATAAAGCCCTGAATGTCTTGGGTCCGGGATATTTGAGGGAACACCTGCTGCCAGCATCCCTTCATCCAGTGTGCTCACACAGGGAGGGTCTTCTCAGGGTGCCACCGGTAAAAGATTGCCGGCAGATAACACCCAGGGGGAGGGCCTTCTCTGTGGGTGCGCCTGCCCTCTGGAACCAGCTGCCCGTGAAGCTCAGGACTGCCCCTGACCTGCGTTCATTTCGCTGGGACCTGAAGACTTGGCTCTTTCAGCTCTCTGGCCCAGGCTGAGAATTTTTAACTGGAGTTTTTATTTTCAGGGATAATTTAATCTTTTTAATTGTTTTTTAACTTTTGTATTTTGTATTGGTGTGATTTTAAAATTTAGATTTTAGATTTTTAGATTTTATTAGATTTATATACCGCCCTTTCCTGAAGGACTCAGTAAACCTGTAAAGCCCTGTAAACCGCCTGAGTCCTTCGGGAAAGGGCGGTATATAAATCTAATAAAATTAAATTAAATTAAAATTAATTCTCCGCCTCCTTCCTCCTCCTCCCTCTTTGCAGAAAAAAAGGAGAAGGCAGGAGGTTTCCATTCCTTGCCCAAACGCAGTGTTTGCAAGAGAGGCAGAAGTGATTGCCTTTTTGCAAGCAGGAAATCTTGCGGGTCTCCTCACGAGGAAGGAAACCCCACATACGGGACAAGCCAGGGAAAGTGTCTCTGTGTGTGTGTGTGTGTGTGTGTGTATGTGTGTGTATGGGGGGGGATCCCTGGCTGCAATTCCCGTACAAGATTTCCTGCTTGCAAAAGTGTGATCACTTCTGCCTCTCTTGCAAACACTGGGATTGGGCAAGGAAGGGAAACCCCCTGCCTTCTCCTTTTATTCTGCAAGGCGGGGGAGGAGGAAGGAGGAGGCAGAAAAGCAGCAGACGAGATTGCAGCCCAGCCCAGAGAAGGGGAAGGAAGAGCCGGTTGGAGAATGCGTCTTTCTCCTTCCACCCCCAGAGGCGGAACAAAATAGAGAGGCGAAGAATGTGGAGGGCGCTTGGAAGTTCGGAAGCCACTGAAGAAAGAGAAAGAAAGAAAACAGGAAGAAAAGGAAGGAAGATATAACCTTCAGCAAAGCAAAACAAACATTCGCACTTATGTGAGCAGACACATGCCCACACAAGCAGCTCCCCACCTCATCCTCCCCTAAGCCAAAAACCTTGCCCTGCCTTAATTGCAGGTGAAACCTGCCGAAAGCACAACCAGCCCGTGCAGAAGTGCTGCCTGCTCGCCTTTCCAGGGCACTCCAGTCCAGCTTCTTTCCTCCCTTTTAGCTGGACAACCTGTAAAATTGGCCTTTTCCATTTATTTATTTATTTTTTGGGTGGGAATCTGCAAGCATGCCAACTGGGGCAGCAGATTGGGCCTGGGAAGAGCGGGAGCGAGGAGAGTAGCCAGGCCAGGAGGACGCATGACCTGCCCACCAGCTTATCTAGGCTGAACTCAAGTTTTCCATGTCATACGATTCAGATAAGCAAAAGACTTGGCCTTTTCCATTTATTTATTTATTTTTTGGGTGGGAATCTGCAAGCATGCCAACTGGGGCAGCAGATTGGGCCTGGGAAGAGCGGGAGCGAGGAGAGTAGCCAGGCCAGGAGGACGCATGACCTGCCCACCAGCTTATCTAGGCTGAACTCAAGTTTTCCATGTCATACGATTCAGATAAGCAAAAGACTTCATTTTATTTTATTTATTTATTTTAATTCCATTTATATCCCGCCCTTCTCCGAAGACTCAGGGCGGCTTACAAGCTTAGCAGTAGCCTTCATTCTATGTATATGCCTGCTTATTAGGGCTTTCACACACACCCCAAGCGGCATTATTACAAAGTCAGCTTAATTGCTCCCAACAATCTGGGTCCTCATTTTACCTACCTCGGAAGGATGGAAGGCTGAGTCAACCTTGAGCCTGGTGGGATGCGAACCTGCACTAATTGCAGGCAGCTGGTGTAGGAGGCATTAGCCCACTGCTCCACCAAGGCTCATTTTGTGTGATGTTAGCTAGCTGCACCCATAGGTTTTGCTTCATTCGCTGCTCAAGTGAATGTTTGGATGCGATGACAGCTGCTGTCGCTAAAGGGCAACAATTAATAATCAAGCATAAACAAATAATGGCTAAGGAATTGGCAGTTAAAATTGCAAAAATGGTAGCACATAAATTCTCAGGGGTTTGTTCCACATGCTGCTGTTGCAGCACTGCCTGCACTTTGGTGGTCAGGTTTTTCATATCTTCCCACATTACTGGACGGCTGGTCTGGCAAGATTGTATTGGCTGCTGTGCTGTCTGTAAAGTCATTTTGGCCATTTCTGGAACCAGATTCGGGGACTGGTGCCACGACATCCTTAGCTGGGTGAACGCAACGTGCCGGAATCCACAAGGGTAATGTAGGAGCAAGCACAGCAGCATATCCTCCTCCCCAAGTAATCAGAGGGACCGGCCCTAACCATGTTTTTTCTGGTAATGCCCGATAATATACTAGAGGGGGAGGCAAGCTTGTTTTCTGTTGAAAGTGTCTCTAATAAGTGGTCGAATTTTGAATAGAGACATTCAATTGATTTATGGTAAATAATACTTTTTTAACCTGTTGTGTTACCCACGACAAATTGGGTACCCGAGATCCTTCCTTTTTTGTTTGTGAAAACAGTCCTTAAAGGACCCATTAGCACGTTCCACGATGGCTTGACCTGTGGAATTGTAGGGTAACCCATGAGTAAGAACAATATTCCAGGTTGTACAAAATTGCAAAAAGGCTGATGAAGAATAGGCCGGGCCGTTATCAGTTTTTAAAGAGGAGGGTTTGCCCAAGGCAGTAATGGCTGAAAAAAGATGCGAAATAACATGATTAGTTGTTTCCCTTCGTTGAGGTGTGGCCCAAAGTGCTCCTGAATAGGTATCAATAGATAAATGAATGTACTTCCAGGGAGCCAAGGAGGGAATATGGGTGACATCCATTTGCCATAGTTGATTAGAGGCAAAACCACAGGGATTAACTCCCGTGTACCCTGAGGGGGATGCCCCAGAACATTGGGGACAGGATGAAACAATTTGCTTGGATTGGTCAAGTGGAATATGGCAAGCTTGTGCCAGCCCCCTGGCATGTTGATGAAAAAAAGAGTCACTGAAGAAAGGATCTGAAAACAAAGTGGGTAAAACATGAACAGCAGTATCGGCATGACTGTTGCCTTCAGAAAGAGGTCCAGGAAAAGATGAGTGACTGTGTATGTGAGAAACAAAATATAAATGCTTTCTGTCTTGTAGTAGTTGCTGTAAAGTTAAAAACAGAGCCATGATATTGGAGTCAATCCTGGGTGTAATGTAAGGACCTGGAAGATTAAAAATAAGTTGACACACAGTCAGAGATTAAATTAAAAGGTTATTGAAAAAAGGTATAAAAAGCTAAAATATACAAATATAATAAAATAAATAAATAAATAAATAATAAATAAATAAATAAATAAATAAATAAATAAAATAGCAGACAATTCTGAGCGTTGCGGGGACGACTGATTTGCAGTGTAGGACACCTTCCATGTATCATCATGAGAATCCTCGTAAGCAATCACTCCTCTCATTCACCCTCCATCTGAAAAAAACAGTTGGAGCTTGCAAAAGCAGAGAAGATGAAAGCAATGGGCAGATAGGAAAAGAAGTCATTAAACACACAAGCCGAGGAACTTTAGGCAAATGATATGCAATACAGCCCACATAGTCAGTTAAAGCACACTGACTATGATTCCAGTCAGATGGAAACAAAATTCTGTCAAGTAGGTTAAAACTTACAAATCTAAACAAAACAATGCAGAATAATTTGTTTTAAAACTCAAAAGATTTCAGAAAGAATTGTCCAACAAGTACTGTCTCCTCCTTCCAGAAAAAAAACTGCAAGCTGAAACTGCAAGAGTGGGTATTAAATTTCACACCCACCCACCCTTCCTCAGACCAGAATGCCAAGCAGAGAGAAAAAAAACAGTTAAAATGACCCCCCCTTTTTTTCTGTCTCTCTCTCTCACTCTTAAAGTAACACAGCGGGGAGGGGAGGAGAAAGAGACTGGAGGGGGAAAAGAAAAGGTAAAAGGAATTTTACAAAAATCTCACCACTAAAAATAATAGCTTGCTCTCCTTCACATGCATCTTCCATAAATTCACTCACAGATCCCCCATAAAACTCTTCTCATGCAAACACTTACAACAATAAAATCAGCAATTTACTGTTCCTTTCACAGCCTGGGACGGAGGTGGGGGTGGTAGGGTTTTGAGTGTTAACACACACACATTTACACATCAGCAAATTAACTCATTCACGTCCATTCCAACTGCCGGCATAAACAATTTAACATACAAAAATTTCATTTCATACTTTCTCCAGGCAAACCCATCACTATTATTATAATTTCAGGGAGCTGTTTACAAGCCAATGAGCTCCTTGTTCCAAATCTCTTTTTGTTTGTTTGTTTGTTTTTAAATAAGGCCTTTTTGTTTATTGTTATCAGAGGGGGTTTATACCCTCTTCCAAGTCTTGGAATAACACAGAACAACATAGACAGACATATATACACAGATACTAGTAAAACAACATTAATTTAGACATATGGCTTGTCCTGCAAGAAGCGAGAAAAATCAGGAGGTGATTCCAACCAAACATGGTTTTATAGGGCCCTTTAACCATCTCCCATTTTTCTCACCATTCCAAGTCCAAGCTTAATGTTCCAAATGTACAAATATAAGTATATAACAAAACAAAACACATCAATTTGGAGTTTGAGACCAAAACAGACCTCCTCTTTTAATTAAAAGGAAAGGATCATTTATGGTTACTTACAATTTATCCCACCAACTTCAAAAGACAGTGGGGAAAGACTAAAAGGAATACTGAACCTGGGATCTTTAGCAGGTGTGAAGTGGGAGGTGTCCTCACCTTTGACAAAAAAATCAAATAGTCCAAAGAGCCAGATTAAAAGAAAAAGACAGAAAAAAACCTTGCTTTTGGTTTCAACCTCTGATAGAAAGGGCTGCAAGATGTTGCAGACATTCCCTTTTAAAATGACCAGGTTTTCCACAGTTTCCTTGAGGCTTGCTGCCTTGTGATAAAGCGGCTGCCAATAAATTGGTTTGATAAAAGGCTATTCCTATATCCTGTAATCTGTTAACAAAATCAGGATATGGCTCAGTAGCCTTCTGCCTGATGTTAGAGAAGGCTTGATGAGGTTTGCCAGAAACAGGTACTTTTCCAAATGCTTGGTAAGAAACTTGTAAAGAAGCAGCTGGTAAAACAACTTGAGCATCAACTGAAGCAAAGGGACCAGACTCGTCAGCAATTTCTTCTACATTCCTCCCCTTTTGCTAATTGTTCCTCTAAAATTTGCCTCATGGGGATATACAATGGCTGTGAAGAAGCAGAAGAATTAACCTCTTCATGAGGCGCTGAAAGTTCAATTAAAGATGATTTAGGGGGAAAAAAAATATTTTATCATAATCAGGTGGAGGTTTTGTGGTCAATTGTTGTCCTACTAAAGCATCAGAGCCAAATTTTTCCACTGAGTGACGGCATTAAAACCATAGATGTAATATCTGAACTGGAGCCCGGGGTTCAAGATGTAAAGTATGCCCTATCTTTGCCCAGTCCTGTAAACGGGGCATCCCACGCTCTGGATACCAAGGACAATGTTTCCCTATCTCTCCAACGAACTTCTTTATCTCTGCCTCAGGTGCTTTAAGCTCTGACTTTTGTAGCAGGAAGTGAAGTTCCTCTACATGCTGCTGTTGTTGGTGAGATAGATTGCAACCCATACTTTCCTCTGAGGGGTCCCATAGGACGAAGGTACCTTGGGGTCTATTCCAGATGAAAGTAAATATGTTGAAAGTTGCTCCCCCAGAGGGAGGTCCCTGTTAATTTGTTTTTGTCCCTGTTGATTTGTTTTTGTCCCTGTTCTTTTGTTTTTGTCCCTGTTCTTTTGTTTTTGTCCCTGTTCAAGGCGCCAAAATGTGGGATTCAGAGACCAGTCATCACAGGGTGTCCCAAAATGTCTGTCTGCCTACGCAGAGTTTATTGTATTTATACAGTTTTAACAAGCAGGAAATAACGCACAGCAAAAGCATGGTATATTGGGGTACTCCCTAGTCAATCTTAGAGAACATCCGAACATCCCAGCCAGGGCAGAGTCTCTCATATCTAGCTGGTTCCTGGCAGTCCTTGGCAATGCTAATTGGAATGAAGTCATAGACATGCAGATAACAGAATACTAAGGCAGGCAGTTTGCTGCACACGGTCCCTTCATATCCTTGACCTCCATCTCTACAACCACATGCTGAGTGCAGCTGGTCAGTCAGCTATGAGTCCATCTAGTGGTGATGCTGTTTAACCCACATTTTTCTATCTTATTAAGTAATAGGTTGTGGTCTACTTTATCAAATGCCTTACTGAAGTCCACGTAAATTATATTCACAGCATTCCCCTAGTCCACTAATTTTGTCACCTGGTCAAAGAATGCAATAAGATTTGTCTGGCATGATCTATTTTTGACAAACCCATGTTGGCTTTTGGTAATGACTTTGTTTGCCTCCAGGCGTTAACTGATTCGTTGCTTGTTTATCTTTTCCAGAATATTCCCAGGTATTGAGGTCAGGCTGATAGGTTTGCAGTATCCTGGATCAATTTTCTTTTCCCTTTTTTGAAGATGGGAATTACCTCAGCTCTTTCCAGTCCTCTGGTAGTTCCCCAGTGCTCCAGGATCTTTGAAAAATATAGTTCAGTAGTTCTGAGATCACATCTTCCAGTTCCTTAAGAATCAGTGGAATCAGTGAACTAAAATGGACAGGAATGGGTGAATTTAATTCAGATGACCATCAGGTATACTACTGCGGGCAAGAATCCCTCAGAAGAAATGGAGTAGCCTTCATAGTCAACAGAAGAGTAGGAAAAGCAAGACTGGGATACAACCCCCAAACTGACAGTTCGAATCCAAGGCAAACCATTCAGTATCACAGTAGTCCAAGTCTATGCCCCAACTACCGGTGCTGAAGAGGATGAAATTGACCGGTTCTATGAAGCCCTACAGCACCTTATAGAACTAACACCAAAAATGATGTCCTTATCATCATGGGGGATTGGAATGCTAAAGTAGGAAGCCAAAAGATAACTGGAATAACAGGCAAGTTTGGCCTTGGAGTACAAAATGAAGCAGGACACAGGCTGATAGAATTTTGCCAAGAGAATATGATGGTCATAGAAAACACTCTTTTCCAACAATCCAAGAGAAGGCTCTACACATGGAAATCACCAGACAGCCAACGCAGAAATCAGACTGACTATATGCTCTGCAGCCAAAGATTAATAAGCTCTATACAGTCAGTAAAAACAAGACCAGGAGCTGACTGTGGCTCAGACCATGAGCTTCTTGTTACAAACTTTAGGCTTAAACTGAAGAAAGTAGGAAAAAGCACTGGGCCATTCAGGTATGAACTAAATCATATCCCTGATGAATATACAGTAGAGGTGACAAATAGATTTAAGGAATTAGATCTAATAGAGTGCCTGAAGAACTATGGACGGAGGTTGGTAACATTGTACAAGAAGTAGCAACTAAAATCATCCCAAAGAAAAAGAAATGTAAGAAAGCAAAATGGCTGTCTGGGGAAGCTTTGCAAATAGCTGAGGAAAGGAGGGAAGCAAAAGGCAAGGGAGAAAAAGAAAGATACACCCAATTGAATGCACAATTCCAGAGAATAGCTAGAAGAGATAAGAATGCCTTCTTAAATGAACAGTGCAAAGAAATAGAAGAAAACAATAGAATAGAGATGACCAGAGATCTCTTCAAGAAAATTGGAGAGATGAAGGGAACGTTTCATGCAAAAATGGGCATGATAAAGGACCAAAATGGCAGGGACCTAACAGAGGCAGAAGAGATTAAGAAGAGGTGGCAAAATTACACAGAAGAACTATACAAGAGCAAGCTTAATGTCCCTGATAATCACGATGAGGTGGTCACTGACCTTGAGCCAGACATCCTAGAATGTAAAGTGAAGTGGACCTTAGGAAAGCTGAGCAACAACAAAGGTAGTGGAGGTGACAGTATTCCAGCTGAGCTATTCAAAATCTTAAAAGACGATGCATTAAAAGTGCTACACTCGATTTGCCAGCAAATTTGGAAAACTCAACAGTGGCCACAGGATTGGAAAAGATCAGTTTACATTCCAATTCCAAAGAAAGGCAGTGCCAAAGAATGTTCAAACTATCGCACCATTGCACTCATTTCTCATGCTAGTAAAGTTATGTTTAAAATCCTACAAGCTAGATTCCAGCAGTATGTGGATCGAGAACTACTAGAAGTACAGGCAGGATTTCAAAGAGGCAGAGGAACTAGAGATCAAATTGCCAACATACACTGGATCATGGAGAAAGCTAGAGTTCCAGAAAAACATCTGCTTCATTGACTATGCCAAAGCCTTTGATTGTGTGGATCACAACACACTGTGGCAAGTTCTTAAAGAGATGGGAGTACCAGACCATCTTATTTGTCTCTTGAGAAACCTATATGCGGGTCAAGAAGCAACAGTGAGAACTGGACACGGAACCACTGATTGGTTCAAAATTGGGAAAGGAGTCCAGCAAGGCTGTATATTGTCACCCTGCCTGTTTAAATTATATGCAGAGCACATCATGAGAAAGGCAGAGCTAGATGAATCAAAAGTTGGAATTAAGATTGCTGGGAGAAATATCTACAACCTAAGATATGCAGATGATACCACTCTAATGGCAGAAAGTGAAGAGGAACTAAAGAGCCTCTTGTTACGAGAGAAGAAGGAGAGTGCAAAAGTTGGGTTGAAACTAAACATTAAGAAAACCAAGATCATGGCATCTGGCCCTCTCAATTCCTGGCAAATAGATGAGGAAGAAATGGAGGTAATGACAGATTTTATTTTCCTGGGCTCCAAGATCACCCCCGATGGAGACTGTAGCCAATAAATTAAAAGACGCTTCTGGGGAGGAAAACCTTGGCAAATCTAGACAGCACACTAAAAAGCAGAGACATCACCCTGTCAACAAAAGTGCATATCGTCAAGGCTATGGTCTTCCCAGTTGCAATGTATGGCAGTGAAAGTTGAACCATAAGAAAGGCTGAGCGCCAAAGAATTGAAGCCTTTGAACTATGGTGCTGGAGAAGACTCCTGCGAGTCCCTTGGACCGCAAAGCGATCAAACCGGTCAGTCCTAGAGGAGATCAACCCTGACTGCTCTTTAGAAGGCCACATCCTGAAGTTGAACTTAAATACTTTGGCCACCTAATGAGAAGGAAGGACTCACTGGAGAAGAGCCTAATGCTTGGAAAGGTTGAGGGCAAGAGAAGAATGGGACGACAGAGAATGAGGTGGCTGGATGGAGTCACTGAAGCTGTAGGTTTGAGCCTAAATGGACTCCAGAAGGTGGTACAGGACAGGAAGGCCTGGAGGAATGTTGTCCATGGGGTCACGATGTGTCGGACACGACTTTGCAACTAACAACAACAACTAGGAATAATTCCTTATGAGTCTTTTTTTCAAGCTGCCCAGTAGTGATCAGGGTTGCATCCTAAAAGCTTATTTCATTTTTTTACTAATTTACTAATTTGTGATGCACACAAATAAAATTGCACTTGGATGCTAATTCAAATTAAATATTCTAACTCCATGCTATTATTATAATTTGTCATTGTTCCTTTTCCATCTCCACTGTGGTTTTGAAATAAAATTAGATTAATCCACATTCTTTTTCTGAACTCTACGCATATACAAAGAGAAGTTTTCACAAGCTTTTAGACACCCTTATTGAGGATTTTATATTAATATCCTTCAAGTTTTATTTTTCTTCTTCTATTCATTTGTTTGAACCGCAGATTAAAATATTTAATGGAAGCCAATTAATTCCTTAAGTGTTACTGTTGCTGCTTTCTGTTATAGCTGAAATAATATGTACTTGACTCTAAGGCTGAAAGTATAGAAGATGGAAGGTGATATCACAGCCACACTTTTCACTGTATTGGTATTTCTTTTCTAAATGCAAGATTTTAGAATTGAAGTTGGGGAAAAATGGACCAAAGATAAATACAAGATAGGTTTCAATACTCTGACCTGTTAATGAAATAAAACGAGAGACGATAGGCTCATCTATTTCAGTTTGCAGCTTAATTTATTCCTTTCTACTGTCTTTTAGGTTCCAATGACGCAGGGATCTCAAGGACTACCACAACAGTCATATCAACAGCCAATCGTGCTCCCTAATCAATCAGGTCAAGGAACACTTACAGCCACTGGAATGCCCGTTTACTGTAACGTCATACCTCCTTCCCCACAAAACAATCTCCGGTTGATTGCACCACATTGTCTCTCTAATACTGTTCCTGTTATCTCTGCCAGCTGCAGGTCAAACTGTGCAAATATGAATCATACTGGATGGCAGGTCAAGTATTGAAGCTGAATCCTTAGTTTAAATACACAAGGGTAACTGCATTTTTTCTTAAAAAAAGAGAGCTAACTTATGGCCTTCAAATGAAAAGAGGAATGCAACAAGAATAATCAGTTGAGTGGTATAAAAGCTGTGCTGCTGCAAATATTCGTAAAACAAAACAAACAAAACATCAGTTGTTTGCTGTTTAATGGTGCATATCTTGGTCATGTCTGCTAGATTTGCTTTTACAGCTTAGCTAGTAACATGAACTAATTGGGACAGGTTTTTTCCTACCACTGAACACCACTGTGTAGATTATAATATCCCTAATTCAGATTAGTTTTGTATTTTGTGTTGAGTTTGTGAAGCAAAAAGTATTTAAAAGAAATATAATAAAATTATAATGTACCAAAGTTGTAATGGACATTTAAAAAAAACACTGAACTGAAGGAATACTTTATATACACTATAGAGGTTTTTTTTAATGGATATCTACTGTATTCTGGTGTTATATCACAATAAAACTATTTGACCTCATGAAAAAAGGTCAACTTTCTACTATCTGTTTCAGTCTTTTTTTAAAAAAAAAACACACTCCAGACTTTTTCATTTGCTTACCAGTTACCATTGTTAAGTGACTCACTGCATATTTTTAAGTGTGGACTTCATGTGACCATGACTTCCAAAAATATCTATTGCCACTTTTCTCTTGAGTATGATATTTGCCAAAAAACTGCTGTTTATTTTTCTTTGGTACTCCCATTGCCACATATCAATGCGAAAAAGCAAACTACACAGGAAATTACTGGTATCTGTGCTGCTTTCTTCCTTGCTTTCTTTAAGCCGTCTCCGCAGCATCAGCTCAGCGAATTTGCCTATAAAAGCTTTGCTATGAAGCAGCTGAGAGCATGAGAGAAAAAGGGGAAGATTGAGGTGCTGATGCTGGTAAAGCAGCACATAGAAGCCAGAAAGGGAGGTATTTTTCTAGGAGTATTCAAGAACAGGAGAAATAGCAGAAGGAGGAGTGAGAAGAGTGATGAGTAATAGTATATGAGTATGGGGACTCTGCTGTTTTGTGCCTTGAGCCCACCAAATTCAGTATTGTTTAAGAGAGCCTGTGACGATCAGTTGTCCTGTTAAAAATGCAGCCATCTAATACTGCAATCTTTGATTTATTTAGTTTCCGCCAACTAGAAGTTAACCCAAATTTGTTGCAAATGTTTTCTATATGGTTAGGTCCTCTGAATGTTCCATCTTGTTTTTCTAAATCTTTTTGAACTATTTTATTTATCTGAAGATATTAAAACCAATGCAATGCTTCCAACCATTTCAAGAAAAGAATCTTAACAGACCTTGTTTTTTAATTAGAAATTAAATCTTATAATCTATAGGATATTACTTTATAATTAAAATTATAAAAGACCATTCCAAATCATCAAAAGCTTTTGCTATATCAAGAAAAATCATACCCTTTTTCCCCCAATTATTATTATCAATGGAATTCAAGGTATTTCTGGTATTACTTTTCATATAATCACTGAAACAAATCTATTTAGATCAACTTTTATCAGGATAAATCTTAAATGGTATAGGTGACATCTTGTGGCTAAACCTGATATTACAACTTGTTATGGTCTAAAAGAGACTTGGCTTGAAGCCCAGACTATAGATAAGACTTTTGCAACCTTGGCAGCTATCAGCTGTGAGAAGCCCAGCTGTGTTCTATACTTAGTGACAAAATTATTTTCATTCTCTGTAAAGCTTTTAATTTAACACATCACTAAGAAAACATGGATGAAGATCAGTAACAGATTCTCTTTATGTTGAAAGCAATCTATGAAACTTCTTACAGCTTCAGATTAAATAAGGAGCTACAGAAAAGAACAAGATGTCAGCCAAGATATACAAACCCAAACTTTGATTACAACTAAAGAATCAACTACCCAGAATATAATATAAGAAGTGGAACAATCAAATACTATGATAGAAGATTCAACTGATCAACAAACACAGGTAACGGAAAACCCAGAAAAGTGACTGACAACACTGAAAATGGAAAAGACTTTCTATATAAACCAGAAGAAACCTGAGGATCAAGAAGAAGAACAAACCAAAGGGAAGATAAACATTTCAGAACTATGTCGAGTTGGAAAAATAGAGAGATGATTAACCCTTCAAAAAAAATGGTGACTGGATGGCCTCTTTTATCTCAAACAATATATATAATAACAGAGGGAGATCTATTTGATGACCTAAAAACACGGGTATGGAAGGCGAGTTGGCAAAGAAAGAAAGCTAGAATAAGGCTGAAGAAAATTGGGGTTTTGACTTATGAGGACTAAAATAGAATATACTCAAATAGACATGGTGTATACTTTGAATACTAGATTTTGTTATGAACTGAGATAAAGAAAACTTTGGTCATTTAAAACTTGGAAGTATAAATATTAAAAAGTAAAATTTGAGTACTGATTTGTTTATAAAAGTTGAATGTAAAAGCAATTAAGATATATATAAACTAAAAATCTTGATAAATGTAATAAACATGTCTACTTAGCTGATATAATAAGAACTACTAGCTTAAAAATGAGATAGTAGACATTAAGAGAAGAAGAGAAGAAGTATTTGATGTTGAAACAAGAGAAACTTTGATTACTAAATTTAAGACATTTGGAAATTAATAAAAAATAAGAATGTTATACTGTATTATTAATTACATGATGTAAGATGTTGAGAAATAGAATATATTCAAATAGATAAGACATGCATCCTGAATATTAGTCTTTGTGATGAATTGTGATAAAGGGAACTTTGGTTACTTAAAACTTGAAATTATAAATATTAAATGTTAAATTTAAATATTAAGGGAAACCAAAAATTGGGAAAAATTAATTAAGATATTAGTTTAGTTTAAACATGAAACAGTAAATAGGGGAAAAGAGAGGAAATATTTAATGTGATAGTTTGAGACTTGTACTAAAGATACTTGTATGTCACTGAATTATTGATTAACTCAGCTGCCACGTTGCTTTTTAAATATTTAAATGTAAAATTATAAAATCAATAAAACATTTTTAAAAATCACCTGGTTCTAGAAATTTATTCAATTTTATTTTCAATATTGCTGGTGAGTTTTCATCTTTGATTGGGAATTTAATTTTACTTCTCTGCTATTTCTTTATTATATTTGATTTATTTTCAAATTTATGTGCTTTGATTATAGTTGAGCATAATAATAAAAATATAATTCATTTCTTCTGGAGCTTAAACATACTTCTTTCCATCTCTAATTGAAATAATTTTTGCTTCAATTCTTTTATTAGTTGAGAGCTCCAAAATTTGTCTGATTCATTACTTTTCTCAAAATATTTTTCTTTAATGAAATTCATGTTCTTAAAAGTTTCACTTACTTACATTAAATTTAGTCAATTACAAATCCCTATTTTTTTCTAGATCCAGTATTGGATTCTTCTTGTGTCTTGGTTCTAATTGCTTCAAATTATTCAAAAAAAATATCATTTGGTTTCAGTGTTAGTACTGTATCTTTCTATTTGAAACTAGAGAAATAAAAGTTTTTCTCGTAAAGGCTTCATTGAAATCCCATGCTGTGAATATGAAGCATCAGAAGTTAAATTGCTTTGAAAAAAGCTTTTTGACTCACACTGACATTTCAACTTAATATCTTCTGGCAATAAAACAAACCATTAATTCTCTAAATTTTTGAGCCAGAAGCTTCTCTATGCAATATTACAATTACTGGACTATGATTTCCATAGATAAGTGCTGCAACTTTGACACCTACTAGATTAGTTAATAAAGAATTGGACTCCAACATGTATCTATTTTCAATAAGTTTTTTGAATGGAAAAGTAGTAGATTTATTTTTCCTCTAAAGGATATTTATATCTACAAATCTAAGTAGAAAGTAAAGGCATAAAATCCAATACATTTTGGATTTTATGCTTTTTGTATGAGCCAGATTTATCAAGATTGAAAATATTCGTGTATATAGGAATGAAGAGCCTCCTTCTGTAATTTCAAAAAATGATATTTTAAAATAACTATAATTAAATTTTAAAACAATATTTTTAAATAAATTTCTTTTGTTATGATTATATTACTTTGTTGTTAATATGTACATGTTGCTTGTATGTTTGTATATATACTGATTATATTACCTTTGATAATGTACAGTATGCTATACCAAGTGCATTAGTTTAGGCAACAGACTTTATGAACTAACATCTGTTATGTACAAGGATAACTTGGATCTCCTTGCAATTACAGAGACATGATTCAGGGATTCCAGTGATTGATATATAAGTATAATGGGCTACATACTATACACAGTAGTAGAAAATAGGGGAGGTGGAATTGTCATTTATGTCAGGCATAAAAGCAAAACAAATTCAAAAAAGACGTGATCTACTTGGGTTTGCTTACAAACTGAAAAAATCATCAATCATCAGAACTGGTGTCACATGCAGGCCCCCAGTACATACAGAAGATTATGATAGCACATTCTAAACACTGAACCTATACTGAATTTGTTGTAAACTGAGATTGGTGAGGCATTGAAGAAAAGTAACAGCTCGTTTATTCCATCAACACAGAAGCCGCTCTTAACAGCCGCTTGACATCTATTTATACGGACTGCCGCTAGGCAGCAACCAATGAGTTTAAAGCGAACATTCCTGCCCAAAACACAACCTTGCAAAATGATAGACAGTTAAAGATTTAAATTAACAACAATAGTTAACCTTTTATAAGTATCCATATGAAATTACATTAATACACAACACTCCTTCCCCCTAGATAACTCACACATCAAGAAAATGTGGAACGGCGGCCTCCACAACCATTCCAATCACAGCATTACTGCTGAAGGTTTCTGGTCTACCAGCCCCCTTGACTGGCTGAGTAGACCGGGTCTCTGACCTGCTCGCTTCGGGTGTCCTTTTAGCTGAGTTGGCCGGGTAGACCTGTGCTTATGATCGTGGACGGAGCCATTCCGGACAGACTTGGAAACTGGTCCGCAAGCAAGTTCTGTCCTATGGCACAGTTCCTTCATTCAGTGGTGACTTGCCCGAGGCTAAAACATCCTCCATGTCTCTGTGAGTCTCGCAAGCACCAGAAGACGCAGGTGCATCACAGTTGTCAGGCAGCTCCTGGCTCTCCTCTTTGTCAGCGGCCAGGGTTTGATTAGCCTGCTGCTGGTGCAATTGATCAATGTGGCAGCAAACCACCCAACCATCTTCCAGGACCACTTCATATGACAGTGGTCCTGACACATGCAAACCACAGCTACCACCCACAGTGCCCCTTGTCCATAGTTCCTTGCCCAAATTCGGTCGCCAACTTGCAAGTTCCTTGGGGCTTGGGCTGCAATGTATCCAATGCCACTCGGTCTGGATGGAGACAGTCCAGCTTCGTGGTCAGCCGACGTCCCCATCTTAGTTCCACTGGGCTGCAGCCCGTAGATGTGCAAGGAGTTGTATGCTGGCAGAGCAGAAAGTCTGCCAGCTGATGATGCCAATCTCCAGATGCTATTCTTTTTAGTGACTCCTTGGTCGTTCTGAACCTGCGTTCTGCTTGACCATTTGAGGCCGGGTGAAAGGGGGCTGATGTGGCATGTCTAACCATGTTAGTCCTTAAGAAGGACTGAAACTCAGCAGCAGTAAACTATGCCCCATTGTCTGACACAATTACATCAGGTAAGCCATGTGTGGAAAAGATTCTGTGCAGTTCCTGGATGGTCCTGGCAGTAGTCATAGTAGGGACAGGTGCTACCTCCAGCCACTTGGAGTAACTGTCCACTACAATGAGGAACACCTGTCCTTGGAAATGTACAGCATAGTCTATGTGAATCCTAGACCCAGGGAGTTTGCATTGTTTCCCAGTGATGTACTGGGGCTTGAGGCATTTCAGGTCTGGGCTGCTGGCAAACCTGGCATCCTTTCACTTGAGCCTCTATATCCAACCCTGCCACCACAGGTAGCTTCTCATGAGTGCCTTCATCCTGACTATTCCAGGATGTCCCTCATGCAGAGATTCTAAGACTCTAGTCCACAATGTGTGTGGGACTATAACCTGGCTTCCCCAAAGAATGCAGCCCTTGTGTGCTGATAGCTCATCTTGACTTCTGATGAAACTGTGAAATTCTGTTCCAGGACTGGATTCTGACTACCCCCTCAGCACCCAGTTCAAAATATGACTGAGTGTTTTGTCAGTGGCTGTTTCAGCAGCCACATCCCCTGTGTGAAGGGGAGACTCTGCAGATCCTGAATTGCCAGGATGTGTGCAGCAGGTGCAGGGTCTGGTTCTGAATAAGGCAGGGGCAACCTGCTGAGTGCATCAGCGTGGCTCATTTCCCTGCCCGGCTTTTGGACTAGCCTGTAACTGTAGGCTGCCATAAAGATTGACCACCTCAGCATCCTTGGAGAAAGGTTATGAGGGGTTTACTTGTCTGCAGTAAACAGATCTAGAAGAGACTTGTGGTCTGTAGAGACCATAAATAGGCAACCATAAAGGAAATTGTGGAACTTCTTTATTCCTGCCACTTATCAATTTGTGCAACTTCCCTTCTGACATGCCTGGGACTGGTTCATCCTCCTCTGAACTGAATCTGGAGAGGTATCTAATGAAGATTCCAGGGGAGGCATCACACATTTAGACATCCTGACCATCCACTTCATCAGGAGATATTTTCAGGCATAATGGTTCTCCATGCCATTGGATTAAGCTTTCTTCGTGGAATGGTAAGCCCAGTGTCATTGATTGAGATGGGTGACTATAGAAATATATTGACAAATGTAAACAAATACTTGGGAAGCATCATTTCAAGGCATTACTCTTCAGACAAAAATATTGACTCCAAGATTAACAAGGCTAGCTAAGTACTAGTATTGCTGCATACTAGAGTGCTCAATCAGCACAATATCCATATCTCCACAAAGTCTGCAGAGCTGTAGTTGTGTCTTCTCTCCTATATAGATGTGGATTTATATGAAGATATCTCAAACAATTGATAGATATCTGCTCCATCCTTGGCATTGATTGACAGGACTGAGTTCTGTTGGCACAGTGATTAGAATGCAGTATTGCAGTTTAATTCTGCCCACAGTCTGTGTTTGATCCTGATGGGGCTCGGGATTGATTCTGTGTTCCATCTTTCCAAGGTCGGTAAAATGAGGACCCTGATTGGTAGGGCAATATGCCGGCATTGGCAACTGTTCAGAGAGTGCTGTAAAATGCTATGGAGTGAAAAGAGTTATTGCTATTGGCAAGACAATGTCTCCAACTTGGAGATTTTAGATTGTGCGGAGTCCCTGATTATCAGAGCTCAGGTGAGTTGGGTGGGACACATTATTAGAGTGGATGACTGCTCTATGGCTTTTCAGTTGCTCTATAATATATTGGAGTCTGGGAGAAGACCTCAAGGTACCTCAAGGCACTGAAGACATTCAAGCATTGCAAAGATGTTGTGAAAGAAAACTTATAACACAAGAAACCTTGTGATATCCAGCTAAGGGAATTAGAAAGTGTGGCCACTGACAGGACCTACCAGTGAACCCTGTTCTATGAATTTTTCATCTCCTTTGAAATAAGATGCCACCAAACTGATAGAAAACCAGACTATATGTACCACTATGACCAAGTCAGCAGACACTGGAATGTGTTCAGAGAAAGGTTATCCTATTTCTTCTGCAGCACAGGAGACTTGTAGTCTGGGTTGCTGGAGAGCCGTTAGCTGCTCCAGCAACCCATGTGGTATTCTTTAAGAACCCAGTACATAACACCCCTCCCCTCTTAGACCAGACCATAATAACACCAATTAGTCTCAACAATTGTCAAGATTCATTATCCAAACACACTAAAATAAAAGTGATAATAATAATAAAAGTAAAAAAAAACAATGTAGGTTACAATGTTATTAAACAACGTCTCAATGAATACCTGGATAGGGATTTTTTAATTGAGAATACAGAACATAAACTTGCTATAGCTATAGTTTGGATAAAAACCCTTCAAGTATCTTGTATGAGTGGAAATGAAAGCACATGTGTGTACGCATGCATGGGTGTCAGTCTGACAACTTAATGTGTGTTAGAAATTTGTGGTTTGTTGCTGGAGAAGCAATTATTACATAAATTGTATATAAGAGTTTTACATAATTTGTTTATCAGGAACATGGCACAGTCAAACCCTAACAGTTCTCATGTTTTAGAAAGAGACAAATGAGCAAGTGCTCTTTGTATCAGATAGAAATTGATGGAATTAAATACAGTGGATATTTGTCCTGGAATTAACTATTTTGATGGGTTCTAAGTCTGGATTATTAGAAAGCATACATTCAAAGACTTGAAAACCTGGTTCTTTGAGCTGTTTGGCCCAGACTGAGGGGTTTTAATTAATTTAATTTAATTGGGTTTTAGTTTAACTTCAGAGACTGTAATTTAATCATAGTTTCAACTGATTTTAATTTTGTATGCTATGTATTTTAATTTTCCCTGTAAACCGCCCTGAGTCCTACGGGAATAGGGCAGTATATAAATTTAAATAATAAATAATAAATAAATAAATGCGGTACCAAGGCCACCAGTCATGATAAATAACCAATAAAGTTGTCAGTCTGTTGACAATGAAATCTGCAGCATGGTACTAAGGGTCAGTTGAATGTAACAGTAATGCTTTATATAAAAATGAATTTTAAAAGGGAGGGGGGGTTGAAGTGAACATAATATTGTTAACCATGTTCGTGAATTATAGATGCAACATGCATTGGTAGAATTGTGTGACTCTTTCGTGCTACGTAATTTTACATATTCCAGTCTCTGTAGGTACTTGCAATTTTTTTAAAAAACAGTTCCTGCCTTGCTTTTTATTGAAGGTTTCCCAGGACTGCATATCAGTTATTGATATGCCTGTGCGCTCCCACAGGGAGAGCCTCCTCAGGGTCCCGCCGGTCAGGGAGTGCTGGCAGGCGATCCCCAGGGGGAGAGCGTTCTCGGTGGGTGCACCTGCCCTATGGAATCAACTCCCTGTCGAACTCTGGATCGCCCCCGACCTTCGCTCGTTTTTCCAGGACCTAAAAACCTGGCTATTTGAGTTAGCCAGCCTCGAGTGAGGGTTTTAAGGTTTTAAATTTTAAATTTTAAACTCTTTGGGGGCTATTAATTTAATTTAATTTTAATCTGTACATTGCACTGTTTTAATTTTGCCCTGTAAACCGCCCTGAGTCCCTCGGGAAAAGGGCAGTATATAAATCAAAACAAACAAACAAACAAATAAATAAATATTGAGCTCTGTTTTAAATATGTGTACCCTTGGCTTGTATTTTGTATTAAAAGAGAACATGGAAAAGAACCCTTTATTGTTCAGCATGTTGGAATTGTGTCCCCCTTATTTTCTCTCTCCTCTCTCTCTCTCTCCCCCTCTCCCTATTTTGTTTTGTTTTTGTTTGGGTTTTGTTTTTGTTTTTTGAATATATTCAGCAACTTATTCCTCTGTATGTTTTTTCTTTTGTAAACTTTTGGGTTTTGTTTAAAAATGGCTTTATAAAAGGGCTTTTATAACCCCCCCCCCCAAAATGGCACTTTTAGACAGTTACATCATAGCACTAGTTTCTGTAGTGTAGTGGCAACAGGAATTACAACAATATATAGCTCTTTATTTTACAACGTAATCTGCAAGATATGAAGGAGGCTTGTGTGCCCTAGAGGAACGTCTTGGAGTTCCCATCACTTTGTGGTCTACCAGCTTACCCAGTGGGCTGGGTAGACTTGTGTCCCTTTGTGCTCCTGAGTCAAGGGCATTCGATGCACTCTGGCTGGCCTCTCCAGGTTGGCCCACCTCAGTCAGACTGTTCAGCAGAGGAGGCACAGCGGTTGCTGAAGTTCGGTTGGCTTGCTCCTTCAGGGGACTCATGTTGCACTCCAGGGTTCCCCAGTTCTCCCTCCAGTTCTGCCTCAGTTAAGAAGGAAAAGTTCTGATAGTCCATGTGAGGACTGGCTTGGCCTCAGGTTTGAGGATCTTGGGAGGGACTTATGACACAGTCCTCACTTAGTGGCCATTCTGGAAAACCGTTTCCTGAGCTGATCAATGTGTCTTCTGACAACTCGCCCTCCCTCCCCTTCATAAGATAGGGGTCCAGATGCTTTGGTAATTTGATGAGGAACCCACAGATTCCCAGGACCATAGTTCCTGGTCCAAACCCAATGGCCCATGTGCAGCCCCCTCGGGGGTTTTGGTCGAGAGGCTTCTGCTGCCACTCTATCTAAATGCAACATGTCCAGTTTAGTGATCAAATGCCTCCCCCAATGTAGTTCTGCAGGACTTTTGCCTGTGGCAATGCAGGGCGTAGAATGCTGGCAGAGTAAAAAATCTGCCAATCTGCGATGCCAGTCACCTGTGACAATGTGCTTGAGTGCTTCCTTTGTTGTACTCACCATGCGTTAAGCTTGACCATTAGAAGATGGATGAAAAGGCACAGACGTTGCATGTTTGATGAGATTAGCTCTAAGGAAGGCCTGAAATTCAGCAGCAGTGAATTGGGCCCCATTGTCTGAAACTAAGACATCTGGCAACCCATGTGTGGCAAAGAGTTTTCTCAGCACCTGGATGGTCCTAGCAGTAGTCATGTTAGGAACTGGAATTACTTCCAGCCATTTTGAGTGGCTATCCACTACTCTAAGGAAGTAGGGCCAGCATAGTCTATATGAACCCTAGACTAGGGAACGTGTGCTTTCTCCCACCTGTGAACTGGAGCCTGTGGCATTTCAGGCCTAGATTGCTGACATGTATAACAATCATGGACTTGAGCCTCAATGGCCTTATCAAGGCCAGGCCACAAAAGGTAGCTTCTAGCTAAAGCTTTCATTCTGACAATGCCTGGATGGCCTTCATGTAATGATTGTAAAACCCTGTCTCTTAGGGAAGTGGGAATTATGACTCTGTTTCCCCATAAAATGCACCCTTTATGGGCAGATAACTCATGCCTTCTGACAAAATAGCTCTGAAATTCTGAACCTGGACTTTTATCCAACCAGCCTGTGTATACCCATGACAACACTCTACTAAGTATTTTATCTGTGGCAGTTTCAGCAGCAATGTCCCCTGCATGGAGGGGAAATTCAGGTATGTCCTGTATGGACAATATTCTAGCAGCTGGAGCCAGATCTGGATCCATTAGTGGCAGTGGTAGTCTGCTAAGGCCATCAGCATGGCCCATTTCCTTGCCCGGTTTGTGAATTAATTTAAAATTGTATGCAGATAGGAAAATAGACCATCTCAGCATTCTTGGAGATAGTATGTGGGGGGGGGGGTTTGTTTGTCTGATGTGAAAAGTCCCAACAGAGGTTTGTCATCAGTGTATAGAGTGAAATCCCTGCCATATGTATCAAAGACCTCTGGCAAGGAAAACGCACCCTGCAGGACTATATCGCCGAATTCCGGCTGTTGTCCCAAGACTCAGCTTGGAATTTCATGGCGTTAATGGATGCCTTCCAAGACGGGCTTTCAGACGAGCTTCAGGACGAACTGGTCCAGGTAGAGGCTCCCCCAATCCTCGACACCCTGGTGGTCCAATGCCTTCGCATTGATGCTCGCCTCCAATGTCGAAAGACCCGTTGGACCATCCAGGAGCTGCCCACGCCGCTGTCCGCACCTGTACCTCCATATCCTGCACCAACAGCATCCTGGGTCGCCCCACTTTTCATGGACACTGCAGAGGAGCCAATGGAACTGGGAGTGGCCAGACCTCACCTGACAGCCCAGGAGAGGACTTGGAGACATCAAGGGGGGTTGTGCCTGTATTGTGGGGAGCCCCGACATTTCACCACCTCCTATCCCAGGAAATGAGATGGGGTGCCAAATTTTGACCCTAGGTCTCGGGCTCAGACTGACCAGTCAGGAGATGGGGTACATACCACACACCCACCAGGAACAGAAGATGTGGACTATGGACCCCCTCAACATCTGATTTTGGACACTCGGGTCTTTTTGTCTAACTGAATGGGGGGGATCCAGGCGCATGCGCTGGTGGATTTGGGGGCCACAACAAATTTTATGGACCAGGCCTTTGCGGCCCATTTTGGTTTTCCCTTGGATCTGGTGGACCCTCCGTTGAGGGTAGAGAGCATTGATGGGCGGGAACTTGTATCGGGCCCCATTAAGTCCACCACCCAGCCTTTGTGCCTAGCCATTGGGGCATATGAGGAGGCAATTCAGTTTTACATCACAGTGGACCTCCATTTCCCTTTGGTCCTGGGTATGGTCTGGTTCGGAACCATGATCCTCAGGTGACGTGGTCACGGAATGCCATCTCCTTTCTGAGCCTGCAGTGCATAGACCACATCCGCCAAACCTGTGTCGTCCAGGAAGTCTCCGCCCCTGCCATCTCTTTGCCTCCTGACCTGGCGGACTTCACAGATGTGTTCAGCAAAAAAGAGGCGGACTGACTGCCCCCACATCGGCCATACGACTGCGCTGTGGATCTCCTGCCTGATGCGGCACTGCCAGTGGGACGCCTGTATCCCATGTCGGAGCCTGAGTTGGCTGCCTTGCAGGACTTCCTGGAGAAGAAACTAGCCAGGGGATTCATCCGCCCCTCGTCCTCTCCTCTCTTGACCCCAGTTCTCTTTGTCAAGAAGAAGATGGGGGATCTGTGCCTGTGCTGCGATTACCACCGGCTGAACGCCATCACAGTGAGGAATCGATATCCCCTGCCGCTGATCCCGGAGCTCATGGACAGGCTGCGTGAGGTGACCATCTTCACGAAGCTTGACCTATGTGGGGCCTACAACCTGGTGCGAGTGAGGGCAACGAATGGAAGATGGTATTTGGCACCTGATACGGCCACTTCGAGTACACCATTATGCTGTTCAGGTTGACAAATGCCCCCGCGGTCTTCCAACACTTCATGAATGAGATGTTCAGGGACATGGTGGACCAGTTCGTGGAGGTCTACCTGGACAATATTTTGATCTACTCCTGGTCCAGGGAAAGCCACCTCCAGCAAATACGCCTCATTCTGCAACGATTCAAGAGAATCACCTCTATGTGAAGCTGGAGAAATGCCTCTTCTTCCAGACTTCCATAGTGTTTCTAGGCCACATCCTCTCTCCCAAAGGCATCGCCATGGACCCGTGCAAGGTGGAGGCCTTGTATAGTTGGGAACCCGCTCACTGGGTGAAGGATATCCAGCGCCTTCTGGGGTTTGCCAACTATTACTGCACCTTCAACCCAGGCTACGCATCCCTGACGGCTCCGCTGACCCAGCTCCTTCAGAAGAAGGTCCTGTTCCGGTGGGGTCCCCCGCAGCAACAGGCGTTCAAGGCCCTCAAGAAGGCTTTCCTCATGGAACCCGTCCTGAGGCACCCTGACCCGAACCGTCCCTTCGTAGTCGAGATGGACACATCCAACATGGCTCTTGGGGCGGTGTTATTGCAGGCCCCAGTGGACGGTGGCACTCTTTTTCCCTGTGCTTACTATTTGTGGAAACTCAATCCTTCCGAGTGCAACTATACCATCTGGGAAAAAGTGTTGCTGGCTATCAAGGCCGCGTTCGAGGCTTGGCGGCATCATCTCGAAAGGGCCCGACACCAGGTGGAGGTCCGAACAGACCATCGGAACCTAGAACACATGAAGACGGCCTGGAAGTTGAGCCAGCGGCAAATCCGGTGCTGTTTTTCACCTGGTTCAACTTTCGTGTGACCTACATCCCCAGCGGTCGCAACCAGAAGGCAGATGCCCTATCCCGCAAGCCGGAGTACCTCTGCATCAAGGACCCACTTCCCCTGTGGACAGTGCTGCCTGTGGAATCTTTGGCCACAGTCCATGAGCTGGTAGACTTGCGGGCTCAGGTGCGTGAGGCACAGCACCTGGATGACTGGTCGTAACAGAGGAAGGCTGAGGGTGGTCCCGCGTCCCCGTAGACTTTAGAGGAGGGCTTGCTTAAACATCGGGGGTGATCATACCTGCCCACAGGGCCGCTCCAAACCCTCATAATGACACAGTGCCATGACAACCCTGCAGCGGGGCACTTTGGGTTTTTCAAGACCAATTTAGTGATGCGGACCTTTTGGTGGTCTCGGGTACGGCACGACGTACATGCGTATGTGACGTCCTGCGTGCCGTGCTGACAAGCAAAGGCCGCCACGGGCGCACCTCCCAGCCTCCTCTGACCCCTGCCGACAACAGAGACACCATGGGGAGCAATCTCCATGGACTTCTTAACAGACTTGCCACTGTCCTCAGGGTTTACCACCATCCCAGTGGTGGTCGATATGTTGACCAAAATGGCGCATTTTATTCCATGCCGTTGGCTGCCAAAGGCCCGTATGATTGCCCGGTTGTTCCTGCAGCACGTCTTCCATCTCCACGGCTTGCCAGACAGGTTAGTTTTGGATCACGGCATGCAATTTACAGCACAATTTGGAAAAGCCTGATGGCCGCATTGGAGGTGCAGGTGAGCACCATCCAGAGACCCATGGGTGGACGGAGAAGGTAATTGGCATCCTGGAGCAGTACCTGCACTTTTTCATGAACCAGCAGCAGGATAACTGGGCCGATTACCTCTCCCTAGCAGAGTTTGCCTTCAACAATTCCCAACACATATTCCACCCTAACCACCCCATTCTATGCCAATGTGGGGTACCATCTGTGGCTCTTCCCTCTGGTTCCCTCAGATTCTCCAGTTCCCAAGACCCAGGACTTCCTGTCAGAGTTTCAGGCAGTCCAACAATTGGTACGTCAACAATTGATCCGGGCCAAGGAGGACTATAAATGGTTTGCCGACCGCTCCTGATGGGCAACACCACTGCTGGTGGTCAGAGATCAAGTGTGGTTATCCACGAAGCATCTCCCGACTGACCACCCAGTAAAGAAACTGGACCATCGATTCATCGGCCCATTCCTGATCGAAGCAGTCATCAGCCTGGTGGCCTCCCAGTTGACCCTGCCACGCTTCATGCGGATCTACCTGGTTTTCCACCGATCCCTACTGGCTCCTGAAGCCCCCTCATGTTCCCTCTGATGCCCAATGGCTCCTGCTTCACCGACTAAACTCAGCAAGGACGGCTCAGCAGAATACAAGGTGGCCAGTATCCAGGACTCCCGCTGGCTAAGGGGCCACTTTCAATATCTGGTCGAGTGGAAGGGGTACGGACCTGAGGACTTCTCCTGGGTAGATGCTTCCACAGTCCACGCCCCTGACCTCATGCAGGATTTCCACGACCAATTCCCATCTCAACCGCACCCTGACTGTCTGACCCGGGGGAAGGGTCTTGCGGTGGGGGATAGTGTTGTGGCCCCGACCCCCAAGCCTGTCCTACCCGAGGAAGAGGACTCTGAGGATGATGGGGAGGAACTGGCAAGGCCTCCCTCTCCGGGACCCTCCCCTCTGGCAAGGCTTCCGTCTCCATCTGAAGGCCGACAGGAGCAGCCTGTGATTAGCCAGGCTGGAAGTGAGCCAGAGCAGCTGCAGCAGATGGAGAGTAGCGGAGATGAATCATGGCTAGATCCCCGAGAATGGCGCAGAGCCAAGCATTTACAGCAGCGTAGGAAGAGTAGGAGGGTCAGGGATTAGCTGAGTCACTGAGCCACACCCCACAAGGTACAAAAGGGGGTGTGGCTGCTCTCAGGACTTTGTGACGAACAATAATTTAATCAACTTCTGGTCACATCTTCGGAATTCTGTCGGATTTACTACCTATTTGAAACCCTCGCCTGAATTCTTGACAACGCTTCTGTACTTTTGTTTCTGGACTGTTTGCTTGTTTGCTTGGACTCATTTTGAGTAATTGTTTGGAAGTTATCTCATTCCAGCGGACACTTGAAGTAACGAGCCTATTTTGGCTGACTGTTTGTATTTTGCTGCCAAGGCCTTATCAGAAGGCAATTACTAAAGCCTGAGGAATTAACCCTTGCTAGTTATTCCTGCTTGTCTGTCTGTTTGTACCCCGGGGGGTGGACAGAACAGACGAGAGGGCCTGGGTTATTTGGGAGAAGGAGGTGTTTGCAGTATGGTGGGCATTATCCACCTGGAGACATTTGTTGGAGGGGGCAGCAGAACCAGTCGAAGTATGCACGGACCACAAAAACCTTGAGGTGCTGCAAACACCTAGATGCAAACATATCCGCTGGGTGCAATATTTCCAACGTTTCCACTTCTGACTGCGGTACATACCAGGGGGCAGGAATTTCTTTGCTGATGCCCTCTCATGGATGCCACAATATGACAGCAAATGGGAGGAGGTGGTAAAATCACTCATGCTTCCTTACCGACAGACAGCAGTGTGAACAGTACCCTGCAACCTAGCTGTTCACATGCTTCAAGAACTACCCAAGGGAGTCCAGACCCAGATCTCCTGACATGAAGGGAGGGCCTGGCATGGAAGGGTGATAGGCTGTACATTCCACAGGCTCTATGGAAAGGGGTGCTAAGGCAATTCCATGACACAAAACAAGCAGGGCATTTCAGATTTCTCAAGACCCTACAACTTGTGCAGCACCAATTCTAGTGACCGCACATGAAAATGGACATAGAGGCTTATGTTTGGGGCTGTCATGTTTGTGCTACCATGAAGCACCAAATGGGGAAGCCAGTAAGTTTGGTGCAGTCAGTAACAGACCCGACTCGACTGTGGGAAGACGTTGGGATGGACTTTGTTGTAGAGCTGCTGGAGAGCCGTGGGTACACAGTAATTTGGACCATTGTGGTCCTTTTTTTGAAACAGGCCCATTTTATACCATGCAAGGGGCTACCGTCAGCTCGGAAGTTGTCCAAACTGTTTATACAGCATGTGTACTGCCTACAGGGTGTGCCCTGGTAGATCATCTCAGATCAGGGGTGTCACTGCATTTTTCTGTTTTCTCAGCAAAGCAAGTTATAGTTTGTACTTTGCAAGCTGTCTTGTTATCTTATCATAGTAACCATGGTGAGTGTCAAATGTTCAGCCAGTCTACTACCGTGTGTGCATGCCTAAAACTAAAGTTACTTTCTCTTTCCTCTTCTTTGTTGCTCTCTGAGATAGACATGTAGCCATGAGTCTGTGTTTTTGCAAGTTTCTTTATAATTAAAAGGTTACTAGTAGAATATATGCTTCGGGTTTTCTTTGTTTATCATGCATCAAAATGAACCACGATTCATTGCCCTCTGATAGAGTTTATTTACTCTCTTCTGACAAGGGGGTACAGTTTACGGCATGGTTTTGGCGGGCCTTCGTCTGGTCCATTGGGTTGTCACAGGGACTCAGTTCCATGTACCACCCCAGTACTAACAGAACGGCAGAACACGCCAATGCCATGGTAGAGCAGTATCTATGGAGTTATGTCTCATATCAGCAGGTGGATTGGGTCGACCTCCTACCATTTGCAGAAGTGGCCTATAACAATGCGGTGCATAGCAGCACCAGATATACACCTTTCTGAGTGATGCATGGCCAGGACTTTGTAGCTATACCTGAGTACCAACAAGGGGACCCCACGTCCTATCAGCCACAAGAGTAGATAACCCACATCGGGGGGTGGTGGTGTATGGGGTAACGTGAAATGGGCCTTGGCAAAAGCAGATGCAAGCACACATGCCCAGGCCAACAAAAAACAAAACCCTCAGAAACAGTTCCAGGTGGGAGATCAAGTGTATTTGTCACCCAAATACCTACAGTTATGGGTGCCTTATAGAAAATTAGCCGCCAAATACCTGGGCCCCTTCTGGATCGCACAAATCATTAACCCGGTGACTGTAACTTTTCATCTGCTCCGGGTCCTGGGAAAGGTACACCCAGTGTTCCATTGTAGCCTCTTGAAACTGGCCAGGAATACTTTCTGCAGGCCTGGGGAAGGGGGACCAGGGCCCATCCAAGGGGACCAGTATGAGGTGCAGGAGATCCTTGACTCCCGGGTCCAAAGGGGACAACTGCAATACCTGGTATGATGGGTGGGGTATCCCATTATGGAGGCGTCCTGGGTAGGGGAGCCCAATGTACATGCTCCCCAGTTAGTATGGTGGTACCATTGACGGTACCTGGGTAAGCTGTGGTGGGAGGCAGCAGGTCGGTCCCTCGACATGTGCTTACATTTATCTTCGTGTCTTCCAGGTGGAGCCCTGGTAGAGGAAGCCGCCTGTCAAACCCCAGGCTCAACATTCAACATTCAACAGGTGGGGGGAAGCCCATAGAAATGGCCGTCAGTTTCTCCGCAGGCCAGCTGGAGCACCATAACGTCAGGCTGACACCACTGCCTCGGTTCATCAGCCGTTCAACATTCCCTCCGGGTCCGAAAGGGACAACTGCAATACCTGGTGTGATGGGTGGGGTATCCCGTTATGGAGGCGTCCTGGGTAGGGGAGCCCAATGTACATGCTCCCCGGTTAGTATGGTGGTACCATTGACGGTACCTGGGTAAGCTGTGGTGGGAGGCAGCAGGTCAGTCCCTCGACATGTGCTTACATTTATCTTTGTGTCTTCCAGGTGGAGCCCTGGTAGAGGAAGCTGCCTGTCAAACCCCAGGCTCAACATTCAAAATTCAACAGGTGGGGGGAAGCCCATAGAAATGGCCGTCAGTTGCTCCGCAGGCCAGCTGGAGCACCATAACGTCAGGCTGACACCACTGCCTCGGTTCATCAGCCGTTCAACATTCCCTCTGGGTCCCAAGGGGACAACTGCAATACCTGGTGTGATGGGTGGGGTATCCCGTTATGGAGGCATCCTGGGTAGGGGAGCCCAATATACATGCTCCCCGGTTAGTATGGTGGTACCATTGACGGTACCTGGGTAAGCTGCGGTGGGAGGCAGCAGGCCGGTCCCTGGACATGTGCTTACATTTATCTTCATATCTTCCAGGTGGTAGAGGAAGCCGCCTGTCAAACCCCATGCTCAACATTCAACAGGTGGGGGGAAGCCCATAGAAATGGCCGTCAGTTGCTCCGCAGGCCAGCTGGAGCACCATGACGTCAGGCTGACACCACTGCCTCGGTTCATCAGCCGTTCAACATTCCCTCCTGCTGCCTTCTTTGGGGTGGTTCCCCTGTGCTTCCTTTGCTCCATAGCCTGCCACCACATGGCCAAGGGACACATGATCAGCTGGACAGCTGGGACACCGGATTCACAGCTGGCAGTGGTCAGGGCCCCCGATCACATTTTCCCCACTGCCTGGGAACAAGCCACAAATTGTCTGAAGAAAGAAAAGGTGGTAATTTAAAGGGACAAAACCTCCACAGGTGTGGAAATTATTTTAAATGGTTTGTTTGTGTATGTTTGTGTTGGGCCATTTCTAAAACCTGGGGGAGGCAGATCCCCTAATAATAATAATATACAAAACAACAGGGCCTTATTCAAAATAATAAAAATAAATAAAAATTGGAAAATGGAGCTTATTGGCTTGTGAAAAAGCTCCCTGAAAGTAATAATGATTGCTGACATACACACTCTGTACCTTGCCACGCCATACACGAGAATATATATACAGTGCTTTTTTTCTAAAATTATCTTTCTTATCCTCAGTTTTGTTTTGAAGTCCTGAAAAATAAAATGTCTTTTTCATTTCCAATATTATAGCATATTTTTCTTTGTCTGTGTCAAGCTGTGATTTTCTTTGTTTATAGCCTCCATCTTTGCGTCACAATATTTCACAATATTCTAATTTTCTGAGATTGTGGATTTGGGGTTTTTATGAGCTGTAAGCCATAATCATCACATTACGACAAATCACGGCTTGAACTATCTTGCTTTGCATGTAATGAGTCTATCTCATATATTAGTTTCCCCTTGTTGCATTACTGAAAGTTGCATTACTGAAATAAATAAACTTTTGCATTCTAATTTTTTGAGTTTCACCTGTATTAGCAATGCCTGAAGCTGATACCTATTGATCTCTTGCTCAGTATTGCATGTAATAAATAATCCATTTTACAATATATTCACTAACTGTGAGTTTGCAGACAGTTCCCACCCCCTCTTTATCTATCGCATGGTGCTGCAGTACCTTTTGGACAGACACTAATTCCGCTTCTTGTGCATTATAAGAATTTGGTAAAAGAAGCTCTAATTTTAAGCCAGTGGTAGAAATAGCTGCCCAAGAGATATACCTGATCCCCACCATGAAGCTCCACCAGTAAACCAAATTTCCTGGTCTGGTGTGAGAGAAGCTAAAGGGGCATGAACTATCATGGCTTGAACTATCTTGCTTTGCATGTAATAAGTCTATCTCATATATTAGTTTCCCCTTTTAAGTTGCATTACTGAAATAAATGAACTTTTGCATGATATTCTAATTTTTCGAGTTTCACCTGTATATGCAGAATTATAGGAAGATATATGTAATATCTGGCAGTGTCTAAAAGGTTCCATACATTGGATTAAGACTCACATTGGTTTAGATACTTAGTTCTTCTCCAAAAATTCAAAAGCAGATGCCTACACAAAATAGATTGCCCAACAGAACTTAGAACAAGTCAATGCTGCTTCCAAACAACCCAAAATTATTCCAAGTGACATTAAGCCAGGAGAACAAGTTATAGTGAAGAAAAGCAAAGGGAGCCCTAGGACCATGCTGAAAGGGACCACATATGATCCTTGATGTAATTTAGCCTCATCTAGTATACCTGGATACAAACCAATGATGGCATCACTCCCAAGTTAAGCCTGTGTAAATATGCTTTATTAATTTTGTCTTCCACTTCCATTTTTGATTCTCCCTTCCTCTCCTTCTTCTTTCTTTCTTTTTCTCCATTTTGTCCATAAGACTCAAGTCATGATGACCTACATTTTCTTTAAAATCTTTAGGTGTTACTAATGCAACTCAGTTTATATATTTCAATAACTCTGGGAATCCACTGCCCTCAAATTCTCCTGGTTTTACTTGTGAAAAGGTTTACAATGTCTCCTATACCTCCACCCTTTATTTTTACCTAAAGGCTTCTTTTTATTATGTGGGAAGGAGGCTCATACTCATATCCTAGCCTACAGTTCGAGGGGGGCATGTGCCTTTGGGTGTTTGACCCCTCTATATGCCCTGCCTTCCATGCAAGTGAGTCCATTATCATGACTTAAACAGAACCTATCCTTATGAGAGCAACATGACACTCTTATTCAAAAGAGAAGTCACGGTTCTAATACTCCTTAGTAGGGGTCCTGCCCTGGCCAAAAGAGCTTACATGGATCTAAGAAAATTGGCATGCATCCTAGCCAAATGTGTCAACCTCACATCCTCCCTCATCACTGCTCCAATAGAAGAAATGACAGACATCAAGACTAAAGTTATCCAATATCATGCGGCTATTGATCAACTATTAAGGACAGTGCAGGATTGTGAATCCTTTAAAGGTCTTTGCTGTTTAATCTAACCAACAATAAGAATTAGATTGAAGCACAACTAGCCAAGCTTAAGACTCTAGCATCTCACATCTCCCAAGATCCAGAGGGATGAAACTGGACTTGGCTCACATCTTGGTTATCTGATTTAGGATCCTGGGGAAGGAAAATGGTTCAATTTGTTTTGTTCATATTATTTGCCTTCTGTTTGTTTTATTTGTATTAATCTCCTCAGTCTTTCAATGTGTTAGTTTTGTTTTCTTAAAATATTATACCTCCATGTCAACTAGACAGCAAACCTGTTGGCAAGGATACATAGAAAGCCTGTCATGCTCTGAGCAGGTGATGAGAGAGCCCCATTTTGTGGCATCTCCTGTTTAACTCAATGCCAAGGGAAAGAATGTGTTAGACTAGACAAAAACCACCATACTTCAAACTGGTGAAGGCATGTAAGCAGGATGGACAAAAGCCAGGAAAATCTCCCTCAAGAATAAGGAACCAACTCAATAAGGAAACAAAAGGACAATAATGGCAAGCCCTTCCCCAAGTCTCACCAACAAAGGAATTGGGCCTGCATGGGAAGCCCCTCCCCACCAACTCTGGGGATTAAAAAAGGCCCTGAAGCTGCCCAATCTTTTAGTTGTTTTTGGACCCCAGACTTGGCAGCTTCCATCCCTCTGGCTAGTGCCTGGCAGCCTAGCAGTTGGATAAGATGAGAAAGAATGTATTTGGACAAAAGCAAATACATATATTTTATAATCAATACGTTTGCTGTTATTTTAAATTCACTGCATCTCCATGTATTTTAAAGAACCGTTTGTGCCTCAGTGTTCAGTTGAAAATGTTGTGGCAATTTTCCAGGCCTGTAAATGTGTGAGTAAGTGACCATAAGCTGAACTGAGAGAACACTTATGTAACAATGAATAGCCTTACATCTCCATCCCTGGTTATCCAAGTGCTGACATGGCCACCCTCTCTTAGTGCATGGAGGTTGTAAGGGTCTACAGTAGATGGGGGAATAATAGGCTTCAACTGAACCCAGACAAGACCAAGTCATTGTGGGTGCAAAGGACCTCTGGATCCAGTGGTTTATCAACAAATCAACATGGGGTCCTCCTGGATTCACAACTGCTGTTCAAAGAATAGGTTTGTTCTTTGGCTAGGAGGATCTTTGCACAATTTTGCATTGTGCATTAGTTATATCCTAACTTGGATCCTAATATCTTTAACACCATCAAATGACCACATTTATCCCTCCAAGTTCTTTGGAAGACTCAATAGATTGATAAAAATGTAAATCCACTCTAAACATCTGTCTGATTGTATGACAAACCATAATAATAGTAAACATTTAGTAATTATACTGTTCAACTATCAGACAATAATTTGCCTCCCCACAGCATGGAAAAATGTATTAGTCATCATAGCCATCAAAGTATAGGATCATATGGCCAGTAGATGAGCACAGCTCAAAAGGATTCTAGGAATAACATCACTGGCTCAAAACATGAGTTGCTCATAGATGGAGCATTTCCTCAAAGTCTAGACAGAGCAATCTATGTCCAGACTGGGTTGTCTACCCTATAACTCATTGCCACATGCATGGACCTGTAAATGATTGGTGTTATATTAAAGTCAACAGGACACTAATGATCTTCCTCAATTACTCAGTGGACTGTGGAAGATAACACTGGAAGTCAGCGCAAGACCATCCAAGTAACCATCAAGGGCAGCATATGCAAACATGATGCACTGTCCCTGCTACTATTCTGCGTAGACTTGAAGCCCTTCAGCCAGATAATCACAAGGGCTGAATGTGGATAAAATTCAAGAGCGGCACTATCATCAACCACTTACTCTATATGGGTGATATCATATATTCTTTTGAAAGAAAAGAATGTAGTCTTGTATGATTTCTTGATTTTTATGCTCTTCTTGTTTCTGTCAAAGGTAAGGTATCACAAACTATTTCCAAAGGGAAATAAATTTTCAGGAAAAAAGAAATAGCTTCTCTTGAATATGTTAAAGCAAAATGAATCTGGCTAATCCTTCTATATTCTAATAATTTCAGAACTGAAGCTATAATTTATTATCAGCGTTCACTGGTGTCTGGGAGATGTTTGGGGAAGGAAGTGTTATGATTTTTTTAAGCAACCACAAGATATTGAATCAATATTTCTGACATTCTAATTTTGAATGTTTAGATAAGAGTGAAGGATCAATTGGCCATATATGTTTTGTGAAAAAGAGGGCATATACCCAGAAAAGATAAGACAAAAGATAAAAATTTCATACACAGTTCCTATGCTAAATCTATATAAGTTCTTAAAAATACTATAACAAGTATCTCTGAAAAGTTCACCTCTCGTTTACTTCATGGATTTATCCATTGCTTTTGGGGGAGGCCATTTGAAACTGGTTTATTTTCAATTTTTTCCAAATTTTGTCTTTATTTTCCAATAGAGTCTACAGTCCTGGAATTTTCTGGAGATACAATGACCAATAAGCGTAAACTTTTCTAAAATCAGCTAAGTCAGTTTGATGCTGCCAATCACTATCATCTCAATGTAAAGGCAATCCTTATCAATTCAGGGGGGAAATAGTGAGCCATGTACTAGTTCCATTGATAAAATTTCTTTAAACAAGAACTGATTTCTGTTACGAAGGATATGTGGCTTCTCTGGCAGGGGAAGAGTAGGTTCTTGAAGTTGCATTCTCTGTAGCAGAGTCACACTGACTTAAGAATTAGAACTTGCCATTCTACTGGTTCTGTTGAACAGTCATGTTATCCAACAGAAAGCAATAGCAGCTAATTCAGGTAATAGAACAATAACACACTCCTTCAAAAAATAAATAGTTTTTAATAATCAGCCATCCTCCAGGTGCCCTGCCAACAGAGAATTAGGTCACTTTAGATAGTAGATGCGAATTGGGGATGGAGGAGTTAAAATCTAAGGTTATAGCAAGAACTTACTCAACAGTAATAATTCCATTTTACTCAAAATGGCCACCACTTGGAATCTCCTGGAAATTTTATCCAGTTAGAAAGTTTTTTTCATGAAGCAGTTTGACAAAAATCAACCATGTCAGCCAGAAGTACCCAGTAATTGCTCAAAGAAGCACTGAGAGCAGAGGTCCCATGGCTCCAGACTCCAAAGAAAAGAAGATTTGATAAAGCAGCAGCTAACAAAGAAAAAGGCTCTATCAAACAGACAAACAATTCTAATAGTCTGTTAGCCAGATGATAAAACAGAAACAGACTTTTCAGAAATATTGTAGATAATGGTTTCCCAATTTGCAGTCTTGTCACTGCCAGGAGCAGTGAAGCAACTGATTATGAATAACTGGTAACCTGTTATAAAATAATTAGTTTTAGGAAGAAAATTGATGTCATTGAATCAATTGTTCCTTTTCCTGAGAATCAGTACAGTACAGTTTTAAAGAATTGGACTAAGACTGGGGAGACTGCGAAAATTTGGAGAATGGCTTTAGGCCGGTCAACCCTACTGATCCTGAGGGTTCTTACCATGCACTCCTGAGGAAACGTGGTGTTTAAATCTAACAAATACAACTTAAAAATCCTGAAAAATAAGACTGAATCTTTCTTGGCTATTCCTTATCCAGTCCATCTCATTCTACTTCTGCTTCAGTTCATAGAGTTGTTAGAACACAATGTTGATAGGTAGTATTACAGATGGTAAATATTTTACATGTTCATTAATCCAGCCTTAAGATGAAAAGCCCAAGACTTCATGGAGATGGTAACGTTAACCTAAGCCTGAGACATGAAACTGTTCCAAAACAAGCAATTATATACTACCAAATTAATGGCATTTTGGATGAATGAATATTAGGCTTTTAAAAAAAATCTATAACCCCACCTAGTACCTTCCAAATATTACAATCAATTTTATGTCATTCATACTATATGTGATTTTCATTAATGTTTCCTAGTGTTGATTAAACTTCTACTAAACCTATCTCAATAAGGTATAGTCACTTAGGATAAGCAGCAAGCAGCCTGTTCTAGGTAAGCCTAATCCATAAAGTTTTGGGGGCTGTGTTATATATTGAGATAAATTGATTGTAAACTGTTGTGCAATGGTTAATGGCTGTTACTGTTTAAACTCCAGACTGCTTGTCTCCAGAGCTATTAGTTTGCATTTTAGGCAAAAATTACCACTTTAATCTTATTGGCTGCCAAGAACTTAACTGGTTCTGTAACTTGCTTTACCATGTCTTTTAAATCCTGTACAGTGGCTTTTATTTATAAGGCATATCAGTTGGGTTATAACAATACATATCTGGAAACTCCACACAGCCAAAGGCCAGGGCCAGTTTGTTTTACTAAATTCCTGCTTATCATTTAGGAGAGCTATAGCATTTGAAGTCTTATTTATATGTTTCATATCTTTTGTAATATAAGCCAGGATTTTTTCATATCAATGTAGGCATGGGCTACAAAGACTGGCATGCCAGTTACAGGTAGTCCACAACTTATAACCATTCATTTAGTGACTGTTCAGAGTTATAATGGCACTGAAAAAGTGACACATTACTGTTTTGATCAACTGGGTACTGGATTGTGGGTACACCACTGCTGGAGATTTTCAAGAAAAGATCAGTCATCCATTTATCCAGGGTGGTACTGTATAAGGACTTCTGCAAATGTAAGCCATCAAGAAGGTTGGAGCTAGAAGCTTAGGAAGACAAAGCCCTAACATCTACATACTCCAGCCCCAGGAATGCAGGATATGACCTTTGGACATAATAGGTTTTTTTTTAAAATTCCATTTATATCCCGCCTTTCTCCGAAGACTCAGGGCGGCTTACAAGCTTAGCAGTAGCCTTCATTCTATGTATATGCCTGCTTATTAGGGCTTTCACACACACCCCAAGCGGCATTATTACAAAGTCAGCTTAATTGCCCCCAACAATCTGGGTCCTCATTTTACCTACCTGGGAAGGATGGAAGGCTGAGTCAACCTTGAGCCTGGTGGGACTCGAACCTGCACTAATTGCAGGCAGCTGGTCTTACTTAAGGAGGCATTAGCCCACTGCTCCACCAAGGTTGACCCACGACCATCAAGAATACCAGAAAGGCACACCTAGACTCAGGTCAGAATACGTGACATAGGAAAATACAAAGCCTGAAACAGGAAATATCCAAACATTAGAGTACAGGGGTATAAAAACCCACTCCCCACATGTGCTCAGCCCTTTTTCTGCTAGATCCATCTTTTTGTCTGGCTTTCCTCTGCAAAAAACTGTAACCTTCTTCCTAAAGCAGTCATCATGTTGTTTATCCCCGGCTTGGATGGAACCATGATGAAGACTTTTCTTCCAACACTTAAAAAGAAAAGCTCTTGCAACTCTTGGAAGTGTCACCTTAGTATCTTTGCATTCATAACTTTGAAATTTCTTAGCATATTATGAATTCATGAATATGGTTTCTATCCCTTTTTTAGCTTTCTTTTCTACGGCATGAGTATAATTTTTATAAGTGATTGAGATATTGATATTTTACAATTGTATCTGTAGTAAGCAGGTACTTTCACTGTAATTTCTGAGGTCAGCCTCCTCAAAACTCTTCAGAAGAAAGGCTGACCGAGAAGATAAGCCTGTTATCATGTTACTGTTTGTTAAATTCTGTGCCACAATATCAAACTATAAAACATGTCAGTCTTCCGATCTTTTTATCATGAGAGTTTCTCATACACGCACTGAGCTTTGGGCAAATGATTAGAGAAAGAAAGGTTTGGCAGCTCTACCTCTATCTAATTGCTTATTATTGCTGGTAGTCTGCACGCTTGTCAGAATTGTTTGGTTAATGTTTTGTATCATTCATTTATTAAGAGAAAGGAATTATAGACTCTCTTACTTGTTTGCCTTGAACATATGATGACTATTAATGGGAACCAATTTGTAAGTACTGTGCTGCTACCAAATCTTACAGCTGACCACATTAATTTTCCTTTTAACTTGGCAACTGGTTTATTGACAATGTGGCAAGCAATTAGCGGGGGATTCAACCTAGTGTGGTTTTGGTGGTAAACAGCATTTAATCTGTCCATTTCTATTAAACAGGGCCAATTACATGGTTACATCATGAAATTAAGCATGACAAATATCTAAACTCTTTCTTTTTGTAGTGTTCTGGAATCATTATTTAATTATATTTAATGAAAGCACCAGGACAATTCCTTAATAATCTTATGCCCAGAGACAATTCTGTAATGAAAAAATCCAAAAGTATATCCATACTTTATAAAAGTAGAGGAAGATTTTTTTAAAAAAACTTAAGGATAAACTTCATGAAATACACAAATCAGTATAATAAACCTCAGTGTCTAACTCTAGGAAGGATGGAAAAACTGTATCTCTCCTCTCCCTCCTTCCCACATGACCTTAGACTTCAACTCCCAAGAAGCATTAATTACCAAGCGGATGATTAAATGGCAGCACCTGTGGTGAATCTGCCTGTTCAAGGTTCTTATTGCTTGCAATAGACAATTTGAGAGGAAAAGATACATAATCCCTCCACCACACTCTGTATTACAGTTTTACACTTGCAGCTGTTTCTTCAACTGTTCTCCCCTACAGATATATTTGAGGTAAATATTAACATTATAATTGTAGTGTATGCCTGTAAACCATACACAGAAATGTCAGCACAGCAGGGGGCTGGACAGCTCCAGGCTATAACCGCTTTGGCGGGAAAGCCTGAATAGAGCGAGTCATTGACAGCCCCAGGGAAGCCAGGGTTTAAATCCATTGGCCACCTGCACTGGTGGGAAGCCCAGGTTTAAATCTATTGGTCACCATTCACCTGGGCAGGTATAAAGAGACGCCAGGTAACCCCTTTGCTCCAGCTTCATTTCTGACTCAATAAAGAAATACTACCCAGCTCAAATGTCCGTCTCTCCGTTCAACCACGCGACATTGCAATAATAATTCGTTGAAATGTTTCTGGCCTGTCTTTTTCCCTGAAAGTTCAAGAAGGAACTCTCTGTTAAACAATGTTTTTCTGATCTACCAGCTCTATTCTCCTCACCACAAATACACTTAGTGAAGAGCGACAAAGTTCTTCTACACCTTTTCCTGCTTTAGAAATTATATCAAAGGGGGGGGGAGAATTTCAGCATTTTCATAAGTGGGTTATGGTGTTCCTGCATTGGCTTAATTCCAGGGCAATCGTGTTTGAATTCACTTGCTCTTTTTTGTAGTTTTCAAATTAGCAATTTGCAATTTTCATGGACTTGAAAGCATTAAAAGGAAACTCTCCTATTGGATGGTGGGTTGTGTTTTTTTTTTTTTTTTGCTATAACTACTGCTTCTCCTTTTTTCTGAACACATTCAGAGAACCATCTAGGGACATGGAGAAAAGAGTAAGATGATGGATCTATTCTTTTATGTCTTCTGGCTTTTTCAGGTATGATTGAATACAAAGCTTTTTTAATCTGAGTCAAAGGTAGATTTGGAATGGCTTTTTTACAATTTCTCCTCTGCTTTCAGAAAGGGTTTTATAATCGTCTATCAGTCCAAGACTGATTGACTAGTTTACATTTCACTGTTCCTCCTGGAAATAGGCATATAATATTGTAAATTCTAGTTTGATTTACTGTGAATTAGATTGTTGAGCAATACTGATTTATCTAAATTATCCAGAGAGTTTCTTTGGATGAATATTAACATGAACTGGGATATTCCTAAACCTAGTCCCAAAACATTCTGAAAAAATATTTAACAAAATGTGTGCTACAGATAAGATTTAAGTATTCTTGAGCCTCTCACAACTGCTGCATGAGATGTTTTGTCCCAAAGTATTTGTTATAATTGAATATTATCTTGATAATAGCATATAGCTATTGAGACTAGAAGCTCCAGATTACCTTACCTTTTGTGGCATAATCTCTATTTAAAGCTAAATGAAGTAAGTTCATTTATTGAAATATATTCAGTGATTTTTTTTTCTATTTTAACACAATCACTATTCAACAAATTCTTCATCTTCCTTTTTAGCAAATTTCCTTTCTTCTTCATCAAGAAAGAATATTAAGACATCTACATAGCACCAGGAACATAGAAACTAAAGTTAGCATAGATATAAAAACTGGGTGCCACAGAGCTTCTGTCATTGCCAGGTACATTCCAGTACTTTGTTGATCCTGGTAAGTTTGCAAGCACATATGATAATGGCAGGAGAAATTACTGGTATAAGCAATTAACTATATTATTTGAATACCACTTGAAAATGATATGAGATTTCAATTTCTAGCATGAATTTGTATCTATTTAGTTGACTCTTCAGCTAAATGCAGCTCATTGGCCATGAATAATACTTCTCTGGAGGCTCAACAAATCTCCTGATTTTCCTTCTTCTGCCTGGGATGTGAAAGTTTGCCATACTGCACATGGTGGTGTATCAGGCTAACTATAACCTATTAACCATGTGTTGCAGTCAAACAGATGTTGCTGTTAAAAATTTAAGGATTTTTAATCCCTCCCTTTCTCCACCCTTTATTTTCAGATGCATAACAGAAAATATTTGTCCAAATTTAAAGGGCATGCCAAAAGTTGTTTTTATCTTTGCAGCACATGCTGGAGTAGCCATATAGCCATACCACCTCTTTGGATACACTCAACCTAATCTATGTTGCCACATTTCCAATTTTAAATATTTCTCAGTTGTGTTGTGACAGGTGTATGCATTTCTCATGAGTTTTATTTGAACTGAGGGCATATTTTAAATTTGGGGGGGTTTATATTTTTGAGCCTATTTTTATATTTCAGACTAACTAAATTTTCCCAAACTGACCACGATATCAATGTAGGTGAAATTTCCAATCATTGTGCATTATTTTGTTTTCTGCTTCAGTTTTATTTTTTTAAAAAAAATCTGTTTTGCTCCTGTTCAAGGGAAGGAATAAAAAATGATTTTGGTATAATGCCATAACATAGAGGAAGTTGATACAAATAATTTTCCCACTGACGATGTAGAAATCAATTGATCTGTACTTTCTCTCCCATAAATAAGATTAAGAGTTTTATGAGGGAGACCCAGTTTCCAGAAATTATGTAAAAGTAAGCAAGTTAATTCTTTCCATTAAATATCTTTCCATTTTTGTTTTTTATTATTCTTAATGAAATAGTTTTATTAATCTTATAAGATTTAACTTCTGACATAAAATCATAAAAATTGTTTCAAATGTAATTCTTTCCCAAACAAAAATATTTGTACTTATGCTTAATTTCACTAAAAATGTAGCAGATAAAAAAATGATTCAGGTCCCTTTTACATAGCTACTTCTAGTTCCTGATTTGTCTCATAATGTAGGTGTTATGTATGCAGGAACCTGCATAGCAACAGCCACCAGGGGGCGTTGACCTGGACGGTTTTTGGCAGGAAACCTAGTTCGGCGGGAAACCTAGGGCCAACCTCATTGGCTGCACCCTTACCTGGCCGGGTATTTAAGGAGGCCAGGTAACCCTCACTCCTCAGTTCACTTCCCCCTTCCAATAAAGAGCTGAACTCACACACCGGCTGGCGTCTCTTCCTTGCGTTGGACCCACTACACAATACTGGCGACGAAGGTGGGATTGCTGCCGACCAAAAGCTGAAGTCACTGGGGAAACGCTCAGCGAGCTGAAGGGAAAGGCATTTTCCTTCTTCCCCCCCATGACCGCCAGCCGACCCGGCAACGCCAAGCGCCACATCTGCAAACAAGAACGCAACCGCTGCCATGGCTAGAGCCGGACAACCCCGCGAATTCGAGACCTGCCACCCCGAGACCTGGACCCGCAACCTGGCTCATGTTGAACTGTACGCAGTTCAACCAGATATCGGAGGACGGTGCAAAGGCGGCCGCCCTGCTTTGCCTCGGGGGGCCAGCGTTGCTGGAAGTTGCCACGAATCTGTTCCCCCAGGAGGCCATCAACACCGTCACGTACCGAGACCTCGTGGCCAGGCTCAACGCCCACTTCAAGCCCCGGCACTCCAAGGTGGCCACGCGGTCACAATTCAAGAAAAGGGACCAGCGCCCCAACAAGACCGGTGCCAACTTCCTTGCCGCCCTGCGGGAAGCTGCCGTCGCTTGCAGGTTCACGAATTTGGAGGAGCGGCTACGGGACCGGCTGATCTGCGGCCTACGAGGTCCCTCTCCAGGAAGCCGAGGATGCCATCCTAGCCCACGAAGCGGCCTGCGGGGCCGTCCAAGCCTGCCAGGGAACCCGGTCCGGCAACCAGGCGACCAGCATCCACCGGCAAGGGGCCACAGAGGAGGACGACCTAAGCATCAACCTCCTCCAGCGGAAGTTGACCCCCGACCAGCGAGCCAGATGCCCAGACAGGCCCAGGCCTTCTAGTAATGCCGCCGTTCCTCAGAGGTGCGCAGGGTGTGGTGGGAACCACATGCGCAGCCTCTGCAAGTTTCGGTCTGCCACGTGTTGGGCCTGCAAGAAAACAGGCCACATAGCAGTGGTCTGCTGTAGCCACTGCCCCCGGAAGGAGATCCACGAGCTGCAGCTGGAGGAACCACCATTCGAAGGTACTGGGGCCCCCACCAAAATGAAAATTGGCTATGTCGAGAGCCGACAGGCCATTAACCACACAGGTAGCCGCCGGCTGCTCAAACCCAAAATTAGATTAGCAATCCGTTTGCAAGGCGTCCCTTGCAGCATGGAGCTTGACTCCAGATCAGTGGTCTCGATTATTTCAGACGAGACCCTTAATCACATAATTAGCCAGAGCAAGCAACGGATTAAATTACGGCCTACTAAATTAACCCTGACCGATTTTCAGAATTCGCCGGTCAAGGTGAAGGGGGAGGCCACCATTTCAGTGGGGTTTAAGGGTCGCGAAGGGCGCCTGGACATTGTAGTGGTAGAGGGCCACAGAGCCAACCTGGTCGGGCTGGACTGATTTGAGGCCCTGGGAATCACAGTATCTGGGATCCATCAGATCCAGGGGGACTCCGTTGAGGCCATTTGCCGGGAGTTCGCCCACGTCTTCGACGGGTCATTGGGCCAGTACACTCGAACGGGTCATTGGGCAAGTACACTCGACGGGTCATTGGGCAAGCTTAACTCGAACGTTTCCCCCATTAGGGTCCGGCCGCGGTGAGTCCCTTTCGCACGCAAACACAAAATCGAGCGTGAACTAGACAAGCTGGTGGCCCAGGGAATCTTAGAGCCCGTAGATGGAGGGGAGTGGAAAACCCCTATCGTAACCCCCCTCAAATCCAACAGGGAAATAAGGGTCTGCGCCGACTATAAGTGTTTGGTAAACTGCGCCCTAAACCCACACGCTTACCCGGTTCCTGCGGTCAGCCACGTTCTCGCTTCCCTCCAAGGCGGCGCCATCTTTGCAAGGTTCGATCTTGCGCAGGCATACCAGCAACTCACGGTCACTAGGGAAACAGCTGACATCCAAACCATAGTAACACACAGGGGGGCGTTCCAGGTGAACAGACTGCAGTTTGGAGTCAGTGTTGCTCCCGGCATTTTCCAGGAGGTTATGGAAAAGACACTCAAGGGCATTCCAGTAGTCTGCCCCTATTTTGATGACATCCTGATCGCAGGAGCATCAGCAGAGGAACTGGCAGGTAGGCTCAGGGAAGTGCTGTCAAGGCTGCGCACAGCTGGTCTCAAACTCAAAAAGGAAAAATGCAGCATAGGCGTCCCTTCCACAGAATTCTTGGGGTTCAGAGTAGACGCCAGGGGAATCCACCCCACAGAATCCAAGGTGGGGCCATCAAACTAGCACCCACACCCAAGATCAAAGCAGAGCTTCAGGCATTCCTGGGTCTGCTGAATTTCCATCATGCATTCCTCCCACACAAGGCAGCCATCGCTGAACCACTCCACAGGCTGCTAGACAAGCAGGCAACATGGGCCTGGATGGCCACCCATGACCAGAGTTTCAAGGCCTTGAAAGCATTGCTGTCGGACAAGTCCACAGTAACCCATTTCATCGAGTCCAAGCCCATTTGCATCACCTGCGATGCATCCCCTTACAGTGTGGGCGCTGTTCTCAGTCACCTTGAGCCCAAAGGGGCACAAATCCCCATAGCTTACTATTCTAGGACACTGTCTGGAGCAGAAAGAAACTATGCCCAAATTGACAAAGAAGCCCTGGCAATCGTGGCAGGAATCAAGAAATTCCACGATTGCTTATATGGCAGGGAGTTCACTGTCTTCACGGACCACAAACCACTCCTGGGCCTGTTCACAACAGACAGGCAGACCCCCCAAATTCTGTCCCCCAGGATGCTCCGGTGGTCCATCTTCCTTGTAGCCTACAATTGCAAGCTGGTGCAAAAGCCAGGGAAGGAGATGGGCCACGCAGACGGTCTAAGTAGGCTCCCTTTAGACACACATGATCTAGACCCAGCACCAGCCACACAGATCCTAGCCCTGCAGGAACTACCCGAGTGTCCAGTTCTTGCCAAGGACATTGCCAGCCACACAGCCACAGACAACATCATGGGCAGGGTGCACTCATGGGTTTGCACAGGGTGGCAGGACAAATCCCTGGGACCAGAGTTTCAGGCCTATTTTATTAGACACAACGAAATCTCCACACACAAGGGGTGCCTCCTTTGGGGTAGCAGGGTCATCATTCCACCCGCACTACGCGCCAGGGTATTGGATTCCTTACACGAAGGGCACCCGGGGGTGGTCAGGATGAAGGCACTGGCTAGGAGCTACCTTTGGTGGCCCGGGTTGGACAAGGAAGTTGAGGATCGGGTCAAGGCCTGTTACATGTGCCAGAGATCCAGGCCAGAAATGCCACACGCACCAGTACACCGGTGGGAGGACACACACACGCCATGGTCCCGCATTCACATTGACTATGTGGGGCCATTCCAGGGCCAACTATTTTTAGTAGTGGTGGACAGTCACTCCAAGTGGTTAGAGGTAGTTCCTGTCCCCAACATGACCTCGGGGAGGACAATCCAGGTGCTCAGAGCTCTCTTTGCCACACATGGCCTCCCCGACGTAATTGTGTCTGATAATGGCCCTCAGTTTACCGCTGCTGATTTCCAGGCGTCCTTGAAGGCGAACTGGATTAGGCACGCCACCTCCGTGCCTTTCCATCCATCAACCAACGGGCAGGCCAAACGAATGGTAAGGATGACCAAAGACACACTCTGGCGCATCATCAGCAGGGACTGGCATCACAGACTGGCGAAATTCTTACTAGCCCAACACACAACACCATGTGTGGCTACCAGGAAGAGCCAGCAGAACTGTGATGGGGACGGCGCCTCATCACAAAGCTGGACCGCCTACACCCAGACCGGGTAGCAGCCGAGACCGGAAGGCCAGCATCACCATCATCACCATCACCACCAGCATCACTATCATCACCATTGCCATCATCACCCACACACAGCATTCTCAACCTGGGGGACCTGGTCTGGGCAAGGAACTACGGGAATGGACATCCATGGGTTCAGGGGACAGTGGTTGAGAAAACAGGAACCCTCTCATACATTGTGGGGCTGGAGGGGGACAGATGCATAAGGCGACACATCGATCATCTCAGAGGAAGGGTCCCTGAGCACATCACACACATCCCTGAGCGCATCACACACATCCCTGAACTCAATGCACACGCCCAACAGAAGGACCACACTCCAAGAGAGGTCAACCCAGCCGAGGACGTCACAGAGCAGGGACCAGAGGAGGAGGACTTCCTGATTCCGGCTCCTTGAAGCCCTGCACAAAGGCCTCAAGAACCCACAGTCTAAGCCCAGGGCCCTACCACACCCAGACGATCCACCCGACCACACAGGACACCTGCCTACCTTTCGGACTATGTGTGCAAGTGACCCACACACAGGACATCATTGTTTTTTTATATATAGTCATAGTTATAGTAGTTGCAAGTTGTTGTTGTTATGTGGTTCTTCTCTAAGGGGGGAGGGGTGTTATGTATGCAGGCACCTGCATAGCAACAGCCACCAGGGGGCATTGACCTGGACGGTTTTCGGCGGGAAACCTAGTTCGGCGGGAAACCTAGGGCCAACCTCATTGACTGCACGCTTACCTGGCTGGGTATTTAAGGAGGCCAGGTAACCCTCACTCCTCAGTTCACTTCCCCCTTCCAATAAAGAGCTGAACTCACACACCGGCTGGCGTCTCTTCCTTGCGTCGGACCCACTACACAATAGTAGTAAATTAGATTTAGTGCATGAAAAGAACAAATGAAATAAAACAAAGCTTTTATGAAAATGAAATGAAAATGTTTGCAACTCCCCACCCCAAAAAATATATGTTTGAACTCCTTTTATTTTCCATATGCAAGAATATTTTTTTAAATAGAATGCCAGTGGGTAAAGGTCTTTTGCCATGTTGGTAGATTGCTCAAAATCAGATGAAACTTGAGTATACATGCGTATAAAAGCTATTTTTAGAGAAGAACTGAGGTACATATAGGATAATCTTGTGATGCCTTCACTTTCCTTTCCTCTAATGTCCTTGTATAATTCTAGCTTTTCCTCTTCACAGCAGCACTGCTGAATGCTAATGAGATAAAAGGCCATATAAAGTTAAGAACTAATGAGCAAATATTGTCCAATTCTTCCTGGCTATTCTTGATTAGCATTCATTATCTGCTAGTGATACCCTTTCCTGCTTCCCTAATTTTAATGAATGACTACAGTAAGAGCTACTGAATATTTATCACTTTGGCAGCATACTAAAATCACAACATAAATATTCTGAATATTCCTGATTAATCTTTCTGCCCAACTCCAAATTACTGGGGAGAGCGGAAAGGCTGATTGGATGTCCTAAACTACATGATTGACAATGGTAACATACCTATGAAAATAGTGGTATACTATAAAACATCATTAGGGATGTTCTAATATAATGATGATGGCAGATTGCAGTGGAGATCACCAAAGAAAAGAAGGCAATTTTTTAAAAAACTGGGGAAGCAAGGTAGATTCCATAGGTTTAAAGACTGCAAGAAGTTTTCTGCTTTTTTCAAGAAAACTAAAATTATGTTACTCAGAACTAGCAGATGGTTCCAACCAGCAGGCTAAGTGTATATTAGTTTCTGACACTGGGAGAAAATTGATATGCATAATTTCATTTTCAAAGGGGTAAATCTAACACAAAGTTCTTTCTGATCTACTCAGGCATTTGAAGCTGATATCAAAACAATATTCATTTGTTACCCTAAGGCAGTAAAGCAATTGCATTCTCAGAAGGTTGGTTGATTATGGCCAATTGTTGATTGAAATTTGGGGAAAAGGTAGGATACAACTGAGAAGCTGCAGCTTATCCCTGAAGCTGGCTGAACAAACTTCTTTTGCTCACCCAGCTGGGTTGAAACAACTTATTTTTGACAGGTGCATAGAATATCATTAGTTCATTTCATTTTTGCTGTCAAGCTGAGAACATTGGCTTTGTGTCTGAGCTGTTTACATTTCATGACAATTTTGCTGTGCTAAATTAAAGCCATACTAGTGATGAACAGAGCAGCATTGGAAATGATCTTTATTTTCTGAAGTTTCTTGTGAGCCTAATAATATTGTTCTCTCTCCTAGCAAGCAACTACAGTAAATGTGATCCAAGATATAATTTGATTAACAGGCACCTGAATCCTAAATGTGATGTTTTACATATCTCTTTTAAATCATATCTGAGAGTCCTATTTTGCTATTCTTGTTGATATAAATATGCCATATTACTTCTATTGGAGAAAAAGTTGAGACTTCCATTTTATATATAAGCACTTAACCATCTCCACTATATTTATTGTCAGTGTGTTCCTGCAAAGTACAACACTGTGTTCCCATAACCATCCCAGACAGGTCCAGGCATAACTCCAAGGATTTATATGGAGACTTTGCCATAATGATTATATCCTCTTTTCCAGTAACTATGTAGTTGACCCTGCTTTGGCACATTGATAAGGATTTTGTCATCGTTTGTGCTTTGCAGTTAGTCCTGGGGTGGGGATAAGACTTCCTGCAAATAATTTCCTCCTTTTCCAATTCTGCATTCTTGTAGGTAATTGAAGAAAAAGCATATTTTGTATCCTCTCTGTACATTCTCTATCATCTTTATATCCATCTTCCATACAATCATTCCTTCCCCATTGATGACAGAAAGAACATAGGAAATAGAACGTCAAATAGAACATTCCAAGCCATAGCTATAGAGATTCTTCTCCCTAACAAATTTATATGCAGCTTCATCTTCTGGAGTCTTAGGCTTTTATTTCACATCCTGCAAAGACTAAATGAAGTGTTTCTCAAATTACAAAGACATCAGGAGATGGAAGTTTTAGCCATATGTGAGAAGGCTGCAGTTGGTCATCTTAATGTAGATATTCACAGAAATGGCTAACAGAATAATCCTATGCCTCAATACAAATAAGAAAAATCTTGAAGGAATATATTTTACAACCTGCTATAGTTGTACCCTCAAGTAGAGCTGTTATCTAGCTATCTATTTATGGTTTTAAAATTAATCTTGTTAAGTAAATACAATTCAGATTTATTCAAATCATATCTCTCAGAGTTAAACAGAATTCTTATCCCAGCTCAATTAACTCATGAAATATTCAGATTCTGGATTCCCCTGAACTAGATGAAAATTGCAGTTAGTCAATAATACTGTTATTTTATGCTTCAGTCAAAAAGAGAGAAGTCTACATTATAGAACTAATATTGGACTCTACAATTTCTTTTCATTTTTCTGAAAATTGTCTTCCCTTGCCAAAGAATCCCACTTTTTCTTCCTCAATTTCAAATTGCCTTTGAATTGCTTTCAAACTTTTTTTCATGGTATTTTTTTTGGCTTATATAAGGCTGATAGAACTTGTTTATTTATTTAGTGCATGGCAATGTTATATTAGCCAGGAGACTACAATGCTAATGCAAAGTAATGGTTTGGCTGCCTAAGACTGACACTGTTTGATTCATGCTTGCACGTTTCCCAGGGTAAGCCACAGGGGGCAACTAGTATCAGAATCAGCACCAGCAGGATACTAACCATCTGCACAAAGCAGCTCATTCCCCCCCCCCCCACCTCCACTGAATTGCTTTCAAACTGCTAGGTGGCCATAAGATGAGGCAAGTGATAGGATTTCATGCTACCGTGCAGTGCTAGGATTCAAACTGCTGGAGCAAAGACCATCTTCAGATTCATAAGCTACTGAGCCTCTGGTTGATTGAAGATGCTGCTAGTGTCTTTTTCTGTTATTCTGAGCATCTACAGAAGGAGCAAGAGGAGAACAAGTGATCACACACATCATGGCATTATCATGCAAAAGAAGTAAATTATGTTATTAGTCATATTTGTCTAATTGGATCATCAGGGCCTCTATTGGATACTCATAAATGTAATACTCTATCTCTCTGTTGCCCATCTATCTGTGTGGTTTCTAAATCACAATAAATTGCCTTCATAATGTCATTCCAGTTCTCAAACTATTTTTATTTATTTCACAATGCATCGGGGGAAAGTCCATGACTGAAACTACAAAAGGAAGAATTGTAGTTTAACAATGCTGACTTTCATACATTGCAAGATAATATCCATTACTGCAATGTTTTCTCTCCCATTAAATTTAAATATTAATAAGCTCTCTCACTAACTGGAAATTAAGTCTGTTGTGCCTTACAATTTGTTTAAAGGGTGGGGGGGGGGAAACTGCCACTATTACCAAACTGCTGTTTTAAAAATTATTTCTTAGCTGTTTCAGGATTGTTAAGTTCATTCACTTGTGCCATCTTTCCTTCTTCTGTTTTATAAAGTATAACTCCAAATGTCTTGCAGTATTTTAAAAAAGATGAATAAATTTATAAACTATGGAAAGTGGGGGGCTTGATTGCTGGAGATTGAATTCATTAAGCTTTAATGTTAACAATGCTCTTAATTCTAATTACCCATTCATAAAGTTTATTGTCTTGGCAGAAAATCCAGATCCCCTTCACTGCTGGTTCATCAAATTAATTTACTGTTTCAGAAGGAAAGAAATGCAACAAAATTTAACAAACCTAATTCTAAAAGACTTGAAACCAAAGACAATATCAGTGGGAAATTAACAATGCCCTATTGCTCCATTTCAGAAATAGTGTATAGAAAGATTAATCTATTTATTAATCAAATATACGTATTAAAACCTGTGTGGAGAATGCAGAGATTTGTGCAGAATAAAGATGTATTAAATTTGACATTCAATATACATGTACAACAGAGCTTAAAAATCACAATGCTAGCCTGAGTTCTCTCATCTTTATAATGTTTAATATAAAAGATAATCCCCAGGTTTTATTACATTCATAGACCTTCATAGGGGTAGGAGAAGCAAGTGATAAAATGTGCATCACTTGCTTCACAGTCAAATCCTATGACTTCTGCCCAGGATAGAAGTCAGGAGGGAAGTATGAAAAATAGTAGAATTTGCATTCTGACAAAATCACATAAACATCATTTTTTCCGATCATGTAGTTAGCTGCAGATAGCTATGATAATGGTCTTGCTTGCCTATGTATGCCAGTAGCAACAAATGTGTAGAGTTGGATAAACATACAGTATTACTATGTCATGTCAGTTCCTTATAAATCCCTTCCTATTGATAAATCTCTGCCAATAAAAGTTACAAATATACCCCTATAAATGACAATCACAGTATTAGATCTTGCTCAAAGTTGCTATAGTCAGTTAATTCCTATTAAAATAATTGAGACATCAGTAAGTCAGTAAGGTTGAATTTTCAGATAAATTTCTGTATGAAAATGTGATTATTTTTGGATCTAATTTAGGTAGTCCTCAACATATGGCCATTTGTTCCGCAACTGCTTGAACCAAGAAATATACAATCTATACTTGGAAGTTATGGCCACTGCAATGTGATGACAATGAGTGATTAGTTCTTGGAAATCTGCCTATTTCACACATCATATCACACTAGATCCAAGAGGTTTTGAGCCTCCTTCCTATCCCGCCATGCCTTACTCCATCTATCTCTTCTAAAGATTGATTTTCCAAAAGAGCGTCCAGCCAATGCAATGCACAGGATTCCTACAGAAGTCATCTCTTGCCCCCATGCCAGAAGCAGACACAATTCTCACAATCTCTCACAAGGGCACAATTTTTCAAATTGCACGATTTGGAACATCACAAGAATGGTGGCCCTTTCCATGATGGTGTGAAGAGGCCCCTGAAGGAAAACCTCATTTTGCAAAGATCGAACAGGTGATCTTTAGAAAAGATAGGTGGAGCAAGACATAAAAGGATGGGGAAGAGGTCCAAGGTTATAGAACCAGTCAGGAGGAAACCAAGACCTGTGGGAACCAGTGGGGCAGGAAGTTGCCTCAGGGGGTGGGGAAACCCTAGGAGTCCTGACATAGGCCATGTGTGAGTTGGGGAAGTACCAAAGTGCAGGCCTCCCTCACTCCCTAAGGCTCCACTTAATGACTGGTCACTTAACAACAGAGAGGAATGGGATTGTTGTGATCACTGACTCAACACTTTAATTCCAGGCTCAGTTATGATCAGTTTGCCCAAGAAAACTGCAGTTGAGTGCCTGAATGACTACAGACCTGTTGCATTAACGTCTGTACTCATGAAATGCTTTGAAAGATTGGCTCTCCAACATCTCAGGACATGCCTCCCACTGGATTTTGATAAACATCAATTTGCCTATAGGGGGAATAGGTCGACAGACGATGCCATAGCTACTGCTTTACACTCTGTAGCAAGTCATCTTGAGAAACCTGGAAGTTATATCAGGATGCTTTTTGTTGATTATAGCTCAGCTTTCAACACCATTTTGCCGAGCATTCTCATCGAGAAGCTGACTGACTTGAAATTCTCCCCCGCCATCTGCGATTGGATTCAAGACTTTCTTAGGGACTGGTTACAAACAGTGAGGGTCAGGTCTGCTTTGTCCACCCCCCTGAAGCTTTGCACCGGCTCGCCATAGGGCTGCATGCTTAGCCACTACCTGTACTCTTTGTACACATATGACTGTGTATCATCTGACCCATCCACTGCGATATTTAAGTTCGCAGATGATACGACCGTGGTTGGTCTTATTACAGGTGGGGATGAGACAGCATACAGGGCGGAGGTACAAAAACTATCCATATGGTGTTGTAACAGCAACTTGCACCTGAACATCGGCAAGATGAAAGAGATGGTGTTAGACTTCTGGAGGAAAAAGGAGAAACCTACCCCACTTTACATTGGGGAGGATTGGGTGGAGAGAGTTTCCTCCTTTAAATTTCGGGAGTCTACCTCTGCAAAGATCTGACCTGGAAAGTTATTACAACCCAGGTGGCTAGAAAGGCCCAACAGAGGCTTCACTTTCTTAGGGTCTTGCGGAAGAACAGGGTAGAACAATGGCTAATGACCCTCTTTTACCGGTCTACTATAGAGAGCGTCCTCTCGTATGGTATTGTGGTTTGGTATGCTGGTCTGACAGCCACGGATAGGAAAGTATTACAGAGGATGGTGAACATAGCACAAGACATTGTGGGCTGTCCCCTGACAACACTGGATGACATCGCCAGGGCTCACTGCCTTGGAAGAGTGAGGAAAATTCTCAGGGATGACTTACACCCTGGATGGTATCTCTTTACTCTCCTACCATCCGGTAGGATATATAGGAGTATAGCCAGCCGCACCAACAGGCTGAAAAACAGCTTTTATCCATGGGTTGTTAGGCTTTTGAATGGAAAATAATTTTTTATAAACTTTATGCAGAATTGACTTGCGAGGCAGGTGTGTTCCGCAATTAGTTCACATGGTGTAATAAGATAGAGGGTTTGTTGTCATTGTGAGTAGGGGGGTGGGGGCACGAAGGGAGGCTCAGCCAATCTCAATGTATACATGGTTGTACTTTGACAATAAAGGTTCATTCATTCATTCATAAGTTGAAAACTACCTATATTGTGCTTTCCATTGTAAAGTTATAGTAGAGTCCCTATTCATTCCATTGATGATCAGAATAAAAGCCAGTGTATGTATTTTAAATGTTATTAATTGAAAAATATCAAAGAGTTTGTGCCTGGTTCCAATCACAAGATGAACTTTAGGCTTTAGAAAATTTCAAGGGAGAAATAATTTGTGCTTACTTTCCTCCCTGAATTAATTTTATATAATTCATCTGTATTGGTGCATATATCTACCTTCAGTTAGTGTTCAACATTTCCTTGTAAATTTCATTCTTTCTACTTGTTTTTGCTATAAATTGTTAGGCCTTTAATTTCCCAGAATATGTTCTGCCCTACCTTATGTCATACTGACAGTTTAATTAGCTATTAATTCTGAAAGTGAATTAGTATCCAATGGGATGTGAATAGGGGTTGTAGTTGATCTCTGCATGTATGTGATTGGATAATTGCCCAATATCTGCTCTTGAAAGAATGATGATTACCTTGCTGTAATCTGCAGGTCTCTGAAAACCTTATGGCTAGGTTAATATTGAAAAGTCTAATTCTGTGAGCAGATAATTGATAATAGATCATTTCTTCAAACTTCCTGTTGATTTCCCCACTGAGTTTTTTTCTGAGAAGCTGGCAGGAAGCTTTGAAAACTTTCCTTCCTTCCTTCCTTCCTTCCTTCCTTCCTTCCTTCCTTCCTTCCTTCCGGTGATTTAACAATCCTGATTTGAATTCCATCATTGTGAAGTATACTGATTTTCGGTTCTATTCTGTCTTGAGTATCCATGAAGTAAATTTGGCTTTTTGGTTGAGGTCTAGCATTAAATGTCCAATGTAATAATGGATTTGCCCTTGAATAATTATCATAGATCCATGTCTTGTTGTAAGAACTGCTTTGGCAACAAATGGTGTTATTTGGAAAAGGCAGTTGTCCTTCTTGAACTCATATGCAATAGGTTTGCCTTTGCTATAAAAATTGAGGAGTTCCTTGGGTAGAGGCTGTCTATCCTGACTTTTCTTCATACAGCAGAAATTAGAAATTTCCCCAGAGAAAGGAATGTACAACAATGAGAGCAGACTTTGGCCATAGCACCAACATCAGCAGAAATATTATATTGTATAAGCTATGCATTTTGACTTGCCCTTTCTCTAATGAGGTCTTGTTGGAGATGGGTATTGTCATGTTGAGAATAGAGTCAGTTTTAAGCTTGATTGAAAACCAAAGCAGATGGAGGCTTTCATTTATAGCCCTTGTCACTCTACCCTGACATGTTTTTGCTGTTTTGGTGGTAGTTTATTAGAGTAGAATTGGTTGCTTTAAAACAAATAAACAAAAAAAAAGAACCAATTGTATAGAAACATTTTCATACATCATAATTACTGGCAGGCAGTAGACTGTGTAATTAATGTTAGGTAAAGAAGAATGTTTTGAATACAATCAATAGTGATTTTCCTTGGTAGTCTTTTTTGCTGTGGAGCAAAGGTCTGACCTTTTAAATGTAATAGAAAAAAATTCAAACGTGCTTGCTTGCTCTCATTTTCTTGTGGGCTTATAGATTTTATTCATGCTTTTTATTAGCTGTACTAATAACTGCATTTTAATTGTTAGTTTTATATAGCTGTGTCCTGTTCCTTTTGTAAATTATATGTCATGGTTTTACTGAAAAAAAAAGCTGATATCTTTATGAAAGAAAACAAAATAACTGAAAGATAGCACAAAAGAGATAGGTGGTTGAGTCCATTGTGAAGAAGAGTCTGTAACTAAGAGTCCTATGAATCCTCACTTAACAGTAATGCTCATGGCATTCAGTAGGAAGCTCTTTTCAGTCTGCTGAATTCCAACCAAGGTTATAAACCATTTGTGTCATTTCTCAGCTATGAAATGCACTATTGCTATTTTCCCACAAATATTTTTCCCTTTCACCAAAAATTATTATGCACAAAATTATTAATAATGAATACGTAATAAAATACAGAAGAATGTTACATAACATAAACATCATGATTTAATTATATGACAGCACCGTGTAAAATCACAAATATGAAATTTTAAAAGTAACAATTGAATGAAATTATTAGACCTGGATTAGTCTCACCCTGTATGAAGAGGCTATAACAGATGACATATGAGTTGTTGATCGAATAAGAGCAAGAAGCGACCATATGTGCTGTCAATCGTGCACTTTTATGATTGTCCCTTTTTGTTATCTTGACAATAGGAAAAAATTAAGCAATTGGAAACAAGAATGGTCTGGGAATATCTAGATGTGATTTTATTAAAATAAATAAATAAATCAAATGCTTTGGAATTTGCACAGTTGTGGCAATCTTCTATTTATTAAAGCAGCCAAACACTTTTTTCAGGTTTCTGTGATATCCCGAAAAATGTGGCTATTTTTAAATACCACTACAATTTATTCTTTATCCTTCAATCCTAGTGAGTTGTCTGAACTGCTCAAAAGAAAGTGGGAGCAGAATTATTGGGAAAAAACATTGTGGCATATTCAATGAGTATGTCAAATTGCATCATCCTTCGCTGCTAAATCAATTACTGAATATAATCAGCAATGAATCAAATTCTGAAGTATATATGCAAGCTCATAATATTCTAATTTGTGTCATATTTTGTCTACATTTGGTTAGTGAAGTGCTTCTTGAACTTGAAGTAGTATAAGATTATTTGCAGAAGTCAGATTGTGTACTAGCTCATTCTTGCTTCCTTATTAACATTTTGATTGCAAGATCTGTACCATAAAACTTCAACAAAATAATTATTGAAAAAAAATTAATGAAAAATAAAATTCCATCAAAATGCAACTTGGATAAAAGAAAATTAGCTATATGTTACCAGATTTCAAGAGTATTTTACATATTGCACAGCAGAAAATATGTTTCCCAAAGCTTCCTATTTATACTCACACAGTCATAAGAGAAATTTATATGCAATTCCCATGTTTTACATGGAGCTATTGTATTTACTCCAAAGTGCTAATAATTTTTATTTCAAAGAAATATCCGCCAATTGCAAAAAAATATATTGATTTAAGAACATTTATATGGCTGCCCAACTCATTCTTAATGACTCTGGATATTTACAAAGATAAGAGCCCAATATAAAAAAATATGAAAATCAATAACCTCACAGACAGACATACACACAATGGCAATATCAACCAATCGATGTATATAAGACACCTAATGGCTCTATCCCAATCTGGGTTTCCCAGGTCCAAGTCTTCAGGGCCTTATGAAAGAGTGTCATAGTGGGGACCAATCTTATGTCCATGGAGAATGATGTTCCATAGGGAAGAAACCACATGGAGAAGGCCTGCTAGATGTACCTCATTAGGAGAGGAGACCCATATCATTCCTGCCTTCCTAGTCTGGTGGGTCAGGTAAATGTGACTGGGAAATAATGGTCCTTCAAATAACCTGGTCCCAAGCCAGATAGGGCTTTAAAGGTGCCACTTTTAATTGGACCAGGCAGAAAATTGATAGCAATTGCAGCTCCTACAGGACATATTTGCACATCTAGATGTGCACAAAACCAATCAGGATGGGTGTGAGTGACTGTGAGCAGGGATTAGATGGTGGATTGGGTTGAAGCAGGAGATGGTGGTGGGAGTAGGAAAAGAGAAGTTGGTTACGAGGTAGATTACGGATCTCTATCCTATTTTATCCTCTTCTTGGGGATGACTTATTGCCAGCTCTATCTCTTTGTTCTAAAGGTCTTGATTTACAGTTACTTTTTACCTATTTGCTTGTGTCCATTCTTGTGTCCATTCTCTTCTGGTATAATGAAATCTGTTGAGTACACAGTTACAGTGGGTTTAAGAGAATCTGAACATATCTTGTAAAGCATAGTTTAGCTTTTAGCAACTGAATGTCTTCATCTTAACTCCAAGAAATAATGGCTGTTTTATGTCCAGTCACTGAAGCACTGAATCAGTTTTCCATGATTAGTCATTGTTTCTTTCTTAGTGTTCTGAGTTCTGAGCAAAAACCATCATTTTCTCAGTTTTGCTACTTTGCATCTCTTTACTAATAACATATGGAAATGTATTTAATTTTATCCTTGGTAAAGATGTGCCAAATACATTTAACCATGCTGCTGTGAAATCAAGACAACTATAACCTAACAAGTCCGGATCTACCAAGTTGGGGAAATAATGGATCATATTTATAGGGATACTGTTCGAACATGCATATTATAGAAAGAAGTTAACTGTATGCATTTTTTCTATTTAAATCAGTTGGAGCCTTTAAATATCTGATCATGCCAACCTCATTATGATAACACAGTTAGGTAACTGTACCAGTCAGATCTTTCAGCCCAGCCAACCCCATCTCCAAATAGCATTGGGGAGGAAATGTTAAATAGGCCACCTCAAGCTTCAGAATGAAATAGATAAATCTGATGAATAAATAGATAACTGCCTAGTTTTCTTGGCATGGTAAAAAAGATGTTTCAGACATTATACTTTAATTAATGTTCAGCAGAAGCAGTAAAAGTAAACAGAAAATAACTATTTTAATCAATAGATGTAAATTGCATAAATTTCAACCCAGGATAATGGTAGAAAATTTATCATTATATTGTAACTTTGTTCCTCTGATAGATGCCAACTTACCAGACCAACATCTGATTATATTCCTCATTAACAATTTTTTCTGTGTTTTCATGGAAAAGTAATTCCAGCGATTTGGTATATGACTGTCATGTCTATAAATTATATATATAGGAGTCAATGGTCTTCTAAGATATTTTATGTGTTGTGTTTTCCATTATACGACATGACATAGAAAATCATAATTACTCACATTTCTGAATGGAGTTGCCCACATCAAGTATGTATTATTTTTCATTATGGACAATGACAGTTGCATAGCTCCCAATGCTAGAAAAAGTATTTGTTGTGTCATTCCAGGGACATGAAAGTGATTAGCATTCTTTTTGAAGACCCCAGCAATAGTTTTTAAACATCTACTCAAAAGTAACTGCCTCTGAGTTCTCTATAAGGTAAGTATATATAACATGATAGCAATGAATAGCTCATGAGCTGTATGAGATTCTTAGTTACAAAAAGTATTGTCCAAGGACTGTGCTTTCTTTTTCCAACTATCAGTTGATTCAATGGCCAGTGAGGATTAGAATTACTGGGCAAGATGGGCACACGCGCACATGTGCACACGCACACACACACAAACATCATGGGCTTTTCATAGCAGGTAAAGATTCATTATTTCATCTTTCTAATAACTCTCAGATCAGAAGAAGTGGCTAGGGTATTAGTATATTCTCCTCTGACAATTGATATATTCACATGCAGGGGATGTACGGATGTATGAGTGAACCTTATTTCCACTCCACAATCAATGTGGTTGTCAGATTCAAAATATTTTCCCCTTTGGAATGTATACAGTGTAACAATTCCAAAGTTTTCCAGGCACAATTGGCAACTAGGAATACATTACTACATTGCTATGATATTACATTAAAATGGTTCTCTCCTGTTATGCAGAACTTATTTCCTAATTATTATGAATGATATATCATGCATTTGTAATGCTGCTGGCTATAGCAACTGTAACAGTAGTTAATATCTTCAGATTACAACAATAGCACACATCCAATAGAATGAAACATAAATAGCTGCACAGCATCTGGCCCAGGCATCATCCATATTTACTGGTTAAAGAAACTAACAACACTGCATGAAAATGTAGCAGTACAGTTGCTAGCAGTAGGCTCCCACTCAGACTGGTTAACATAAAGGACAGAAGTGATCATGAAAGATTCTCAAAAGGGAATAGCACAATCCAACAGCTCACCAATAATCTGCCTCCCTACAATATGGAAAGTCCTATCAGGCACCATATCCACCAAGCTCTAGGAGCAACATGGCCAGTACATGATAGCTCAAAAGAGAGGGAACAACACCAAAGGATCAAGCCAACAGTCTTCATAGATATAGCAGTCATGCAAAATTCAAGTAAGTGAATTGAAGTAACACTTAGCCCTGTTTTTTACCCATGCTCTCAACATGGGAAGTTCTGAAATGAAGAAGGGATGTAAAGTACTAGATACAGAGTACAGCATGGGCCACTTCTGCCTTTCTCTTCCCTCAAGCCTTTACATGGTCTAGCTTTAGACCCTAGAGATCATAACTGCTATGAAAAAAGAATGTCACAATTTTGGCTGCATACCTTTTCAAAGTAGTTTATACTCATGATAGCTTTAACAATCAAGTGAATTGGGTTACGTGTGGCATGATACTGATGATGATATGATGATGATGATGATAAGGTGAGTGCTTGTTTTAGTCTGCCTTATTTTAATATTTTAGTCTTTGTTCATTCATTCAAGTGATTTCTAATGATATGTGGCTTTTATCCTTGCTTTATTCCATCACTGTAACCTCTTATCACCCCTTCATGGATTACTGTCTTGCCGTGGCATAACTCAATGAAGCTATGAGCTATGCCATGCAAGGCCACCCAAGATGGACAGGTCATAGCAGAGTTTTCTGACAAAATGTGATTCATTCGAGAAGGCAATGGCAACCCACTCCAGTAACTTTGCCATGAAAACCCCATGGACTGTACCAAAAGGCAAAAATATATCATGTTGGAAGATGAGCCGGTCAGGTCAGAAGGGGTCCAATATGCTACTGGGGAAGAGCAGAGGGCTAGTAGCGAAGCGACTGGGCCAAACTGGGCCAAAGCCAAAAGGAAGCTCAGCTGTGGATGCATCTGGTCGTGAAAGGAAAGTCTGATGCTGCAAAGATCTATTCTCCATAGGAATCTGGAATGTAAGAGCCATGGATCAAGGCAAGTTGGATGTGGTCAAACAAGAGATGACAAGACTGAACATCAACATCTTAGGAATCAGCCAACTAAAATGGACAGGAATGGGTGATTTTTTTTTTATTAAAGAGTTTTACAAAGACAAAATTTTACAATATATCCCCAAATCCCTCCCACCCCAAACCCACCCACTTCCCAGAGCTAAATACAGGATTATAGTTACAATAATCATATTCTAAATAAAAATTATGCATAATATACAATTAACCAAATTCATAATGTGCTTTAACTCCCCTTTAACATAACTACAAACAAAGTACCAATAACAATATCCCACTAAAATCTACTCATAAGCTAAATGGAACTTTTTAGTCCCATATTTGTTCTGAATATAATTTATCCATCTCCTCCAAACTGAAATATATCTTTCCTGTGAATGATCTTTCAAATAAGCAGAAATCTTAGACATTTCTGCAAGATTTGAAACTTTAAACACCCATTCTTCTATAGTGGGCAAACTATGCTTCTTCCAATATTGTCCCACCAGTAACCGTGCTGCTGTTATCATGTTCAACATGAATGGGTGAATTTAATTCAGATGACCATCAGGTATACTACTGCGGGCAAGAATCCCTCAGAAGAAATGGAGTAGACTTCTCTACATGGGGCTGCCCTTGAGGACCACTTGGAGGCTTCAAGTGGTGCAGAATGCAGCCGCGCGAGTTGTGATGGGGGTTTCCCGATACTGCCATGTAACACCTCTACTCCGCGAGCTGCATTGGCTTCCGGTTGCCCTCCGGGTGAGATTCAAGGTGCTGGTGATGACCTATAAAGCCCTAAATGGCTTGGGTCCGGGATATCTGAGGGAACACCTGCTGCCAGCATCAAGTTCCCTTCGTCCAGCGTGCTCACACAGGGAGGGTCTTCTCAGGGTGCCTCCGGTAAAAGACTGCCGGCGGATAACACCCAGGGGAAGGGCCTTCTCTGTGGGTGCGCCTGCCCTCTGGAACCAGCTGCCCGTGGAGCTTAGGACTGCCCCTGACCTTCGTTCATTTCGCCGGGATCTGAAGACCTGGCTCTTTGAGCTCTCCGGCCTGGCTGAGAATTTTTAACTGGGGTTTTTAGTTTTAGGGATGATTTAAAAACAATTTAAAAAGATTAACTTTTGTACTGGTTTGGTTTTAAATACCCTGTAAACCGCCCTGAGTCCTTCGGGAAAGGGCGGTTATATATATCTAATAAAATAAATAAATAAATAGTCAATAAAAAGTAGGAAAAGCAATACTGGGATATAATTCCCAAAATGAGAGAATGATCTCAGTGCAAATCCAAGGCAAACCATTCAGTATCACAGTAGTCCAAATCTATGCCCCAACTACCGGTGCTGAAGAGGATGAAATTGACCGGTTCTATGAAGCCCTACAGCATCTTATAGTACTAACACCAAAAACTGATGTCCTTATCATCATGGGGGATTGGAATGCTGAAGTAGGAAGCCAAAAGATAACCAGAATAACAGACAAGTTTGGCCTTGGAGTACAAAATGAAGCAGGGCACAGGCTGATAGAATTTTGTCAAGAGAATGTGATAGTCATAGCAAACACTCTTTTCCAACAACCCAACAAACAACTCTACACATGGACATCACCAAACAGTCAACAGAGAAATCAGATTGACTATGTGTTTTGCAGCCAAAGATGGAGAAGCTCTATACAGTCGGTAAAAACAAGACCAGGAGATAACTGTGGTTCAGATCATGAGCTTCTCATTGCAAAATTTAGGCTTAAACTGAAGAAAGTAGGAAAAAACACTAGGCCACTCAGGTATGAACTAAATCATATCCCTGATAAATATACAGTAGAGGTGACAAATAGATTTAAGGAATTAGTTGTGATAGACAGAGTGCCTGAAGAACTATGGATGGAGGTTCACAACATTGTACAAGAGGTAGCAACTAAAACCATCCCAAAGAAAAAGAAATGCAAGAAAGCAAAATGGCTGTCTGAGGAAGCTTTGCAAATAGCTGAGGAAAGAAGGGAAGCGAAAGGTAAGGGAGAAAGAGAAAGATACACCCAATTGAATGCACAATTCCAGAGAATAGCTAGAAGAGATAAGAATGCACTCTTAAATGAACAGTGCAAAGAAATAGAAGAAAACAATAGAATAGGGAAGACCAGAGATCTCTTCAAGAAAATTGGAGATATGAAAGGAATGTTTCATGCAAAGATGGGCATGATGAAGGACCAAAATGGCAGGGACCTAACAGAGGCAGAAGAGATTAAGAAGAGGTGGCAAAATTACACAGAAAAACTATACAAGAACAAGCTTAGCGTCCCTGATAACCACGATGAGGTGGTCACTGACCTCAAGACAGACATCCCAGAATGTGAGGTGAAATGGGCTTTAGTAAATCTGAGCAACAACAAAGCTAGTGGAGGTGACAGTATTCCAGCTGTCTTAAATCTTAAAAGACGATGTAGTAAAAATGCTACACTCAATTTGCCAGCAAATTTGGAAAACTCAACAGTGGCCACATTCCAATTCCAAAGAAAGCTAATGCCAAAGAATGTTCAAACTATCACACCATTGCACTCATTTCATATGCTAGTAAACTTATGCTTAAAATCCTACAAGCTAGACTCCAGCAGTATGTGGATTGAGAACTTCCAGAAGTACAGGCAGGATTTTGAAGAGGCAGAGGAACTGGAGATCAAATTGCCAACATACGCTGGATCAGGGAGAAAGCTAGGGAATGCAAGAAAAACATCTACTTCTGCTTCATTGACTATGCTAAAGCCTTTGATTGTGTGGATCACAACAAATTGTGGCAAGTTCTTAGAGAGATGGGAGTACCAGACCATCTTATTTGTCTCTTGAGAAACCTATACGCAGGTCAAGAAGCAACAGTGAGAACTGGACACAGAACCACTGATTGGTTCAAAATTGGGAAAGGAGTCCAGCAAGGCTGTATACTGTCGCCCTGCATATTTAACTTATATGCAGAGCACATCATGAGAAAGGCAGGGCTAGATGAATCAAAAGTTGGAATTAAGATTGCTGGGAGAAATATCAACATAAGATATGCAGATGATACCACTCTAATGGCAGAAAGTGAAGATGAACTAAAGAGCCTCTTGATGTGGGTGAAGAAGGAAAGTGTAAAAATGGGCTTGAAACTCAACATTAAGAAAACCAAGATCATGGTATCCAGCCCTCTCAATTCCTGGCAAATAGATGTGGAAGAAATGGAGGTAGTGACAGATTTTATTTTCCTGGGCTCCAAGATCACTGCAGATGGGGACTGCAGCCAAGAAATTAAAAGACACTTTATCCTGGGGAGGAAAGCCATGGCAAATCTAGACAGCACACTAAAAAGCAGAGACATCACCCTGTCAACAAAAGTGCATATAGTCAAGGCTATGGTTTTCCCAGTTGCAATGTATGGCTGTGAAAGTTGGTCCATAAGAAAGGCTGAGCACCAAAGAATTAGGCCTTTGAACTATGGTGCTGGAGAAGATTCCTGTGAGTCCCTTGGACTGCAAGGCAATCAAACCAGTCAGTCCTAGAGGAGATCAACCCTGACTGCTCTTTAGAAGGCCAGATGTTGAAGATGAAACTCAAATACTTTGGCCACCTAATGAGAAGGAAGGACTCACTGGAGAAGAGCCTAATGCTGGGAAAGGTTGAGGGCAAGAGTAGAATGGGACGACAGAGAATGAGGTGGCTGGATGGAGTCACCGAAGCAGTAGGTGTGAGCTTAAATGGACTCCAGAAGATGACAGAGGACAGGAAGGCCTGGAGGAACGTTGTCCATGGGGTCACGATGGGTTGGACATGACTTCGCAACTAACAACAAACCTCTTATCTCTTTTAATCACTGTAAATTCCTCCCTATCAATGTAGCTGAATACTCTGGTGTATTGTTTTGTCATTTTTTTTATCCTTTGTGGGTTTTAATCTAACTTTACCTCTCCAGTTTACCTCTGTTTCTCCTTGAGTACCTTGTATAAGTATATACCTTGCATATACTTATGATCATTTTCACAACAGAATATGAACTATTACAGTACAGTACAGTACAGTATACCACTACCATTATCCCACCAGAGTGGACAGTTTATTGTGAGAATGTTTTGAAACAACAAAATTTTGTGAAGCAATGCAGTCTTCTCACTTTTCTGAGAAAAGCATGTTTCTCTACTTCAGGTACTCCTTTGACACTGGCAGAATCTGGAGGAGCTACAATAGAGGAGACTGCAAAGCTATATGAGGCACTGTGTCAAAGCAAATTGTTTACTTCATTATTATTCTTTATTTGATAAGGCAAATGGCATTGTTTTTGCAGCAAAAATATACCTTGCACATTATTACTACCACTTACTCTATTGTTAACAGCCAGATGGGCTCTCTTCCTAACATTAATCTTTCAAAATATGATCTGCATGTGTTATTCTCAGTACTATTCAGCATTGCGTTAAAGTAATCTTTCTTTCTGCTCCATCTAACATAAAATCATTTTTTTAAAAAAAAATCCATGCCCTTCCTTCATCCTTGCTTCTGTTTTTATATTTCAGAATCTATCCGCCTGAAATGTCTGTTCTTCCAGTCATCCAAAGGTCACCAGATCTTATTGGTTGAACTTGATGCTTAAAGTGCCTACTAAAGACACTGTCAGCTATTTTATTTATCTCCATCTTTCCTATTTTCTTACTAGCATCAACCCTTTGGTCCTGCGCATCTGGTATAGGTTCATTTCTCTCAAAGAAAGTAATCTTTTTATTTCTGTCAAAGAAACTAATCAGTTTCTTGCGGTTGGGAGCATACACTCTTCTCTTTGGTGAATTATTCATTCTCTAGTCAGATTTTCAACCTAATCGTATCAATGAGTACACCTTAATCCTTTCTGATTAATTTAAAATCCTAAACAGTTTTACAATGTCTATAGGAAAAAAAATCTAGTTTATTTATTTTATTTTATTGCCTTATAATTTAAGAAGCATTCACTTGTCTCCAAATACTGCCACCAAGCATTATATGAGAAGCTTTGTACAATGTTAAGTTTTTCAATCAAACATTATAAAAGTAATCAGGAATATGACTTTTCAGAGAACACGTTTTCAGAAGATTAGATTGAAGCAGTTGGCTTACTGGTAGGATTTGACATGCATGAAGATCTCTTATAAATATAATCTTGCATGACTTGATTTCCTTTGTTACCCATATGTCTATTTTTCTCTTGTTCATTTATTATATTTCATTTGTTATATTAAAATCTGACCTTGGACATTTTCCCCATTCTAGTATCCTCTATCATGATATAAATGATTAAAAGAAAGAATAAGAGGGAGGAGTTGCTGCGATGGTTAGATTCTTCTGTTAATCTGTTTTGACAGATTTTAAAGTCTTTCTATAAATAATACTTTTACACAGATGCAAAAACAATGAAAATCTGAAAGCAAAAAAAAAAAATCTACCAAGACATTTTAATAGTAAATAAACAAATTCATGACCAGCTATGGCTTTTCATGGTTTCTAGTTGATACAGATATGAATTACTTCAAGCACTAGAGATCAAAATAATACTTTTCCATGAGTATACAAAGAATAGTAAATAAACAAATCCATGACAAACTTGAATTTTCCATGGTTTCTATATGTATATTTCCTCCAGTACAGAGGCCATAATCTCATTGACTTCCCCAAAGGTGGTGTGCTAAGTGATGGACGATTCCATTTCTCCCACCAACAAAAAGCTGATTATGCCACCTAGGCTGGTTATTTAGCAACTTATCTTCCTAGATTTGAATGGGAGCACTAGGAATCAGGATGATTCTTGTACAATCGGGTACCCTTCAGAGAAAAGAGATCTTGATGACCACAAGGAGCAATCTTGATGACCTCTTGTAGGAGCAATCGGGGTGGGGGTGGGGGGGGTTGAGTCTTTTATCATTATTTTCCATCACACACACCTGGGTTTTAATTGCACTTTTTAAAGCTTTTCTTACTTTTTGGTTTACACTTTGATCAACTGGTTGAATGTGGATCTATCTATAACCTTTTTCTGGACTTTTATAACCTTTTTTTTCCTCACAATTTGACAACTCTAAACCACTTTCGCTGTAAGGAAGTCAGCGCTGAGAGAACTCACTCTCCAGAGTCCCAAAGGTGCTTTTTCTTTGTTTTTTTGTTGAAAACATTTTGCTTCTCAACCAAAAAGCATCTTCAGTTCTTCAGGGGGGAAAAAGGTGCCTTTTGAAAAAGCACATTTGGGACAACTGTGCCTTGGAGACAATCTCCATAGAAACTGCCCAAAATGAAAGCTATTTGACTGATTTACATCTATACTGGATTTTACTATAAGAATTTTGTTTTTATTGATTTTATTTAATTATTAATCAATTAACTCATATTTTTTTTAAAAAAATCATTTTTTATTTTGGGAATTTTACCTTTACTTGTCTCATACTTTTGGACATTTTGTTATGGTATATCTGCTTCTCTTGCCTCAAAAGGAACAAGAACTGTTTGCCTTCACTACAAAAAGAGATAAAGCTTTCAGGGAAGCTTTTGAAAATGCTCTTTTATCTTACAAATTTTATTCAAAAACCTTAATAAAAAAAACTTGATGGGCCAGCAGTGGTTTCGAATCAATCCCATGATGATACTCAGAGGCAGAGAATAATAATTGGATTAGATTCACAGGCTAATGGACTGGAAGCTGGTTCAATACTGGCAGATGTGAAGAAAAAAGAACCTGGTCTGAGTGTGGCAGTCTTGATGAAAAAAACTGAGAAGGGCATGAATGCAAGAAACTCAAGAGAGGATGAAATTGATGAGTGATGGACTGGATTGATTTGGGGGAATGGATTTATTATGTTTAATCAAACAACAATTGACATGAGTTGCTGTGTTTTTGTCTACAGAGACTTTCTGAACAATGGGTGTTGCAGAGATATTTCAGCAGAGGTTTATGGTTCAGGGGAATCAGATGAAATTATTGGGAAAGTACCCAATTATATAAAAAAAAGTTGTATTATTAAGAAATAAATGAGGGTTTTTCATCTTGGACCATCCAGAGATAATCATGTGATAGATAAGAAGCTGTTGTAGACTTTCTATGAGTTAATTACAATAATAGATTGTTAACAGAGGGTTTGAAGTTTAACTTTGTTGCTGGGTTACCTGTTAACTAACTTTTATCTATATATATAATAGATGGATGTATAACAGGTCAACCTGATCACAAATATATGTAGAAGTTTATATATTTTGTGCCTGATTAAGAAGGGGAGGAAATATTATTGTAATGTATTTATCAGTATTCAGTTATGAGGGATAATTATGTTTGTGTGTGTGTGTGTGTCTGTCTGTCTGTCTGTCTGTCTGTGTGTGTGTGTCTGTGTGTGTTATTTTGCCTTTTTAGTGCACTTTTTTCTTTTTTAAAAAGGTTTTTGTCTAATTGTGTTTTGTTTTTGTAAATTTTCCTTTTTCTTTTTGGAGTTTGCATTTTAACTTTCTGAATAAAATAAAATATAAAAAAAGTTATATGATTGTTCAAAAATGTACTACTGCTATTTCGTAATAAATAAGCTAATACATAACAAGTTTGAACTTTCCATAGTTTCTATATGGAGGTACATTACCTCCACTACTAGAGAGCATAATAATACTTTTTCATAGATGCATGAAAAACAATAATATGATTTGCAAAAACCTGTACTAATACTAGTTAGTAGTAACTAAACAAATCCATAACAAGCTTGATTTCTCGTGGTTTCTATATGGATATATATTACCTCCAATACCAGAGGTCATATTAACTATTGGAAACCCAAACAGGGAGATGTTCTGCCTCATCCTATGTGCTTCCTTCAATTATATGATTAGCTAATATGGCACTGAAATGCTTTATCATGTCTTCAGGCTGTAATATTTATCAGTAAATATACTTTTAAAAAAGATGATGAATTTGATGTAAATCTAGCTCTAGTTCGAGATGTAAAATATCACATCTCTTTTGAGATCCTAATTGTTTTCATTAAATAAAACCAAAGCCAAAATCCTATATTAGTTATCCTATAGCATTAGCTTCAATGAACTCAGTAGAACTTAAATTTGGATAAACATATAGAGGACAGCACTGCCAATCAAGACTAATTTGAACCTAATTCATCTGTCTTCTCTTTTGTTGTTGTTGATGATGATATTGTTTGTTTTCCTTTCCATTTCAAGCATGCTCATTATTAACTACTGAACTGCAAAGTATTATATTTTAAAAAATGATTCAAGACTTGTTTGGATATACAGAAAATAGCTTTTTAAACAGATTAATATATTGTATTCAGCTATAATTTCTGAAATCATGAAATTGAATGTATCCTGCCTTAGATTCCACTGAAATAAAAAGGATTTAAACTTAATAGGATTATTGAACAGAATGGGTCAATAATATGAATGTATATTGTCATGAGAAATAACTCTCACTGGGATCAGTAGGCCTTATTACAGGGAAGACAGATTATACTAGTTCTCAAGCTAGATATAGATATATATAAAATAATGCATTTTATTAAATTGCAATCTTGATATTTCATATGGCTGGGAAATAATCATTTTGCAACAAAACCACTTCCTCCTCCTGTTTAGCATTCTGAAGCTTTTAGCTTAACAATATGGTGAGCTGGATTTTTATTCATAAAAAGGCATTACTGGGTTTTCATTTTCCAGGCAATACTAATGTTATGAAGGTGGGCATGTATTTAGAAGGGGTATGTTCTGGTATTTTAGGTGTCATCTTTCAAAAAATATTAAAATTAAGATTAAAATTAAACAGGAAAATGAATCTGAAGCAACAGCTAGAGTTAACCAAAGCAAACACAACAAACAAAAAACAAAGCATATCTGAAGCTTAGAGAAATATTAGCAAAAAGTTTCCTTTACAAACTGTATACCTTTTTAAGGGAGATGGATGGTTCAGAAATGCAATAAATAATAAAATAAATGCCCCTCTTCTGATATTAACTAGATTGTCAAACAAAAAACAAAAACCGGGATCATAAGATAACATTAACCATTTTTTTCTTGTACTATAAACCTTTTCACATATTTCCACATGAACAGAAGGTGGAGCTATTCCCACACACATTGTGTGTAGTTTCTTCTCTGGTGGCCCAACAATGAAGTTTATAAGATGTGAATTGTAGTGATTTGAGTCCCCCAGGTCATCTAGCAAATTCCAGAGTGATTATGGATATTCCTGAAGAAAATTTAATTGTATAGTTCTTAAAACATAACATCTTAAGTACCTGTAGGAAGAAAAGTCTTCATCATGGTTCCTCCAAGCGGGGAATAAACATGGCAACTGCTTTGGGAAGAAGGTTCTAGTTTATTGCTGAGGAAAGCCAGACAGAAAGATGGATCCAACAGAAAAAGAAGGACTGAGCACATGTGGGTAGTGGTTTTTATACCCCCCTGGACTCTTTTGTCTGGAGTTATTTCCTGTTTCAAGCTTTGTATTTCCTTTGTCACGTATTCTGTCCTGAGCCTAGGTGTGCCCCTCTAGGATTCTTGCTGGTTGTATGTCCTATTATGTCCCCTGCTTCCCTGGGGCTGTGGCTGATGTTGACTCTAGAGATCTTTCTTCATAATTCCAGTTTCCTGACAAGATTATCACCTCTGCATTCCTGCTGACTTGGTTTGTGCTTGGGACAGAGAGACTTGGGGGCAGGGTTGGTTTCTGCTTTTAAAATCCTTTAGGGAAATATATTCTGCCCTTTTAATATTTCCTTCTCTGGGGAGCTGACTTCCCACATACCTATAAATAGAGAAACTGCTATATTAGATTAAAGCACACCTACTTCTAAATGAAGTGTCCTTCAGTGAAAGAAAAATAGTGTTTGGTTTCCATGGGTTAGACTGCAACTCACAAAGTCAGAAGAATCAGATATTCTTATATTTATATTATATTTTTATATTTATTAAATTTTTATACCGCCCTTCTCCCGAAGGACTCAGGGCGGTGTACAGGGCAATAAATATTAAAAACGAAGTACAAAAGTTAAAAAACAATTAAATATTATGCCCAATATATACAGTAATTAAAAACCATGTTAAAACCCCAACCCCTAACCCATCAAACCAGGCCGGATTGCTCAAATAAATAAGTTTTTAGATCCCGCCGGAAGGAGTGAAGGTTGGGGGCCATCCGGAGCTCGACCGGCAAGCGGTTCCACAGGTCTGGCGCGCCCACAGAGAACGCCCTCCTTTTTATCCCTTGTTCTATTCCATGTTAGACATTTGTTGTTTTGTAATCCAACTCTGCCCCAAGAAAGAATCCTCATGCTATCTCTCTCTATAAGCAATGCTTACAGGAGTCAGAATTTACAAGTGCTGTGCCACCAGGCCCCAAACCTGTAGTCAATCCCAAAAGATACTATAGTCAATGGTATCTAAAGCCATTTAGAGGTCAAGAAGAGCAAGAAAGGATGCACTATCCTCATCTGGCTCTCACCAGGAATCGACAAGTGCAACCAATGCTGTCTCCATTTCTTAACCAGGCTTGAAACCTGCAAAGGGTCCAGATAATTAATTCATCCTGGACCTTTTCAAGCTACCATGCAACCACATTTTCCATCACATTCCTTAGAAAGGGTAGGTGAGAAATTTGATGAAAGCTATCTAGGCGGTGGGATCTAAGTATAATTTTTGAAAAGGGGGCAAACCAGGACCTTCTTAAAAGGTCCTGGGAATATCCCATCTTCCAGGGATATGCTTATCTCTGTCTGAATTCAACTAGAGGGCACTGTCCTGGAGGATTTCACCATCACTGAGGACCTTATCCACTTCATTAGTCAAACAGAATAAAACTGTTTCCAGATAACTGGGTAAGAATGTTCCCCAGGCATCTCTAATGGACTCTAAACTGTTCTCCAAGATGAACAGATCTGAGTGACTTTATCAGATGTTCCACGAATTTTTAAACATAGTTCTGTAGATGTTGATGCAGAACCTCCTACCCTAGAGGGGACTGGGTGACCTTGAACAGGACTACCAGGCAACTCACTGCATATACAATAAGAGCAAAGTTATAATACTGTTTTGTTTCTCAGAATGAGAGTGAGACAGGCTTTAACCATCCTCTATCATGCCATGTTTTCCTCCACCAGCACTCTAGGTATCTCTTGATCCTTTGCAATGTCCTCAACTTCTCTGTGAACCAGATGTGGGTGCCAGGAGCAATGGGTCAAGAGAACCCATGTGGTCAAGATCATGTTCAAAGCCTTGGCTGCCCTCTAATCTGAGATTATGGGCAGACCTTCTGCGGGGACGTGCAGCACAGCCCCAAGATATCCCCAATTCCTTTGGAACCTGTTTGGCTCCACCAGTTGCCCAGAGCAGATTGTTTAAATGGGTCCTGCCTTCCTGTGGAGAATCTCAAGGACACAAGTACATGATCTGACCATGACAGAAAGAATAAAGATAGGTCCCCAACATTTCATGTTGCCAGTGCTCCAACAAGAAAATCTTACCTGGAGCTGTTCCAAGTCAGGCTGTGAATGATCTGAGATAAGCCCATGGCTACCATATGGGCTATAAATTTCTGAGCTGCTTCCATGGCCAACCCCAGAAATGGTAGATTGAAGTCTCCCAGGATCATAAGTCTGAGGAACTCTACCACTAATGCCGAGACAACCTTCAATAACTCAAGCCCAAAGATTACTGGCAACAGGTAGACTGGTAGAGTAGCAGCAGTGCCAGCTGATGCTGTAAGCCCAGCTTCAGAAACAGTGTCTTATAACCAGAAACTTTAGGAGCATGGCCCCTGAAGGCCAAACAAGATTTCTGGATGACAATTGATATCCCCTTTCCCCTGCCCTGAAGTCTTAACTGGTGCAAAACTTTGAACCTGGCTGGGCACATCTCCAGAAGAATGATTCCCACTTCCAGAGTCAGCTAAGTCTCCGTAATGTATGCCAGGTTGGCTTACTTTTCCCCAAGAAAATCACACATGAGAGGAGCCTGGCATTCACTACCAGAGCTGAATACCAGGGCCTTTGTGGGTCTTCTGTCTAGAAGGCTGGCATAAACCATCAAGGATGTCTTCCCCTGTAATACCCTTCCCTCTGGCTCCCCTCTAAAATATTCATGCCTGGCTGGAGTCCGAGATGGCGCTGCCTTGGGAGGAGAGGCGATAGACGGCCGAGCCTCTTGTTGTTTTTCAGGCCTCCTGCGGCGATATTCTGCCATTTCCAGCCCTGGAGAGGCTGGGAGAAGCGGAGGGGGCATCTTTGGAGGCGAGGTGTGATGCAATCACCTCGCTGGAAAAAGGAAAACACCCCGAGGATCTGGAGGCTTGAAAGAGGGCCGCAGTTTGGCAGCCCCGAAGCCAATGACTCGGCAGTTTGAGAAAAAGCAGGGAAGTGAGAAAGAGTGGAAGTGAGTTTAAAGACTTTCTGAGCGAGCGCGCCGGCGGGGTGCTAAGCAGAAGTGAAAGGAGCGGCAGCCAGTTATCGGGAGTGGTTTTGGCAACAAATATTTTTCTTTTCTTCTTTTCTTTTCTTTTTTCTTTTTTTTTGTTACCCCTTTTGTCTTTTGCTGCCGTGAATGCTAATTAGAGGCTTAAATGGACTTGTCTACGAATATGACATGATTGGTGGAAGCTTTCTCTTCCCTGAAAAAGTTAGTGTATTGCTTTGCGGACTTACAGAAACTGACGGATATTGATGTGACTCCTTCTTTCTTTTTTTTCTTCTATCTAAAGAGAGGAAGTGAAATTATTAGAAGGAAGTACGGGGTTTGTGATAAAGTTTCTGGGAAGGAGTCAACCTGTGGTGTACCTCCTGGGACAAACTGAAATGTCTTTAACGACAACGTCAACTAAAACCTTAAGGAAGGCCCCTACCTTGACAGCAGCAGCCTCTCCGGTTAACCCCTCCACCAGGGGTTAGGAAGTCGATGGAGAACCTACCAGCGACAGAAAAATCTGCTACAATTCAAGGGATTTATAGGATGCTACAAAACATGCAGGACATAATGGAGAGGAATTTTGACAGCTTGAAGGCTGAGTTGGGGGACATGAGAGAGGAGATGAAGGAAATTAAAGGAAAATTGGGAGCAGTCCAGGTGACTCTGGATACGCATGAAGAGCGAATTAAAACAGTAGAAAAGGACTCTGAGTATATGGAGAAGCAGATGGAGAAATGGGAGCACAGGTGCACGCAAGCATCCAAGAAGCTGGAAGATGATATGGTGTACCTGGAGATGGAGAAAGCGGCCCTTTTTTTGCGCTTCCAAAATGTTATGGAAGACAGAGAAGAACAGCTGGAAGTAGTGGTAGGAGAAATGATTGCAGACCTGGTGGGGAAAGAGAAAAAAGAAGTTCGGTGCGATATTGATGAGGCTTTTCGAGTTTATACCAATTATGCCAGGCGATACAGCCTCCCTAGGGAAGTGCATGTTAGGTTTACCAAAAAGGCGCTTAGAGATGAAGTACTTCATAGAGCTAGAGATCAACCAATTCAGTATAAAGGCCGTCTGGTTACAATTCTTAAGCAACTGCCAAGAAGGGTCCGAGAGCAACGTCAACGCTATCAATTTGTTACTTCGCAATTGAGGAAAAAAGGTGTGACATATAAATGGCTGCTTCCAGAGGGGCTCCTGGTGATGTGGGAAGACCGAAAGATAAAGATTGAGAGTCTACACGATGCACAAGATTTCTATAAATTTTTTTGTGGGACTAGTGATCAGGAGAGTGATGGAGAAGTGGAGAGTAGAAGTCAGAGGGAGGAGAGGAATCTGGGGGGAGCGGAGGGGGTGGAGAGGGAAAGGGAGAAGAATATAAGAGGGTAACTAGACAGACTACCAAATCTAAGGCCCCACGTAAGTAAGGATGTGTCAAGGGGTGAATTTTTTGACACTCAATGTTAATGGTCTCAATGCTCTTGTTAAGAGAAAAATATCTTAACTAGATTAAGAAAATGTGGAGCTGATGTATTATGCCTTCAGGAAACTCATATTAAGAAAAGCCAAATTAATTTGTTGAGTTACTCTAAACTAGGGAAATTATTTGTAGCATCTGCTGAGGAGAAAAAGAAAGGTGTAGCAATGTATGTTAAGGAGTACTTGTGTCCTAAAGAATTATGGGCGGACCCGGAGGGGAGAAGCCTGATGCTGGAGATAGAAATGGTGGGAAGCAAAGTGTTACTGGTAGGCATATATGCACCTAATAATAATCAGGGAGACTTTTTCCAGAAAATATATCGGAAAATATTAGGAGTATGAGCAGATGTGTCTCTTGGGGGACTTTAATGCGGTGGTAGATAGGGCTAAGGATTACAAAACAGGGAGGGTTGATTTGAAGAAGAAAAAAGGGAAAGATAGAAGGATCTTACCCAAAGTATTTAGGGATATGTGTGAAGAATTTGGCCTTAGGGATATATGGCGTGTGATTAACCCAGCCTCTCAACGTTATACCTACTACTCCCCCAGGCAACTCATGGTCTAGGTTGGATATGGTATGGTTGTCGGATGGGCTGATACCTTATGCAAGAGATGCCATGATTTTGACGAACGAATGGGCGGACCACAACCTGGTGGCTATTCCATTGATAAGGGGGAGTAGAGTGAGGAGTAGATGGATGATGAGCCTGGAGATCCTGAAGGATACAGTTTTTGTACAAAAAAATTAAACAAGAGATGAGTCTGTTTTTTTTAGAAAATAGGACAGAAGGGATGCCCGTATGAATAGTTTGGGATACAGCTAAAGCTTATTTGAGAGGCTTGATAATAAAACAGATGGCAGTTAAACGTAGGAAGGAGGAGGAAAGTAGGAGGGAAATTGTTGAGCAACTTACTAAAGCAGAGAAGGCTCTCCAGGCAAACCCACAGAAAGTTTACGGGAAGGAGCAGGTGGATTTTTGGAGGCATAAACTCAACCTTGTGGACCAAGAGAAAATAGCACGTCAAATTAGGGTGGCAAGGCAGAACTATTTTGAATATGCCAATAAACCAGGGAGATGGCTTAGCTATAGAATAAGGAAAGAGAAGGAAAGTAGAAGAATTGAGCAGTTAGAGGATAACAGGGGATAGGGCAGGGGTCAGCAACCCGAAAAAGGAAAAGAGCCACTGGGAACCGGTTCCATCACACGGCATTACTAAAAAGGATTGAGGAATTTGGAAATGTGGCTGGTCTGAAAGTAAATAAAGATAAGACAAATATATTGACGAAAAATCTTTCAAATAGAAGTAAACAGATGTTAGAGGACACTACAGGGTTTAAAATTGTGAAGAAGGTGAAATATTTAGGAATCTGGTTGACCAGAAGATGTTCAAGTATTAGGGAGGATAATTATTCTAAATTACTGATACAAAAAAAAAATGGACCTGGGAAAATGGGGTAGGATACAGTTGTCATTATTAGGAAGGGTAGCCACGGTGAAATCTTATGTTTTGCCGAAATGGAATTTTCTTTTTCAGACAGCACCAGTTAAACTTTCGCTGAAATTTTTAAAAGAGTTAGAAGGGGTAGTTTCTAGATTTGTTTGGCAGGGGAAACGGCCCAGGATTTGGAAAAAAATGATGCAAGAAATTAAGGAAAGAGGGGGCCTTGGCCTACCAAACTGGGAACTTTACTATCAGGCTGCCCTCTTAGTTTGGGGCAAGGAATGGATAAGTCTAAGAAATAATCGATTGTTGAGTTTGGAAGGATTTGATTTGCTGCAGGGATGGCATGCAGCTCTTTGGCGGGAAGGTACTCCTCCAAGCAAACAGTTTACTCGCCACTACATAAGGGATATACTGATTCGGAATTATAAGATAAGGGCTACGTACTATGCGCAAATTCCGTGTTGGTTATCAACTTTGGAAGCCTTGACCCATCCGACCCTACTCAAGAAGGGAAGAAGACCAACTTATTAAGAACTTTTAGATAGCAGGGGAGAACTCAAAACACAACAAGATCTGGTTCAGCAAGGGTTTCAATTGGAGTGGTGGGCCTACCTGCAGATCCAGTCAAGGTATAAGAAGGATAAGGAAGGAAGGGGTATTTATCTGAATCTGCAGGAATTAGATAAGATTCTGCTGGGTCCGGAGAAAGGGATGATATCTAAGTGCTATAAATTGTTGCTAACTAGGGTAGTAGGGGAGGAGGTGGTAAAAGATGCGATGATTGCCTGGGGGAAGAATTTTGGTTATGCACTTCCACTTGAGAAATGGGAAGAGATTTGGTGGACTAATATGAGGCTGGTGGTTTCCACGTCATATAAGGAGAACATATACAAAATGCTTTATAGATGGCATCTCCCTCCGGCTAGACTTTCCAAAATGTTCCCCGGATTGTCGGCCGATTGTTGGAAGTGTGGTAAAGGGATTGGCACATACTATCACTTATGGTGGACATATCCGGAAGTGGTTAGATATTGGATGAGGATCCAAAAATGGATAGAGGAAATCACAGGGTGTTTAGTTGATCTTAAACCAGAGACATATCTGTTTGGCTCCAGGCCTGGAAATATTAAGAAGGAAATATGGTATTTGGTTTTACATATCTTAACGGCGGCAAGGATGGGGTATGTTCAATTTTGGAAGGCAAATCATACCCCGCCAGATGAAGTTATAATTAGGAGAATACTTGATTGTGCAGAAGCAGACATATTGACCAAGAAGTTGAAGGGTAAAGAAGAGACACCAGCATTTCTATCATGGAATAAATGGTATATTTGGATGGATAAAAGATTAAAGAAATGAGGGTGGTTTGGAGGTTGGTCAAAAATGAAGTGATATAGTCTTTGTTAATGAATAAGCTTTGGAGTTGAATGGTTACAAGAGACTTAATGAGTGGAATATAATTGTTAGTTTAGAAGTAGATATGTGAAATTTTTGAAATGGTTTTCAATTTTTTGATTTCTTCGTTTTTTGTATATTGTAAATGTTTTTTTTTGTCTTTGTTGGTGTATGGTGTGTTTTTAACACGAAATGTAAATAAAGATTCATTTATAAAAAAAATATATTCATGCCTGTCGCCACTTGAATATATTGTTCCACCCTAAATTTTTTAAGACGAAATGTAAATAAAGATTCATTTATAAAAAAAATATATTCATGCCTGTCGCCACTTGAATATATTGTTCCACCCTAAATCTCCCATGATGATCATTCCCACTCCATCCCTGATTTCTCTCCTCTAAGAGCCAAGGACTCTGCCATCCTCTATCCAATCACATTCACACCAGCTCCTCTGATCGCATAGAAGTGGGAAGAGTGTCCATGTGGCAATTAAGCCTCAGGTCTCAGTGCAGCAGAAGCTTTCTTCACACAATCTTATAGACAAAATCATCTCCCCCAGCAGTTGGTTTCTGTCACTAGCCAGCAGAGAGTGGGCACATCCACACATTCTGGATGGAGGGTGGCAACATCCAAAACATCATCCACACAAGCCCTCCCCGGCTCCCACCCGAAGAACAGGCTTCCATTCACCTCAGGACATCTACCCTTCTTCAATGCCAGCACCCCACTATTTCCATAACTTCCAGATAGTTAAAAATAGTTAAAACACAGGTAGGCTGGCAGGTAAGCAGCTATAAAGTCACTTTCGCTTCAGTCAGCCCCTCTTCCTCCCCCTGACCCAGTAATTCAATCACAAATCACAAAACAATCCCATTAAAATTCTCAGAGTAATTGAAATACTCAAAGCAGTCTCACTGGAAACCATTATGTCTTGTTTCACCCATAGAACATCAAGTTTTACTCCAGTCTCAAAGAAAAGACTCTTGAAACAGATTGAAGAAAGCTTTCTAAGTTTGGATATTTTGAGGTCAAAAGATATTGTGCATCCCACATTCTTAGGCCAACTGAAAAACTGTAAAATATTGCTCCAATTTCTTTCAGAATGATGACTGGAGATTGCTTCCCCCACCTACCTATATATACATTGAGGTATAACTGGATTCCAGCATATGCATCTTTACTTCGTGCAGAATAGCCTATGCATATAAATGAATCAGAGCAGCCTCTCTCCTACTCTTTTCTAAAAGGCCAGTGTTCAAGAGACTGGAGGCTGCTCATCTTACTGCATGTTCAGGAGGATGTGTGCAGCTTCAAGCAGACAGAGCTAATGGGTTTTAAAAAGTAGCAGGAAAAGGAGAAACAAAGAATGTCATCAATGTTAGTCAACAGTGCTAGAACAATGAATGTCAACAATGTTGAATGTAAGGGAGTTTTAGAAGTGATAACTTCTATTTATATACCTAACGGTAATAAGAACGTCTGTAAATATAATTTGGATACAGGCAATAATCTGTATGTAGGTTCTGAATTAAACCATTTTCTGAATTTGCATGACATTACAAACCATCAGAGTAATTAATCAAAATGAAAACGAACTGACTTTTGAATGAATATTATGTGAATTTGGTCATTGTTAACTGGCCTGGATGTGCATTTGCAGAATGAGTTGGACAACCATTTGCAGGTGAAAACATGCTTTGGTTTCTTTTTCTTTCTTTCAACAGGTAGCTACCTAAATAAAGTATAAATTAAATGAATGCAATATGTATTCAGCATATTGGATCCTTTAGAATAAAAGGCATTGTCTGCTTGCAGGTTTTCAGTCAAAGTTTCATTTCTGAGCATAAGCAGCTTTTGAGGCATTGATCTCTGAGAAACAAGGCAGATATAAATTGATCCCTCTCCTTGTTGTTCATTTTCAGGATTTGGTTGACAGACAGATAACTGAAAAAACACATTTAGGCCTTCCAAACACATCTGCTTCATGGGCCATTGACTCAGAAAGCATTTGACTGGTGTTACCAGAATATTTGCAGATGATTTTGAGATTTCTTTTCTGCCAGTTTCAATACTGTTGTTTCTTGTCACTCCATTCATCTAGGGAGGCAAAGATGAACAGTCCTTGCTGTTTTGATGTATGTTGACTCATATACCAAGTCTTCATCCCTATAGATAGGGATTCAGGAAAATAATTCACGTGCACCTTCTATCCATAATACTGAGGCATATTTAGCCAAATTTGCATTATTTTGCATAATTAATTAATTTGCTTAATTCAAAAGATTCCAAATGTTGAAATCCTAATCACCTATCCATCCTCTTCCCCATCATGGTAGTATCATGAAGTACAATTCATTAAGAAAGTAATTTTTAAAAATTAGTAAAATTTGGAATAAAAAAAATGCTATTGGGAGAAAATTTAAATATAATTGCAGCACTTCTTAGGAGAAAACATGGTAATATATACAGTAGAAGAAAAAACTTGCAGCAGAGGTATTCTTCAAATTACAACCGGTCATTTATGGAAGTTGTAATGGCTTGTAAAAGATAATTTACATTATGTAAAGCACTTTCTACCATCATAAAACACTGTCCCCCTCCATGATCATATGATCATGATCTGTATGTTTTGCAAACCATTTGCAATTATGATTGGTTGCCATGTATCCATGATTACGTGATTGCTATTTGCAATTTTCTCTACCACTTTTCCCAGAAAGTCAATGGGAAGCTAGTAGGGAAGGTTGCAAGCTGCTGCGACCTGTCAAAAGATTTTTCCTGCCCTCCATGTGGGGGGGGGGAGAGAGGGGAGGGAGAAAATACATTGGACTGCAGAAGCAAAGTTCAGACCTTATGATGCCTCACTCTCTCCAACCCAGCATGCGAATTCCCTTGATAAACATCCACAGTTGAATGAAGTGGTCACATGGGCATCTCACTAAATGATTGTTTTACTCAACAACAGATATTCTGGCCTTAATTGTGGGTTTAAGTTCAGGATTACCTGCAGTCTGAAACTGTTGCAGACTCAAGGATTGATGGAAAAATGGGAGATCATAAATCTTCAGTCAAATGGATTTTCACATATTACTCAAATATGTATAATCCGATCTGAGATTACAATACATAGGGTCAGTGCTTTTTCTGTAAAAAAAAAAAAAGGTGCTGGAACTCACACATATCATACAACCCGCCTTCCCTACCCTACAAGGTTCCATCCCAAAAAGGTGCCGGAACTCCGTTCTGGGCATTCAATGAGAAAAAAAGGCCCTGCATCAGGTGCTTATGTTGTAGCGGCCTTTATTATATTTTTCTGTTTTAGTTGCTATGAGTTGTCCAGAGTCATTGGATGGCATATAAATTTGATAAATAAAAAATAAGCCTAATACAATAAGCAGTAGTGGCAGGTATTCATATATCAGATCATCTCTAAAATATAAAATATAAAAATATAATCAATTGATTGAATCATAAATTAATATGTAGATATATAAAAACTTTATATTATTTGCTTTAAACCAATGAATAGAATGAAAATATTTTATATTTACCACAAAATTAAAAAAGGCATGCTTTTATAGTGGCTTCCATGTGGACAGAAATTTCAAGTATTAACTTTCTTCCGAATGATTTAAGACTTTTGTACATATTTGCATATATTTGATTACATAATGGGTGGATATTAGCAAGGGGTGAAAAGAAATGAACCTTGCACACTTCAAATTTTCATCAATCCTGTTTTATGATCCCAAAATAATTTCTACTACCAACTGGAAGAGTATTCATTGTCCATTAGTTACACAAAAATCTCACGGCTACTACAAATTGAATTTGGAGGGTTATTAGAAATCTGAAATTTCCATAAATCCAGTTTATTTTTTTCTTATTTTCAGGTAAACTAAGAAAAAAGTTATTATAAAACATTACATTATATTATTTGTAAGAGTAATTTTATTTGTATATGAAAAATAATTTTTTCCTAGTCTTTTTCTCTCCATATCCTTCTGTATAATATAAAATATGAGAAATTTGGCTCATTTCTTTGAATTTGGATCCAGAGCCCAATATGTTGTGGTTTAACCTACTAAAATTCACTGTCTAAATTCTACCCTCCATTCTATGTCCTCTTTTTCTAGAGAGAAAGAAAAACTTTGAAATATATATTTCAACCCAACATCCAAATTCGCAGGTGAAACTTCTCAATAGGTCTCTTAAAAAAAATAAAAATCCACTACCTAGCAATTCCTTCTCTAGCACTTTGTTTGAACATAAGTACTCCCCATCTGCAGAGCAGCAAGTAAGCAGTGCTGCTTGTTCAATTGTAAGATTAGCTTTTATTATGTCTATAATAAGCGATTAGAATAATATCCTTGATAATAAGATGCATTGTTCTCCCCTGAAATAAAGTGGACAGATTATGTAAATTAATTGCTTGGAAAAAATAATTTAACTTATAGTGAACAGAATTTTTTCTAACAGAAAAAAAGAAGACATAAACCAATAGAATGAAACCAGGAGGCCTTTGTTTTCTTATCTGTATTACACATGTATTATTTTTCTCCTCCAGTTTTGGAAAGTTTAGATATTCAAGTGAGAATTTGTCTTGATTGCTTATTTAGGGACTGTGCTATGATAAAAAAAATAATAAGTTGCTTTATTGCCAAACATTTTTCACATTTGCTGAGAAATTGCAGCCTTACTCTCAAATGAGAATCTAGAACTATTCTCTCTCTCTCATATATGTATGTGTGTGTGTGTGTGTGTGTGTGTGTGTGTGTATGTATGTATGTATGTATATATATATATATATATATATATATATATATATATATATATATACACATACATACATACATACACACACACACACACACACACACACACACACTGCTTTTTTTCTTAAAAAAAGGTGCCGGAAACTCTTATCTTGGCGGGTGCAGGAGGTGGGGGAGTGGGGGGCGGTGCTGCTGCAGTCACAGGTGCGAAGGGTGTTGGCGGTGGGCTCCCTTCCCTGGGGCTGGAGCCGGCACGGCTGGTGCTGTGGGAGCAGCAGAGCCCACTCTATATGGTGGGGCTGTGCAATGTGGGCAGCGGAGGCAGGACGGGCCAGGCGATGTTTTAATCTGATGATTTTAAAAATATATTTTTTCTATTGTAAGTTTCCCCAAACCTCGCCATGTGGATTGCATACAAATATTATATAATTGGTAAATAAAGGTAGAACATATGTTAAATATACATCAAATGATAATATGCTTCCCTACAAAGTAAGTCAATTCTTGCTCAATGACAGACCAAGGAGTTAACTCGGAAAGGCAAGAGGAAAATCTAGAAGAGGTCTGTGCAGCTCTTCAACATCTTCATCAACAATTTCGATGAGGGGATAGATGGGGAACTCATCAAATTTGTAGACAACACCAAGCTGGCAGGAATAGCTAATACTCCAGAAGATAGGCTTAAGATACAGGAGGATCTGGACAGACTCGAACACTGGGCACTATCTAACAAAATGAAATTCAATTGTGAAAAAAGTAAGGTTCTACATATAGACAGGAAAAATCAAATGCACAGGTATAGTATAGGTGGTACCTTGCTCAATAGTAGTAACTGTGAGAGAGATCTCAGAGTCCTAGTGGACAATCACTTAAATATGAGCCAGCAGTGTGCTGCAGCTGCCAAAAAAGCCAACACAGTGCTAGGCTGCATTAACAGAGGGATAGAATCAAGATCACGTGAAGTACTAATACCACTTTACAATGCCTTGGTAAGGCCACACCTGGAATATTGCATCCAGTTTTGGTCACCACGATGTAAAAAAGATGTCGAGACTCTAGAAAGAGTACAGAGAAGAGCAACAAAGATGATTGGGGGACTGGAAGCTAAAACATATAGGGAACAGTTGCTGGAATTGGGTATGTGTAGTTTAATGAAGAGAAGGGTGAGGGGTGACATGATAGCAGTGTTCCAATATCTCAGGGGCTGCCACAAAGAAGAGGGAGTCAAGCTATTCTCCAAAGCACCTCAAAGCAGGACAAGAAGCAACGGATGGAAACTAGTCAAGGAGAGAAGCAACCTAGAACTAAGGAGAAATTTCCTGACAGTTAGAACAATTAACCAGTGGAACAACCTGCCTCCAGAAGTGGTGAATGCTCCAACACTGGAAGTTTTTAAGAAGAGACTGGCCAGCCATTTGTCTGAAATGGTATAGGGTTTCCTGCCTGAGCAGGGGGTTGGACTAGATGACCTCCAAGGTCCCTTCCAAATTATTATTAATAATAATAATAATAATAATAATAATAATAATAATAATAATAATAATAATAATAACTTATAGAAAGGAAAGGCCCACACTGATAAATTAAAAATCTTTGTGGTCTGCAAAGGAATGCTGGTGGGCTAATCAATGATTTGGTGACTAGAGGAGCATCTACAGTGTTGGAGCTTGTGGTCATGGTAAGCCATGGAGGCACTAGGCAACATGACTTTCAGGGCAGTGGTGGTGATTTTATTACTTAAAAAAAAAGCCTGTGCTCTGTCCAAGGGTGCTTGGTAGGCTGCATGTACAGGCCTGGTCTAGAATTTATTTTGGAGCATTCAACTATCTAGAGCAGGCATGTCAAACTCATTTTGTTTGAGGCAACTTTTTATAAATGAATTGCCATTAATTTGTTTTAATAAAATAATTTAAATCAATTTTTCACTTGATTTCAAATTAAATGAATGAGATTTTTTTAGTAAAATTGCCAAATGCAATAAACTGGTTTTAGGTATATGTTACTGGAAGGAAAAAGCAATCCCTGTTGTGTTACTGATCCCAGAGAAACATTTGCATGTATGCAGGTATCCTTAGGGTGCCATAGTTATGGATGAGAAATATTGGTTGCAAAGTTGGCATTTCTGGATGTAATACAGATATTTGGGACTTATTTTTCTTTCTTTGCATGTTTGATATTTTTAAAAAGGCATATGCTACTGACTATGCTTATACACATATGTAACATGATCACTGCTTGTCCAAAATTTTACTATACAGATAATACCCCCAGAAATTATTTTAGCCTTTTTAATAAATGTTATTGATGTGAAGCTCACCAGGGAAAACATCATATATTGTTATGTATATACTAGGTTAATTATTTAAAGACTGAAGTGCAACATAACTAGATTCTAAATAATCTATTTTTCAAAACACACAACAGTCCAAACAGTAAAAGTAAAGTCCAAATTAAGAATATTTCATTCTTAAGAATTGTTTAGATTCAAAATAGTTTTCAAGAGTGTACAAAAGATACTATTTTTTTTAGAATCAGCTAAATTAGACATATTACATTGAGAAAAATGTTTCTCATTTCTTTCCTGTTACCTTTGATTTCATTGCAGAGATGTTAACATAAGAAATATATTTTGTTATCTAATTTTACCTTCCAAAAGACAGAAGCAGATGAAAAATGTGAGGTTCTTTCCTGTTGGCTTTTCTGAATTAGCTGTTTTAGATTCTAAAAGTTTAGTTCCTAAAGAAGTAATCCTGTAAATAACGTCCTCCTCTAGTGCAGGCTAGCAATCTTGGCTCTTTTTTATGACTCAAGGACTTCAACTCCCAGAATTCCTGAGCCAGCATGGCTCAGCTTGGAAACCTCTCCCTTTCCCCTCAGCATGGCTGGCTCAGGATTTCTGGGAGTTGAAGTCCACGAGTCATAAAAAAGAGCCAAGATTGCTAGCCATGCAATAGGCTTAGGAAAACCAATAAGGGAGCTGGCTTGTTTTTTGTTTGTTTGTTTTTTGCAAAAAAAGGTGCAAATACAAATTAGTGGACCAACAATATGCAATGCACATGGTATACTTAGATTATTAACTGGTTTACAAGCTATACTCAACATATAGTCCTCAATGGAACTGCAGCTACATGGAAGGAAGGAAGTAGTGGGTTACCCAAGTTTCTGTTTTAAGCTCAGTATCATTCAATATGTTCATAAAGAATTTAGATGAGGGAATAGAATGGGAACTGATCAAATTTGCTGACAACACTAATATGGCAGCAATAGCCTATACCCCAGAAGAGAGGCTCAAGATCCAGATGGATCTCAATAGATGTGAACACTGGGCCTTATACAACAAAATGAAATTCAATTGTAAAAAAAGTAAAGTCTTAAATTTAGGAAAGAAAAACCAAAGGTACAGGTACAGATTAGGTGAAATCTGAATCAATAGCAGTAACAGAGAGGGATCTTGGAATCCTAGTGGATAATTTAAATATGATCCAGCAGTGTGTGGTAGCAGCCAAAAAGAATCCAATGCAATCCTAGGCTGCATTAACAAAAGGATAGAATCACAATTATGTGATGTAATAAACTGCTTTACAAACCTTAGTAAGATCACACCTGAAATACTGCATCCAGTTTTGTTCACCACATTGTAAAGTAGGAAGTTGGAATAGAAGGTCCAAGGTCCCTTCCAACTCTGATATTCTATGTTCTAAAAATTAAAATTATTATTAAAAGACTAAGAGTATGTCAACAATCAATGGAACCACCTCATCAGATCACCCCTTGTAACTTTCAGATCTGTTAACACAGTAAGGCTTTGAAGGACTTCACAAGATTGGCAGAGATGGGGCTAGTGTCACCTTGAGGAGCAGAGGAAGTGGATGTTCCACAGGATTGAGCCAAGGGCAGAAAAGACCCATCTCCTCCTACAAAGACGTAACTCTTTCACAAATGGGACCCAAAATATAACTCTTCTGCCAGATCTGATGTGAATCAAGACAAGACAATAACTCAAATTCCTAAAGGAGCACTGGATTAGTGATAAAAGTTTAGGTAGAATAGTATGTGCTAACCCATTAAATAGTATGTTTGAAGTGTATGAGCCTTAGATCCTACTCTGATAGCCAGATGCATAATTTAGTTACTGCATTATCATATGCTAAATTGATTTAATTTTAATCTTGGTTAGATTGTCTTGTTCTTACTATGGCATATTACCTAGGCCCTTTATTCTGACATACTGTACAACAGTATGGAGGAAGCAGTGGTGGGATTCAGATATGTGAACAACCGGTTCTCTGTGTGGATGCCACTTCCAGAGGTCCATTGTGGACCTGGGCCACAGAAAAATAGCTCCCGGTTCTGCCGAAGTGGTGCGAACTGGCTGAATTCCACCACTGGGAGGAAGCTAATTCAGTTATGATGCTAAGTGTGTTGTATGTAAGTTGTTTGAATAAGAAAGAGAAGATGGAGGTTCTAGAACTATACTTATCTTCATTATTAATAAAATAGTGTTTTTAATCTCACAGAGAACATAGAATTTTGCTAATAGCATTCTTACATTAGCCTATATACCAGCTAATGTAATTTAGCTGTCCTTTTGTACTTTGACACATTATGAATGTGTCAATTACTTGGTTTGCTTCTACTAAAGTTGTCTTCTCTATCTTTATTTCTCTTAGACTTGCTTTTACACTAGTCCATGTAGTATCCCAGCCATGTTTTTTCTCCTATGCTTCAGTGTAGAAACATAATTAAAAGAATTTGTAGAATTTTGTCTATAATGCTGCTGAAAAATTCATGAAAGGAAGGGGCTTTCGCAGCCACTGAGCCAATATGCACCTTTTTGCAATAGCACACTAAAGAACTGCTAACATTGCTTTTGATAGTATTGCATAGAAATAGTCCATGAACACAATAAGAATTACTTCACTTGCAGTTAAAATAAAAAATAGCCCAAATGTGTAAGAGCACATATTGCTTTCTGTGGCATATGAATAATTAAAAGAAAATTCTTCTCCTTCCTCCAAATCCCTTAGCAGCATTTTCACGCAACTACAAAAGTATTGTTGTCACCACTCCACTGCATGTTGATTTCTACAATTGGCTAATGAGAAAAAACAGAAAATAATGTTGGTCAACCAGTATTCTAAGCCTGTCTTCATTCCTCATTCACTACATGCACTTTATATGCAAAAAATAAAGAGCAAAAAATAAAGAATGTAGGTACCATCTGGTACATTACTACAAAAAGGGAGGTTGGTTAAAATGAGATCTCCCATCAGTTGTAAAATGGTCACTTCATAGCTGTAGAAGATACACTGCAAAGTACCTGAACCAGAAGCTACTTGCCTTAGCTTGCAAAGACTGTAAGAAACCTATAGTGTCATTCAAACACACTAGTGTGGGCCTCATCACTAAGCAGATTAGATAAGTCTTTGCATATCAAAAGGACATAGCAAACAAATTAAATCTTTTAAATAGCTGAATGGCAATCTATGATTCAGAGTTCTAGGCTCTAGGAAAGAACAGGAATTTATGCCAAACAGGAGCAAGAACTCAAGATATTGTTGAATACATTTTTTTTAACTTATTGATCATTATGAGATATATAGAGGTGCGGTGGCCCAGTGGCTTAAAGACTCTGGAAATGGTCTTTGCTCTGGTGGTTTTACCCCTAGAACCTCATGGCAGAGTGAATTCCCCTCTCTTGCCTCACTTGCCCATCTAGCAAGTTCAAAAGCGTGCTTATGGAAATAGATAAATAGGTAGCATTTGGGGAATTGGGAAATGTGTGGATGGTCAGACCCTGTTATGCTGGATATGCCCAGATGTGACACCCAACTTCAAGGAGACACCAGTGGTGAAAGAAGATCCTAGATGACACCACAGGATGTGTGAGCTGCAGCATGGATAAGCCTGTCCTAGAGATGAAAGCTTGGGAAGGCTATTATGTATGTTACTCCTCCACCCAGGGTGAATGTTGGGTGGAAGGAGTGAATGAAGTGCTGACTAACTGCAGGCCAGTGACAGAGATCAGCTGTTGGGGAGGACACAGTGTATGCGGGGAGTCTTTGCTGACACCGAGGACCCAAGCTTAAGTGCTACCTAGATTCCTTCTTCTCCATCTGTGCCCTAGTAGAGCTTATACTAGGACAGTTAACCAGTATACAGTTGGCCCAAGGAAGGGCAGACCCTTGGGCCGTTACAGGAAGGAGGTAAGAATAGGAAAGATGGTTCACTTATGGAAACCTGCCAGAGGGCAGGCCATTACAGGGGAGTGATGTTAATACCTGCTTTCTGTGCTCACAACCAGCCCCTGGACAGCAGATCTGAGAGGCCTGGGTATTCAGTGCTCATGGTAATGCTAGATTGGTTAAAAAAACAACATCCACCAAGCAGTGGCATACCCTTTGGCCCTTAGAGGAGAGAAGTTAGGGTGGGAGATGATGGATCACCTACGAAAATCTGCCAGAGGGCAGGAATTATAGGGGAAGATGCCCTGATGTTTGATATGGGCATTCTGTATTCACACCCAGAGACTGAACAGCAGATCCTTAGAAGTCTGGCTATTCAGCTGTCTATGGTGATGCTTTATACAAGCCTTCCCTTTATCTGTAATTTAATTGGGGAAGAGCATGAACTGGCATGCATTACCGAGACCTGGCTGACTCCAGAAGGGGTACTTCCCCTCTTGGAGATCTATTCAGCTGGGTTTAATGCTTGGCTGAAGTCATGGAAGATTAGAGAAAGGTGGCAACTCCTATCCAGGAGTGTCTTTTGCCCTTCAAGGCCCATTTCTCCAAGCATATTTGCTTGTGAAACTTCTTCTTGCAACAGCAATCATATCCCAGATAATATTTTCTTGTTGGAGCAGTGTCAATATGATCTGGTGAAGGATCTGACAGTAGCCTCTTTGTCATAGTCAGACCATGCCCCTGCTGTCCTTGAGATTCTCTTGTTTTATCCCTCTCTACAAGGAAGTGGACCTTATTTGAAGGGCTCACCCCTGTGACTTATAGACCCACATAGGTTCCAAAGTGGAGTGGGGATATCCCAGCAGTTCTGCTGAATATGCCTGTTGGCTTCCAATAGAAAATAACCAACTCACTGGTACCCTAGTGGCAGATTGGGTTACCACTTGGCTATTTTGGAAATTTTCTTTTTTCAAATGTAAGTAAGCCATTAGTTCTATTTCCTAAACACTATTCGATTATTATTAGTCCTTAGACATTGAGGAATGATAAGAGGAACCCTGAGGGTCATTGGAGCATACAGTTCCATATGGAACTTATTCTTGGGGTGAGTATCTGGGAGGGCTGTTATATATGTCATCAGTGTATGTTGCTCTTCTACCCAGCATGAAACTTGAGTGGAGGAAAATAATGAATGTGCTGACTATCTGTAGTCCAGTGACAGGGACCAGAAGTGGGGGAAAGACATTGTGTATGGGGGGAGACTTTACTGACACTGAAAACCAAAGCTTAAGTGCTGCTGTGATCTGCTATTCCCAATTTGTGCCCCAAGTGAGCTTGAACATGGTTGGTTGATCTGTATGTGATTGGTTCAGGGAATGGCAGACCCACTGATCCTTAATGGAGGGAGGTCAGGGTGAGAGATGATGGATCACCTATAGAAACTTGCCAGAAGGCAGGCAGTAACAGGGGAAGGTGCCCTGATGTTTGATACCAACCCTCTGTGTTCTTGCCCACCCCTTGGCAGCAGACCCTTAGAGGCCTGGGTATTCAGTTTCTTATGGTAATGCTAGATTGGTTAAAAACAACTCCCCCCATTTAATTGGGATGAGAAAGCTGACCTGGCATGCAATACTGAGACCTGGCTGATTCCACAAGGGGTGGATGTATCCAGATGAGTTTATTAATTTGCCTCACCTGAAATCTCAGAGGATTGGAGGAGGATAGTAAATCATTCCAGAGTGCCTTTTGGCCTTCAAGGCCCATTGTCTCTGAGTGTTTGTTCTTGTGGTAGCAAGAGACCTCTTCTTATGACAGCAGATAAGATTCTTTTTGTCACAGCCGTGTCAATATGATTTGATTGGAGATCTAACAGTAGCCTCTTTGTCATAATCAGACTATGATCTATGTCTGTAATGGCTTCCCCAGATGCCATCTCAGAAGATGAGGAAGAGCCCTCTCCTGGGAGTTCAGGAAGGCATGGATGGGGATGTCAGCAGAACGTGGGAGGTTCCATGACAGGAGTGGATAGTCTGGAAGAGAAAATATCAGGAACATCAAAAGGCCAGTGAGTGAACAATTGGAAGAGAGGCTGGCTGGAAAGGAAAGAGGGGAGACACAGCTGCAATTGGAAAATGTGGATGACTGACCAGAAGTGGGGGCAGAGAATAGCTGCAGCCAGTCAGTGCAAAAGAGGAGAAATTGCCTCCCACACTGAATTCTAGGGTGTGTAGAGCTGAGCGAAGACAAGAGCATAGCAGTTTGCCCCTCCTAATGAGGTTCACTGATGAGTGCCTATTTTACTCAGCATTTGGGACTGAATATTATTGAAGAGCAGAGCCTCAGAGGTCTAGGACTTCAGCTGCTTATGGTGATACTATTTTGGTTAAAACCAAGACCCTCCTTATCTGTGATCTAATCAGGAAAGGGCAAGCTGACTTGACATGCATTACTGAGATCTGGCTGACTCCAAAAGGGGTACTCAACTTCAGCTGAGTTTAATGCTTAGCAACAGCTGAAAACCCAGGAGATTGGAGGAGGGTGGCAACTCCCATCCAGGAGTTTTCTTTTGGCCTTCAAGTCCCGTTCTCTCCAAGTATTTGCTTGTGAAACTTGTGACAACAGTTATGATTTTCTTGTCAGAGCAGTGTCAATGTGATCTGGTGGGGGAATCTAACAGTAGTCTCTTTGCCCTAGTCAGACTATGCCTCTGGTGTCCCTGAGATTCTCTCATTCTTTCTTCCCCCTCTACAGGGAGGTGGGCCTATTTGAATGCTCCACCCCCAGCCACTGATGGACTCACATGGATTTCAAAGTGAGATGGGGGATGTCCCAGGGATTCTGCTGCACACCCCTGTCAAATTCTAATAGAATAGAATTCTGTTATTTTCTAATAGAAAATACTGAACTGACTTGTGTCCTGAGAAATTTGTCAGCTTTGGACCATCCAAGTGTGAAGATTTCTTCTAGAATAGGAATCAACAAAGATCCAACTTCTGGTTTGCCGCGTGGCTGCTATGGACATGCGGAAGATGATTCTCATCTTCCCTGTCCAGTTTTGCATCACTGGGGAACCCTGAAAAGGGTCAAAATTTGCCCCTAAAAGCGACCAGCTAGGAGGGGCCCTCGCTGGATTGCGGGAGAGCAACAACTCTCTTGTTAGAGCCAGAGAATCCCTCCAAAATGGCAGATGAAAGGATTGGCCATAGAAATACGGCTCATCCCTAGGCTGCTAACAGCCGAAGTTGCATTTACCATCTAGCACTCTAAAGAAGCGTGGAAGAGACTGGGTGAGATCTGCCTCTCTTACATCCTAATTACTTACTTACCTGCATAAGCTGCTAAATTACTTTTCCCCCTGTGGTGAGGGAAGGGAAATTTTAGCCCTCCCTCAAGAAACAGCAGCGATTGACTACCCAGGAGAGTTTAAAACTCAGAAATCACTATACATAGTTATGAGAACAAAACAAGAAAGTAGTAGTTCAAGTTTCCCTGAAGTATATTTCCCTCAGAGTAATTTGGATGAATACTCGGGTAAAATTCAGGCAACAAAAGAAAAGGTGGTAAAAATTGATAGGCTCTCACTAGAATTTCATAAATAGATTTATCAGCTCAGTGTAGAAATCATAAAAATAAAAATAAATTATACAGTGGATTTTTTGGAGCATATAGACGTTCAATATGAAACTAATTTGGATGAGAGGGCCCACTCAGAATTATGGTGCAGGGAATTTCAGCTACATTTTCGAGCTTTCCTTGAAATGTCTGGAGACGACATAAGATCACGAATGTTTAAATCTTTGGTTCAGTTAATAGGCTGGGATTTAGAAAAACTTGAATCAGAACTTGACAAGATGTATAGAATAAACTACTGAGATCAAAAAAAGTTCAGAGGGACATATTAGTCCACTTTGTAAGAACAAGAAAAAAATACTTGTACTGAAAATTGACAATATGGACATAATGGTCTTGAAAGAAACCCTTGTCATAATTTTGAGGAAAAGGAAAGCTTATGCCTCCCTAACAAATATTTTGAAAAAGAATTATTTCATTTCATTGGGATGATTTGAAGGAATGGTTTTTTAAAACATTCAGACTGAATTCTATAGAAAAAGATTGCTTGATTAAACATAAAATTAAATCTGTAACCAACACACACACACAAAAATGGATACTTATATTTTAATACAGAAGATTCTCAAAAATGAACATAAAAAATCAATCCAGAAACTTTCCTTTTAGGTTTTTTGGACAAAGAGAAACAAATGATCTGGAATTTTTTTGTATGTGCTGATAGCAGTGAAAATGCTCTATGTAAAAAACTGGAAAAATAGACCAGTTCCCACAAGGGAAGAATATCTGGAAAAACTGATGAGCTAGCAGAGGTGGCCAAATTAATTGCTTTAATCAAAGAAAAGAATACATTTAATTTTGTTTCTACTTAGAAACCACTTCTAGATTTCTCAGACAAAAAACAAAATTTTGATTTTGGGTTTTGCTGACTGGATAAATTTGTTATAGAAATGGCTAGTATACACTAAGCATGCAAAAGTAAAATGTTCATTCTACTGCAATGGAAAGAGTTGGAAGTGAATGCTTTTTTCCATTTTCCCCATTTGGTCTATGCTACTCTCCACTGACTTCCTTCCTCTTCTATCTTTATTTTGACTTGTATTTATGTTTTGATAATTTTAATGTGTGTGTGTGTGTGTGTGCGCGTGTGCGTGTATAAGGATCTAAACATTAATTTTGTCTTTTTTATTAATCTGCCATGGCCATTTGATTTTGAAAGCTGTAACCTGTGACTTAGAGTTGTTTTTTGTAGCAGGCTGAAATCTTACAATGTTAACTACATCTGATAGGCCTATTTATAACTGCTGACCTTCAAAGTTTTTTTTAAAAAAATGTTCTACTACTTGACCACAAGAGGGAACCAAAGGCTAAAGAATATGGGAAACCCTCATTTGATGTGAACAACAGATTGAAACAGACTCAAAGGATTTAATTCAGCTAGATATGAGAAATATCTTGGAGGAATGCTGAGACAAAATAACTTTGTAGATAGTTTTAAAAGTATTATAAAAGAAGAACAAACCCTTTAAGTAATTGAAAGAAAGATAATCTAGAGATGCAACCAAGTGTAGAAAGTTATCAAACCACTGAGGTCTGATAAGTTATTGACAACACTACCATTTATCAGATCTGTATTCCTCCTGGCTAGGTGAAAGCTTCCATGATGGCAACCTTGAATGGGCAACCTCAACATATCACAGAAGAATGAGATGTTCCCAGCACCATTTAAGGAAACCTTGATCTGTCCCACTCCTTAGGAAACTATCATTGGACTCTACCTGCCTGAATAATTTTACTCTAAGTGATTGAGCTACAACTCCACATGATTCTGGATGAAATGGATTATAGTTTATAGTTATAATTTATTAAATTTTATACCACCCTTCTCCCGAGGGACTCAGGGCGGTGAACAGGGCATATAATAAAAATACAGAATACAAAAGTTAAGAACAAATTAAATTATAGCCCAAATAAAACAGTATTGGGATTGTCCGAGTCCCTTTCAATTAGATTTCAGGGCCTGGTTATGGGACAGTAGCAACACTGATTTCTGCTCATAGATGATGTCTGACAGGGGCAGGATGTACCCTCCTTGATCTTTCAATGGCTTTCGATGCCATTGATTATGATATCCTTTTGAGCCAGCTATGAGATTTGGCTGGCTGCCAGAGTTTAGCATTGGCTTTGCACCTCTCTCCAAGGCCAATCCCAACCCACTGTTTGTTAGGAGCAAGAAGTCCAGCCACAACAACTGCTTTGTGGTGTGATTTTCAACAGCTGCATCAAGGATCTGGATTATCTCATCCAACATCATGGAATATGAGGTATATAAGGTATTATCAGTATGCTTATGATACTCAGCTTTACATCTGTCTCCTGGGTGACTGTTGCTCTCCTGTTGCTGTCACTGCCCTTTTGTGGTTTCTGGAGGCTGTAGGGATCTGGATCAGGGGAACAGGCTCCAACAGTTGGTCTTGGTTAGGATCATACTATTCAAGACAGATCCTGTGCTTAAACTGGGTATTTGCCTAGATTCACAACTCCTGATTGAAAAGCAGGTCATAGTCATAGCTAAGACAGCTTTTGCACACCTTTGTGTTATGTATCAATTGTGTTTTTAGGACTGTGAGGCCCTACACTCAGTCACTCATGCCTTAAGTGTCCTCCTGTACCTTGGATTGCAATGCATTCTACATGGGGTTACTCTTGAAGAGTATTCAGAAGCTACAATTGTACAAAATGCAGCAGCATAGCCAGTTCTAGAGACCCCTAGGGTAACACATATAACACCACTATTATGGGATCAACACTGGTTGCTGATTTGCTTCTGGGTCCAAATAATGGTGTTAGTCATCATGTTTAAAGCCTTTAATGGCATGGGAAATAGTTATCAGACAAACTATCTCACCCCAATGGGATTGGCCTAGTCAATTCTCTGGCTGAAGGTGCTTCTTGTGAACCTTGTCAGCTAAGGAATTTAGTTAAGAGAGTTGAGGAGAAGAGGCTTCTCTGCTGTGGCCTGTTTCCTCTAAAACATTCAGCACCAGAAGTGAGATCCACTGTTTTGAACTTCTGGAAGGGCCTTAAACTGGATCTTCTGGCTGCCTGGGGCCATGATGGCAGTGCTTTATGGTGAAGGTGGTTGGCTGAAAGATAAAAGATCACCCTTGCAGTCTTTTGTCCTCTTGAATGTTTATCTTTAATTGTGGTTAATTTCAATGTTTTTATATTTATGTTTTATAGCATTGTAAGCCACCCCAAGTAACTTTGACTAGTGAGATGAGCAGCATATAAATTTAATAAACTATAGATCCAAAGAAATGAAAAATAGCAGTCAGGATAGCCTCTGGAAACAGGCTATCTTCCAAGAAGATTAATGCATTTTTCTTTTTCTTTACTAACTTCAAAAGATCCATAAACATTTTTCACGAAATCTCTCCCTTCCCTTTGTATTCTGCAGGATAAAATGATGAAATTGAGATGTGCTTTGACTTGTAGGCCCTGGAATTCTGTCAATAACAGATGTCAAAGTAATTTACTGGTAACAATTGACAGAACAACTTTATCTTTTTCCCTACTCTATCAGCAAGTTTTTCATAAGCTGAAAAAGTATACAGTTTTTTTTGCAATGAAGTATCATTTCCCCCAAAGAATAATTTATGACATCTGTAGGCCAATTGGAAAATAACTAGATCTTCAGTGTCCATTCTTTTTTATGAATAGTCTTTTAATTGAATAAGAAAAGAATTGAAAACTTTTCAGGGAATACTATGTTCCAAAAGTAGATCAAGACCAAAGGAAATTAGGAAATATTCTCTGGATAGAGGGAAAAAAAAGGAATGCCCTTTGTTATAGCAACATGTATAGAGGCAGAGAAGGCTGTAATGATGGGAAAGGTGAAAGGAAAGTGAATGTAAGGAAAACCTACAGCAAAGTAGATGGACTTAATTATAGTAGCAATGAATGCAATATTGGAAGACCTGATGGATGAAGTTAGAGACTGGTTGACACAGAAAAAAAAATTATGTAGTCACTAAGTTGACAACAACTTGAAAAAAACAATATAATCAATCAGCACCCTTCACATGCTGATTTAGGTCAATTTTCAGTGATTCAATAATATTATTGGGATTCATTATGTCCCAAGACCTCCAGCCTTATTTCAGAAAAAAATTCAGGTAAATGATAATTAATCACTTTTAGACCCATTGAATTTAACTGAATTGAAAAAAGTAGCATGTAGAACCTCCAAATCCTGAAAATTGGGTATCCAATCCTCAATTATTGGCAAATTATTCCATTGGGCTGAAGTTGGAGAACAATAGGAGATAGCTCAATGAATATCTTACTTTTCTTCCCCTCATTCCTGGCTTCCCCAATTAGAAGTCACATCATTCCATGTAATTACATCAAAATGATTAGAAACAGGAATGTGAAGGACTTTTTTTGTCATTTTATTGTAATTTTAGTCCTCACCAACATGGATGTCCTCCAGTTTGAGGGCCTCAGATTGAGACTACCACTTCTAGAACTCACCACAAGGATGAATAAGATACAACTACTAAGCCATTTGCAGAGGTGCAGTGGCTCAGTGGCCTAAAAGTTGCCAGAAATGGTCTGTATTCTGGTGGTTCGAGTCCTACCAGTCCTACCTGTCACTTGCAGAGTGAGTCACCTCAGACTGAAGAAATAAATCTACTTCCAGATTTTGGAGGGTACAATTCCAGCTTTTGGGAAGCAGAGAAGACTAACTAGGTATTGAACAGTACTTAAGATACTGTAATACTTACAGCCAGGATAACTGGCCAATGCTTCTCCCATTAGCTGAATTTGCATATAAAAATTCTGTGCATTCCTCAATTGCTATGGCTCTTTTCGAAGTATGTATGGGAGACATCCAAGAGCTTTACCTACAAGCTCCCAACAAGGATTGGAATTCCTTCAAGAATGACATGTAGTGCAAGCACACTAAAATAGCAACAGAACAAACAGAATTAGCTCACAAGTATTCAGTCAATACACTTAGGCAGGAGAGACTGCAGATTTCACAGGAGACGTGTGACTTTTGACTTAGCCTCTATCAGACTCAAAGAAGCTACCTTTTAAATGTATAGGCTCTTTTAAAGTCCTGCAACAGATAAATACTATAGACTTTCAGGTACAATTTATGACATCACTCAAAGCACACCCTATTTTTCATTGCTTGTTACTGTCTGAAAGAAACACTGCCAAACACCTTGCAATCAAAGGAGACATTAGCCCTGCCCATGATAATAGAGAATGAAAAAAGAATACAAAATAGAAGAAATCTTGGAGCCTCCAAAAGTGAGGGAAATGGATCTGTTATTTGATTCTGGAAGGGTTACCCAGAGGTGGAACGCTCTTGGGAAAACACAAGATACCTGCATGCACCAGAATTGATGGATTAGTTCCATCAGCATTTCCTGGACAAGCCATGATCTCCCATAATTCTGGTAATCACATTAACCCAGATCCAGTGCAGGAATTAGTGAGTGAAGGTGTTAACTACACAGAGAGGTCCCCCACAAGAGGGAGAATCGAGGCTGGCAAATTTCAGCCTTCAACTTTGAGCCCTCATTTCCCAAGGGAAATGGGGGGAGGAATTTGCTAATCATGTAGAATCATGCACGAGGAGCCACCAAGTTGGGAGATTCCTCAGATGTGCAGGATGGCAGGCATCTGAGGCATCTTTATTCCCACTACTGAGTTCCCGTGAGAACTGCAATGAAGAACTATGGAAGAGCAGGGAGATGTGATGGAATGTAGTCCAGAGTTGCAAGTGGGCAGGACTAGTTCCTAGAGAGAAAAGAGACTGGAATGTCTGGTAGGCAGGAAGAGGGCAAAGACTAACACACACACTCACAGTCACACCCTGCACTTCTTAGAGTGTATCCATAGTTTTGCAGATAATTGCATTAGTCTGGCAAGCTTCTGTCTGTAGGCAAATAATAACTATTCAGAAGTAATTCCATATATTTTGGGTCTTTGGGACTGACATTTATCCAACCTTTATTACTTTTACAGATAAAAACAAGGCAGCAAATATACATCAATAGTTAGCCTGTAATTTGCTTCCTTTAGTAGGCAACAACAATACTTGGTCTCCTACATTGCTTTGTCTTTAAACCCTTATCATAGTGTCTCTTCTGTTTTTCCTTGGTTGTCTCTGAAAGCTTCTGGGCAATACATCCTAGGGATTTTAACTTATTAAATCTCATGGATGCTTGGGAAATTTCCCTCTGTGCCAGCAATAGAAAAGACAGACCTGTTTCCCAATGTTTTGGGTCTTGGCCTGCATATTTCTCAGGCATAGCTTGGTTTGGTTCATCCTTTCATTAAGACTGTCTACTTGTGGAAAACAAGGACCACCCATTTTATTTCTAAAGATATTTAAGCTGTACTGAGTCTCCATTGATATGCCTAACCTACTAAAGATTTTTATCACCTCTTTTGCTGTTCTTTTAGCTGTCCTATTCCTCAATGGAACTGCTTTGGGACACCGAGTTGCATAATCACAGACAACTAGGTTATATTCATTGGTTTTACTGGATCATTGCAAAGACACTACAAGGTCCATGGCTATTTTACAGAAAGCAAAAGGAATTAAAGGCACTTTTCCCAGTGGAACTTTTTCCTCCCTCTCGCTTTTACTAATTGACAAACAGACCAGGATCTAGGGTAATGGCCACATCTTTACAAAAACCTTGCCAATGAAATATATTTAATATTCTGAGTGGGATCCTAGCTCTAGCCTTATCTCCAAGCCATGGATTTTCATGGGCCATCTTCCAATACAGCCTTAACGTATCTCTGGGGAACTACTATTTGTTCCATTGGTTCCTTTGTATATGGATGTAACTTAATTTGAAACAATAACCCTGTTTTTCTTAGAATCTGGATGTTGTTTCCCTTCTTTTCTGCTGCTAACTAACCAAGTGTTAATGGGTCTTTCTTTTGTAAGGGCCCCTTTTCCCATTTAGGAATTTCTTTATCCCTATTGGCTCCCCCATATTTTTGTCAGCCTTATTCCTTTCTAGGAGACCTTACTTTTCCTATTAAATCAATATGAGTAGAAAGGATCCCCCTTTTCTGCTTCTGCTCCATTTTTGTCTCTGGCCTAGACTAGGTTCTTGTGGTTTCCTCCACTACTAACCCTAATCCTAACCCTAACCCTTGACTACTTTTGAGTCCGACCTTTAGTAAGGAGAAAATCTGTTCCAATCACTAGGTTACCTAAGGATTATTCTTACCACCATTTCTTATGCCTGTATTTTGGCATTAATCAATGGGACTATCTCAGTCTGCCCAAACAGACTTATGAAAGGCTCCCCTCCACCACCCATAGATATTGCCTTTTTTTACTAAATGAGAATGTAGTACTGTCCATCTTCTCCCAGTAACTACAAGGTAATTAACAGGTAACCTACCATAATTTTTCTTCCCAGAGGTACTTGCACAAAAGCAGACATTTTTCATTTGGCTTTTACAAGCTTTTGACAAATTTCCACCTTTCCCACAGTTGTAATAACTACAGTTCTCTTTAGCTTCTGCCTTTGTTTTATTTAGACAGGAGCCAAAGCTTCCTTACACCTTTCTCCTTTAACATTTCCAGCTCTCTATGTTCCTACTTTCTGAAACAGTTTGTCATGATATGGAGTCAAGTATCTGAGTCTAATTCATTTTCTGACTAGTATACCACCTTCTTTGGCTTAACTGCAGCTTAGGGTGGACCTCTTTCTCTGCTAACAAAGTGGCCTCATCAATGTCTGACAGAGAAGCTACCTTTTCCATTCTTGTTTAATGTAGGCTCCAATGAGAGGTCTGGTATCTGCAGCCAGGATGTTCCTTACTCCTTGCAAAGTCTGAGCTACACAAGGGCCAAGTTCCCTTCCTTTTGAAGCTTTTCACACAAAGTCCTTAATGAATTCCCTGGGTCTGGACCAATCCCATCGGTGTAGATGAATTTGTGTGCCTGTGTAGATATCCCACCTTGTTTTGGATATCACACCTCGACCATACTGTCACAGGTTCTTTTAAATTATATCCCATTTGGGAACTTCAGGGTCAAAAGAGCCATCAACAGCACAAATCCCTAGACAATCAGGGTCTATTTCTCCCCATAGAGGTTGGAGAGATAAATTGTGTGCTTGCAAACTGTCCAACATACAGAAGTGCACCAAAACACATTTAGCTGTACAGGTGAATGTTTGGAATTATTTCCAGACTATTTTTTTTCTTGCTGCTAGCAGTTCTACTTTACAGTACCCACCTCTAGAAACACAACCCTCACAAGCACTCTCCTCCACTCTCACTTAGGTATTAGGCTATATCTTAAGAGTATTACCAAGGTTTTCTTCCTCCAAATCCTGTTCTGACTCACTCTTTAATTCCATTTTGCAGAAGTTTTCCTGCTTTCTTTATAGGCCTGCCTCTCTACTTCTTTTTCCCCTCCCCATCTTTCCTTTGCCTACAGAAAACTTCATTTTTCATTGCTGCTTTGCTTCAAAGCCACACAAACACCTCACTATCCTTTTCCTAACTTCCACCACACCCAACAGCTCTGCAGCAAGCTTTTATAGGCAGTTCTGCTAAGCTGCCACTGGGGAGAGCTCAAAAGGGAGGGGCATAAGCAACCCAGGTGCTATAAGTTGTCTGAGCAGCTTGCTCTTTCAAAGTCTTCATACAATTCAGAAACCTTTAAAAAAAGAAAAAAAACAGAGTTTTTAGTTCCATACCAAAGAACATTCCCTGCTACAGTCACTCAATTCATATGGATGACAATACATAGGAGCAAAACTAGCAAATTCATCCATGCATCCTTAATTATTATTAGTTCACCGGATTTCATAGAAATGTAGCTTGTTTCCAATCACTGTATAGTATTCCCTAGATTTGCAGCTGCAGTCATAAAAAGTTAAATTTCAGTTTAGAACACTGTAGTACATTTTTGCCTTGAAAAAATAAAATCTAATTCAGGAGTGAAAAATGATGGCCAGAAAACCTTAAAACAAGGGAAGTATCTTAGTTGTTTCTTATAACTATTAAGGGATATGTAATCTTTAGTTGCAAAAGTACCTAACATAATAGAAATAAAAGCAGAAGGCATCTGGAAATGCTCTAATAATCCTATGAAGGCATGTTCATAGTACATTGTGCTTATGTTCAATTTGACTAAATTTATGTTAGAGGGTCGCTACCTAAAATGCCAGAGCCACATGTGCTGCTCTTCTCAAAACCTTCAAAACAACTTGGAGCAAACAAGTCTTTAGTGTGACAAAAAGGAAAATGAATAATGATAAGGCAGTAATCATATCAGTTATATTTAATTAACTGTAATAATTAATTCTTAGCTGCTACATCGGAGAATGCACATTGTAGCATACATTTCAAATATAAAATGTATCTGTCAGGCTAGAAAAAGTTATAATCCCAATTTCACATTATCCTTCCATAAGACAACACTCTGGCAAACTATGCTCTTGTGCTGAAATCTTAATTAAAATAGTAGGCAAGAATGAAGCTAAAGCAATCATGATTGCTCATTGCCAATAAAAAGATAAAAATTACTCTGAAGATTTAAACTTTTGCTTTCTTGCTCCTGTCTTTAATGAATATTATTGTGCTTGGAGGTTTTGCATCTGAATGTGGCTACTGAATATTTACACAGTGACCATCTCTGACCAGGGAATTGCTGATCCTGCTATAGTTATAAGGATACTAAGCTTAATATTAACATCTTCTGTTTAGCATAGACAAATAATTATACTAAAGTTCCTAAATAACTATCTTTTGTTGAGGCTTTGTCTTAACAAGTAAGTTGAGACTGTCTTTCATTTCTATATAAACATAAAGTAGACTACACCATACCAAAGTATGTTGCATAATTAGACTTATGTGCTGCAAGATTATTATCAAGTGAACATTTCTAACCTAATATCCTCCAGTGGCAGGAGAACACTGTAATTCTGCCATGTCTGAGTAAATCCCAGGAGGGATTTACTAGAAAATGTAACTTTCTGTGGATGAGAGTGGTCTTGACTATATCTCCAACTAACTCTAGCTTAAGCACCCAACACACATCTTTTTTTTCTGCTGCCATGCTTTCATTCATCGAATAGTTATATCACCCTAACTCAACTTGTTGCCCTTCAGATGCTTTGAACTACAGCTCCCATCATGTCAGTCAGCATGACTATTGCTATGTTAATCAGGGAATATTCCAGCATATCTGAAAATGGCTTGGCTGGAAATAGCTGGTCTATAATTACTTCATCCTGAGAACCTGGTTTTCAGTTTCATATTTATTTATCCATACTGAAAGGCTAAGCTTCACAATCCAACCTATTGTCTTACATAGCTTTTCGAATTCTATACATGCTACAAACTATGTCATGCTTAGTGACTTCAACTTAATTAGGAATAATTAACTTGAGAAATATATTTATAATTACAAGATACATAACAGACTTGATCTGATTCTGAACTTCTTGATGTTGGCAGGCATTGCCTTCATTAGTCCATTTCTGTTTCCATAGTGACAAATACTGACAAAAGGTGAGAGTGAGAAAATGCCATGCTACACTACACAAAGCAAGAGATGAAGGAAGTTAAGAAAACATATATGGAATGATATAGGAGCACGTCTTTAATTGTAGTTCAGCAATAAATTATATAACTCAGCAATAAATTGTATATGTTATTATGTAATTGTTGTGAGCCACTCAGAGTTGCTTAAAATAAGCAACCATATGATCTTTCAAGTAAATAATTTCTGAATAATATCACATGTCTACACTAAAGATTGAAATAAATAGAATCCATATTTATCTTACTTATTTGCTTGCTTACTTATTTATTTATTGACTAATTCCCTCTATACTTGGACATATTTTATAGATTAGTTTCGTAACCAGTGAACTATAAAGTTTAAAATAAATCAATATCTAAGTTAGCATGACCTTATTTTTTTCCCTGATATACTATTTCTGGGTCAATGCAGAAAAGAAATTCATGTCTTTTTGTGTCTAGTTCTTAATCGTTTAATGAAAATGCATTTGCTTCCAAAATTTCTCCCAAAGTAGAAGGATATATTGCAGAATGTTTTATGGGTAGACTGTAATAGTTCTGTCTATATGATATGAGATGGTAATTAAAAATATGAGTGATCCTCCCTTTCAATGAATCATTTTTGTAATGGGACTCTTATTTTGCATCTAAGGTGCCTTATATCATCAGCATTATGAAGAATTATATTCATTTTGAATATTAAAAGTTTACAAAGCCAATTCTTTTCACTCATAAGAAACTAGTGGGACCTTTTCCCCCTGAAAATGACCATTCTTCCTTGAAGATGATCTTCTAGCAGCTGAATGCTTTAAGTGGGCATTGCTGCAAATAAGAGTGAGATTATTATCTTTTCATCATCTTTATTTTCTCTCCTTTATTTTCTGAAGTTCCTTTCTCCTTCTTTTCTTCCCTCTTTCTCCCAACCAGCCAGATGTTGTAAGAGGAGCAGGCCACCCTCGTAAGATATGTAACCTGATTGTGTAATTTGAGACCCATCATGCTTTAATATATTCTGTAAGTAATGTAAACTGTTGACCAAATATCAATGCTAGATTCAAATTTCAGAGAACCTTGAGCAATTCCTTTTAAAAATAAATTATAAGGTTAAAACAAATTGTGTAGTGTATTAGGTGAAATTTTCCTTTTTCATTCACCAGTTCCCCAGTTGAGTAAAGCAATGCAGCAGCAATTCTTACTTTACCTATTATACCTGCTTTAGTGCGTCATTTTACAAGTTTGATGAATTACTTTGTTTCCTCAGTTATAAAGTTGAATGCTTAACCTTTGGCAAGAGCTTTAAAAGAACAAAACTCTCATTAATTATCACCTCTTGCATATTTTTGAACTACTCAGCCATAATATTTTCCTCTAAGTACACACAAGCATTAAATGAAAAAAAGCTCTCTCTTATTTTTCTTTTTCTGTTTTATAATTTTTATTTGGATCTTTTTTATCTTATTTTTCAGAGTTTCCCAAGGATCCTGAACTGTTTTCCTCTCTAGGATTTGTATCTTATTCACTCTCTAAATCTGTTTAGGTTAGCTCTCTTAAAGTCTAAACATTAGATTCTGATTCTGTTCAGTTACTATGCCTGCATTATGGTGAATTCTAGTGTGACATGATCACTCTCACCCAGACTTCCTACAACTTCCACCTCCTCAACCATTTCATTACTATTAGTAAGATAGTAAGGTTTTACAATTATTTTTTTTTATTTTTTTATTTATTTTTTTATGCTTTTAATATTTATTTTTTTCAAAAGTGTACTGGAAAAAGTACATTTCTTGACACTTTTTCACTTCTATATAAGCAGATCAGAACATTATCAACCCATCTTTCCCTAACTAATAATTCTCTAGCAGTTATAATTTTCACTAATCCTGGCACTCCTGGTCTATGTCATTTCTTCTTTAACAATCTGGCTACATCAGCAATATGATCTCCAGAAAGCTTTCATCTAGTCACCTGATACTGCCTGGACCTCTTTTACAAATTCTTCATTCTTCACAGTAGCCAAATCATCACCCACAGGTCTGGTAATCTCAAATATTAACACCACGACTATTTTTATGTTGTTGTTCAGCATCTTTCTATGAGTTTTCTTAGCACATGTAGAAAAATAGATTGCCATTATTTATTTTCTCATAGTGCCACAACTAATAGAGTTGTTGAAAGCTCACCTGTGGCTATTTGGCCATAAGCCTATAAGATAAATTTTATCTGATCCTAGGGCAATACTGTCTTCAACACTGAAATAAGATTGGAGTCTCAGGACACTTCATATTTACCATCACAGGACTTATTTTGGATTTCTGTGGAATTTCATAAAATTGTCAGCTTCCCCAGGACTACAGCTTTAAACTCCCACTATATAACATCACAAGACTATGCCTCCATCTCCTATATAGTGCCAGTGCAGCTGTACTCCAACTCAGAATGAATTTGAGCAATTTTATCTATATTGGGTGTCTGGAATTGTCGTCATAAAAACCCCAGTTCCTGATCCCAGAGGGACTGAGTTACTCTGCTGGCTGACACTTGGAAGATGCAATAAGGAGTGAGAAATAATCCAAAATATGTTTTAACAAAGGCTTTGACTTGAGTTCAGTAAAATTTGCTCCTAGTTTCCCACTATGGGTGCTGTATGTGTCTGTTCTGCCACTGTTTTCCCATATCCTCCATTCCCCATATGTTCCTCACACTGCTGTTCGTGGTCTGCAGTTTCTTATTTGTTAGGAAACATCTTGTTTAGATCACAACTAATTTGCAGAGCATCCAACTATTTGGCACTTATTCTTCAAGCTAACATGTAGTATCCTCCGAGTACAGGCTTATAAAATTAAACATTTTAACATAACACATAATGTCCTGTTTTCTGTATAGGAAGAAATTTGCAGTATGTGACACGTGTTACTTGCAGGCAGTCCAATTTTTCTGATTTACAGGTGCATCATTCACAAGAAAGGGAAATTGCTGTCTATGCCGAAAGGGATAGGGTATAACATGGGTGTTTCTTTTTTCTTCGAGCAAGTTTTGTAGTGTAATGTTACATATAGGGAAGTTACTATAATTCTAATGATCTCTATTTTAAACTTTATTTGTTAACAACTTAATATCTTAAAACATCTTGAAAGTCTTTTGACAGATCTCAAAAGGCACTGTCATAAAACCAGGTCTGCTTATTCACTAGAATCATTCAAAATACCCACAAGAGGCTGTTAACTTTTCCAGCTCTTTTTGACTCATAATATCCAAGCCAATAAATGTCATCATCAAAATAACTTCCAAGTAACCCTAAAATGTATAATACAAATTATACACTTTTTCAATAGTAGAGCAGAGGAAATTTTTACTGAAAATTGGGTGATAATTTTATAAATATTAACATTTTAAATGAGTCATAGCAGATGGGAAGGTAAGATCTAGAAAACCAATAAAAGTTGGGTAGCATTCACAAATGGCATAAAAAGAGGTACAGGATTAAAGTTCAATGCAGAGGTAAAAAATAAAAAATGCAAACACAAAACAGGTTCCAGATTTTGAAAGATTCCAAAGTTTTTTTAAAAAGGGGAAAAATAAATCAAATATATTCCCTATGTCTGTTTATGGTACATCTTCCCCAATTTACTTTGGTCACAGTCCATGGAAAACATCTCTTACATAGATCCAGTCTGTTGGACATGAGCCAACTAATTGAAGATGCCTGCCGGTCATTGCTAACCCACTTGTTTATTCAAGCTCAGTGAGACAGCAGAGACAAATTTATTCAGTCCTGAGCACATGATTGGTGAGCTGAGTTTGGCTTGTCATATCCATGGCTCTTGTGCATCGGAAGCTTCTGGCAGGATTTCTATTGGTTTTCTTTTTGTTTGTTTGTTTTCTTCACATCTGATAGAGACTCAGAACTTATTGAGATGCCAAAGCGCCAGTGATGTTATTAACTGAAAATAACCCTTTCTTGTTCTCTGAAGAACTCCACTGCAGTCCATCTTTCCTTCTTTTTCATTTTCTTGATTGCATTTGGGACCAATTCGTAATTTCTGCAGCACAAATTTTTCTCTTTCCATCTAGCAGGATGGCTGACGTGATTATATTTATTAAAAAATAAAAAAGTAGCAGCAAAATATTCTTTGTAGAAACAAAGGAGAAAGAAAATATTACTCCACCCCCTCTAGACTACAGCTTTAACTATTATGTCTGTCAAAGACTATACATGGTCATTCAGGACAATTCAAAACTATTCATATGAATAAATACAAAATTATGTAAAGTTCATTAGAAATGAATACAATAGATAGTGAAACCATCTGGATTGAGAAATGTGATTTGGTTAATAATTTATTTGAACTGCAATCCTTCTTCAAGAATTGGGGAATTCTGTCACATGGATGTAATTGGATTTACCAGGTAAGCTTAATTGCTGCAAGTTTTATTGTTTCATGACCTGAAGCAATACCCTTCTTTCTCCAGAGAATTTACCCCCATCTGCCAACTGCTTCCACCATGTTTCATCTATCTTGTCAGGAAACAGTAGAATGTAGAAAAGCTGACAGAAGCCAATGCTGGTAGCAGTGCTGCAGGGATGTGACCTAGATCTGTCCACTTCACTTATTTTTGAAAATTTAGGTATAGGCAAAGTGACAAAATTGCTCACAGTTGCATTATACCTATCCTGATTGGAAAAGTGCAAGTAGATGAATCACTCCAGGATCCTATCTAATCCTTTTTGATATGTAGGCTTCTAGACATGTAGGCAAAATCAAGTTCTTCTGCCAGGAAAATAGTAACCATCATCATTTTGGGTAACTAACATGTCAAACTCCTGGTTCTGAGTTATAGCATAATAGTGCCTCTGAATATATCTGACAAATTCACCTAAAAGCCTAAATAGAAATATTCTTATATTTCTCAAAACCTCTGAGCATTATTATCACTCAATTCACAAAAACATGGATTCAGCTGCCATATTATTTTCTGATTGTCCAGTCAGATTTATAATATATAAATAGAGGGGCTTTTTTCATTGGGAAAAGGAACAATCATTTGACAAGTGATCTTGCTTTACAATTGCAATTGGGACCAGAATATCCATTGCTAAGCAATACATTTATAAAGGAAACTACATCACAATTGCTGCAGCCAAAGCTGCCTACAGGTCCAGTTTTCAGGCATTAGGTGAGTCAATGTCCTGCTGGCTTCTACAACTAAATCAATGGGGAAGCCAGTAGGAACTTGCAAATCCCAAGCAAGTAGGCTGGCAGGTAGGTAATTGGCTTCTCCTAGATGGTGTAGAATGTGAGAGGGTGTGCAAAGGGGCAAGGGAGGTAAAAGAAGACTGAGGGAGGTTGCACAGAAGTACATAGGTATGACAAGACTTGGAGAGGATATGTAGGAGTGGAGAGGCTGTACAGGTTGAAGAGGCATTCCCCAGCATCTTACAGTAGGGAAGGTTGCTAATAATGATCACATGATCAGAGGATGCTGCGAGCAGGATGCCAAGCACACAGATTCCAATCATGTGACTATGAGGCTGGCTGGAACTCTTAGGACCAGTCATAATCAACATTTGTTCAGCACCTTCATAATTTTGTATGGTTGCTGAACAAATAATTTTAAGTTGAGAACTTGGTGGAGCAGTGGGCTGATGCCTCCTTAGGTAACACCAGCTGCCTGTAATTAGTGCAGGTTTGCATCCCACCAGGCTCAAGGTTGACTCAGCCTTCCATCCTTCCGAGGCAGGTAAAATGAGGACCCAGATTGTTGGGGGCAATAAGCTGATTTTGTAATAATGCCGCTTTGGGGGGGGAGAAAGCCCTAATAATAAGCAGGCATATACATAGAATGAAGGCTATTGCTAAGCACATTGATTTGTGCTTTAAATTGTAAGCCGCCCTGAGTCTTCAGAGAAGGGCGGGATATAAATGGGATTAAAAAAAAAACTAATTGTATCATATTTATATAAACTGCTGCAAATCATATTTGTCAGGCTGAAGACCAGAAACGAGATGGTGAGATTCAGTCAAGTTCAATCCCTTTTTTATTTACACCAAATAGACAGAATCCTGCCAAATTAAAGCTATAACTCTCTAAGCCACTAGATACAGGATTCCAGAGTGTGGCTACTCTGAACCATTGCCTCCCCACACCTATCTCAGGACTGCACAGTGTCTTAATCTCTCTGGGTAAGCTTTTTTTGTCAGTGCGTTAGCTATGTTGTAGGTTGGGGTCTCTGGTAATAATACAATTGAATGAAGAGATATGTCTGGCTTGTGTGTTTTGGAGCATCCAGAGAAGAATGGGAGGATGGGTCCACTGCTTTTCATCTGCCACTGTTCCTCTTTTGTGATTTGACGTTACTTGTTAAGGTCATTGGGACTTCTCTTGATCCAGTTGTCTAGTTTCTAAGTGCTTTTTTCATAGTTTGATATTTTTAATGCATAGATTTTATTACACATTTGTAGGTAACTCTAAGAAAGCTCATTCTAAAAGTAGAGGTTCAATGTTATAATATACAGGTGAAACTCGAAAAATTAGAATATCGTGCAAAAGTTAATTTATTTCAGTAATGCAACTTAAAAGGGGAAACTAATATATGAGATAGACTCATTACATGCAAAGCAAGATAGTTCAAGCCGTGATTTGTCATAATTGTGATGATTATGGCGTACAGCTCGTGAAAACCCCAAATCCACAATCTCAGAAAATTAGAATATTGTGAAAAGGTGCAATATTCTAGGCTCAAAGTGTCCCACTCTAATCAGCTAATTAAGACATAACATCTGCAAAGGGTTCCTGAGTCTTTAAATGGTCTCTCAGTCTGGTTCAGTAGGAATCACAATCATGGGGAAGACTGCTGACCTGACAGTTGTGCAGAAAACCATCATTGACACCCTCCATAAGGAGGGAAAGCCTCAAAAGGTAATTGCAAAAGATGTTGGATGTTCCCAAAGTGCTGTATCAAAGCACATTAATAGAAAGTTATGTGGAAGGGAACAGTGTGGAAGAAAAAGGTACATAAGCAGCAGGGATGACTGCAGCCTGGAGAGGATTGGCAGGAAAAGGCCATTGAAAAGTGTTGGGGACTTTCACAAGTAGTGGGCTGAGGCTGGAGTCAGTGCATCAAGAGCCACCACACACAGACGGATCCTGGACATGGGCTTCAAATGTCGTATTCCTCTTGTCAAGCCTCTCCTGAACAACAAACAACGTCAGAAGCGTCTTACCTGGGCTAAAGAAAAACAGACCTGGTCTGTTGCTCAGTGGTCCAAAGTCCTCTTTTCTGATGAGAGCAACTTTTGCATCTCATTTGGAAACTAAGGACCCAGAGTCTGGAGGAAGAATGGAGAGGCACACACTGCAAGATGCTTGAAGTCCAGTGTGAAGTTTCCACAGTCTGTGTTGATTTGGGGAGCCATGTCATCTGCTGGTGTTGGTTCACTGTGCTTCATTAAGTCCAGGGTCAATGCAGCCGTCTACCAGGAGATTTTGGAGCACTTCATGCTTCCTTCCGCAGACGAGCTTTATGGGGATGCTGACTTCATTTTCCAGCAGGACTTGGCACCTGCCCACACTGCCAAAAGCACCAAAACCTGGTTCAATGACCGTGGGATTGCTGTGCTTGATTGGCCAGCAAACTCACCTGACCTGAACCCCATAGAGAATCTCTGGGGCATTGCCAAGAGAAAGATGAGAGACATGAGACCGAACAATGCAGAAGAGCTGAAGGCCGCTATTGAAGCATCCTGATCTTCCATAACACCTCAGCAGTGCCACAGGCTGATAGCTTCCATGCCATGCTGCATTGAGGCAGTAACTGCTGCAAAGGGGGCCCAAACCAAGTACTGAGTACATATGCATGCTTATACTTTTCAGAGGTCCAGTATTGTTCTATGTACACTCCTTGTTTTATTGATTGCATATAATATTCTAATTTTCTGAGATTGTGGATTTGGGGTTTTCATGAGCTGTACGCCATAATCATCACAATTATGACAAATCACGGCTTGAACTATCTTGCTTTGCATGTAATGAGTCTATCTCATATATTAGTTTCCCCTTTTAAGTTGCATTACTGAAATAAATGAACTTTTGCACGATATTCTAATTTTTCGAGTTTCACCTGTATTCAGTTCATATACTGTATTTGCTATTATGAGTTCAAATATTCTAAAAGCCACAAGCCCACAATGAATTCCTTCAAAGATAATTAAACCCAATTAGTGCTTCTGTCCTTGTTCTGAGAACATATGCATTTGGGGACTGACAAATTGAGACAGAAAGAAAGAGAATATTAAAGGCTATTTCTTCAGCTTCTCAATTAGTTGAGGCCTTTCTCTCCAACTTCGCTTTGGCTTCAAAGCTAACACAATTTTGCATGCTAGCTTAGATAACTTCAAAAATCCACATCAAATATCACATCACATTAAATCAGGAAGAAGCTGGCAATAACAGCTAGTATTTTGCTTATTTATATACAAGCATGTCATGACTATTTTGAAACTTAAGTGTTCGGAACTTGTTAAACTATAAATGGAACATTGATTGTCCTTTACAGGAAGGGATGCTGAAAACTATAATCACACTTTCAGGGATTCAACAGGATTTGCATGAGCAGCCAGAAGTGTCTGGGTGACAGAACTACTATATAATTATACCTTGAGTGATATGTTCTGCTCTTTACCCATTGCTTCTATGTAGTATAGTTGAATAAACTAGGATGGTATTGCAAGCACCTGCAATTGTTTATTCATAATAATTCAGATTTTTAAAAATGACATTTTCACAAAATGTAATAGTTAGCATAGACATAAGAAAATCAAGCAACATTCTTTTCACTTGTTTTAAAATACACATCTGTGTAACACGATTCTACATATTTTAATAGGTCAATGATAATTCATAGTATACAACTATGTTAATATAGCTGAATTCACATAAAAACATATTCAATAAAGCTAAATCCTGAATCCTGAATTTTTATTTGGCCTTAAAGTTTGTTTATTTATTTATAGGGATGGGCAAATTTCAGAGATATCCAATATGATTAGATGGAGCTCATAATCAAATCAGACTTTAAATCTGAATTTAATTTAATAGCTAAATCTAATCAGATGCCCTTGAAGTTTATGGGTTCAATGTATGTAATAAAGCTGGGTATGTTTTTCTGAATCAAATCAGAACTCCAAAAACATTTTGTTTGATGTGAAGACCCCTCTTTATTTAGGAAATCATATATTGTACAATATGTGCATAATTTTTAAGCAGGGGATTCTGTTCCCTTCTCCTCCCTTTTTTATCTTCTATTCTAATCTTTACTCCTGTATGTTCATGACCAGAGTGGGCATGGAACTTTGGCTTGGTGAATCACTGGGGTAGCTCCAAACAACACAAACAGTAAATTAGGTAAAAATAATCTCATATTATGTATGCTAAGTACTCATTATGTACTGCAGTGAAATATGTTCAATTCTTCACAAGTGCATTAAAGAATCAATTGCAATCATAACATATAATTTTCTTTCAAACTGATGGGATTGATAAATATACAAATAAATTGCAAATTATGATCAGATCATTTCACCAATCAATACTTTTGTTCATTACTAGATGTTCATTTGCAGTTAAGATATTTTTTTAAATCCATTATCCAGGCATATTAACTTTACATCCAATGCCTTGCCTAATTAATGCTTATCCATAAGCACTCTGTTTATGTGAAACAATATAAGTTTGCAGTTAAAATTGGAGAAAACAAATCTTCCTACTCATACTCCTTAAATTTTACTTTCTGTCATAAGTTACTGAGATGCTGCTGGAATTTAAAACTCATTTGAATGGACTGCAATTTGTTAAATTGTATTCCTTGGAGGCTAAAGCCAATTGGCCTTATAGACGAGGGCTCCACTAGCTATAAACCTAATTCAATAATAAGCCCAAAGTAAAAAGAGCTAAAAAATGAATTCAGCGGAAATTTGTGTTAATTTTGAATGAAAACTTTGTAAGATATATTGTTTATTGTATTCTAAGATGAAACCTATCAAATATCTTCCTCTGAAAGAAATATTGAAGAATTTAGAAATGGCAATCATGAATAGGTGGTTGTAGGAGCTTTCCAAGTCATATATATATAAGACATAATAGTTTGTAAATCAGTTAAATTGTAAATTATGCTTTTATACATTTGTGCTGGAATTTTCATCCTACTCATCATCAAAGAATACTCTGAATGACAAATTATTTTCACTTACATAAAAAGATGCTGTCTTATTAGTCTAATTTAAATCTTCAGACAAGATGTTCAAATTGTGAATATCTGTTCTAAAATTAAATAAACACAAAAGAACCAAGACTAAGTAACTTCTTAAGTTATAGGCTTTGGCCTCTTAAGAATAATTGTAATGATAGTATAGGAAGGACTTTGGGAGATGAGGAAGAATCACTGCCAAAAAAATGTGACAAACATGTCAGAAGGATCTTTTCTAGTTTCTTGACCTGTAAAGGCAAAGGGGAAGAAATGTACTTTCTGTCTTGCAAGATCCCATTTACTTATTTAGTGTATGGCATTACACTATATATACATTTCACCTAAATCAAAAACGCAGTGAAATGTTAATGTTAAAAAGATCTACATTCAGATACTAATGTCTAGGTATCTAACCATTAAGCGAAGCATGATTTATTTGAAAAAAAAATCAGTTATTAGACCAGTGTACTGTATGCCTTCAGCTTACACGGTATACCCCATTAATGCAAAATTATACAATTACTCCTTCTGGTCATGCTTCCTGTAAGGACTACATCAATCTTGCAAGTTTGTCACTTGCCTGACAAGATCATTCCCACATGCCATTAAATCAAGCCTTTATGAATTCCATTCGAGTTACTTTTGGCTAGGTATTTTATATTGTTTGCCTCATTAAAATGAATGAGTTTAGGAGTAGTTTAATTGCCTAAAACTAAGTTTAAGTTTGACTGAGTTCAGTGTGAGTAAACTAAAGCACAACTGATTAAATCAAATTATTGAATATTAGCATTTATTGGATTCTTATATTTCCAGTGTTTCAATTTTAAACTTAACACTAGGGGTACCTACGGAAAAGAGGATTCAAAAAAAAAAAATCAAGATAACGGGAGTGACTACCAAAAGCTCTGCTCACATCTACATGTATGTAGTGCATACCACAGTCACTATAAAGAGATGGGGCTCTGATCATATGATTGTGATCTCCATCTTAATCCTTTTTTTTAATTTCCTGGTGTGGAGCCCGTTTAACCAATCTTTTGCATTCCATAGATCTTTTTCAATTGTACTAAAAGTGCATGTACTTTTAAGATAAAAAAGTTTATATTATTCATTTTAAACTATTTCTTCTTTAGACATTATTACTTTTTTTAACTTTCCCTGGTGTGAAGATTTATGCTGCCTCTAATCCATGCTGTTTTATGCTGTTGTTTTATAGATTTTTTAAAAAATCCCATTTATATCCTGCCCTTCTCCGAAGACTCAGGGCGGCTTACAATCTAAGAAGCACAAATCAATGTGCTTAGCAATAGCCTTCATTCTATGTATATGCCTGCTTATTAGGGCTTTCCCCCCCCCAAGTGGCATTATTACAAAGTCAGCTTATTGCCCTCCACAATCTGGGTCCTCATTTTACCTACCTCAGAAGGATGGAAGGCTGAGTCAACCTTGAGCCTGGTGGGACTCGAACCTGCACTAATTGCAGGCAGCTCTTGTTACTTAAGGAGGCATTAGCCCACTGCTCCACCAAGGCTCTAATTTTAAATTATAGCACCCCAATCCCTTTCTGAGAAATACTGTAATGGGTAACATTGACCACAATTTAATTGTACACTCATGCCTCATAAAGGTAAAGAAAATTAATTTCAACTTTCTAGAAAATCATCCTTCTTTCCAACTGAAATGATATCATGAAATTTTACAACTAATCCTTGGGTGAAAAGAAAGAATTCTGATCTGCTCACCTGCTCTATTATAAAAGCCTGTGGGATTTCCTAAGTGGGAGGAGGCTGATGATACTAGAATAATGCTGTGATACATAATGCCATTATTTGTACAAATAATGTTCTTTTTCTGTTTGCATTTACAATATTAAAGGATTTAGTTATATTTATTGGAAAGTATAGATATGGTGAATTGGATCACTAAAGATTCATTACTGAACCACTCTGGAATGAGATTGAAGAAGAAAAACATTAGCTCTAAAAAAAAATACTAGATTGGATTTATTACAACATAGGCATAAATGTCATTAAAGTTCTTCCCCAAATGTGTAGACAGATCAAATGGATGGGAAAAATAAATTTCTCCACAGGAAAGAGAAATTCTCCAATAAATTCTGCTACTTTTAAAAAGACAACACAGAAGAAGTTTATTCTTGAAGTTTATTTTTGTGATCTAATGCATCTTTTATTGATCCTAGCAAGTGTAGTATTAATTGACAAATTGTTGTATAATGAAAGGAATAAGTTTTATTGATTCCCCTCAATAATCTCATCAATGAATAAGGATAGGAACAGTGAACACCATATTTAAAAATTTATCTGAGATTCTTCTCTCCTATGAAAGAATTTCTAAAGCAAGTTGTTTTTCTTCAGATTGAATAAGGACCGGTAGGAAAAATAAAACCTATATTTGGAGGATTTCTCTATCTAGTACAAAATGTTACTACTTCTTGTAGCTTAAATGGTTGCCCTGTGCAATTTAGCTGTGTCTGTACTACAAAGGCTCTACAAAATCTCAGGAGACTAACCTCTACTCAGCTGCCCCCAACTATGGTATTCTCCAGCAGCATGGAATTCAGCTTTCTGTATCTTCAGCAATACATTGCTGAGTGAAGAATTCTGAGAATTAATATCCTTTTTATTTGAAAGTTGAGGCATGCTGTCCCATGTAAATTTTTATTGGACTATATGATGTGCCACAGAATTATGGCCCCTGCCCATTCTTTTAAATATTCAGCACAGATCTCTGCCAAGCTAAACTATATTTATCAGGAAATAGTGATGCGTATTATCTAGCTACTATTTTTCAATCATATGTCAGTGTGCTTCCCATTTGTGTTTATCTCTGCCATCTCACCCCACAGAAAGCCATTAAAAACCATCCAGTAACTGCAGTTCTTTAGGTATCACATTAAACTGTTCTAAATATACCCAATTTAAAATGAAAAGGCAAAACAAAAGCCACACATTGATGATCCCAAGCAATTATAATATATACAGTGCACAAAATCACCACAGCAAAACAGTGTGAGGTTTTAGCATGATTTGGAAAATGCCTAGAGAAATAGTCTTCATTTAATGTTGGAAGATTTTTGTGAGCATTCTATCAATGGGGCAAAAAATGCATTTTCTGATGACCATTTGCTTCATTTCATTTGATGAAAGGACTTGTGAAAAAGCCTAAAATGAAAATGCTAAGGTCCTGGCTGGTGGATGATACACTGGAAAGCCCCAAAATTTTAGATCATAATAGTAAAACAGAACTCCATTCTACCAGTGATGTAGGAAAATAGTTGCATAGCACTTATTATGCAAGCACATTTCTAATGCTGATTAATATTGTTGGATAGTAATATATACAGCCTGAGTAGTGTTTTTATGAATGTGATTATACATAATGATCAATCATTTCCCAAGGCTGGCAGAACTATGTTCTGCAATGCCCTCCTTAATTATTTCTAGTTTCTGGAAAGTGATATCTCATAATTTAGATCCTGCTTTAAAATGTCATATCTGTAAAATGCATGAGGAAAAGTTAATGGACTGAACTGTTTGCATCATAAAAATCTGTAGAGCTGCAAAACATATTACAGATTTAAGAATGTAAATAAGGCATTGAGGCAATAATTACTCACTTTACTGATAATTAAATGAGTCTCCTAGAAAACCATAAATCCATCAGTTTCCCATTCATTTCTCCATATTATAACTGAGCAGATGCTTTTCTAAATTATTACTTGTACCTATTTAGGCAGCAAGATAGAAATGAGAAAATAAAGACATTAAATGGACAAAATCTCATCTATGTTATTTGGCTCGTCATTTTCTTTACTGAATTCATATGCAATCTGTAGAAGTTCCCACAATGAGCTAAATCCCAATCTTGGTTAATAAAATTGTTTCTGCATTCAAAACAAAAATAATGGTTTAATGTCAGGGCCAAATTCAAACCTGCTCAAAAAAATATATGACAGTCAAATGAAAGCAATTCCTTTTATTTTCCAATGCCAGGCTTTATGCCTAAACCAGTGCCACCCTAATCATCATGATACAAGTAAATCACTCTTATTTTTATTCACCTATGCATAATCAACATTCATTATTAATAAATCAGAAAGAATATTACTTTATATACTGAATCAATATTCCTTGAGGCTTCTTTGCCAAGCATTCCATTGGCTTCCAGTCCCAGCCAGAAGGATATGGACAAAGAAGGATATGGAAAACACCAATCATTGTATGGCAATGTGACAGTGATCATACGGTGTTTATATTAGCCCTGCTTCATTAAGTGTGTGGGTGTGTGTGTAAAATAGCACTGTAAAAATTGTAAAAACAGTTCTTTTATCATTATTTTATTTGTTACATGATCTAAATTTGTTAAAACTAACTTATTCCAACAAACTCTGAGCATAAACAAATTCAAGGTTGACTCAGCCTTCCATCCTTCCGAGGTAGGTAAAATGAGGACCCAGATTGTTGGGGGCAATAAGCTGACTTTGTAAAAATGCCGCTTGGGGGGTGGGCGGGTGAAAGCCCTAATAAGCAGGCATATACATAGAATGAAGGCTATTGCTAAGCACATTGGTTTGTGCTTTAAATTGTAAGCCACCCTGAGTCTTCGGAGAAGGGCGGGATATAAATGGGATTAAAATAAAAAATAAATAAAAATAAAATAATCATTTAATATTAAATGTGTTGGGTTTCCCCCCAACACAAAAACTGGCTTCCAAACGGTCACTGGGAAATCATTGACTATTGCTGCTATGACTGCCTGGGCTGTTAAACACCACCACGTATTGACTACTGGAGCTAGGGGCTGGCAACCTTTATTCCTGAAAGCTCCCTTTCAAAGTCAAGAGTCTGCCACCCCGCCACTTCACATGAGCTTCTGCTAGAAGAGACACTTTACAAACACCTAGAGAGTGCAGCTGCAGAGCTTGACGGAAGGAGCGGGGCTGGGAGGGCCTGGACTTTGGCGGCCTCAGAGGGGGTAACACTTCACAAATAAAAATAGCTCTCTTGGATCAAGTTAAGAACAATTCTTGTTTTTCTGCTAACATCCCCTGGGAATAAGTCTCATTGCTTTTAGTGGGATTTATTCTAAGAAGATTCGTATTCAAGTATAACAGTATAATTTATTTATTATTGTTTAAATTTTCAAAGACTTAGTCAAAGAGTTATATTTTTCTTGGGTTTGTATTGATTCAGTTTATTTCTTTATATTATATTGTTTATTATTGTGTTGATCAAAACCATGTATAGAAATTTGTTACTGAATATGAGACATTTTTGTATGTGGATACTGTTATTTAATTAATAAATTAATAAAGTTGCAATATAAATAGATAAGTACATATATTCTACCTTCATAAAGAAGAAGGAATAAAAAATCTGGACTTTGTTGCCTATAGTATAAAGCAAGTTAAGCAATGGTATGGATAGTAGAAATGTGTATTCCAATCAAATGAACTCAAGATCCAGTCAGCGTGAGTGTGTTCTGACAAACAGACACTAATGCTAAATCAACAGAATATCAAGACTGTTGACAGTATAACAATCACATGAAAAGCACTAGTTATTTTCTGTAGTGAACTAGGTAATTCCAGAAATGGAAACAAGTTCAACAACATCAGATTAATCCTGCTTTGGCTCAAAATTGCATTTATTTTTGAAGCTTTGTTATGGTGTGTAGCAAGATTTAGAAAAACTAGAGATTGAAATATGCTGTCTGCCTTAGCCCACTGGATTTTCTACAAAACCTTTTATCTTGCATTTTTGTCTATTAAACTGCTTGCATATGGATTATCTCATTTGAAGATTATATGAAAATAAATCATGGAATTCAATGAGTTCACTGGCAATTGATGGCATATAAAACATTAGACAAGGTACTGATGGGTACAGAGAATAGCTATACTGAGGTTTGTTGCATGAGATGTAACAGGAGTGGAAATTGGACTTGAGCTTGATACTCAAGATGAATTAGGCCACTGGAATCTTTAAATACTTTTCTGAGACTGAGAGGTTGGAACAAATTTGGGTCTTCAAATAGTTTATATATGATTTAGCTCTTTGAGCACTGCAGAAAGGCTAATTATATGCGAGCAAAAACTGCTACATTTATATTTTGTTCCTCTGTGCTCCGATATCAGAGGGAGATGAATGCAATCTAGTTATTGAAAAGTTTTTTACCAGTCATATAGAATCATTCAAGCCATTCTTCAATCAGAGTGATTTATAAATTTATCTACAGAAATACCATATAATTCAATAATGCAATAAGTGCTACACCCATATTCCATTTTTAACCATTGGAATGTAAAGCTTGCTGAAAACAGGCTTCATCCCCCTAAGATTATTGTTTCTGCAGATTTTATCCCATTCTGTAAAAGTCAATTACACAGCCTGTTATGATGATCTCATTTTCCTCAAAGGAAGTCATGATGTGCGGTTCAGATGAAGTCTCTGAGTCACAACAGGCAGTCTTGACTTATTCTAAGTTGAAATTGCCAATTTGAAAAAAAAATCAGATCTATCTGAAATAATTCTGTGATTGATGCATACCCTAGTAATGTGGATAGGCTGTTAGGATTTTCGTTGAATGTTGTCAACATTGGATTTGGAAGGTCCTGCTTATGTGAACTTTCTTTTTGATTTTTCAAATATGTCAAAGTACTTTTCAATAAAGCTAGCAACATTTCTCTGAGGTCTAGTGAAAAAATAGATATGTCTCAGAAATTATGGGTTTGAGATATATCAGAGGAAAAGCAACTCAGGAAATCTCACATCGTATTATTGCTATTGCTAGTACAGACTCTTGTGCGCTCATTCATTCTATCAGCTTGATATGTAGAATCTAATAGCTTTAAAACAAATTGCTAGTAAGGATTGAAAGCATGTGCTAATGTCTTTGCTAAGAGTCTTGCTGTTTTTATTTTACATAAATGCAGTGCTTTTTTGTAAAAGAAAAAGGTGCCGGAACTCACACATGTCATACAACCTGCCTTGCCTACTCTACAAGGTTCCATCCAAAAAAGTTGCCGGAACTCCGTTCTGAGCGTTCTATGAGAAAAAAAGCCCTGCATAAATGTATTGCTTAGTTTGGCAGGGAAAAATATGATGGCGAAATTGGGGTGGCAGGAGGGTAAGATATTCCAGAATAAGAGAGATTGATCTGGTTGGATAGAGGGGGGAGTCTTGATCCTAATGCAGGGGAGTGAACTGTGCATTGTTTATTTGCAGTGCTTGGTCTTTTCAAGCAGACTTCCTGCAGGTAGTCAATCATGAGGCTGTGTTTGTGAAATTCAAACAGAAGGACAGACAAAGGGTGTAAGTATTGTACTATCCGCCCAGATGTATAATGGCATCCCCTTCCAAGCTGCTTGATCTCTTTCCAAGAGTAGCTCTAGATCTGCCCAACTGGCAGCACTGTATGATTTAAACCATACTTCCTTGAGGAAGATCAGGAGATGAAGTAAAATAAGGAAATATCTGAAATGCCACTGGCGAAAAGCTAAAAAAAATGTAACTAGACATTAATATGAACTCAAATTTTGGGGCTAATCCATGACAATAAAAATGGTAAAGATTATTGGTTTGTCCTTGTTGTGTCTATGAAATGTCAGCAGCTGTGCTGCTTAGTGTTATGTCGAGTTCAAGGATCAAAGAGACTCAGACTTCAAGCATGCATGACTTTATTAGGAGGGAAACGTGGTCCAGAATGGAGGAACAAAGGGTACCAGTCACCTTTATACCTGGCCAGGTGAATACCTGGCCAATAGAGTTAAACCCCTGCTTCGCGCCGGCGGGTCAGCCAATCCCTTTAAATTCGGCTCTCCCGCCGAATGCTGTCCCTTTAAATCCTGCTTCCCTGCCGAACGCTGTTCCTGCCCGGAGCTGTCCAGCTCCGCACCTCCTTCAGTAGCTGTCACATGTGTATGCTAAGCTGCATACACTACACCCCTTCCCCCATAGCCAGAATAATACCCTACTTCCATTTCCAACTTCTCATTCCCCCCCCCCCCGCATTCTATATACACATTGATTTCCCACAATCTTCCCCTGCCACCTCACCATAGTACATATTCTGAGAGATAGGCAGGAGTCCTGTGGGTCTTGCCAGAACGCCTCAGGGGTTCTTTCCCCTCAGGCCCGATGTTGCTTTTGAAGGCCTCTGGCCTGGTGCTGGGGTTTTTTCCCAATTCAGGTGATGATGTTCCCGGTGAGGAGGACTGCCGGTCCACCTGGGTTCTGTGGTTCTGTGGGCTCCCAGGGCTTCCTCCAGCCGAGGTAGTTCCATCACTCAGGTCCAGGTGTTGGTGGGGTCGGGATTGTTCCGACCCCCCTATATTGGGAAATACTTCCCTAATTATTGTGTCCCTCTGAACCCTCTGAGTGGACTCAGGATCAGGTAGGGCCCCCAGAATGTTGCTGTCAGGACCTTTTTCAGGTGCTCAACGCCTGAGCTGATCAATGTGTCTCCTCCACTGGAGGCCCCCCTCCACCCCTATGATGTAAGACAGTGGCCCCGTTTGCTCCACCACTTCCCCCTGCACCCATGCATCCCCAGAGCTGTAGTTCCTTGCCCACACAGAGTCCCCCTTTGAAAATTCCCTGGTGACCTTTGGGTGGTATGTGTCTGCTGCTACTCTGTCAGGGTGTAGTCTGTCCAAGGCGGTTGTGAGGCGCCGTCCCCAACGGAGTTCTGCTGGGCTCTTCCTGGTAGTAGTGCAGGGAGTGGTGTGTTGATGTAGTAAAAATTTGGCCAAGCGTTGTTTCCAGTCCCCTTGGATGATGCGCTTCAATGTGTCTTTTGTGGTGTGCACCATGCATTCAGCCAAGCCATTAGTCGAAGGGTGAAAGGGAGCAGAGGTGACGTGTCTAATCCCATGGGTCTGGAATTCCAAGGAGGTAAATTGTGGACCGTTATCAGAGACCAATACATCAGGAAGGCCATGAGTGGCAAAGAGCCCCAAGAGCACCTGGACTGTCCCTGTTGTGGTCACGCTACTGACAGGTACCACCTCCAACCATGTGGAGTGACTGTCAACCACTACCAAGAATGATAGCAAGGGGCCAGCATAGTCGATGTGAATCCTGGACCAGGGTGTGTGTGTTTCTTCCCATTTGTGGACTGGGGCGTGGGGCTGTGGTGGCTGTGATCTTTGGCAGGTGTAGCAGCCTGCTACCTGGTTCTCAATATCCTTGTCCAGGCCCAGCCACCACAGATAACTTCTTGTCAATGCCTTCATCCGCACTACCCCAGGGTGACCCTCGTGTAATGAGTGTAACACCTTGTGTCTCAATGTGTGAGGTATGATGACCCTGTAGCCCCACAATAGGCAGCCCCTGTGTGATGACAACTTGTGCTGCCTGGTGAAATATGCTGTGAACTCTGACCCAGGAGATTTGTCTTGCCATCCCGTGATCACCCACGTATGGACCCTACTTAATATTTTATCTGTTGCCGTTTCAGCTGCAATGTCAGTGGCACTGAGAGGACACTCTGGCAGATCCTGAATGTTCAGGATTTGAGCTGCAGGTGCTGGGTCTGGTTCCGTATTGTTTAAGGGCAGTCTGCTTAGGCTGTCAGCGTGGCCCATTTCCTTGCCCGGCTTGTGTACTAGTTTACAGGAGTAGGCTGAAAGGAAAATGGACCACCGGAGCATTCTGGGTGACATGATCTGTGGGGTTTGCTTGTCTGTGGTGAACAGACCAAGTAACAGTTTATGATCTGTAAAAATAGTGAAATCCCTACCATACAAATAGTCGTGGAATTTCTTTACTCCAGCAACTATTGCCAGGGCTTCCTTGTCTATTTGTGCATAATTCTTCTCTGCCACTGACAACGTCCTAGAGTAATAAGCAATAGGGACTTGTCTGCCATCCTCTTCCAGGTGGTTCAATACAGCCCCCACTCCATAGGGGGATGCATCACAAGCAATGCAAATTGGTTTGGTTTCTATGAAATGGGTAACGGTGTCATTGCTTGCCAGGAGGTTTTTTAGTGCCAGGAAGCTGGAATCATGTGTTTTTGTCCAGTTCCATATGGAGTGTTTGTCCAATAACCTGTGCAAAGGTTCAGCAATAGATGCCTTGTGGGGTAAAAAAGCGTGATAAAAGTTAAGTAACCCCAGGAAGGCTTGCAGCTCCACCTTATTTTTTGGCATGGGTGCCTCTTTGATTGCTTTCACCTTAGATGCTGTGGGTAAACTCCCTGAGCATCAATTCTAAACCCCCAAAATTCTCTCTCTGGCACCCCAATGCTGCACTTATCCCTCAGCTAATCTCAATGTACATATGTTGTACTTTGACAATAAAGGTGGTTGTTGTTGTTGTTGTTGTTGTTGTTGTTGTTGTTGTTGTTATTATTATTATTATTATTATTATTATTATTATTATTATTATTATTATTATTATTATTATTGAGCTTAAGGCCAGCAACACGGAATCTTCCCAAAACTGCCCGCAGACGTTCTGCCAGAACCTCCTCTGAGTCCCCTGCTATAAGGACATCGTCAAAGTATGAGCAGACTCCCAGTATACCCTTTAGTGTACGCTCCATCACCTCTTGAAAAATGCCTGGAGCTATGCTAACTCCAAACTGCAACCAGTCTACCTGGAACACCCCCTTGTGGGTGACTATTGTTTGTGCAGCAGTGGTCTCTGGGCTGACCGGGAGCTGTAAGTAAGCCTGAGCAAGATCCAGCTTGGCGAAGATCGCGCCTCCCTGGAGTGATGCAAGGATGCTGCTGACCGTAGGCACAAGGTATGTGTGTGGGTTTAACGCTTTATTGATTGAGCATTTATAATCAGTGCAAATTCTGATGTCACTGTTTGCCTTGAGAGGCATGACAATGGGGGTTTCCCACTCTGCTCCCTCCCCTGCGCCACAAGCTTGTCCAGTTCCCACTCAATTTTGTGTTTTAATGCAAACGGTACCCTCCGTGGCTTTATTTTAATGGATTGTATGTTAGGGTTCAATTTGAATGTGATTGGTGGACCTGTGTATTTTCCCAGCATTCCATCGAACACGTCTGCAAAATCCTTATGCATGGATTTGATGCTGTGCACTTGGGACTGTGTCTGGTGAATTCCGATAATGCTAATTCCCAGCACTTTGAACCAGCTCAACCCCAGCAAGCTAGTCCTTTGCCCCTTGACCACTAGGACATCCAAGGGCCCCTGGAACTCCCTGTATCTCACAGGAAAAGTAGCCTCCCCCGGACTTGTATTGGGGAATTCTGAAAATTGGTGAAGGTGATGCTAGATGGTCTCAAGGGAACCCGCTGGCTGCTCCAGCTGCAAATTAACTTATAGGTCTCATACGAAATGACTGAGACAGTGGAGCCGGAGTCCAGCTCCATTTTACAGGGAACCCCTTGGAGATGCACCACTAGCTTAATTTTGGGGGTGAGTGGTTGTCGAGCCCCCGTATTAAACACCGCCCCTCTGCTCTCTGTGTGGCTGATGGACACGGTGTGTTTCGGAGCCCTAGTACCTGACGCCTGGTGAGCTTCAGCATCCACCTTGTGCAGTGTGTCCCGGTTCCAGCTCCGACAAACAGACACGATGTGTCCTGTCTTGCCACACGTTTGACATTTGGCCGTTCTGAACTTGCAGGCGAAACAATGATGGTTCCCCCTGCAGCCGGCACATTTCTGCTTGGTCGAGCCGCACTTACAACCGGAGCATTCCCTGTCCTGGCCATTGGCCGCAGCTGTGGTCCATTGACCCCTCAGGCTATCGCGCTGTCCCCACTGGTGGGAGGCTCTAAGCTGTAGCGCGTCCACCTCCAACTCCAGATCGACTGTGCTGCTTTCTTTGGCCCCGTGTGTCTGATGGACGGTGATACTCTGATTGCCTCGGATGGTCTCAGTTGGCTCTGGCTTCTCAGCTAACTCCCAGGCCAGTACTTCCTCCTGTACTTGCTTGAGAGTCAGCCCTGGTCTGGCCAGCAGCTTCTGCCTCAGTTTTCGGTCCCTGAGGCCAAAGACGATTCTGTCCCGCAACCTCCTTTCTAAATTGTCAAAGTTGCAAAGGCGAGCCGCCTGTCGGACTGCAGCCATGAATGCTGACCCCTATTCACCCAGCAGCTGGTTCCTCTTTACAAACTTGAACGTCCATGCCATTTCTGACATATGCAGGTTAAAGTGCTGATTCAGTTTGTCAATGAGGTCATCGTACTTCACCTCCCCAATGGCCATGGGTGAACACAGACCCACTGCCAGTTTATAGATGTCCTTTCCGCATGTGCTGAGTAGGGCGGCCACCTTTATCCTGTCCTCAGTAATGCGGTTTACTATGAGATAAAATTCTAGCTGCCCCAAGAACGTTTCCCATTCTTCGGGCTGGGCGCTATTGAAAACAGGAGCTAAACTGACTGGTGCCATGGCGGCTTGAGCTAACCCAACTGTTGCCATGGGGGCTTGACCGACCTGAGCCATGGGAGCCTGACCATCCTGAGACATCTCGAGCGATCCGATCAATCCTGTTACGCTTCAGGCAATGATTCCCTGCCAGACGGGGCGTCCTACCACCCTTTGGAACAGGATCCCATCCTTGTCACCAATTGTTGTGTCGAGTTCTAGGATCAAAGAGACTCAGACTTCAAGCATGCATGACTTTATTAGGAGGGAAACGTGGTCCAGAATGGAGGAACAAAGGGTACCAGTCACCTTTATACCTGGCCAGGTGAATACCTGGCCAATAGAGTTAAACCCCTGCTTCGCGCCAGTGGGTCAGCCAATCCCTTTAAATCTGGCTCTCCTACTGAATGCTGTCCCTTTAAATCCTGCTTCCCCACTGAACGCTGTTCCTGCCCGGAGCTCTGCAGCTCCGCACCTCCTTCAGTAGCTGTCACACGTGTATGCTAAGCTGCATACACTACACCTAGAGTCTCTTGAGCCCTTCTAGAGAAGGAAGGGTTAGATGATCCTATTAGTGTAAGTTATTATTTTTTTTGGCTGAACATTTCATAGATAACATTACTCATAGTTGCTCCAAGTTGGAAGCCAAGTGGACAGAATCCAAAGATATGACAGAGATTACATTTTCCAAAGTTATTTAGTGTCAATCCCTTAGCAGTTGCTAATGCTCAAATAATAATAAAGATTTTCGTTAACCTTGTTTACTGAATAGGAAAAGGAAATAGGTTACCAAAGTACAGGCTATGGATATGCTTACTTTAGTACTCAATCATCTTTATATTTAATTTAATTTATATACCGCCCTTTCCCGAAGGACTCAGGGTGGTTTACAGGGTATAATTTTTAAAACATTAATACAAAAATTAAGACCAATTTAAAAAAGATTAAACTAAGTCCCTGCAACATGTAAAACCCCAATTAAAACCCCAATTAAAACTCAGCCTGAGCCGGAAAGCTCGAAGAGCCAGGTCTTCAGGTCTCGGCGGAATGATCGAAGGTCGGGGCCAGTCCTAAGCTCCGCAGGCAGCTGGTTCCAGAGGGCAGGCGCCCCCACAGAGAAGGCCCTCCCCCTGGGTGTCATCCGCCAGCATTCTTTGACCGGCGGCACCCTGAGAAGACCCTCCCTGTGGGAGCGCACAGGACGAAGGGAGCTTGATGCCGGCAGCAGGTGTTCCCTCAAATATCCTGGACCCAAGCCATATAGGGCTTTATAGGTCATCACCAGCACCTTGAATCTCACCCGGAGGGCAACTGGAAGCCAATGCAGCTCGCGGAGCAGAGGTGTTACATGGGAGTAATGGGAAACTCCCATCACAACTCACGCGGCTGCATTTTGCACCACTTGAAGCCTCCGAGTGGTCCTCAAGGGCAGCCCCATGTAGAGAGCGTTGCAGTAGTCTAAACGGGAGGTCACGAGCGCATGAGTTAGAAATTTTCTTGATTTTCTTCCTTTTCATCCATTTTTATCCATTTTTTCTGATAAAGGTGTGCAGATGTTCTATACTTGTAAAATTTTGAAAATGATCATCCTCTGATTTCTCAGGTTCTGAGAAATTCATTACAATTGTGAAGTTTTGGAACCTATGGATATCAAATAAAAAATGAAAAGGGGCTGGAAAATTTTTGGTTGCTTGTAAGAATGACTTGAATTAGAGTTTGAATAGGAAAAATATTACCATCCTTTTTTTTTTTTTGCTAGACTTCTCAGTAGTCTTGACCAAAATATCCTTTTGGATTGTTTGAAAGGTTTGGGAATTAGAGGAATAGGAGGAATTTTGTAGAGGTTACAATCCTGAATAGACAGGTCCAGTCAGGAAGCAGAAGAGATCAATTCTCCATGAACATTTCAGATCCCAGAATCTGATCTTTCTCCATCTTAACAGAAAAACAGAGTTTCAAGGGACTTTGGAGGTCTTCTAGTTCAACTCTCTGCTCTTTATACCATTTCAGACAAATGGCTGTCCAATCCCTTTTTAAAAGCCTTCAGTGATGGGACCCCCCACAACTTCTGAAGGCAAGCCATTCCACTGGTTTATTGTTCTTATTTAATATTTACAGGAAATTGTTGGAAGAGGTCATGCTCTGGCGAGATGTCTTTAAGGAACAGATGATACCAATATATATCTTCACTTCAGACCAAATGGGGCATGTAGTAGAAGTCCTGGCCTTGTGTCTCAGGGCTTTGACAAAATATACAATTTGGAATGCAAGTTTTCCAAATTTAGTTTGTAACTAACAAAACATGTTGCTTTGGATGTCTTGTTGAAGAAACTATATTTAAGTATATATTATATTTCAATAAATATTAATGGTTACATTAATGAAATAAAGAAGGGAACACCCCCAAAAAAAGAAACATACAGTACAAATAATTCGATGTGTACTCATATAATGTAAAGTGTATTCAATTCTCTTTACCTTGGTTATTCAGAAAATAGTAGCTAGCATATCCTATCATTTGTCTCTGGAATTGTGGTACATCCAACCTCTCGACAAAAAAAAATCACACATACAGTATCTATATGTAGTGCATCCATGGGTATGAATTAATTTCAATTGCCTTATTAAAATGTACCTTACTTACCTAAAATAAATATTAGTTTAAGACAATTCCCTGACAAAAGGAAGATAAAATACAATTACAGCACTGGTAAAAGGCATTTTAGTCCCTCACAGTTATACCTCTGAAGTGGTTGTAGATTCATGTAAAGAAGCAGCTTGAGGCCAGCAAACTTTTTTTTAAGTATGCTTTTAAATGCAAACATTTAAATGAAATTATTTGGATCAAAAGAGAACTTGAAACCTATTGCTTTTCACAAATATGCCTTTTTGCATATTTTTTGTGGGCTACTTTGGACTTGAAAAAAAGAAAAACAAAATAGATGTCTATTGTAAATGTTGTGTAGCCGGTTCTTTGCAGGCAATAAGCGAGATGGAAGGTTGCAAACAGGAACATGCTTTATTGAGGCAAACAGGAACAGAACTGAAACAGAGGCTGCTGCGCAGCTACTTATATGGTTGGCCACTAGGCGGCCAATAGGTTTAAAGGAACCCATTCCCACTCCATGTCAACCAATGATCTTCTTGGAGAAAAGACGTCTGGCTTAGTCAGTGACCATTACACACACATACCACTGAGCAACCTTAAGCAGCATTCAAACAGACATATGAATCAGTTCAAGTAAAAAGTCCAATATATTACAGTAAACACACACATACCAGTCTCATTGTGTCTCAGGATCTAAGGAACTATATTAGACAAATTAAAGAGAAAAATCAACAAGAAAGCAGAACATAAGTAAGATATTGCCATTAAATCACCAGCTTGATTTATGGGAAAGATACAGCAATTATAGACTATTTAAAAATGATGATGGGATGATAATATTATTAATGGAGCTTTGGATGCCAGAAACATTATTATTGTTTCTGGCATTACCCCCATAGCAATGTTTTCATATTTTGTATAATTTTCTGCTTTTTTTTTCATTTAGGCTGTGGAAAAAAATGGAAAAACCAGAGCTGGGTAAGGATGGGCCACCATAGGAACTATGAGTCTACATCACAATTATCTCCATTAGGCAAATTTGTATCATTTAAGGTGGTTTGAGGAAGATGTTCACCAAAAGCTAAAGATGAATCTACAAATATATCTGATCTGACCACATTAGGTTATACCAAAGTCAAAGATCTCATATGTGCAACCAACTGAATAATTAAATACTCCATCACCAACATCAGGACCAAGATGGTATCGTCCAGATTAGAAAGACAGCTCACTTATTTTGTACTCACCACTTTAGTTCAGAATTTTCATTTTAGTTTCCAAACTCCTTCTGTTGAAGACACAAAAAGTTACTGTAGTGCTCTTTAAAGAAGTTCATATCATTTGTCAGAGTCATTTATGAAATTTGCCATGACAGAGTCATTAGTGGTTAACATTCATTTTTTTCACTTCATTCATTGCATGGACCCTTAATTGAAAATATGCTAATTTCAAAATGAAATGTTATTTTTAGAGACACAAACTACTTAGGCCAGTTGATTCATTAAAGTAAGTTGTGCTCATTTTTCAAAAATAGGTTTTTTTGGCAGTTATGCTGGACTAGCCATATGAATGTGAGCTTATCTTGGCAAACAAACTGTATTTTCAATTTTTTCGCCAGTGTCATCCTCCTACAAACAGTATTTTACATCTAAAAATGTAATTTTTAAATTTATGTTTGCTCAGATAGCCTATGATTAGAACACAAATGAGATTCTATCAGTGTTGCTAAATTAAAATTCCCAGAATTTCTCCCCATTATTCATTTTGGCTAGTTCTGCTGCCAATTTATTGTAAAAATCTTCTAGATTTGTATTCAGCTACCCTTTCTTGGTGAAGTATCCCTGGACTGATTCCACCTACTTAGGCTGATTATTGGATCCCTCTTGGCAGAAGCAGTATGAGAGTTTCTTATTCCAATTGAGCATATGTATATTTTCCAAAATGGGGAATCAACCATTATTTCTACCCGATAAACTTGTAGTACTCCAGATATCATTGACCTAGAACCTCCTGCAACTTAACAAATATACCCAATAGTAAAGAATTCTGGGAGTTACAGGTTAGCAGTACTGGATGGCTACAGGGACTGCACCATCATCATCTCAAAACTATGAGTGAAGGCAGACTTTATGCTCTTATCACTTAGGTAACTTTTCCCTCCATCTTTTGCATTTGTACTAATTTTACAGTACTATTTTTAACAGTACTACTTTTCAATTTTTTCAATATCACCTCAGATTCAAGCCAATCTAGTCAAGTTTCATTATTTATATGAATGAGGTCCAAAGTATTTAACTTTTAATCTAAATATTTCATATAAAAGATATTTGTTGATTTAGTTATTTCTGTTATAGTTAACAGAACGTAAATATTGAATTGTAGAATTATTTAGACCAGGCATGTCAAACTGCCGGCCCGCAGGCTGGAAGCATCATGACAAAACCGCGCCCTCCCCATTGCTGGCAATGGGGAAAAAGTTGCGATACGTCACGCGACATCACGTGACGTTGCAAGTTTGACATGCCTGATTTACTTTTCTAAAGATTGACAAAGCAGCTATCAAATTTGATATCAAAACTATTAAGGTCATTATGGTAATATCCAATATTCTATATGCTGTTTCAAAGGTATGTAAATACTTGGGAACCTCCTCTGGCAAGTGGGCAAGATTACACAATATGTATTGTTGTTGTTGTTGTTGTTAGTTGCGAAGTCGTGTCCGACCCATCGCGACCCTATGGACAATGTTCCTCCAGGCCTTCCTGTCCTCTACCATCTTCTGGAGTCCATCTAAGCTCACGCCTACTGCTTCAGTGACTCCATCCAACCACCTCATTCTCTGTCGTCCCCTTCTTCTATTGCCCTCAATCTTTCCCAGCATTAGGCTCTTCTCCAGGGAGTCCTTCCTTCTCATTAGGTGGCCAAAGTATTTGAGTTTTAGCTTCAGGATCTGGCCTTCTAAAGAGCAGTCAGGGTTGATCTCCTCTAGGACTCACCAGTTTGATCGCCTTGCAGTCCAAGGGACTCGCAGGAGTCTTCTCCAGCACCATAGTTCAAAGGCTTCAATTCTTTGGCGCTCAGCCTTTCTTATGGTCCAGCTTTCACTGCCATACATTGCAACTTGGAAGACCATAGCCTTGACTATACGCACTTTTGTTGACAGGGTGATGTCTCTGCTTTTTAGTGTGCTGTCTAGATTTGCCATGGCTTTCCTCCCAAGGAGCAAGCGTCTTTTAATTTCTTGGCTACAGTCCCCATCTGCAGTGATCTTGGAGCCCAGGAAAATAAAATCTGTCACTACCTCCATTTCTTCCCCATCTATTTGCCAGGAATTGAGAGGGCCAGATGCCATGATCTTGGTTTTCTTAATGTTTAGTTTCAACCCAAGTTTTGCACTCTCCTTCTTCACCCGCAACAAGAGGCTCTTTAGTTCTTCTTCACTTTCTGCCATTTGAGTGGTATCATCTGCATATCTTAGGTTGTTGATGTTTCTTCCAGCAATCTTAATTCCAACTTTTGATTCATCTAGCCCTGCCTTTCTCATGATGTGCTCTGCATATAAGTTAAATAGGCAAGGCGACAGTATACAGCCTTGCCGGACTCCTTTCCCAATTTTGAACCAATCAGTGGTTCCGTGTCCAGTTCTCACTGTTGCTTCTTGGCCCGCATATAGATTTCTCAAGAGACAAATAAGGTGGTCTGGTATGCCCATCTCTTTAAGGACTTGCCAGAGTTTGTTATGATCCACACAATCAAAGGCTTTAGCATAGTCAATGAAGCAGAAGTAGATGTTTTTCTGGAACTCTCTAGCTTTCTCCATGATCCAGCGTATGTTGGCAATTTGATCTCTGGTTCCTCTGCCTCTTTGAAATCCTGCCTGTACTTCTGGTAGTTCTCGATCCACATACTGCTGGAGTCTAGCTTGTAGGATTTTAAGCATAACTTTACTAGCATGAGAAATGAGTGCAATGGTGCGATAGTTTGAACATTCTTTGGCACTGCCTTTCTTTGGAATTGGAATGTAAACTGATCTTTTCCAATCCTGTGGCCACTGTTGAGTTTTCCAAATTTGCTGGCAAATTGAGTGTAGCACTTTTACTGCATCGTCTTTTAAGATTTTGAATAGCTCAGCTGGGATACTGTCACCTCCACTAGCTTTGTTGTTGCTCAGCTTTTCTAAGGCCCACTTCACTTCACATTCTAGGATGTCTGGCTCGAGGTCAGTGACCACCTCATTGTGATTATCAGGGACGTTAAGCTCATTCTTGTATAGTTCTTCTGTGTAATTTTGCCACCTCTTCTTAATCTCTTCTGCCTCTGTTAGGTCCCTGCCATTTTGGTCCTTTATCATGCCCATTTTTGCATGAAACGTTCCTTTCATCTCTCCAATTTTCTTGAAAAGATCTCTGGTCCTCCCTATTCTATTGTTTTCTTCTATTTCTTTGCATTGTTCATTTAAGAAGGCATTCTTATCTCTTCTAGCTATTCTTTGGAATTCTGCATTTAATTGGGCATATCTTTCTTTTTCTCCCTTGCCTTTCGCTTCCCTCCTTTCCTCAGCTATTTGCAAAGCTTCCTCAGACAGCCATTTTGCTTTCTTGCATTTCTTTTTCTTTGGGATGGTTTTGGTTGCTACCTGTTGTACAATGTCACGAACCTCTGTCTATAGTTCTTCAGGCACTCTGTCTATCAGATCTAATTCCTTAAATCTATTTGTCACCTCTACTGTATATTCAACATGGGGATGTGATTTAATTCATACCTGACTGGCCTAGCGCTTTTCCCTACTTTCTTTAATTTAAGCCTAAACTTTGCAACAAGAAGCTCATGGTCTGAGCCACAGTCAGCTCCTGGTCTTGTTTTTACTGACTGTATAGAGCTTCTCCATCTTTGGCTGCACAGCATATAGTCAATCTGATTTCTGTGTTGACCGTCTGGTGATGTCCATGTGTAAAGCCGTCTCTTGGGTTGTTGGAAAAGAGTGTTTGCTATGACCATTGTATTCTCTTGACAAAATTCTATCAGCCTGTGCCCTGCTTCATTTTGTACTCCAAGGCCAAACTTGCCTGTTATTCCAGTTATCTTTTGGCTTCCTACTTTAGCATTCCAATCCCCCATGATGATAAGGACATCATTTCTGGGTGTTAGTTCTATAAGGTGCTGTAGGGCTTCATAGAACTGGTCAATTTCATCCTCTTCAGCACTGGTGGTTGGGGCATAGACTTGGACTACTGTGATATTGAATGGTTTGCCTTGGATTCGAACTGAGATCATTCTGTCATTTTGAGGATTGTATCCCAGTATTGCTTTTCCTATTTTTTTATTGACTATGAAGGCTACTCCATTTCTTCTGAGGGATTCTTGCCCGCAGTAGTATACCTGATGGTCATCTGAATTAAATTCACCCATTCCTGTCCATTTTAGTTCGCTGATACCTAAGATGTCAATGTTTAGTCTTGTCATCTCTTGTTTGACCACGTCCAGCTTTCCTTGATTCATGGATCTTACATTCCAGGTTCCTATGGAGAAAAAATCTTTACAGCATCGGACTTTCCTTTCACCACCAGACATATCCACAGCTGAGCGTCCTTTCGGCTTTGGCCCAGTTGCTTCATTCTTTCTGGCGCTACTAGTACTAGCTCTCTGCTCTTCCCCAGTAGCACATTGGACGCCTTCCGACCTGAGGGGCTCATCTTCCAGCGTCATATCGTTTTGTCTTTTGGTACTGTCCATAGGGTTTTCATGGCAAAAATACTGGAGTGGGTTGCCATTTCCTTCTCCAGTGGATCACGTTTTGTCAGAACTCTCTGCTATGACCTGTCCGTCTTGGGTGGACCTGCACGGTATAGCTCATAGCTTCATTGAATTACGCAAGCCCCTTCGCCACAACAAGGCATTAATCCATGAAGGGGAATATGTATTGTATTAGTTGTTAATAACCTATTTGGGCCCACAATAATAACCCATTGGTTACGGTTATTAAGATACCTTCTAGAGCTGGGGAAAAACTTACAAACCTAAATATTTGCACCATCTTCTTTGTAGACAGTAGCCAAATGTCACATTCCCAATGGATGTGTGTAAATACATCATTTGGGTTATATGGATTATATGTAGAACAATTCATTCATTATTCTGTTAATAGAAATCAGTGACTTTGCTGACTTTTCCTGGGAATTGGATGGAGCCTGATTTTTAAATTTTTCAAAGGCCACTGGTAATATTTTAGTGATTATGCAAGGATATCAAGGCCTCTTTACTTGATCTGGATTTTGGATGTAAGTACATCACTGCCACTATCTGCTGTTTAACACTTTGGATTGAGCACTTATAAGATCCTATCTAAACAACAGGTGTAAATTTGTCTTATGTTGCATAACAGTGAAGACGTTTAGCTGGAACAAGGAGGAACACTATTTACCAGCAGAGGAACTCCAGTTGATTTGCCAACCCAATCAACTTTATTATTGGCTCTAGGAAGAGAGAGGGCAGGAGAGGGCAAAATGATCACCTTGTGGGATATGGGGCAGGACAATGCATTAGTATAGTGGAAGGCAGGGGAAGGTATGGGAGCCAAAAGCTAGACTATTACTGGGGGAAATGCCCCCATTGCATAGTATCATGCTGGGTTCCAGGCCTCTGAGCTCATTCCTAGTTTCTGGATAGCACACATTCAGATGCTGCTGGTGAATGTCAGGTGAGTCAATAATAAGATCCCTGGGTAAGGGAGGTGGGGTGGCAGTGGTCACAGTGACAATCCTTTTGGCACTTGTGGGTCTTACTCCACAAGTTCTTGAATGAGAGACCCTGCTTCTAGACCTGGGTTCACAGAATCAGTTGGAAGTGTTTCCTCTATAAAGGCATCTAGTGCATAACAACCTCCTTTCCTGAGTTGCTGAAGGCCATTGTGGGGCTGGCAGCAGAATTTCCCAGATTTATAGTTCTGAGGGGCTTTAACTTGCCATCCTTGGGTCTGGTCTTGGAAAAGGTCCAGGAGTTCATGACTACCATGTGTAATGCCCAGAGAAAGATCTTGTGCCTTATCTGAGAACACTTTGATTCATTGGACCTGATGAAGTTGACAGGTTCCTCATTGTTGATAGTACAACCATCTGTCAACTAGATCCTTGTTCTGTCTGGTTGGTGAAAGCCTCCAGACAGTAACTAGCAGGTGGGCTCAAGGTGTGTTCAAGCAGTAATACATTTCTCATTGTAGACAGGGATGACTCTGGGCTTTTTGAGGAGTTCACCTGGTTCACCCCCTCCTTAAAAAAATAATTTGATCTCATCTTCCTGGACAACTTTCATTCAGTTTTCTTTCTTCCCTTCTTAGGGAAAGTGGTAGAAAATGTAGTTGCTTGACAGCTTCAGAGGGTCCTGGATGAAACAAATTATCTAGACCCCTTCCAATCAGGATTCAGGCATGGTTATGAAACAGAAATGGAGCTGGTCTCCATCAGAAGTTGAGGTATTATCAGTATGCTGATGATACTCAAGTTTATATCTCCACCCCTGGTGATCCAAATGATGCTGTCATTGCCCTCTCATGGTACCTGAAAGCAGTGGTGGATGGGGATTACAGGCTTCAGACTGAATGGCTTTGGGTGCTTGGAGCTTCAAGATCTGGGATTTTAACTTACTTAGTTGTGAATGAAGTTACACTACCCCAGATATATCCAGTCTGCAACTTGGGGGTTCTGCTGGACTTGCAACTCCTGCTCAAGGAGCAGGTGGCAGTCATGGCTAGGAGAGCCTTTGTACAACTTCATGTTATGAGCCAATTGCTCATGACTTTCTGCACTCAGTCATTCAAGCCCTGATCATTTCACAACTACTGCAATGCATTCTGAAAGGAGCTACCCTTGAGTAACATTCAGAAATTTCATCTGGTGCAGTGTGCAGTGGCACAGGCAATTCTTGAGGCCCCCAGAGTGGCCTATATTACTCTTTTGCTTCATGAGTTGATTGGCTGCCAGCTGGTTCCAGAAATCAAAGAATACTGGATGATGGGTCTAGGAAATGCGCTTTCTCTGCCACAGCTTTTGCCCTTTGCAACATCTTATCCCCTGAGATGAGGTCGGCTGCCACCCTTCTGACTTTCTGCAAGAGCCTGAAGACTGGCTCTACCAGATGGAGTTGGCAGAGATGAATTAAGAGGCAATCCCACCTCCCTCCCCTACACATTCTGCTAAACCTCCCTCCCCATTTTTCAACTATAATACTATTTTGATTGTAATTTCCATTTTCATTGTTTTAGAAATATTTATATATTAAGTTTTTAATGCTTTTAACTCTGTAAGCTGTCAGAGTCATTTTGAAACAAGATGGGTGGCAAATAAATTTAATAAATAAAAAATAGTTGAACTTCTTTAGTTTTTTTTCTTTTCTTTTGTGTTTTGTTTTGTTTTACAACAGAAGGCCAAGCTAAGGGAGAAGGATGCTAGTTTGCCTCAGGGCAGTTGCCATGTCTGCTTTATTATATATACAGCCCTGTCCTTTGGCTTCACTTTTGAATGAGCTTGGGTTCCTAACTGTATTTCTCTGACAAAAATAGCTGTGAGCAAAGCAGAAATGTATCACTGGTCTTGAAGAAATGACCAGTTAGAATTGAGTCCCTTTGAACTTCTACTGTCACCAAATATAAATGTGGAGAGAAAGACAGTTATCATATATTTATCCAAGTTCAAAAAACCCAAGAATTGATATAATTAGGATCTGACAATCTATAAGATTATCATGACTTGATTAATCTTGATTAATGTCAAAAGAAGGTGTAAAACATGAAGACATTTGCAGGAGGTCTTTATTGATATCATTAAAAGAACTGGTTAGAATATCAGCATTGTAGTAAACATTTGCCCTGTGCAAACGGTTGCCATTTATCTAATATATTCCACAACTTCTTGAATTTTCCTATTTTCCTCATCGTTGTTTATATAATTTGGTCAAGAGTTTGACAGAAAGCTTGCATTGATTCTGGTGTACTTCCTGGTAAATTAATCTATCAGCAGGAGGTCATTTCTGGAGTAATTATGGAGTGTCTTACTACTTAGTAAGATTGATAGGACAGGAAGAAGCTTTCTAGGAGAAATTGGAGGACAATTTTCTTCTTGTGCTAGTTGTGAGATACAGTGAGGTTCAGTTCTGTAAACATCAATACTTTACATTTCCCACCATTCCTATTTTCACTTATCACAGGAAAGGCCAATTGTAGGATTAAGCATAAGGCAGGAAGCAATGAGATGTAAATATGCAAAGTGCTAATTAGCAAGCCAGCTATTTTGAGCCAGCTTCAAAGCCTGTTGAATGGGATTAATCTGTCCTGCCATGTAAATTTGAACCCTGCAGATTATGTTAGTGAGAACCTATTGTTTTTCATTTGACGGGGCCAGTTCTGTGATACACAGATTGCATCTTTAAATATAAAATTTAATAATTCATTAGCAGCAATATTCATTAAATGCTTTTGCCATGTTATACTGAAACTGTCTTTTGAACATGTCTTTTATACAGTGAAAGCATAAATTATCTGACTGCTCTGACCATTGGTAGATACATTTAGTTTCATATAGACTCCAACATATGAAGAGTCTGTAGCCTTCCTTTAATAATAGCACATAGAGATAATCCTCAACTTACGATCATTTTGGACCTGAATTTTCATTACTATATGAGATAGTTGTTAAATGAGCTGCACTCAATGTTATGATCTTTTGCCACAGTTGTTAAATGAATCACTACAGTTGTTGAGTCAATCATATGTCATTTAGCGAATCCAACTTCCTCCATTGACTTTGTTGGTCAGAAGCCTTTTGGGAAAGTCATAAATGGTGATCACATGATCCTGGCATGCTGCAACTCTCATAAATATATGTCAGCTGCCAAGCATTCAAATTCTGACAGTGGGGATGTTGCATCATTATAATTTCAAGGACTTATACATTATAAGACACTTTTTTCAGTGTTGCTGTAACTTTCAAAGGTTGCTAAGCAAATAGTAGAGATAGTAGAGGTAGTAGACTATCTCTATTTATAGTGCATTTATCTAAAGGGAAGAAGGTCTCCTTTAAATCAGATTTGATTCCGTGGATCCATCTAGAGATGGGAGAACTTACGAAGTTCCCCATCTTGAGCACAATTAAACATTACCTACTTGGTAGACTATTCTAGACTGAAAGCACAAAATAATAGTTCAGTGCCAAGAAACCTAGATATATATTTAGTTACTACAATCTGAGAATTTAGAGGCCCTGATTTTCTTACCATTGTGTCATATATTCTTTTTTTATAACAGCAAGTGTGGCTAGGAAAATGCAACGTTTGATCCCAGCAAAAGCCCCTCCCTATGGTGTCTCCTTAAAGCCTATTTCCCAGGTGAGCCTTGTGAAGAGGGGCAGGGTGCCCTCCTTCCGAGTAGTCAGGTCACCCTGCACTGACTCCATTCACCACGTCTGGAGATTGGGTTGGGGAGGCAGCTGCTTGTCTCTGGAGCTCCGTTGCTCCTCTGCTCTGCTGCCTGCCCTGTCCATCTCCTCCCCCCTCAGTCGGTCATCCTGTGCCCTCTCTTCCTCCCTGGCAACACTTCTGAGGTCCAAGAGACCTGGGACTGCCTCCTCCTCCTCCTCCTCCTCCTCCTCCTCCTCCAATAATTCCTCCTGGGGCAGAGAAGCAGCACCATCTCCCTCCATCAGCCTCAGCTCCATCTCCTCCTCCTCCTCAGACAATTAATTGAGATTAAGGTGACAAATTTAATACAGATATATTTAATAAGGATAAGCTAAATTTGGCCACTGGAGACTTTAATTATCACAGCAGCATCTGGGGATATCCTAATGATGACAGAAATGGGGAGGCAGTGGGCAGATTGGAATAACCAGTTAAGACCAAATCCAGCAAAAACACAGGCATGTGCCTTCCATCTTCGCAATAAGCAGGCTGCTAGGAAGCTGCTTATTATATGGAAAGGAACGTTATTGGAGCATTGCCACAGCCCTAAATATTTAGGGGTCACTCTAGATAGGGCACTAACATAAGCAGCATTATACAAATACTAAAGTGAAGGTCAGTGGACATTCTCAGGAAATTAATCAGCAAACTGGATCTTTGGAAAGCTACAAAGAACCAATGCTAGATGGAACTAACAGAGGAGCTGTAGAAAGCTGGGATGTAGGGAAATCATTGAATAGAATGCATATGGGTACAACAAGATCCAGTTGCTTCTGGTCTTTGTGATTGTGGTGACATGCAGACAACACATGTATACCTGCCCTTTGTATCCCAATCAGTGTACATTTGAGGACCTCATCACAGCATAACAAAATGCAATTAATATTGCTAGTTTCAGGGCAAGATCTGTTTAATTTGTACATATTTTAATCCGGTATATTATATTTTAAATGTTATGTCATATAGTGTGCCTTATTTTAATTGTGATGCTTCTGGCACAAATAAACAAACAATTTTGATAAACTAATAAAAATTTGAAACAACAGAAGACTAAGATTGCTTTTAACTAACTTAGACTTGACTTCCAGTAGGAGTATGCAGCTCTTTGAGAAAATAATCCCTTCAAAGCTGTAGGGCATTCTCCTACACACAAACACTGTCTCCCTGGGTCTAAAGATGAAAAGACATTGTTGTGGAGATTTTCTCTATGCCATTCCTCTATGTTTTCTCAACACTTTCAAAAAGTATTTGTCAACTTCTGAAACGAACCTGCCTGAAGCCATCTTTGTCATTCTCAGTTGCCACACAGGAGGAAAGGGGGAAGAAACAGAAAGCATTGCTAGATTAAACACAGAGCAATCCCTTGGGAACCAAGGTCATTCCCACAGGTGCTGGAAGGTGGAGAGAAGATATGTCATGGAGCCTGCCAATTGCCCTCATTGGGTAACGTGATCAATAGCATAGCAGGGGGAAGGAAGTTTTACATTTAGTTATGTTGAATTCCTGGGCGGAGGGGAATTCAGAGTTGATTTCACTTTTGACCATGCCGATATTATGTATCCAATAAACATATTCTTAGAGGAAACTTCAAGCTTCGAGATTCTGATTTATTTGGGTCCATTAGTTGGAACCTTGACAGTATTCATGGCCAGAAGTTTTTTCTAGCACCTTGACTTACTGGAAGAACCAGGAGAGGCATCTACAACCCATGTAAGATTTGGGTGTGGGTGATTCTGGAAGGTAAATTTCAGTCTCTTCACACAAACTAATTTTCTAATTCACAAAGAGGTTCTCCTTAGAAAGAGGCTCAAGATTCCTTCTTTGCATGTTTTAACCTTTGTTTTCCATATTTTGGTCTCAAATTTCAACATTTTTTACAACTGTAACTTTACAGTACAGTATATTGAAGACATTAATATTCAGCTGATACTTCTTCTAAGCCAAACAGTGACTGAAAATATTATTTGTGACAAACTATTTGCTGAGCTGTAATGATGGATATAACCTTTAAAACCTTTTAGAATGCAAATACAATTGAGACTGACACTGACAATGGCAAGCAACTTCCTTGCAAAAGGTTAATCTGTTTCTTATTCTTTAGGGAAAAAACTCATTAGCAAGCAGTCACTCTATTTTTTATTATTGCTAAAATTGAGCAAATCACTCAACAGTTCATGGTGTTTTCATCATTAACTACTTTTCATTCACTAACTTCCTTTCTTTGCTTTGCTTATGTAGTCTTTTCATTGTAATATTTGCAAATGAGATATGTTAAATAACCTAGAATTTAGTTTTATCTCTATTAATATCTGTTTTCTTAATCCCTGTTTTTTTTGTCCTCTTATTATAATCAGTACATTTCAGATGAAAGTTACCCTAGGCTTTGGCAGGTTGGTTGACCTATACAAATGCTCATACTCCCTTCAAGCAAGAAACATTATGGAAGACAACCTAGTTTGGAAAGCAGTGTTTCATTTGCCTAAGAGTTGAACCCGTATTAATTACCAAAATACTCTAATACACAAGGATTTGGGATGATTTTTTTTGTGGCTTGAAGAAAAATATAAAATTTTCATATCTTTCTGAAGACATTTTGTAAAATTCAAGGGGATGTTGCATTTGACATGAGTGTAAACAAAATCAATGGAAAATCATTTTTATACATTGAATTCCCAAGCTTCCATGCTTTTATTTTCTAAAACTTTCTCTGAAAAGGCCTGACCTATACAAAGGAAATTAAAGGAGATTCTTGGAAAGGATGCAGAAGCTGCTTCTGTTTGCAACAGTTAACGAAGACCTGGGCATTATACAGGCCCCGGGCCATATCTGGCCCTTTGATTGTCCCTCTCTGGCCTGCATGAGGTCAATCAGAAATTAGAAATCAAATGTAAATAAAATGTAACATGTATTTTTGCCAGTAGCAATTAATAAAAACCAAATGATAAAGCAATACAATTAATATTGAGCAAGTTTAAGTTCAGCCTTTTGGTTCGGCCTTTCACAACAGTCTAGGTTTCTCATGTCGCCTCTTGGAAAAATTAATTGCCCACCCTTGAGTTAAGGTATGCTCAGTGGTGGGATTCAAATATGTGAACAACTGGTTCTTTGTGTGGACGCCACTTCTGGAAGTCCATTCTAGGCCTGGGCAACAAAAAATTAGCTGCTGGTTCTGCCGAAGTGGTGCAAACCGGCTGAATCTCACCACTGGGTATGCTTTAGATTTGGCTGAACTTTAAAATGAAACTGGGTCTTTTAGAAGACTCAAGACAAGCCTTTCTGAAACACCCAAAATTCAAATCCAGATCCTGTCAAAGTTTCAGTCATCATTTGCTTCTTTGTAGAGAAATAGCAAGTTAGACACTACCATTTGGGAGAGAAAAATACCTTCCTTCCCAGCCTCCCAAATAGGAAAAGAGAATTTGGAGAGGGTAAAATGGCAGTATTTTGACTGACAGCTTCATCTTCTAGTTATAGAGGGTAGAATTATTGATCATACCATCCATAGTAATCTACCATTACTATTGGTACAGCAAACTTTTCTATTTCTGCTTTTGGTCCATTTATATGGAATGGTGTTAAAATGAAAGGAAATCTCATTACCTTAAGCATAATTCTTGCATTTAACTGTGATACATTCCTTTAAATGGCTCCATGGCTAAGTTTTAATATTTATCAGTGATGATAGAAAGCTAGAGCTGTAAAAGCCCATGAAGTTATCCCAACATGGAAAATGGCTATTGTGTACTTCATGTTTCATATTACCTCAATAAATCTCAAATCTGAGGGGGAAAACAATGCAGAAATATGATGTTCATCTTGAATGTAATATTCAGTAGCTTATATTTATCAGGACATGCTAAAAAGGCATTGAGAAAATATGATCTGAATTATTATCTGAAGCCAGAAATTAATGTGTATATTATACTGAAGAATATAAGTACTGTAGACTATAAGAGGAAAATAATAGAATCGGGGAAAACAAAATAATAATATTGAATTTAAAAAGGTGTAGGGCTTTGGGATGCTGACTGACTATTGGGTAAAATGAAGTATCCTGGAATGAAGTATGCTGATGCCTTCCCCAAAGAAAAGATATATACATTTCAAAGAGGGTTTTTCCCCTCACATGATAGCACTTACATTCCATCCTTTTTATTCCAGCCACACTCCACCCTAGTCTAAGATTTCCAGGCAAAATGTTTGTCTGATGAGGGGAAAAAAGGTTGGCCAAAGAGTGAGACAAGCCTACATACTGCCTCCTAATGTATTCAACCTAAGAGCTAGGAAAATGAAGGACTGGGATTAGATTCCATTGTCTATTATTTTATTATTCCCAATATCTAAAAGTTGAAACAAATTAGTTAAATGGTTTCCCATCATTCTTTCTGCTATCCCAGGATGCTCTCTACCATCTCAGTAGACTTCTGCCTTTCATGGCAGGTCAGCACATTTTAAACTATAAAATCAAAACACATCCTCTAATCACTTTTATGTTTGAATGCCTCATCTCTCTTGCAAATAAAAATTATGCTAAAACTGATGGTCTGCTGTGCTACATCCTAGCTTCTGAAATAATTTTATTAAATAATCTATGAAAATAAAATAAAAACTGATGAAGACATAGAGGCCAGTATGCGTTGAGAGAGATAAGTATACTTCTATTTATACTTATTGGCACCATGCTGGGACTTGGAAACTAAACAGACATCACACACACATATGCATACATACATACACACACACAGTCATTGATATACATATATAGGTACATATACATATGCAGGTACAGGTACAGATACATAAATAAAAATAGCTAACCATGGAAAGAAAGGCTCAAAAGATTTTACCACACAAACATTCTGCCATATGCAAGCTTTGGAGTAGTAATAAAAAATAGTAACAGAAACTGCCAAGTCAAAGCTCTAGACATGACAGCGTTTGGATGGACTACAGCAACTATTCAAAAGTATTTTCATTTTAGTCTGGTAGCATGGGAAAAGGCTGATTCAGGTTGTTAGACAATGTGACCTAAGGGATTGAACCTTCTTTTCCATGTGCTCCCTGCCAAAAAGCAGAAACAATTAAAGAGAAATTTATTTTCAAAACTCATATGTATGCTGAATGTCTAGATAAGAAAATGGCTACATACAAGAGAACTCAAGCTGTTAAATAAAATAGGATGTCATAATTTTAATGATAGATAAATTCTCTTCAAATAAGTATGATTATTCTCTACAGCAAAACTAAACAATATCCTGATTGTTTTTAGCAGCCAGACTATAACAAGTATTAAATGTGTGTTTTCATTGTGTATCTCAGTACTTTGTTAGCATCTTGCTAAATACTGAGTTTTCCCCTTTTATATTTTAAAAGAGTTCTCTAGGTTTATAGTCTTAATTTTCTCTGAAAATGCTTTTAACAGAACCAGTGGCTTCTGACTTATTTCTACAGCTTTAGAAACCAGGTGCATGCGAGGAAAAATTAACCTTGATTATACATTAAGATCAGATTTACTTCTATTTGGCAAAATTAGACAGTATACATTGACCAATTTTGGCTGATAAAAGAACTGTGTCACTAGTATATCATTTTTAGGAAAGTACCAGCTGCATATGGAAGTTGCTTTGAATCACCATTAAAATGGAGGAGGAACTGTAACTATTGAGATACAGAAGAACATAATGTTGGTATAAAAATTACATAACCTGTCTAGTGACTGAAAGATGTCAGATGACTTTTAATATCTTAAAATGAATATCACAATTTCTAGAAGACCATATTGGAAAGCATGTCTCCTGACTATAAAGCACAAAATGGGAAAGAAAAGCTTTATGTAATTATCCCCATCCATTGGTCTGCTTCATGGTAGGAAATACTGATTTTGTAAAATCCAGTAGAACTCTCCTTGTCTTCTGTGTGAATCCCTTCAACAATATTTACTTTATAAATGCATATAATGTTATACACTGTATACATTTCTTACTTTCAAGCTTCATCTCATTTAAAATGCACAAAAGGTTTAGTGTAAAGTTTCAGATATTTAAAACTGAAAATTGCCTGGCATATTCTTAAATAGATTTAAAAGTTAAAACATGGAAATATAATACACAAATAATACACATCAGTGGAAGGTCCTGAGAGATTAAGGCACACTGGAAAATTGCAGCACTTTTGAAAGAACCCATAAAGGAGCAGTGGTATATAAAATAACTGTACTTTTATCATGCAATTGTAGCCACTATTTTTTTTTTTCCCCTTCATGGATTACTGCCTTGTCGTGGCGAAGGGGCTTGCGTAATTCAATGAAGCTATGAGCTATGCCGTGCAGGGCCACCCAAGACGGACAGGTCATAGCCGAGAGTTCTGACAAAACGTGATCCACTGGAGAAGGAAATGGCAACCCACTCCAGTATCTTTGCCATGAAAACCCTATGGACAGTACCAAAAGGCAAAACGATATGACGCTGGAAGATGAGCCCCTCAGGTCGGAAGGCGTCCAATATGCTACTGGGGAAGAGCAGAGGGCTAGTACTAGTAGCGCCAGAAAGAATGAAGCGACTGGGCCAAAGCCGAAAGGACGCTCAGCTGTGGATGTGTCTGGTGGTGAAAGGAAAGTCCGATGCTGTAAAGATTTTTTCTCCATAGGAACCTGGAATGTAAGATCCATGAATCAAGGAAAGCTGGACGTGGTCAAACAAGAGATGACAAGACTGAACATCGACATCTTAGGTATCAGCGAACTAAAATGGACAGGAATGGGTGAATTTAATTCAGATGACCATCAGGTATACTACTGCGGGCAAGAATCCCTCAGAAGAAATGGAGTAGCCTTCATAGTCAATAAAAGAGTAGGAAAAGCAATACTGGGATACAATCCTCAAAATGACAGAATGATCTCAGTTCGAATCCAAGGCAAACCATTCAATATCACAGTAGTCCAAGTCTATGCCCCAACCACCAGTGCTGAAGAGGATGAAATTGACCAGTTCTATGAAGCCCTACAGCACCTTATAAAACTAACACCAAAAAATGATGTCCTTATCATCATGGGGGATTGGAATGCTAAAGTAGGAAGCCAAAAGATAACTGGAATAACAGGCAAGTTTGGCCTTGGAGTACAAAATGAAGCAGGGCACAGGCTGATAGAATTTTGTCAAGAGAATACGATGGTCATAGCAAACACTCTTTTCCAACAACCCAAGAGACGGCTCTACACATGGACATCACCAGACGGTCAACACAGAAATCAGATTGACTATATGCTCTGCAGCCAAAGATGGAGAAGCTCTATACAGTCAGTAAAAACAAGACCAGGAGCTGACTGTGGCTCAGATCATGAGCTTCTCCTTGCAAAGTTTAAGCTTAAACTGAAGAAAGTAGGGAAAAGCACTAGGCCACTCAGGTATGAATTAAATCATATCCCTGTTGAATATACAGTAGAGGTGACAAATAGATTTAAGGAATTAGATCTGATAGACAGAGTGCCTGAAGAACTATGGACAGAGGTTCGCGACATTGTACAACAGGTAGCAACCAAAACCATCCCAAAGAAAAAGAAATGCAAGAAAGCAAAATGGCTGTCTGAGGAAGCTTTGCAAATAGCTGAGGAAAGGAGGGAAGCAAAAGGCAAGGGAGAAAAACATAGATATGCCCAATTGAATGCAGAATTCCAGAGAATAGCTAGAAGAGATAAGAATGCCTTCTTAAATGAACAGTGCAAAGAAATAGAAGAAAACAATAGAATAGGGAGGACCAGAGATCTTTTCAAGAAAATTGGAGAGATGAAGGGAACGTTTAATGCAAAAATGGGCATGATAAAGGACCAAAATGGCAGGGACCTAACAGAGGCAGAAGAGATTAAGAAGAGGTGGCAAAATTACACAGAAGAACTATACAAGAATGAGCTTAATGTCCCAGATAATCACAATGAGTTGGTCACTGACCTCGAGCCAGACATCCTAGAATGTGAAGTGAAGTGGGCCTTAGAAAAGCTGAGCAACAACAAAGCTAGTGGAGGTGACAGTATTCCAGCTGAGCTATTCAAAATCTTAAAAGACAGTGCAGTAAAAGTGCTACACTCAATTTGCCAGCAAATTTGGAAAACTCAACAGTGGCCACAGGATTGGAAAAGATCAGTTTACATTCCAATTCCAAAGAAAGGCAGTGCCAAAGAATGTTCAAACTATCGCACCATTGCACTCATTTCTCATGCTAGTAAAGTCATGCTTAAAATCCTACAAGCTAGACTTCAGCAGTATGTGGATCGAGAACTACCAGAAGTACAGGCAGGATTTCGAAGAGGCAGAGGAACTAGAGATCAAATTGCCAACATACGCTGGATCATGGAGAAAGCTAGGGAGTTCCAGAAAAACATCTACTTCTGCTTCATTGACTATGCTAAAGCCTTTGATTGTGTGGATCATAACAAACTGTGGCAAGTTCTTAAAGAGATGGGAGTACCAGACCATCTTATTTGTCTCTTGAGAAACCTATATGCGGGTCAAGAAGCAACAGTGAGAACTGGACACGGAACCACTGATTGGTTCAAAATTGGGAAAGGAGTCCGGCAAGGCTGTATACTGTCACCCTGCCTATTTAACTTATATGCAGAGCACATCATGAGAAAGGCAGGGCTAGATGAATCAAAAGTTGGAATTAAGATTGCCGGAAGAAATATCAACAACCTAAGATACGCAGATGATACCACTCTAATGGCAGAAAGTGAAGAAGAACTAAAGAGCCTCTTGTTGCGGGTGAAGAAGGAGAGTGCAAAACTTGGGTTGAAACTTAACATTAAGAAAACCAAGATCATGGCATCTGGCCCTCTCAATTCCTGGCAAATAGATGGGGAAGAAATGGAGGTAGTGACAGATTTTATTTTCCTGGGCTCCAAGATCACTGCAGATGGGGACTGTAGCCAAGAAATTAAAAGACGCTTGCTCCTGGGGAGGAAAGCCATGGCAAATCTAGACAGCACACTAAAAAGCAGAGACATCACCCTGTCAACAAAAGTGCGTATAGTCAAGGCTATGGTCTTCCCAGTTGCAATGTATGGCAGTGAAAGTTGGACCATAAGAAAGGCTGAGCGCCAAAGAATTGAGGCCTTTGAACTATGGTGCTGGAGAAGACTCCTGCGAGTCCCTTGGACTGCAAGGCGATCAAACCGGTCAGTCCTAGAGGAGATAAACCCTGACTGCTCTTTAGAAGGCCAGATCCTGAAGCTAAAACTCAAATACTTTGGCCACCTAATGAGAAGGAAGGACTCACTGGAGAAGAGCCTAATGCTGGGAAAGATCGAGGGCAATAGAAGAAGGGGACGACAGAGAATGAGGTGGCTGGATGGAGTCACTGAAGCTGTAGGCGTGAGCTTAAATGGACTCCAGAAGATGGTAGAGGACAGGAAGGCCTGGAGGAACATTGTCCATAGGGTCGCGATGGGTCGGACACGACTTCGCAGCTAACAACAACAACAACATATTTTTTTTTAAAAAAACCCTCTCTGGAAACATTTCTATAGTTCAACACTGAACTACATAACTTATTCTACATAATGAATCCTTTAATAGATTTGAACTTAATCTTTTTTTCCCCAAACTATTTGAACTATTTTTCAATAGATAAATCTGACATCATAATGTATCTCAAAATGAATGTGGTCATTAATTCTATTTTTACTTTCATCATTAGCAATAATAATTATTAAGGCAATTAATGCACTTTTTTCACTTTCATTATTAATAGGTCAAGTTTATCTTATTCAGTGCTTATAAAAGCCTTTTTTACGTAGGAAACCTTTCTCTGGAGGAAGAAATTATTTGCTTTTTCTATTTAATTAGATATTTTGTTTCCATCTGAACTGTCTCTGAGGCTCCAAATAAATTTAATCAATTAAGATAATAATGCCTGCATGTAAATTTAATGAATATATATGTGTGCATTCACACATGCATGCACATTTTAAATCTTTCAGTACCAGTGCCTTTTATGGTTATTTTCACAATGAAAAGCTAACAGAAAAAATGGCAGCTTTCTCTAATATATTTATTTAGAAAGAAATGGAAATGTTGCCACTAATCATTAGGGAATTACTAGGTGGCTTGCACATTGCTCTCAATTACTACTAGAAAAAAGTACTTATATTAGCTGTACCCTTTCAAGTGTCCTCTAGATGTTTTGACTTAAAACTTATATACATGCTGCCCAAGATAATGGGAATTGCAGATTCACTAGACTGGAAAAAAAGTGATTGTCTTCAGCAGAAGCAGCAAAATAAAGATTCTCCAGAAGCAGATTTTTCCCAATTTATACTATTCATCTATATTAAGATTTCCTTTCACTGAAACTATTTGTACTGCATATTTCCCCTCTCTCTCTAAAACAAGATCCCCAAACTCTTAAGCCACTGACCCCTTCATGAAGTTTCAGAATGCTCATTGTGACCTCCAAACATTTATTATAGGAAAATAAATAATTTAATAAATATTACTTTAATGGTATTGGGAATGATAACAATAATTGACATCAATATTAATCACTTTGGAAACCCTGCTGTAAAACATTATATTGGTGGCTACTAATATGGCCAGCATGAGGAATGGCTTTTGCCAAATCTATACATATTCCTAAACAGACCTATAGGTGGATCTGTAATATCAGATTGCCAAATACAACAATAATTATTTTGATAGACAATCAGTCAAGTTCCCAACCATTACCAATGCAAATATGGAATCAGTAGGATACTGTAATCCCTTGCAATGGGATGTAGTCAGGACAATTGAATGGAACTGAGCATTTACTGGCTTGATGCCCTTCCTGACATCTACATGAAGCTCCTAGCAGATATCTGCCACTATCTAGCATTGAATTCACGGCCTCCTGATTATGAGGTAAAAGCTCCAACTGTAGCCCACCATGCCACTCAGTCAGTAGCAACTTATAGACCCCTTAAATTGAGTTTTATTCCTGATGATATCGTGGACATATTTACATTATTTTGGGCAATATTTTTTTATTGAAAAGTTTTAAAATACATTTTTGAAACATATACCCCATCTACCCCACCCCTCTCCCCATCCCTCCCATCCCAACACACACACCCGACTTCCCAGAGCCGAATACAGGGTATTACATCATACAATCTTACTCTAAAATATTCTAATTACTATAATTACTCTTTAAACCCTATCGCACTTTAACTCTCCTTAACCATAGAAGAAAAATAATAATATAGCCTCTAATTACAATAACTAATAACTATTCAAATGCTAAATAATACTTTGTAGTCCCATATTTGTTCTAAATAAAATCAATCCATCTTTTCCATTCCACTATATATCTCTGTTGCGAGTGATCATTGGGTGCACGGTGCCAACCAGATGGTACCGCCCTAGGCGCCTAATGGACCCAGATAGGTTCCAGGCAGCGCTTGGGGACGCACATGCACTCCCTGCTCACAGCTCGGCAGATGCCTTAGTGGAAGCCTGGGAAAAGGCAGCCACGGAGGCTCTGGACCGAGTTGTACCCCTGCGGCCTCTGACCCGGCGCAGATCCCAGCGAGCCCCATGGTTTACCGCGGAGCTCCGGGAGAAGAAGCGTCGGAGACGGGGCCTAGAGAGCCATTGGAGATCCAGTCGATCCGAACCCGACCGATTGCGATTAAGAATCCTCACCAGGTCTTATCTCGCTGCGATAAGGGTGGCAAAATCCAACTACTTTTCCACCCTCATCGCGTCCGCAGATAATCGCCCGGCTGCCTTGTTCAGGGTGACTCGCTCCCTACTGAACCAAGAGGTGAGGGAGGAACCCTTGCAGGGTCGAGCCGAGGAATTCGGTCAATATCTGTTGGATAAAATTGCTCGGATTCGAACCGGCCTGGACTCCAACTGGGCAGAGTTGGAAGAACAAGACATGGACAGTCTTGTCGACGTCATCTGGATGAAGCGGTTTATCTAGACCTGTGCCAATCGGGCTTCAGGCCGGGCTACAGCACGGAGACGGCATTGGTCGCTCTGATGAATGATCTCTGGAGAGCCCGGGACAGGGGCCATTCCTCTGTCCTAGTCTTATTAGACCTCTTGGCGGCTTTCGATACCATCGACCATGGTATCTTGCTGCGACGCCTCAGGGGACTGGGAGTGGGAGGCACGGTTCTGCGTTGGTTCTCCTCCTTTCTCCAGGGTCGCTCGCAGTCGGTGCTGGCAGGGGGACAGAGGTCGACCCCGAGGCCTCTCGATTGCGGAGTCCCTCAGGGGTCGGTCCTCTCGCCTCTCCTGTTCAACATCTATATGAAGCCGCTGGGTGAGATCATTCGTAGCTTTGGAGTAGGGTACCATCAGTATGCTGATGACACCCAGCTTTTCATCTCAACTCCAAACAGCATCAGTGATGCCCTCGACGTGATGTCCCGCTGCCTGAAAGCGGTCCAGGAATGGATGGGGAGGAACAGGCTTCAACTGAACCCGGACAAGACTGAATGGCTGTACGTACCGGCAAGCCAGGATACTCAGAGCATCCCACCCCTTAACATCGGGGATGAGTTACTACCCCCTGTTGATAGGGCCCGCAACCTGGGTGTCCTCCTAGACTCACAGCTATCCCTGGAAGATCACATAGGAGCTGTGACCAAGGGGGCCTTCTCCCGGGTTCGACTGGTGCGCCAACTACGGCCTTATCTGGACCTGGATGCCTTACGTACAGTCACCCATGCCCTTGTGACCTCTCGCCTAGACTACTGTAACGCTCTCTACATGGGGTTGCCCTTGAGATCCACTCGGAAGCTTCAACTGGTGCAAAGTGCAGCGGCACGGACACTTTTGGGAGCCTCCCGATACTCCCATATCACACCTCTCCTCCGTGCGCTGCACTGGCTTCCGGTTGCCTTCCGAGTGAAGTTCAAGGTGCTAACAATGACATACAAAGCCCTACATGGCATGGGTCCGGACTGCCTACGGGAGCACCTTCTGCCAATGTCAACACCCCACCGCCCTGTGCGCTCCCACAGAGAGGGCCTCCTCAGGGTGCCACCACCCAAGGAATGTCGGCTGGTGGCCCCCAGGGGGAGGGCATTCTCAGTGGGTGCGCCAGTCCTCTGGAACTGCTTACCAACTGAAATCCGGATGGCCCACGACCTCCGCACCTTCCGGCGCGACTTAAAGACTTACCTGTTCCAGCAGTCCGGCCTGGCCTGATAGCTTTAATTGGGATCCCAGTTTGTTTTGATTATTGTTTTTCAGTACTGTTTCATTATGTTTACCTACCTTACTCTGTACACCGCCCCAAGTCCCTCGGGAGAAGGGCGGTTTATAAAAACAAACAAACAAACAAACAAACAAACAAATAAATAAATAAATAAATAAATAAATAAATATGCTGAGATTTTAGCCATTTATGCCAAGTTCGAAACTTTCAAAGTCCATTCTTCAATAGTAGGCAGGTCCTCCTTCTTCCAGTATTGTGCTACCAAAAGTCTTGCAGCTGTTATTAAATTCAGCATCAATTTGGTTTCTATAGCAGTACAATCAGTGATAACACCCAACAAAAACAATTGTGGTAAAAATCTTATCTTTTTCTTAAGGCAATACTGAGGAAATAAATTGCCTTCTTCTAAGATATCCTGGTGATCTCCACTTGAAATCCTAAAGTGCAAATCTGTTTAGATTTTTTACAGATTAACCAAAATTAGCGACATGTTGCTGCCAAGATATCTGAGTTGGAATATCTCCAGCACTTGTGCAAAATTCACTGATTTGATTTATCCAGAGAACAGGACAGAATTTTCAACAACTGCATTAGTATAGTGTGATTGTATGTTTAATTTTCATACATAATGGGAACCATCATGAATTAATTTAGCAACAGAAAAGGGAAAATGGATGTTTAAGTAATTTTGTGTTTTTCATTTTTAAGGTGTTGGTTGTGTCTGTATGGCATGCTTTACTGTAAAAAGAGAGAGAGATTGTAGTGTACTGTGTGACAGAGTAACTCAGTCATCATTTAGATTAGAGAGGGTGATTTTAACCAAAACAACACATTTACTCACTCTAGAGTAGAGGATCAGTCCAAATGTGGCATTGCCCTACTTGGTTCCAGTTCAAAGGAAGAAAATTATGAGGAGATTAGCAGACTTTCCAGTATGAGATTGTTCCAGAAACTATTGGATTACAAGCTTAAATAATAACACATTGCACATTGTTAAAAGAGTTTTTCACAAGAGAGGATGGTTTGGAAAGTAGATGTGGATTTTCCTTATTTGGGTTCTTTGGTCTCCCTTATGCCAAGCTTCTGTTCTTGCCAGCAGTCCCACAATGCTAGTCTTGACTAAACTAAGATTGATTTACATCATGCCTTCTCCTTCCACAGCTTAGTAGAGAGATTTGATTGTGTAGTATGTTCAGTCAGAATCAGCTATATCAAGAGCAACTTTATTTATTATTTATTTTATTTATTTATTTATTTATTTTATTTTATTATTTATCTTTCATTCATTCATAACAACCCATCTCAGTGGTTAACAATAAAATAAAATACACACACACACACACCATTTAGAAGTTTAACATCCAAGCAATTATCTACACAGCCAGGAAACTGGGTCGATCACAAACAGGGCCCCAAATTCAGGCACAAAACCAAGTTTTTAAGTCTTTATGTAACGCCAACAAAGATAAGAACACTCAAATCTCATTGCTAGCTTCTTGTCTATATACTTGTTGAAAACAGTGCAGCCAAAGAATTGCCTGATTATTAGCTGTGAGTCATCTCCACACATTGATGTTTAAAGGAAACATGGATGAGCTTTCTTTAAAATGGCACTTTTTGTATCTATAGTGGTCTTGCTTTTTCATGCTTTTTTATATAATTTGGGTCATGGTTATTCCAGATAAGTCAAATAATAGTCCAAATGTTTCATGAAAAATTTTATCTACTTGCTATTTTTAGAAAATAGTCTTTTGTGAATTAGATGAAAATGTTTACATAAGTTCAATTATAAAGTAGATTAAACTGATTGAATCATAGGTGATAATAAATGGCTGATTTCAATGTCAATGGACTAATTAGTATTTATTAATAGCTAATGAAAAAGAATCATTCCAAGATTCAGTTGTGCCATAATATTTTTTGAAACCTTAATTAGATTCTATATTTGGATAAAGTGGTTGTCATTTTTTGCACTGTTTTTCTAGCCCCTCTCCTTCATAGGGCACTTAGCATGCTTTTTACTATGAATGTTCACCAGAACTGCAGATTATATTAGCAATAGTGCGTTTACTCAGAAATAACTACCCCTGAAATAAAATGTTCTGACATATAATTAAGTATCTTTGGAATTAGAAGTAAGCCAGGTAGCCCTGTTGTTTACCCTGAGATAATATTTTGTGGCATAGCTGGAAAAATAATAGTAATTCAGAGCAAAAAGAAGAAGAGAGCAATTTCAACAACTATTCACTGATTTCTTTAGCACAGCATGCAATAATGTATTTGCAGACATGGAAAAAATTGTTCAGTTTGTATTTTAAAGCAAGCATACCTATTGACACTTTCTAAATCTTTATGCCCAAAGTGCAATTATGTATAGTCAGCCTCTGAATTTTGTGGAACAATTTATAAGCTGATCACAAAGAAAAGTCCTTGAGCAATATATTTATGAACTATAAAGATATTATAAATATTAGAGAAAAATAGAATCCGGTCTTTCAAGGGAAAGAAAAACAAATCAAGCAGCATCTCCACCAGCAGGCTTTTAGTCTTTACAATGATTGAAACAATCATCAGCCAAACTTGCCAAGAATAGATATACAAAGATATACATGGTTTCCTGTTTTTTTCAGCCACCATATCTATAAGAGGTCTGTCTACTGCATTCTGCAATAACTGAAATTTCCGAGATCTTCTCAAGTTTATTCCTGAATATGTATAAAGTTTAAAATGGTTACCAATTGGAAACAAGATTTTTGCTCTCTTACTGTTCACTGCTAACCCATTTTTCCCATTCCTGCACTTTTTTTGTTTCATGTGTTGGCTTATTTTTCTTTTTTTAATTAAGAATATCAGCAGTTGTGACCAAAAACATTTCAATGCCCTAAAACAGAGTCCAAATGTTCTCTTCAAATACTGTATCAAACATTTATCTTTTTTTTAACAATCCTGGTATTATCCTAATTAATCTCTTCATTTCAACTTGGCACTTTGGTAAGCATTCCAAAAACACACTATTCTGGAAACAAATTAATTGATCGTAGCTACATGCTGCTGTGTTTGAAAATAGGAATGATGAAGCTTTTTGATAGTTTGTCTTTATTCAATAAAACCAGACAAACTAAAACAAAATGGATAATTCATTTTTGCTTCATTTGAAACCTTTATGGTGTAATAATTTTCCAGTCCATATAGGTCAGGGGTGTCAAACTGTCGGCCCCTGAGCCGGATGCATCATAGTGAAACCATACCCACCCCATTGCCAGCAATGGGAAAAAAGTTGCAATACCTTGTGAGTTTGACACCCCTGATATAGGTTGACAACAAGGAAGACCATTATGCATAAATGTCATCAACTAAAACCCCACAAGATATAAAAGAAATATGTCATGAACTATAAATGTGTTGAGTATAGAGTTTTCCTTAAGCAAGTGTACACCCAGCACTTTCAGAGATTTATTTCCATTTTTAAATGATTTGTCCTAATTAGGTTCTTCTTTAAATAATTAATACTACTGAATAGAATATATCCCTAATAGTCTGAATATATTTTTTCATACACTCAGGGATATCTTGCACATTAATTCGAGATTAACTTTATAACTCTGACTACAGGGTCTAGTTGTCTTGGTAAAATTATTCTCCCACACTAAGTCACTGGGATAAAATTAAGTTCAAACTTCCACACTAACAATTCATAAGTAATACTTACAATCTCTTGTATTATTTATGAAATACCTACTTTGATTTGTAACACCAGCTAGTTTTCTCATCATTTTCATTATTTCTCCCACCTGAAGTTTTATATATGAGTTGTGCTGAAGGTCATGTTTGCATAAGCCAGTTTTTTTTCCCTTCAGTTGCCTATGACCCTGAGATATGTTACATTTTCAAAAAATGTACGCATAATCAAAATCCCTTAACAATTAAGACATAGCCAATCTGCCTGCTTAGTGAATTCACCACTAGCACTGAAGAAATGAAGATGGTAAAATGTTTTCTTCCCCTCCCTTGGTTTCATGAACAGAGATGGACAGTATAATGGAGGAAAAAAAGATGAATTTTCCTGGGAGGAAGATCATGATAATCATGATAATCAGAATAGTCTGAGAATAGATTGCTTACTTTGGGATATTATCAAACTGTAATATCCCTTAAGGGTGCCTTGATTCATTCCCTTCCGAAGAAATCATTGCTGGACCCCATAATATTGGACAATTATCCATCCAGTATCCAATCGCCCCATTTGAGGGAAGCTGATTGAGAAGGTGGCTGTACAAGAGTTTCAGAGAACCATGGAAGAAAAAATTATCTGGATCCTTTTAACACCATGCACAATGGTTCAGGAAGAAATGTGTGTCCGAATTGCAAAATCAGTGCAGGGACTCTAAACATAGACGATAACTTTACTTGTAACTGCTGTAGAGCTGGGAAGGTAATTCTTTGTGGGTTTTTTTCTTTTCCTTGCTTTTCTATTTACTTGTCAAGTATTTTTCTTTATTATTTTGAATTTTCTTTAATTCTGTATGTTTGCTTTTATTCTAGAAAATCCTTTAATAAAAATTATAAAAAAGCGGAGACTTTGAGACAATTTCTGATTCTTTAAATTAGTATTGATAAAAGATTAAGAAGAGAAAGCAAGTTTTAAAATATAAATAGTTTCACACTGTTATTATAGATCTTTTTCTTGCATATATATATATATATATATATATATATATATATATATATATATATATGTATATATATATAATGTAAATTATTCAAATTGCTAATAAAGAATTTGGGAGGCTGAGATGATCATTTCGAACTTCTTATGTTCTCGTCAGTCAGTCATACCCTTTATCTGAGATTCGAACCTGGGCTGATTATATATTAGGCACTTGTTTTAACTTCCTGAGCCATCTCAGATAAAGGGTATGACTGACTGATGAGAACATAAGAAGTTCGAAATGATCATCTCAGCCTCCCAAATTCTTTATTTGTAATTCGGCTGAGATGAAGTCAGCTCTTGGAGCCTTCCCTATTCTGAGTTTGCCAATGAGGGATTTGATTTCAGACTTTGAAACTGGAGGCAACTGAGGTAAATCCTTCATTTTAGACCTTGTATTCTTGCTGGAGGGGTCTTCATACATTCTCCGAAAATGGAGTTCCCAGGTTATAGGAAATATATGGCAGTCTAATGAGGTATGGATTCTTTCAGAGTGGCAAGCTATTAGATGCCAAAATAAAGAAGAGTTCTTTTGCTTTGCTGCCACAATGAACTGTTCCCAGGAAGACTTTGTGTCTTGTCTGTTCTTGAATGCAATCAATTGCTTGAATTGTTTTTTAAGTGTAAGTAACTCTTTAAGGGTTGCTTTATTGCCATATCCAGTCTCACTTTTGTACTCCTTATAAGCCAAGTTAAGGGCTTTCTTGGCTTCAACGCAATCCTTATCAAACCATGGTTTGGAGGTGGTGCAGGACCTCTTAGCTGAGAAATTTTGGTCATGTGATAATAATGGTTGTAACTCATAGACTAAACTCTTATATAGTTCTAATAGATCTTGAGTCGGGTTGGCTGATATGAAGGCTGCATGGATTTTTTGAAATTTATCCTTTGTTAGGGATATCCTTACTTCTGATCAAGTTGTTGAGTTCATTTGACCCGGCATCTTGTTAGGCTGCCTGTAGAGGTTGCATGGATAAAATGGTCCTTAGAGGGTATCTGCCTGATAAAGGACTTCATGTATATACACAGAGGAAGATGATCACTTTCTAGGTAGGGCAGGACTTCAAAATTTTCTATATGTCTATAGAAGTTATGATGTAGTCAATGATGCTGGTTTTAGACCCTGCTATGAATGTAAACCGGCAGGATAGTCACCAGGCCATGAGCCATTTGATATGAAGAAGTTAAATGTATTTGCCAACTTGGCAAGACAGAGGCCAGCATAGTTGGCTCTGATGTCTTTAGAGAGTTGTGTGAGGGGGGGGTGTTGGTTTGTATAGGGATCTTTGATGGTGGGTATTGATGATGCTTCATAAATAGTGTATAATCATCTGGTCCCAATCTGGCATTAAAGTCTCCCCCTAGTAGGACCCTGGCGTTTGGGTGTTCCATGAGTTGTTTATTGATGTAGTGTTCCAATTCCAGCCATACAGCAGTGGTTTCAGCTTTTCTTAGTGAAGGAGGGAGATAAACATTAATTATGAAAAGCAGGACGGAGTCCCACTTGAGGAGAAGGGCCATAGCTGAATGGTTTAAAAGGGTAATAAGTGTGGCATCTGCTCTCAAATTGGTAGAAATAAATATACCCAGCCTTCCTTTCAGTCTCCCTGGACCTCTGCCAGGCCTTGCAGGAGATCATCAGTAGTTCAATCAATATAATGTCCATGCCTTTCAGGGGATCAGAGTGATTAAGGCCTCAGAAATGATACCAGCCAGCTACATTCCATGACATAATGTTTTAAGTGTTTTCCTTGCACTTTATGTTTATGTTTATTGGACTTATATACCGCCCTTCTCCCGTAGGACTCAGGGCAGTTCACGAGGTATTTAAAATAACAATACAAATTACAAAAGTTAAGAACAATTAAAATAATTAAATTTAGTCCTTGAATAAAATAAAACCCCTCTTAAACTCCAATTAAAACCCAATTAAAATAAAATTAAAATTAAAATTCTCAGTCCTGGCCGGAAAGCTCAAAGAGCCAGGTCTTCAGGTCCCGGCGGAATGAACAAAGATCAGGGGCAGTCCTGAGCTCTACGGGCAGCTGGTTCCAAAGGGCAAGTGCACCCACAGAGAAGGCCCTCCCCCTGGGTGTTACCCGCCAGCAATCTTTTGCCGGCGGCACCCTGAGAAGGCCGTCCCTGTGGTAGCGCACAGGACGAAGGGAGCTTGATGCTGGCAGCAGGTGTTCCCTCAAATATCCTGGACCCAAGCCATTTAGGGATTTATAGGTCATCACTAGCACCTTGAATCTCACCCGGAGGGCAACCGGAAGCCAATGCAGTTCACGGAGCAGAGGTGTTACATGGGAGTATCGGGAAACCCCCATCACAACTCGCGCGGCTGCATTCTGCACCAGCTGAAGCCTCCGAGTGGTCCTCAAGGGCAGCCCCATGTAGAGAGCGTTGCAGTAGTCCAACCGGGAGGTCACGAGCTCATGAGCAACTGTGCGTAGGGCATCTCGGTCCAGATAGGGCCGCAACTGGCACACCAGGCGGACCTGGGCAAAGGCCCCCCGGTCACAGCTCCTATATGATCTTCAAAACTGAGCCGCAAATCCAGGAGGACACCCAAGTTGTGAGCCTGATCAACAGGGGGTAACACCTCACCCCCCATCATTAAAGGTGGAATAGACTGGTTAGCCCAAGATGCCGGTACACACAGCCACTCAGTCTTGGCATGATTGAGATGAAGCCTGTTCCTCCCCATCCAGACCCAGACCGCCTCCACGCAATGGGACATCACGGTGAGGGCATCACTGGGTTGGTTCGGGGTGGAGAGAAAAAGTTGGGTATCATCAGCATATTGATGATATGCCACCTGAAACCACGAACGATCTAGCCCAGCAGTTTCATATAAATGTTGAACAGGAGGGGAGAGAGAACCGACCCCTGAGGAACTCCACAAACGAGAGGCCTCGGGGCAGATCTCTGCCCTCCCGTCAACACCGACTGCGAGCGGCCCAGGAGATAGGAGGAGAACCACTGCAAAACAGTGCCTCCCACTCCCAACCCCCTGAGATACCGCAGTAGGATACCATGGTCGATGGTATTAAAAGCCGCTGAGAGATCTAATAGGACTAGGACAGAGGAACAACCCATGTCCCAAGCCCACCAGAGATCATTCACCAGTGCGACCAATGCCGTCTGGGTGCTGTACCCAGGCCTGAAGCCCAATTGGTATGGGTCAAGGTAATCAGTTTCCTCCAGGAACAGAGGAAGCTGATGCGCCACCACACTCTCAACAACCCACGCCAAAAAGCGAAGGTTGGAGACCAGACAATAATTATTTAAAATTGCTGGGTCCAGGGCAGGCTTCTTGAGAAGGGGCCTCACCACCTCCTCCTTCAAAGTGGCAGGGAAGACACCCTCACTCAAAGAGGCAGATATTACTGCCTGGAACCAGCTTTGTGTCTTCTCCCGAGCTGCATAAATCAGCCAGGAGGGACATGGGTCCAATAAACAGGTGGTGGAGCTCAGCCTCCCCATAATCCTGTCCACATCATCAGGGGAAACAGGATCAAACTCAATCCAGATAACATGCTCAAGACCGTCCGATTCCTCCACGTCAGACTCTGCCCAGTCAGAGTCCAAACTGGCCCGGATCTGAGCGATTTTGTCCATCAGATGATGACTAAACTCCTCAGCCCAACCCTGCAAGGGCTCCTCCCTCACCTCCTGATTATGAAGGGAGCGAGTCACCCTAAACAGGGCAGCCGGGTGATTATCTGCAGATGCGATGAGGGCAGCAAAGTAGTTAGCCCTCGCTGTCCTCATCACCGCAAGATAAGACCTTACAAAGGTTCTTAACTGCAATCGGTCAGATTCAGAACGGCTGGACCTCCAACCGCTCTTTAGACCCTGTCTCCGACGCTTCATCTCCTGGAGCTCCATAGAAAACCATGGAGCCCAATGGGATCTGTGCCAGGTCAGGGGTTGCAAGGGTACAACACAGTCGAGTGCCTCGGTGGCCGCTCTTTCCCAGGCATCCACCAAGGCATCGACTGGGCTGTGAGTGAGGGCGATGGGTATAGACCCAAGTGCCATCTGGAACCATTCTGGGTCCATTAGGCACCTGGGGTGGAACCACCTGGTCGGTTCCGCAGCCCAGTGGCAGGGAGTGGCATAACGGACGAGCAGCCGCAGGAGGTGATGATCGGACCATGACAGGGGAACAATAGTTGGTGAACCCCCTCCCAAGTCATCCAGCCACTGTCCAGACAGGAACACCAGGTTGAGAGTGTGACCCCCCCACATGAGTCGGGCCCTGAATTACTTGGGTCAGGTCCATGGCCGTCATGGAAGCCATGAACTCCCAAGCTAACTCAGATGACACTGGCCTTCATATAGTCAGTTCAAGTTCTCTATAGGGGCACTTATTGGAGGGTCATTATGATAGTTCTTATTTGATGTATTAGCTTGAGTAATTATTGTCAATGCTTCTTTTAAACCATCCAGTCTCTGGGTATAATTAGCTTGCACAGGATCTGGCAATATATTGTTAAAGTCTATCAGCATTTCCTCTGGTACGTCTTTAGCAGAAACAGTGACTCTGGGTAATTCTGTTTGTGGATCACTTCTCAGTTTTCTCAGGGTTGATTCAGCTGCCCGTGTATCAAACTTATCAGTATGAGGACTGTTGCCACTTTGATTTAAAGCAATAGTTCCCTCATGGACAGACTAAACCAGGAGTGGGTGCAGGTTCCCTGAGCAGAAGACACATTTAGGAAATATTGCAAAAGTGCTCAGGAAGTGCTGCATTCTAAGAAGTATTGAGGGAAATATGGACTGCTTGAAGGATAGCAAAATCCACATGCAGTGCCTTCTTGAGGGCAGCCACTCTGCATGTAACAAATCAATCTGCATGTACTCACAGCGGAGAAGCTGGCTCAGAGACTGCCTAACAGATTTTCTATCCCTCCAATGTCCTCTATTCCATCTATTGTCATAGATTTGCAAGGTAACCTGGTTGGTCTGTAAACTATAAAGGTCACCTCTAAACTATTTGATTGAGTGTTGTTTTCTTTGTGGATAATCTTTCCTCTCTCCTTTGTAGAAGAGAGAGGGGGGCCTATTCTAGTTTACATTTCTGCATTAGCCATCCCATATCTATCATTATATGTTCTTCTGGGTCCTTCTACGATGTTTGTTTGACTGTTGATAAACTTTGCAAGAGACTCTTTCAAGCAGTCAACCTAAGAGTTCATAGATTGAATTTACGGTTTGAGCTGTGAGCAAACATTGTCTGAAAGGAAGGTCTGTTTCATTCTCCCTTATTAAGTTTGTTACCATCCCATCCTGTGTAGGAAAAGCAGGTGCTGAATTCCAGGGAGGGGAGCTATTTTCTGTGAGAGAAAGATAAAGTTTTGAATGCTGTTTGCTTTCAAGTTCAGTTTGTAAATTCCATTCCAATGAGTCATATACAGATGAGTTACTTACTGAAGCAGGCTGTCTATTTGCAGTGAAATCTTCCATTTTCCTCTGCTTCAGTGGCTTGGAAGAACTCTGTGCTGCCAAGTGAACACACTGTCTCTTTCTCCTTTTCCCCATTCTTGGTAATCCTGGCTTGTACAGTTGTTAAATTGTAGGTAAAACAATGGTAGCATCTCCAGGATATATTCTTGTAAAAAGTCTTTGATTATTGTAAAAAGTCAAACAAGGGTTAAAACAGGTTTAAAAATAAGTTTAAAACTAGTTTTTAAAAAAGGTTAGAAATGAGTTAAAATGAGTTTTAAAAGGTTAAAATAGGTTAAAAAGGGATAGGTTAAAATACAATGTTAAAAAGTTAAAATAAAAATAAAATAAAATAAAATAGAGCCTTTGCTTTTGGAGGAGCTCTTTACAGCCTTTGCTGCCTGTCCACCATCTTGGCTCCTCCCCTCCATTGATTAATCCCAATTCTCATTTTATAGATAGCCCAAAATGTTTTCTTTCTTTTTTGTGACAGCTGTTCTGTGTTATTAAGACATTGAAGATCACCAAAACCAAGTTATCTTATCCTGGGCTTTGCCAGTCCCTGTAATAAAGCAACTGCTGTTGTATATTTTCATCCACCACTAGATGTCATCACCAGTCAGTAACAGATAATTGTTCACTTCTATTTTCATGATTTAAAAGGAAAATCTTAACAGATTCCACTGATTTCAAACTTACCCAAATTAAGTTTTATATTCATTTCATTTCAGTATATTTCTGTTCCCCCTGAGGGAGGGTGAGGCAAAGATCTCCCCCCCTTCTCACTTTCAGAGGCTTTTTGCTTCTTGGGGTTTTTCTTTCCCCCCCCCAGGAAATCAATTTTCAAGTAGAAGAGAGAATAATCACTGTTCTTACCCAGTTTCAAACACGTTGTTTACAGTCAGCTTAAAATAGTGCTTTTGGGCTTCAACTGTTTAGCTTGGGCTAGACTCTGAAGTTAAGTTAGCCTTTCTCCTGCTCATTTCTAGAGGGCTTTTTACAAACCAATTGGATGAACCAGCATCTCTCCACAATCGGCGGGACTTCCTTCCTTCTTTGTTGCCACTACAGGGCAACTTTAGACCCATTTAGGGTCCCCTAGCTAGCAGAAATTGGGTGTATGGTGCAGAGCCCTGAGATTCCTTGGCTACTGTGCTACTGTGCAAAACCAGAAGCCCAAAATTAATTTTATCTTACATTGTACCAGGAATGAACAAAATTCAGTTATATGTGAGGAAATCCTGAGATTTATACCTCCTTAACGCTACAATTTTATTGTACTACAATACAATGTTACAAAGAATGCTGCAATTTTAATATATAAGGTAGTTTCAAATGTATGTTGGAAATATAACTGCAAAGAGGTACTTTTTATTATTTCTGGAGAAACTGTTAAAGAAATATTTTGATCAGATTTTTTATTTTCATTCAGAAGATTCTCAAAATAAATATAAAACTAAATCAGAAGTTTTCCTTTTATGTTTGATGGGTAATTAACTAAATACTAACTAACTAGTTTATTACAGCCATATGGCCAGAAACAGTAAAATATCCAATTTTAGACTACTTATATGCATACACATATAAAAATGCATTGAGCATGATCTAATGCTGAAAAAGAATACATATAAAATCAATTTTAAAATAAAAAATATTAAAAGGATCTAAAAATAATATTTATCTTATTTATGTTTCTGACGAGTCCCCAGTGCTGCTGCATAAATCTACCCACCTGAGCCATAATCATAGTTTGTTCATCCTTAAGCAGCCACTAGACTTAAGTAATGTCAGAACAGCCAGGATACCTATCGATTATTGGGAGGATATGGTTTTTTCTAATATCTCTATGGAAAGAACATTGAAGGAGTATGTGTCCAATGGTCTCCACCAATGCTGAGCCACAGGAGCAGAGTCTTTTAGTCAGTGGTATCTTTTTATACTTGCCGTACATGACAGCCAATGGAAGCGCATGGCACCATGAGAGTGAAAATGCTTTATGGTAGTTTGCTGACTGCAACTGGCTAAGATAACTGATGGGAGTAACAACATATCTAATAGAGTCTGGAGCGAGAAACAGTGGAGCTTTTCCTAAATCCACTTGCTTCTCTATGTCCTCTACCCTTTGTTGCAAGGTTTGCTTTGCTTGGTTGTAGTCCAATTTGAGTATAGACGCTGGAGAGAAGTTTAGTTTGTCAAAGTTGGACTCAACTGCCTTGATCCATGATGAGGAAAATTTGTCTTGGAGGATTAATGGAGCAAGGCCTTTGCAGAAAGAAATTAAGATTTAGCCAGATATTTAAAGAAGGTATAGAGATTATTGCTTCGACTTTTATCAATCCTGTCTCCAGGTGCAGAAGTGCATTTGAGACACAAATGCGGCATCTGGAGAATTGCTTTAATAAATTTCTTTCTTCTCTATGTTTATTTTATAATAAAACTATTAAAAAGAATGCTACAATTCTGGAGTGACAGCAGGTGAAATGCTCCTATTCCTATAAGAGGATATTTTATTCCACTTGTTTGGCAGAAAATTCTATAAGAATGAGTGGCTAATTGAAGAAGAAGCAGCTTCCAAAATAAACCTGACCCATATATCTTGTAGTATAAACATACCAACAGAACTCAGAAGTACTAGGAGCTAACTTTGAGTTCTTATGTTGACTATGAGGAGAGGAAGGCCAGCCAGCTTCCATGATCTATTGACATCTTTGTCATTACTCTAGATAATTTGTCAGAAGATAAGGGCAGTCAGCAAACCATTTCTCAATTCCATCAGCAGCAGTTGTATGGGCATTTTTGGCATGACATATTCACAGATACTGTCAGTTATTTTTCTGGTTCTTCTCATTTAACTGGCTATTATGTATAAGGGTTTTTAAATTTTAGTCTTCTCCAAGTCTACCAGATGACATGGCTGTGCATGTGTTAGGGTTCAATACCACAGAAGACATTTCCTCAGAATATTACTATTTAAAGAATAGACACTACAATTAGAGGTATATCTTCTTCAAAACTAATGCAGACCAGTGAATGAGAGCCAACATATGTCACAGTTGAGACATGAGTTTTGAATTCGGGAGATCCAGATTCAAGGCTCCAAACAAAAAAAAAATCATTGGGGGCATCTCATTTCTCTCAGTCCAAACTCTTTCATAGGATTATTGTAGTGTTACTAACTCCCCAAGAGCTCTCAAAATCCTGCACCAACATTTATTTAATTTCTATAGCCATCCACCTCAATTAATGACAATTTACAGTTCAATGTTTGTGTGTGTATGTGTGTGTAACAGTTAAAACAACAAAAACATTTTAAAACAACAAAAAAAAGCTAAAACACACATCCAAAATAAATATACATTGGGTTAGGGTTAGGGTTAGGCATCTATATGTAATTATGAATTAAAGCCAGATACAAATGATGTACTCATTGTTAAGGAGATCTATTGTCTATATAATATCTACCTTCTTATCCATCTACCTATCTATTTACACCCACAAAGATATCCATTATGTTTGATGTGGCTGCTTTTGCCACTTTCCATACCTAAGCAAATAAAATGAACTGAACAAGAAATCATGCTTCCCTAGTGAACTAACTTTATTAAGTTAAGGATAAGTTCCTTCCCACTTCTTTCTTTATATGCCAAGTTTCCCAACTTGTTTCTCTTCATCTCCACAAGAAAATATTTTCTGTCTCACTTTCTCCCTCTATATAAATTACCTTTTGACACCAACCTAATGACAAGTCCACACTGGATAGACAAATAACATCAGGAAAATCAATACTGTGACTAATTAACTGTAGACACGTAAATCCATTCTTAGATTAGAATCTCTTGGTCTTATCTCAGTGTTAAGATAGCAACATGAACAACTCACAGCCACACAACAAAATTAATCTGACCAAAGTCAATTGGAAGCAGATTTTCTTTCTGATGAAATAGAAAAGCAATATGTTTTAATGCCAGCAAAGCTGATGATATTTGGAAAGAAGCCAATTTAACCTGGGATGCTCATTGTTAAAGAGAGAGACTGGTCCAAGGCCTTCTTGTTATACAAAAGGAACTGGCTAGTTTATTCCAAAAATAATTCCAATATTTGATGGGCGGCAGACTTGATTTTAAACACATAGAGGAATTATTTCCGTGCTGTGTGATGATATATGAAAAGGTAAAAATGCTGAGACATATAAAGATGAGAAAGAAAGAAAAAATTATACTATATTTCTATCTATCTCTGATTTTCAGATGCAGCTTTAGTTAAATGTTGAGACACTATTAATTATCCAGTGCAGTACTGCAACATCCTACCTACAAAAATGGAGCTCCAATCAGTCAAACTAGGAGACTAAAGTTTATTGTATGATTTTATATTGTCCTAAAGTCAGTACGTTTTTTTTAAATTCAAGAATCATACTTAATTTCATAGATAATGGTATTATACAGCAGTTTGCCTTATCTATTCAGACAGTGGAAGATCCAATATATGTGGAAAACATAGATGAAATAATTCTGATCCCATCTTTAAAAGCACCACTTCCGTTCACTTCATAATAATAATAAGAAGAAGAAGTTGGAAGGGACCTTGGAGGTCATCTAGTCCAACCCCCTGCTCAGGCAGGAAACCCTATACCATTTCAGGCAAATGGCTGTCCAGTCTCCTCTTAGAAACTTCCAAGATGTAAAATCTATATGGAAGAGGGGAGGGCATAACTTTTACAAGCATTTTATATCTAATTTGCTGAATGCTCCAGAGTTTTATACACACTGAGAAAGGGATCCTGTGGGCTACTCACGTTCAATAAGCATTTCAGGACTTAAAGCAAGCTTTTAGTTCCTATCTCCGATCTTGCATTTTGCACACCTGTCTTTCATTGATACATCTAAGATAGCATTGGGTGCTATTCTAATTTATGCTACAAACTAAAGGAGAGAATGATCTGTTAGCTTGTTCTTTTATATGTCAGCAGGATGCAATGTTTTTTAATTAGCCATAAAAGATTAGAGATTAGAAACTTTTTTTTTAGAAAAAGCTGTTTGTCTAGTATTGATCTATACCAGGGCTTTTCAACCTTTTCACCCGTTGTACCACTTTTAGGATATGGCAACATCCGAGTACCACTAGTCACCCAGGAAGGTGTCAAAAACTGGATGACCAAAAAGAAAAGAAAAGAAAAGAAAAGAAAAAAGTGATGAAGTACAAGTAGTCCTCAACTTACAACAGTTCATTTAGTGACTGTTCGAAGTTACAATGGCACTGAAAAATGTACCCCCCCAAGCTACAGCTGAGCAAGATACTGCCTGACCAACCAGTGGTGCTCTTCCTCCTGTCCGAGGTTTTCATTGTTGTGAGAATTTCTGTTGAGGATTGGCAGCAGGGGTGGGGTGGGGGGTGTTTAGTTTTTATTCCCCCTGTCTGCTGGGTGGTTGCAGCAGGATTTGGTCACTTCACATGACTCTGGGACACTGTGACCGTCATAAATATGAATCAGTTGCCAAGCCACTGGATGTAAATCACAAGACCCTGGAGATGCTGCAACATTTCAGCTGATCAGCGCTTCTTCTGGGCTCAGCTGGAGCCTGGCGCTGATCCTGGCGCTTCCACTGAGCCCTGACAGCCCCTAGGAAGCACTGATCCTGGCGCTTCCGCTGACAGCCCTGCAGCTCTAGTCATCTCTCACTCAGGCTTGTGCGGTGCTGCCACGAGTTCAGCTCATTCTTCTCTCCCGGTACCACTTTTCTAGGATGGTCACGTACCACCTGCCAGGTGCCAATGCACCACAGGTGGTACCCGTACCACTGGTTGAAAAGCCCTGATCTATACATCTCTTAAGGACAAATAACATTTCTAGAATTGTACAGAAACTAACCAAACCTCAAATCAGGTGGGCAGATTTTTTTATATACCACCTACATTCTTACCAAAACAGCAATCAAAGGTATTATGCTGTAAGCCTCTATATAGTATTCTTTCTGCTTCACCTTCTACTATTTTGAAACCTGAGAATGTGGTGTCTGTAATGTATTGGGCTTGCTTGTTAACACCACGTGGTAATGGCTGGTAACTTGCTAGAGAAGGGAGCTAGCTAACGGCTCCCAGCATCTCAGACAATCTGTCTCCAGCACTGCTATTGATTGCCCCTAGGCGGCAATAGGTTGCTTCAAGCCTACTGGCCACCACCTAGGGGCCAAGGTATAAATTGCTGCAGCTATAGCTCTGTTCTTTAGTTCAGATCCTGCAAGCAATAAACCAGGTTCTTTGCTGAACTCACTCTCCTCGTCTTCATTCCTGTGCAACGAACCCAGTACACAACACTGGCGATGAAGGTGGGATCCTGCTTCTCCGTCAAAGCTGAAATTCACTAGGGAAGAGGCAGCACACGCCTGGCAGGAAAGCAATTCCCCCCCCACGGTCAGCTAGCTAAGCCACACTAGCAACCACATGCTCAGAGGACCAGTCCCTGGGCAATGAAGAGGCAGGAGCCGAACACGCTGAGATCCAGCTGCGAAGACCAGGAGAATGCCCAAGGTCAGAAGACTGTGAGAATTTGACATCAAGCAACCAGAAGGATGGCCCTCATACCTGTCCCAGGTCGAGAATTACTTTTGGGCAAACCAGGTCACAGAGGATGGACAGAAGGCCGCCACGCTGCTTTGTATGTGTGGCCCAGTGACATGTGATCTGGCCTAAAACCTGTTTGCGCCCACGCCGTTGGAATCCATTTCCTACGCTGAACTGAAGAATAAGCTCGGAGAACACTTCCAACCAAAGATGTCAGTGATTGCACGGAGCTACACCTTCAAACAATGAATACAGCAGTCGGGAGAGAACGCATCTGAGTACATTGTGGCCTTGAGGCAGGCCGCATGCCTGTGTCGATTTTCAGATGTCAAAGAGCAACTTCAAGACTGGCTCGTCTACGGCCTCCGCAACAGAGAGCTGCAGCAGAAATTTTTTGCAAGAGAAGTCCTGTCATTCGCCAATGCCCAGAACGAAGTCATGGTGGACGAAGCTGCCGGTGGAACTGTCCGAACGATCCGGCCTGCCAGAATGACGCTACATGAAAAAGCCATCCACCACAAGAACACAGAACTCACCGAGGACTCCGAAGAAGACGCCAAGGTCAACAAGTTGCACAGACAACCTGAAAAACAGCTCCGCATCAGCAAGCAGCAAGAGACTTCTTACAAGGCAGATCTCTTGCCTAGATGTCCAGGTTGTGACAGCCACCACCAACGCTTGGACTGCAGGTTCCGGACAGCCATGTGCCGGGCCTGCAGAAAAACTGGCCACGTCACATCCATTTGCAGAGGTTACCAGAGGGACCGGCCATCGAATTGCCAGTTGGAAGATCTGACCAGGAGAGGTACCGGGGCCCCAGGGCCGTTCAGCATGGGGTTTTTCTCAAGCCGTAGAAGTGTCTTCTGTACTGTAATGTAGTGGGTCTGATGCAAGGAAGAGACGCCAGCTGGAGTACGTGTTCAGCTGTTTATTGTGGGGGGGTCGTACTGGAGAACAAGGGCTACCTGGCCTCCTTATAATACCTGGCCGGGTAGGCGGCTAGCCAATGGGGTTGGCCCTAGGTTTCCCACCAAAACTGGGTTACCCGCCAAAACTGTCCAGGCCACGCCCCCTGGTGGCTGCTGCTATGCAGATGCCTGCACTTGGATACATAACACCCCTCCCCCCTTAGAGAAAAACCTCCATAATAACTATAACACATATAACTATTTACAATGCATGCATAATACATAATGAGTTGAGCTCACTTGCACACATAGTCTGCTAGGTACGCAGGTGTCCTGTGGGGTCTGGTGGACTGTCTGGGTGTGGCTTCTCCCTGGCCCAGCACCTCTGGCTCACATTGCTCCTGCGCTGGGTTAAGTCTGGCTGCCAGGTTCCTGCCATCGCTGATGCCCTGCTGCTGCTGCAGGGCTGGCTGCAGGAGGCCATCCTCCTCTAGTTCAGGGTCCGTGTGGTTCCCAGTTGGTCTGGCCTCTTCTGGGCTGTGATTGTGATTGTCTGGTGTGGCGTGTGTGGTGCACTCAGGGGCCCTTCCTCTGAGCTGGTCTATGTGTCGCCTGATGTGTCGATTCCCCACCCCTACAATGTAGGATAGAGGCCCCGTTTTGTCAACCACTGTCCCCGGAATCCATGTTTGTCCTGCCCCGTACTTCCTTACCCAAACCGGGTCCCCCACCCTATGTGCAGGTGGCTTCTCAGTGTGTGCCGCCACACGGTCAGGGTGCAGCCGATCAAGTTTGGTGATGAGGCGCCATCCCCATCGTAGTTCTGCTGGGCTCTTTCCGGTGGCAATGCACGGTGTGGTGTATTGTGCGAGCAAAAAGTTTGCCAGCCTGTGATGCCAGTCCCCACTGATGATGTGCTGGAGTGCGTCCTTGGTTGTCCTTACCATCCGTTCAGCTTGCCCATTAGTTGATGGGTGGAAGGGCGCGGAGGTGACATGTCTAATCCAATTCACCTGGAAATCATTAGCGGTAAACTGAGGCCCGTTATCCGACACAATTACATCGGGGAGGCCGTGTGTGGCAAAGAGGGCTCGGAGCACCTGTATTGTCCTTGCTGAGGTCATGTTGGGGACAGGAGCTACCTCCAACCACTTAGAGTGGCTATCCACTACCACTAGGAACAGTTGGCCCTGGAAGGGCCCTGCATAGTCAATGTGGATGCGGGACCAGGGTGTGTGTGTGGCCTCCCACCTGTGCACGGGGGTGTGTGAAATCTCTGGTCTGGATCTCTGGCATGTGTAACAGCCCTTGACCCATTCCTCAATGTCCTTGTCCAACCCTGGCCACCAGAAATAACTCCTGGCCAGTGCCTTCATCCTGACCACCTCAGGATCCCCCTCATGCAGAGACTCCAACACCCTGCCCCGGAATGCTGTGGGGATGATGACCATGCTACCCCAAAGGAAGCAACCCCGATGTGTGGATATCTAATGTCGCCTGGTGAAGAATGCCTGGAATTCGTGTCCTGGGGACTTGTCCTGCCAGCCTGTGCAAACCCACGAGTGTACCCTGCTCATGATGTTATCTGAGGCTGTCTTGGCTGCAATGTCCTTGGCATGTACTGGGCATTCTGGTAGTTCCTGCAGGGCTAGGATCTGTGTTGCTGGGGCCGGGTCTGGGCTAATAAGGGCATGGCCCATTGAGCAGCAGAGCCAGAGAGAAGACTGATGATGAACCCCACCTTAGTTTGATCATCTGGGAAGTCTTCCACTCTTAGGGCCATATACAGTTGACACTGCCCCATGAACGCTGAGAACATGTCCGGCTGCCCAGTGAACTTATCTGGCATGGCTACTGGGCATTTCCAACATGGCTGGGGAGGGGCAGGCACATTCAATTGAGCCACTTGACCAGCAAGTTGTGTGACTTGCTGGCGTAACAGTTGGTTCTCAGCTAGCAACTGCTGTTGTTGTTGGGGGTCTATGATGATTAAAGGTGGCTTGATATGAGGTGGTGAACAAGTTTGTTCTGTCCCCTCCCAATAAGTAGCCTTAATTCCTAGATCAGGAGATGTTCCAAGGTCTTTGGCAGACGGCCAGCAGCTTCAAAGCCCAGATGCAGAGAGGCAGACACTTTACAAATCTCAAGAGCAGTTTTTTGATTACACGGTACTCAAAATGCCAACAAATTGTTCACCACGCCTTTGCTGCGCAGCCACACCCCTTTTATACTCTGTAGGGTGTGGCCCTACATCTCCCGGCCATGCCTCTTGGGACGTTGCAATAGTTGCTGATGATGATGATGACACATCCTATGACTTTCTCTTGCATCCAATAGGGGCTCCCCCTCGCTGCTGCCGGACTCTCCTTGCAGTTCTGTTTCCTCCTCGGTTTGGCTGGGGTCCATAAGCATGTCAGCCACAGTTGATTCTTGATGACTAAACAGGGGAGTCGGCCCTGTTGCTCGTGTCAGCTTCCTCTTTTTCCATATCATCCTCCGAGTCAGCATGCGAAGATAAAGCACCCTCTGGGACCGGGATCACAACAGCGTGTTGCTACCCGTAGATGGTGGGGAGTGGGAAACTCCTATTGTAACACCACTTAAAGCCAACAGGGAAGTCAGAATATGCACAGACTACAAATGCACAATTAACCAGGCCCTTAAACAGCACACATACCTAGTCCCAGTGGTGAGCCACATCCTGGCATCTTTGCAGGGTGGCACCACTTTTGCAAAATTAGATTTGGTGCAGGCCTATCAGCAACTACCTGTTGATGAGGCCACGGCCACAGCACAGACAATTATCACCCACAGGGGGGGGCTTTCAGAGTAAAGTGCTTGCAATTTGGGGTTAGTGTAGCCCCGGGCATTTTTCAGGAAATCATGGAACACACACTCAAAAGCATCCCAGGGGTTTGCCCCTATTTTGACGATGTGCTTAATGCCGGAGAACCCACAGAAGTGCTAGCAAGGAGGCTCAGAGCCGTTCTGCAGAGGCTGCGTGAAGCAGGCCTCAAACTAAAAAAGAGCAAATGCAGTATTGCGGTTCCCTTGACTGAATTTTTGGGGTTTCACATTGATGCTAATGGCATCCACCCAGCTGAGTCCAAAGTAAAGGCCATTCAGATGGCACCTAGCCCTAAAACAAAAGGAGAGCTGCAAGCATTCTTGGGCCTCCTCAACTTCTACCACGCATTCCTTCCTAACAAGGCCACAGTAGCAGAGCCACTTCACAGGCTCTTAGATAAAAAAGATTCTTAGAAGTGGACCAGCATTCACGAAAAATGTTTTCAGGACCTGAAGTCACTTCTGTTGGTCAGTTCCACTATCACTCACTTCAGAGAGTCTAAACCAGTCTGTTTAGCATGTGACGCATTCCCATACGGGTTGGGGGCAGTCTTGAGTCACTTAGAGAAAGAAGGAACCCAGGTTCCCATTGCATTTTATTCGAGGACGCTGTCCTCTACTGAGCATAACTACACTCAAATTAACAAAGAGGCATTGGCCATTAAAAATTTCATGACTACTTATATGGCAGGGACTTCACGGTCTTCACAGACCACAAACCATTATTGGGGTTATTCACCACAGACAAACAGACACCCCACATATTATCCCCTAGAATGCTGAGATGGTCTATTTTTTATCAGCTTACACATTTAAGCTGATTCACAAACCCGGCAAAGAAATGGGCCATGCAGACAGCCTGAGTAGGCTTCCACTGCCACAGATTGAACCAGATCTGGCCCCAGCGGCCCACATATTATCCATTCAGGATTTGCCAGAGTTTCCCCTCCATGCTGGGGACATACCTGCAGAAACAACAGCTGATAAGACACTAAGTAGAGTGCTTTCTTGGGTGCACACAGGGTGGCTAGATAAGAGCCCAGGCCCTGAATTTCAGAGTTATTTTACAGGAAGACATGAGCTATCAGCTCACAAGGGTTGTATCCTATGGGGGAACAGGGTCGTAGTCCCCACCTCAATAAGAGACAGGGTCTTGCAATCACTGCATGAAGGTCATCCAGGTATTGTCCATATGAAAGCTTTAGCTAGAAGCTACTTACGGTGGCCAGGTTTAGACAAGGCCATTGAAGCCCAGGTGCATGGATGTTACACATGCCAGCAATCAAGGCCTGAAATGCTGCACGCTCCAATTCACAGGTGGGAGGAGACTCACACTCCCTGGTATAGAATTCACATAGACTTCACTGGGCCCTTTCAGGGACAGCTCTTCCTTTTAGTGGTCGACAGCCACTCTAAATGGCTTGAAGTAATTCCAGTTGCTAACATGACTACTGCTACGACCATCCAGGTGCTTAGGAAACTCTTTGCCACACATGGGCTGCCAGACATCATAGTATCTGACAATGGAGCCCAATTTACAGCAGCAGAATTTCAGGCATTCCTGAGAGCAAACCTCATAAGGCACGCAACGTCGGCCCCATTTCACCCTTCTTCTAATGGTCAAGCCGAACAGATGGTCCAGACCACAAAAGAGTCACTGAAGCGTATAGTGACTGGGGACTGGCATCATAGATTGGCAGATTTTTTACTTTGCCAGCATTCCATGCCCTGCACGGCTACAGGGAAAAGCCCAGCAGAGCTGCACTGGGGGAGGCGACTGATCATGAAACTGGACAGGTTGCATCCAGATAGGGTGGCAGCAGAAGCTTCATGCCCAAAACCCCCAAGGGGGCTGCAAGTGGACGACAGGGTGTGGGACAGGAACTATGGGCATGGGAATTTGTGGGTGCCTGGAAAAATTACTAAAACATCAGGCCTCCTCTTTTATGAAGTGGGGCTGCAGGGCAGGTGAGTTGTCCAGTGCCACATCGATCAGCTTAGGAAGCATTTCCCAGAATGGCCACAAAGTGATGACTTCGTCATAAGTCCTTACCAAGGTCCACAAACTGGCAGCCAAGCCAGCCCATGCATAGACTATGAAGGCTCACACAGCCCAAGCAACAAGGAGTTGGCCATAGAGGAGGGGAGCCCGGACGTACAACATGGGTCTCCTGACGGAGAAAGCCAACCTGATGGCTATAGCCACTGTGCTAACTCTGCTGAACAAACTGACTCTGGGGTGGGCCAACCTGGAAAGGCCAGCCAGAGAGCACCAAGCCACTCAGAATCACTTGAACTAAGAGACACTGGTCTACCCAGCCCAGCAGGCAAGCTGGTAGGCCAGGACATGCCTGGGTCCCCCAGGCATTCCACAGGCCATGCAAACCTCCTGCTTATCTGAAATATTTTGTTTGGTAACAATAAAGCTATAATGTTGTATGTACCTTGTATTTAATGCTGACCTTCAAGATTGCAATAAACAATGGAGCTATAATGTTATAAGTACTTTATTGTGCTGCTAAGTGGAACCTATTCACACCAGTGTTAAGTCTTTGTAAGTGTATTGCTGTAATTATTTTCTATTGTTGCTATAGTGTTGTTCGTTCTAAGGGGGAGGGGTGTAATGTATTGTGATTGCTTGTTAACACCACGTGGTAATGGCTGGTAGGTTGTGTTAAATAGTTGGTACAGGAATGAAGACGCGAAGCTGAGTACAGAATAACTCATTGTTTATTTCTTGCTGGAACTGTACTGGGGAATTGTCTGCAACTAGCCACAATATATAGTCTAGCCGCTAGGCAGCAGCCAATAGGTTTGAAAGAACCATTGCCACCTGGAGGTAGCCAATTGCAGCACAGGAGACTAAAAGTCTGGGTTGCTGGAGAGCCGTTAGCTGCTCCAGCAACCCACGTGGTGTTACACAAGAGCCCAGTACATAACACCCCTCCCCTCTTAGATCAGACTATAACAACATCTCAATGAACAGCCTTCACCATTTGCTATATTAGACAGTTACATCATAGCACTAGTTTCTGTAGTCTAGTGGCAACAGGTTTTACAACAATATATAGCTGTTTATTTTACAACGTAATCTGCAAGATATGAAGGAGGCTTGTGTGCCCTAGAGGAACATCTCAGAGTCTCCATCACTTTGTGGTCTACCAGCTTACCCACTGGGCTGGGTAGACTTGTGTCCCTTTGTGCTCCTGAGTCAAGGGGATCCGATGCACTCTGGCTGGCCTCTCCAGGTTGGCCCACCCCAGAGTCAGACTGATCGGCAGAGTAGGCACAGCGGTTGCTGAAGTTCTGTTGGCTTGCTCCTTCAGGGGGTCCATGTTGCACTCCAGAGCTCCCCAGTTCTCCCTCTGGTTCCACCTCAATTAAGAAGGAAAAGTCCTGGTAGTCCATGTGATGACTGGCTTGGCCGCAAGTCTAAGAACCTTGGGAGGGACATGATGCAGTCCTCGCTTAGTGGCCATTCTGGAAACTGTTTCCTGAGCTGATCAATGTGTCATCTGACAACTCGCCCTCCCTCCACCCCTACTTCATAAGATAGGGGTCCGGATGCCTTGGTGATTTAACCAGGAACCCACAGATTCCCATGACCATAGTTCCTGGCCCAAACCCAATCGCCCATGTTCAGCCCGCTCAGGGGTTTTGGTCGAGAGGCTTCTGCTGCCACTCTATCTGGATGCAACCTGTCCAGTTTAGTAATCAAATGGCTCCCCCAACATAGTTCTGCAGATCTTTTGCCTGTAGCAGTGCAGGGCGTACAATGCTGGCAGAGTAAAAAAATCTCCCAATCTGTGATGCCAGTCACCTCTAACAATGCGCTTGAATGCTTCCTTTGTTGTCCTCACCATGAGTTCAGCTTGACCATTAGAAGATGGATGAAAAGGCACAGATGTTGCATGTCTGATGAGATTAGCTCTAAAAAAGGCCTGAAATTCAGCAGCAGTGAATTGGGCCCCATTGTCTGAAACTAAGACATCTGGCAACCCATGTGTGGCAAAGAGTTTTCTCAGCACCTGGATGGTCGTAGCAGTAGTCATGTTAGGAACTGGAATTACTTCCAGCCATTTTGAGTTGCTGTCCACTACTATCAGGAAGAGCTGACCCTAAAAGGGCCCAGCGTAGTCTATGTGAACCCTAGACTAGGGAGTCTATGTTTCCTCCCACCTGTGAACTGGAGCCTGTGGCATTTCAGGCCTAGATTGCTGGCATGTATAACAACCATGGACTTGACCCTCAATGGCCTTATCAAGGCCAGGCCACCAGAGGTAGCTTCTAGCTAAAGCTTTCATTCTGACAATGCCTGGATGGCCTTCATGTAATGATTGTAAAACCCTGTCTCTTAAGGAAGTGGGAATTATGACTCTGTTTCCCAATAGAATGCACTCTTTATGTGCAGATAATTCATGCCTCCTGACAAAATAGCTTTGAAATTCTGAGCCTGGACTTTTTTCCAACCAGCCCATGTATACCCATGACAACACTCTACTAAGGATTTTATCTGTGGAAGTTTCAGCAGCAATGTCCCCAGCATGGAGGGGAGATTCAGGTATGTCCTGTATGGACAATATTCTAGCAGCAGGAGCCAGAGCTGGATCCATTAGTGGCAGTGGTAGTCTGCTGAGGCCATCAGCATGGCCCATTTCCTTGCCCAGTTTGTGAATTAACTTAAAATTGTATGCAGATAGGAAAATAGACCATCTCAACATTCTTGGAGATAGTATTTGGGGGGTTTGTTTGTCTGTTGTAAAAAGTCCCAACAGAGGTTTGTGGTCAGTGTAGACCATGAACTCCCTGCCATATAAATAGTCATGGAATTTTTTTATTCCAGCAACAATGGCTAGGGCCTCTTTGTCAATCTGAGCATAGTTGCACTCAGCAGAAGACAATGTTCTTGAGTAAAACGCTATTGGAACCTGTTTCCCATTTTTTTCTATGTTACTCAAAACTGCCCCCACCCCATTGGGAGATGCATCACATGCAAGACATACAGGCTTAGACTCTTTGTAGTGAGTTACAGTGGACTTTTCTGACAATAGTGCTTTTAATTCCTGGAAACATTTTTCATGTAAGTTAGTCCATTTCCATGGAGCTTTCTTATCCAGCAGCCTGTGGAGGGGCTCTGCTATTGCAGCCTTATGAGGTAGAAATGTGTGATAGAAGTTTAGGAGACCCAAGAATGCTTGTAGTTCTCCTTTTTATTTGGGCGTAGGAGCCATTTTAATGGCCTTCACTTTAGAATCAGTGGAGTGAATGCCGTTAGCATCAATTCAGAAACCCAGGAATTCTGTTGAAGAAACCCCAATACTACACTTGTTCTTTTTTAATTTCAGGCCTGCTTCACGAAGCCTCTGCAAAACAGCCTTGAGCCTACTGGCCAACACTTCTGGGGATTCCCCTGCAATAAGAACATCATAAAAATAGGGGCAGACACCCTGAATACCCTTGAGTGTATGCTCCATGACTCCATGAAAAATACCCGGTGCAACACTGACTGCAAACTGTAAGGTTTAACTTTGAAAGCCCCCCTGTGAGTCACAATCGTTTGAGCCGCAGCTGTGCCCTCATCAACCAGCAATTGCTGATAGGCCTGTGCTAAATCAAGTTTAGCAAAAATAGTACCCCCTTGCAAGGAGGCTAAAATATGGTTGACCACTGGGACCGGGTAACCGTGTTGCTTGAGGGCCTTATTTAGTGTGCATTTATAATCAGCGCAAATGTGAACTTCCCCATTGGCTTTAAGTGGGGTGACTATAGGAGTTTCCTACTCCCTACCATCAACAGGCTGTAACATGCCCTGTTCTACCAGCTTATCAATTTCGGAATCAATTTTATGTTTTAAGGCAAAGGGGACCCTTTGAGGTTTAACCCTGATTGGAACTACATTGGGATCAAGCTTAAATGAGATAGGTGGGCCTGTGTATGTTCCTAGGGTTGAATCAAAAACATCCACATATTCCTCGCACACTGACGTGAGGTCTGCAGTTTGTGTCTGGTTTATGCCAGTAATCTGAATACCTAAGGGATCAAACCAATCAAGTCCAATGAGACTCGTTCTCTGGCCCCCTAGTACTATTACATCCAGGTGCCCCCAAAACCCTTTAAACTTAACCAACAAGATGGCTTCTCCCTTAACTTTAACATGCACGTTTTGAAAATCCGTTAGGATTATATCTGATGGTCTTAGTTTGACCCAATTGTTACTGCGTCTACACACGAAATTAAAAGTGTCTTGAGAAATGATTGAGACTGCAGACCCAGAGTCCAATTCCATCTTACATGGAACTCCTTGTAGCTCTACCATGAGCTTAAGTTTGGGTTTGAGGGGGCGTCGAGCCCCGGTGCAGCATACGCTTCTACGTCTTGTGAAGAATCCCATACTAACTGGACCCTAGTCTGTTCTTCCAACTGGTGTCTCAGTGGCCGGTCTCTTTGTCGGGCTCTGCAAACCACCGCGATGTGGCCTGTCCTTCTGCAAGCTCTAAACGTGGCTGAACAATATCTGCAGTTGGCGCAAAAATGGTTGCCATCGCACCCCTTACATCTCGGTAAGAGAACTGCCTTGTAATTGTCCTCTCATGGTTGGCTGTTGCGGTGTGGCGCATTGGGTTGCTTTTGGAGACATTTGATCTCAGGTTCTTCTTCCTTGGAGAGTTCTTCGGTGCGTTTGGCGTCCTCACGGCAGATCGTTTCTTCTAACTTTGTCGATTTGGCGGGCTGTACAGTTTGAACGGTGCCCCTGGCAGCTTCGTCGGCCATCACCTCATCTTGCGCTTCAGAAAAAGTTAAATTTAGCCTAGCAAATAGTCTCTGCTGAAGTGTTATGTCCCATAGGCCACAGATGAGCCGGTCTTGTAGTCACTCCTCTAAATTTCAAAACTTGCATAGGCGTGTGGCCTGCCTTAGGCCCACTATGAACTCCAACGCTGACTCCCCGGGAAGCTGTACTCTTTGGTCAAACCTGAACCGCCAAGCCATCTCAGACATCTTTGTCTGGAAGTGCCCAGTTAGCCTCTTTTTGAGATCTGCGTAAGAGACCGCTTTGATTGGTGTCGGTGCGAAAAGGTTCTTGGCTAAATCAAAGGTAGCAGGGCCTCATACACAGAGTAGCATTGCAGCCTTCAGTCCTTCTTCCATGATCTGATTGGCTCTGAGATAGTTTTCTTCTTGCTATAGATAAGATGGCCATTCCTCCAGGTGTCACGTCGAATTCTCGCAATTTTCCAACCTTTGGCATTCTTTCTATCTGGTTCTTCCGGATCCTGCTTCATACTCAGGGAGTGTGTTCCCTGAGCACAAGGTCGCTATCATAGTTGCTAGCTGACCTTGATGGGGGGGAAATGCCTCTTCCCTCTGGCGTGTGCTGCCTTTCCCTCGAAGACTTCAGCTCTTTAATCGGTGAAGCAGGATCCCACCTTCGTTGCCACTGTTAAATAGCGGGTTCTTTGGTACAGGAATGAAGATGCGAAGCTGAGTACAGGATAACTCATTGTTTATTTCGTGCTGGAACTGTACTGGAGAATTGTCTGCAATTAGCCGCAATATATAGTCTAGCCCCTAGGCGGCAGCCAATAGGTTTGAAACAACCATTGCCGCCTGGAGATAGCCAATTGCAGCACAGAAGACTAAAAGTCTGGGTTGCTGGAAAGCCGTTAGCTGCTCCAGCAACCCACATGGTGTTACACAAGAGCCCAGTACATAACAGGTTGCTAGAGCAGGGAGCTAGCTAACGGCTCCCAGCATCTCAGACAACCCAGCGCCGCTATTGGTTGCCCCTAGATGGCAATAGGTTGCTTCAAACCTATTGGCCACCGCCTAGGGGCCAAGTTATAAATTGCTGCAGCTGCAGCCCTGTTCTCTAGTTCAGATCCTGCAAGCAATAAACCATGTTCTTTGCTGAACTCACTCACCTCGTCTTCATTCCTGTGCAACGAACCCAGAACACAACAATGTCAATCCTCATTCACTGAGATGTTAGGATGGGGAAGAACATTCTCTTCTAGACTTTCTTAAATATATTCAAGAGAACTATATGTCTGGGCTCAGATGGATGATCTCTCTGGCTCTTTCTCATGAAGCAAAGGACAGCTATTCTACATCCCTCATCTGTTTATATCCCCATCTCTCAGAGAACAAAGTTTTGCAGGATTTTCATTATAAATAATTAAAAACTTTGGTATTTCCAAAACAGTACATTTTTAAAAAATGGGATTTTCATAGAAGCTTATACAATAATGTATGTTCCTTCTTGTCATATCTGCTATTGGTTCAAGCCTATAACAGATTAGGCTACCAGAATGTTACAAGTCTTTCCATTTCTAACAGGGCCATAAGTTGCTTTTTCTTTGGCTTCTATTATTGAATTTCCAAATATTAAGAGTCTGAGAAATATCTTGGTGGTTGGTTAAAACAAATGGCTCCTTTTATTCCCTACAAAGGTATGTCTATGGACCTCCAAACTCTTTATTGACTACCTTTATGAAGTGTGAAGGAATGGTTAATCATGTTATACCCAATCATGGCACTGAATTTACATAACATTTCTAGAAAGCTTTATTTCAAGTCTCAGGTTCATTTATCCTGAGCCTATCATCTTCTGTTAGGTGGTTAAATGGAAAAAAATAATATAGTTCTGGGGTAATATCTGTGCTGCTATGTTAATTATAAGAAGGACTATTAATTATATACATTAGCTATGTTTTGCACTTAGAAGACTGAGGCACATTTTATGAAGAATAAGGGCAAAATCTAACATGGAAAAATGTTGCAACATGCTTATGTTTTGGTTGTGATTTTTCTTAACTTGGTGGCTTGCATATGAATTGCATTGTTAGCCAGTATGACTGAGATTGGGAACTGTACTGAAATATTTGATTAATTGGAAAGGATCTGACAAATGTTGTCTTAAGCTATCTGGTATTCCCAGATTTTAGAGGCTGAACTTACTTTGAGAAATTCCAAACAATTGCTTAAGAAATAGGAAATATGATATTCACTACCTCCATACTCTGGGCCCTAATTCTAAGGAATTCTATTAATATGCATGTTGTAAAACAAATATCTTTATAGATCAGCCAAGAAAACCTTAGCTTAAGAGACATTGCTCCAGCTTTAAATTGTGAGGCTACCAGATTTGGGCTGCAAATTTCGGATGTTCACTAGCTACTTACACTTATAGCTCCCTATTGCTACCTAATGGATTTCCATAATGTTGCAACCTAGATGGAGTAACCTTAGTAAAAACAAGATGTTTGTGGGGTTTATATGTGGGGGAAAAATATACTGCTTTCTCTATGAAAGCTGCTTAAGTTTCTCTGAGAAATAACAGTTCATGCATGAGAAAATGCAACAGATAGATAATATATAGATAGATGATAGAAGATAGAATAATAGACAGACAGATATGATTATAGAATATAGATTTTCTAGCACACGGACACACAAAAACATATAGACTAAAGAAGATTCTAAAAGAGGCATGTAATTGTGAGATCAGATGCACAAAGGAACTATCAGCCAGATCAAATAAAACATCAAGTGGAAATCACCAAGGTGACTAATTAGCTTTAAAGCACTCAAGTTGATTTTCTACTCTTGATGTGGATGGCACTGTTTTGAGAATGTTAATAAGAAGGTGAAATGAGGATGCACGTTAATTGCCTTAAATTTGTACCTCAGCATTTTTATATTTTGAAAATGGCCATGTATGTGGCCTGAGTAGGGTTGCCTGATATTTCTGAACAAAATAGATTGAAGATTGTTTTTAAAACAGGAACAGGATTTTGTGTCCCTGATGCTTATCAGCAGATGCAGAAACACATTCACAAACATTTTAACAGTAATTTTCTTCTGAGTGCCATTTTCATGTCTGGTTGATGACCTAGCAGTACAATTATGCTTTTTATACCACTATCTTCACTGGCATCCTATAAATCAACATTTCTCAAACTTAACAACTTTACAATGTGTGTACATTCTGGGAATTCTGGGAATTAAAGTCCACATATTGTAAAATTGCCAGGTTTGAAAAACACTGCTCTAAATATATACCAATGTGCCTCAATTCAATGTGGCAGACAGAACAAAGCATGTTCTTTGTGGTCCAACTTTCACTGCCATACATTGCAACTGGGAAGACCATAGCCTTGACTATACGCACTTGGCAGGGTGATGTCTCTGCTTTTTAGTGTGCTGTCTAGATTTGCCATGACTTTCCTCCCCAGAAGCAAGCGTCTTTTAATTTCTTGGCTGCAGTCCCTGTCTGTGGTGATCTTGGAGCCCAGGAAAATAAAATCTGTCACTACCTCCATTTCTTCCCCATGTATTTGCCAGGAATTGAGAGGGCTGGATACCATGATCTTGGTTTTCTTAATGTTGAGTTTCAAGCCCATTTTTACACTTTCCTTCTTCACCCACATCAAGAGGCTCTTTAGTTCATCTTCACTTTCTGCCATTAGAGTGGTATCATCTGCATATCTTATGTTGATATTTCTCCCAGCAATCTTAATTCCAACTTTTGATTCATCTAGCCCTGCCTTTCTCATGATGTGCTCTACATATAAGTTAAACAGGCAGGGTGACAGTATAACAGCATTGCCGGACTCCTTTCCCAATTTTGAACCAATCAGTGGTTCCGTGTCCAGTTCTCACTGTTGCTTCTTGACCCACATATAGGTTTCTCAAGAGACAAATAAGATGGTCTGGTATTCCCATCTCTTTAAGAACTTGCCACAGTTTGTTGTGATCCACACAATCAAATGCTTTAGCATAGTCAATGAAACAGAAGTAGATCTTTTTCCAGAACTCCCTAGCTTTCTCCATCATCCAGCGTATGTTGGCAATTCGATCTCTAGTTCCTCTGCCTCTTCGAAATCCTGCCTGTACTTCTGGTAGTTCTTGATCCACATACTGCTGGAGTCTAGCCTGTAGGGTTTTAAGCATAACTTTACTTATGCCTCTGTTAGGTCCCTGCCATTTTGGTCCTTTATCATTGCCCATTTTTGCATGAAAAGTTCCCTTCATCTCTCCAATTTTCTTGAAAAGATCTCTAGTCCTCCCTATTCTATTGTTTTCTTCTATTTATTTCCACTGTTCATTTAAGAAGGCATCTCTTCTAGCTATTGTCTGGAATTCTGCATTCAATTGGGTGTATCTTTCTTTTTCTCCCTTGCCTTTTTCCTTCCCTCCTTTCCTCAGCCATTTGCAAAGCTTCCTCAGACAGCCATTTTGCTTTCTTGCATTTCTTTTTCTTTGGGATGGTTTTAGTTGCTACTTCTTGTACAATGTTGCAAACCTCCATCCATACTTCTTCATGCATTCTGTCTATCAGATCAAATTCCTTAAATCTATTTGTCACTTCTACTATATATTCATCAGGGATATGATTTATTTCATACCTGAGTGGCCTAGTGCTTTTCCCTACTTTCTTCAGTTTAAGCCTAAATTTTGCAATGAGAAGCTCGTGGTCTGAGCCACAGTCAGCTCCTGGTCTTGTTTTTACTGACTGTATAGAGCTTCTCCATCTTTGGCTGCAAAATACATAGTCAATCTTATTTCTGTGTTGACCGTCTGGTGATGTCCACATGTACAACTGTCTTTTGGGTTGTTGGAAAAGAAAGTTTGCTATGACCATCGTATTCTCTTGACAAAATTCTATCAGTCTGTGCCCTGCTTCATTTTGTACTCCAAGGCCAAACTTGCCTGTTATTCTGGTTATTTTTTGGCTTCCTACTTTAGCATTCCAATCCCCCATGATGATAAGGACATCAATTTTTGGTGTTAGTTTTATAAGGTGCTGTAGGCTTCATAGAACCGGTAAATTTCATCCTCTTTAGCACTGGTGGTTGGGGCATAGGCTTGGACTACTATGATATTGAGTGGTTTACCTTGGATTCACACTGAGATCATTCTGTCATTCTGTTAATTTAACCATTATTCACATTCATTAGTCAGAATGCATAAAATCTGACACCACAACAGCTTAGACCAGTAATAGTGAGCCTATGACATGTATGTTAAAGATGACCCACCATGATGTTTTGGGTGACACACCGGTATTTGCCAACAACTATTCTCTAAACCATGCTTTGTAATCACATGATTTTTGAAGAATTGGATGTGTTCTTGTGCAGCTCTCTGAATGTCACACATATTTTTTTGCAACTTCTGGGACCTCAAAAAATTTCATGCCAATGGGATGTGCTTTCACATGGCTTTTGGAGATTGAAGAGGCTATGCAATAGCACTCTCCAAAATTGTTTTAAGAACAAGGGCCTCCAGCTAGGCCACAGGAACATGTCAAGAAAAAGAGAACACTACCTGAAGGAAAGTGACATGAGGAGCAGTGGACTGCGATGGCAATTGTGCCTTGAAGAACAGTACCAGATGGTCTTTTTGTGTGGCAGCAGTTGGAGTATGGCTGAAGTCAGGGCCTCTACTTCAAATCCAGCCTTAGAGCTGCCATGGTGTACCACTCTCAGGATGGCTTAAATGATGTGTTTTGCTTGTGTTTCTGTAGGTGGGAGGATGTGTTTGTGTTAGAGAGTGGGGTGAGGGGAAAAATCAGCAGAATCAAGTTAGGTATTTTCTGAATTTTTGACATGCCAAACCCAAAATGTTCACCATCACTGGCCTAGACCTTCACTTGTACAGTTAAAAATATAAAGGAGCAAAAGAGTAGGGTTTACTGCAGGGAGTGTTAAGAATCACCAATTTAAAAATAACAAGTTTTTCCTCTGCCAAACTGGAGAAAAACTGGCTTTTCACCCATCTTGTTCAATAATATTTTATTTGACTGATTGACCAACTGACTGACTATGGTTGTCATGCTTTGTCCTTATTCTGCCATGACCCTTCAATGAAATAGGTCACTGAATATTAAAACAAATTACCTTTGTCGAGATCAGGGTGTCAAACTGCCAGCCCGCAGGCCAAATGCATCACGCAGAAGCTGCACCCACCCCATTGCCAGCAATGGCAAAACAGTCCCGATACATCGTGCGACGTCACGTGACATCACAAGTTTGACATATCTGGTCTAGATAGAATGTCATGGGTAGGAAAAGAACTAGTATTGATTCAAACCACAATATCCATCTTGTACTTAGATTCTTGACATGATATAAGAATATAAAGCATAAACATATAAAGTAAGAAATAAATAAAATTTCAACCATAGGAGTTGAATCCTTCAAACTTTATTTTTATTTCACATCCTCCAAGTCCATTTAAAATGTTTAAGCCGTTCAGGAAAATCAGGTTTTAGTTTCAAGCAATTTTTTTCCCATTACCTATTTTTTTAGTCTAGGAAAGCCTCTATAAAGTTACACAAGAGAAAGAGGTTCTTGGCTTTTAAAAGTGTCAAACCAAATGACAATTGGTTTGGAGGGTCTGCCTATTGGCTTTGCATTCCATGCTATTTTTTTTCTGTCACAGATCTCTCCATTTGCTATAAAAGATTTGAAAACTAAGTTGCTTAGGAAAGAATGCAGGGATAGTAGTGCATTATATTTGTGTGTTCTGAGCAGAGCATTATTTGTTTTTAGCTTATTACATTATTGCCAAATAAAGACAGGCGGAAAAACTTTTAAGGCAGGAAATTTTGAGTCATCTTTTCTGGGATAACTGTCAAGCTGCAGACAATTTGGTCAAAGCTGACAGATGATTTTTTTTTAAGTCTGCAAATGGTATTATCTACTTGCAGATTTATACCCATTTGTTATGTGTTACATTTTCAATATAAGAAATAAGCTTGACTTCACAATGCTAAAATGCAAGTTTGTAAGTTACCATAAAATTGAAAGGACCATCAAGTCTAATTCCCCTATTCCAGGGGTGTCAAACTGCCAGCCCATGGGCCATGCCCACACCATTGCCAGCAATGCAAAAAGAGTCGTGATACATCGCAACACATCACATGACGGGGCGAGTTTGACACCTGTGCCCTATTCAGTATAAGAAACCAAATTAAAGCATGCATAACAGAAGCACCTCATTATATAATTGGTTTTCCCATCCAGCTGCTCTTGTAGAAAACTTTTCCTCACATGTAACTGGATTCTACCTTCCTATAACTAAAGCCCATTATTTCCTGTCTGCAAGACAGCAGTGACCAAGTCCTGGCTTTCTTCTATGAGATAATCCTTCAGATATTTGAATAGCACTATTGTATTCCTCCTCACCACACACATTTATGTACTACACCTGTTTCTATATTTTCAATTTCAGAAAGATTCCTGGTATTAACAATAGTAGCAAAAAAAGCAATTAAAATATCAATCTAATAACAACCCCTGCCATTAGAGGGTAGTCCTAATGGTGAGAAAGACATACATAATATTTTCTAAAACAGTCTGGCTTTCCAAAATGCAAGCAAAGTAGGTGCCAGCCAAACATCTAAGCTATGCCATAAGGAAGAAGAAACAGTGCCTTTGCTCTCCTCCAGATATCATGAATGAAATGTTCTTTGGACATCCTTCCTGGCATCCTTCCATATAGAATGTGCCATTTCTCCTTCAAGCAAACAGTTCTGGAAGTACTTGGGAGAAAAACTATATAAGGTGTTATAAGTTAAAAAAACAGAACTTTGTTGGAAACCAATGTAGAGCCTATAGGAACCAATATGAAATGGCATATATAGGTCTCACTACTAATCACATTCTCCATCAATTGTAGTTTCTGAATCATGTTCAAAGTTATTCCCATGTAAAGTGATTTAAAATAGTCTACCTTCAAGATGATAAGAGTAAGAGTTAAGATCATCAAGGCATCCTGATCCAGATATGGCCACCAACCATCCTCCAATCCAACTTATGAGTCCAGATAATACCCACCATAGATTTTCTCTTTCTTGAGAAGTGTTATCCCAGTTAGAGGCAAAAACAGGAAATGGGTGACAGCCAGATCATTTTGGGATGAACAGTGCCACTACCTTGCAAGAATTCAAATTAAACTTCTTTCAATCTTCCAGACCCACCAGAGACCCAGTCAAAATTTACAGAACCACTCCAGCTAAAACCCAACATGAATATATAAAGCTTAATAGAATCAACATATTGTGTACCTCATTCTGAACTAATATTTTAGTTCTCTTTGTAGTTTCTTAAGATAAAGCACAAGAGTGCCATATACCATAAGGAAGCATACACTAGGGTAGCTTCTCTTTTCTTAATATCATCAATGATGATCATCCACAAGGGCATAGAACCTTTTCTTCCTCATTCACGCCTTGCACCATTTTCTGAATATCTTCCCCAAAATGTAGAGGCTGAAGATAGGGTAGAAGTTGTCAAATACTGCTGGATCTAGGAAAAATTGAAGGGAGTGCATAGAAACCTATTTGAAGTCTCTACCTCTTTGTTTTTGAACCATGATACTCTACTCCCTAGAACTGGTCATCAGAGCATCAGAGAGACTACTTTGGACCAATGACCATCTTTGAGATACAGAGTTTGATCAGATGCCCGATGGCTGTCAGGTGGCTGAAAAAATCCCCCAGAATGGACTTCCTTAAATAGTGCCCTAATTTGCCAACAAGACACAATGTGGCTCAAAGGCTATTCTTTTGCATCCTGGAATATCCCCCAAAATCTACAATTTTAAAAAATGTTTCTGCATTATGTATCAAAAATAATAGCTATACCTTGGAACCTATATTGTCTCTTGATTCTATTTGCTTTTATAAACAGTTTGGAGACCTCTGCATATCTGGAGCAGATATGGTTATAGCTATCCTCTTATTAAAAGCTAATCCTTCGAAGCCTTTAAAATAAGCTGAAGGGTCAGAAATGTATTCATGAGGTAAATGACATCCTATTCCTTTGGGATGGGAAGTGTAATGAATTTTTTATGTATTTTAACATAATTTGGATTTGAATAAATCCAAAAATATAGGATTAATTTAAAAATAAATATGAAAATCACTCTGATGCAACCACATATAATATTCAGCCAAAATTTCCAACTGTGTTTTCCAAATACAAAATATGATATGCATGTATATTTATTTATGTATGTTCATTTATCATATATGTGTATGGTATAAGATTTTTTGACTAAAGTTATGTACGTTATTTCTCTTCAAATGCATACAAAAGTGATTTTTCAATTCAGTAGCTATAACAGCTACTTTTTTAATTTATCAGTAAAGTTCTTTTTCAATCTGAAAATAATTTTATTCAAGAACTTGTTCTATTAGAGTTGTCAGAAAATAAGATGGCAAGTGACTCGTGATACAATTTCAAAGCATTATATCCTGGAATATTTATATAAAATAATATAATATATAATATAATCTGTCTGTACTTTGATTCAATGTTAAGGTTCTATTTATCTTTTGATCAAACCCATGGAATCTTTTATGCATAAATGAAAGGCCCTGAGAAATTAAACTACATATTGAGAGAAATACTTTCAAAATAGAATTATTTCTGGACACAACTTGATGACTAGAAAGTAAATGAATATTTTTACATTTTTGGATGAATATGTAGAGCACCACAATGCAAGCTTTTTTAAAAGTCCCACTGTGGTTCTGAATAATATTCTATACACTTTATCCTTTGTATTTTTTTGTCAATACAGTAGAATTATCTCATTTATTAACCGGTGTTTCCCTATCAGAACAGCCATCAAAAGTATGTCCGATGAATAAAAGATTTGTCTATTTGGGGTCAAAAACTTTTCAGCTAATAAAGTGATAGCAGAGTTGCCTAGGCTGATATAAACATCCTTTAAAGCAGTGATCCCCAACCTTTCTCGCTTGGCAGCCCAGCAGGAGAGAGGGGAAGGTTCTGCATGAGTGGTAGGTATGAGTTTGTGTAGCTCCATCTGCACAAATGCCCGCTGCTTGTACAAATGGAGCTTCACATATGAGTGGGAGTGCCAGCCATTCACACAAGTCGAGTTGCACACAAGCATAAACACCAGCAAGTATAGCTGTGCACATGCACACATTTGCCCACCACTTGCACAGCCCAGTTCTGAGAGGGCCAAGGCCCAGTAGTAGGCTGGGGCCCAGGGCTTTGGGGACCCCTGCTGTAAAGTCTTATATTGGCATATGCAAATAGTCCTTCACCTACAACAACAATTGAGCCTAAAATTTCCATTGTAAGCAACCCAACTGTTAATTCAACTTTTCTTGCCACAGTTGTTAAGTGAATCACTGCAGTTATTAAATTAGTAACATAGTTGTTAACTGAATCTGGATTCTCCATTGACTTTGTCAGAAGATCGCAAAAGGTGATCACATGATTCCAGGCCACTGCACCCATCACAAATACATGCCAGTTGCCAAGCATTCAAATTTTGATCATGTGACCAAGGGGTTACTGCAACAATAGCAAGTGTGGAAAAATGGTCATAAGTTACTATTTTTAGTACTGTTGTAAATTCCAGTGGTCACCAAATGACTATATATAAGTCAAGAACTCCTTGTATTATTAATATACATGCAGTGCCCTATATAATATTCAGTTTTGTGATGTTTCACAAATAAGGTTCTATTTAATTGCTAGATGAAGCAATAAAAAACCCACATTTCAATGTCATGAGAAGTCTTTGGTTTTACTGTAAGTTATATACTACTCAGTAGAATAGGTTTTTTTTAAAAAAAATAAAAATAAAAGGGACATTGCTAACAAATTTTAATAATAGGTTTGCTGTAAACCAAATTACAGTTTATGGCCAGAAAGCATGACAAAGTTTAGAACAAATGTAATCCAATCTTTCTTTTATAGATAGAAAAGTCAATGTAAAGCAATGGCTCCAAATGACAGGGTAAATTACTTTTATTGTCTCTGTTCAGATTGTAAGCAGAAACTGTTAAAAAAACACCAAAGTATACTTTTGAAACTGTTGATCAAATATGGAGTAATTTCAAGGAGCAGGAAAGAGTGGAGCTGGATATAAGATCCTCCTTGCTGCTCCAAAGAAAATAACAACAACAACAACAACAACCTCCAATGGAGCATCTAGTCCAACTCCCTGCTCAGGCATGAAACTCTATACCATGAGCCCCTGCTGATTGGACCTCCATTTCATTTAAACTGCCCAGAGGTTGCTGGGAAGAGCTACAATCTGTTAGTTAAGAAGGAGGAGGGCAGAGGAGGAAAGTAGCTGAGCCCCTAAAAATCAAAAACAGCAGCAATACATTCAGGGCAAATGCGTCTGAGATTCCTTTTATCTCAGAATGTCTGGCTTAGTTCAGTGTAACACTTGTTTTGCAGCTGTCTTTTGCACTACTCTTTTCAAACTTGGAAACTGTCCTATATGTAAACAAATCACTAGTCTACAAGGACAGATTATTTATCTAGGGTCTGTAATCTGTGCTCTTCAGGCAGAAATTAGGTGTTCAGTTCAGCCCTTCTACTCTATTCAGCCTCCATGCTATCAGCCCCCTCTACCACAAAGATCCTGCAGGAGGGCAGTGTGGATAACTGTGGGATATGGCAGGGTGAGAGCTGTGAACCATAGACACAAAGCTTTCACTGTGTTCCTGCATAACAGATACAGTGCCCTTGCTGACCTTAATAGGGACATTAAGGAAACAGGTCAAGGTAGCTGTGATGATAACTCAAAAAGCACAGGATTGTGCTCGGAGATGAAGAATTTGTTTTTGATAGGGAAAAGTGTGAATCAGGTTTTACACATCAGTCATGCAAGAAGAAAAAGAGAAGCCACCTTCTGGTTGGTGATTCAATTATAAGGGATGTAAATTTAGGAAAGGACACAGAGGTTTCGAAAGAGATCAGGTGTCTTCCAGGTGCTACTGCCAGCAGGGATAAGAAGCATATTTTTAAAATAGTCAAGAATGCCAGCAAGGCCTGTGATGTGGATGCTATTGTACATCTTGGCACTAACAATCTGTCCCAAAAAGATGTACTCTCTGTGCAGAATGATTTCCAGAGCTTGAGGTAGGAACTTAGCAGGATAGGCGGTAGGCTTACTTTTTCAGAGGTTTTACCAGTATATAAGGAGCAAAATGGAAAAGGCCAGCATATAGCACAATTCAATATGCAGCTAAAGGAGTGGTGTTAAGGGGAAGGCTTTGGTTATATTAGACATGATGTCTATAGCTGGTCCAATGAAAAAAAATGTACAAAAGAGATGGTTTGCTTTCCCTCAAAGAAAGGGACTGAGTTACTTGGCAATAAATACACATATTTTCTGGAGGAATATTTAAACTAAACAATGGGGACATTGAGTTAATTGATACAGAACATCCCTGTCCCCAGCAATCTAAACAATATAGGGTTAACATTGCATGTAACATAGATATGTGTGTGGACAAGAATATCAAACTTGCTGTCAAGCAAAATCAAGCTTTTAATAGTGAGTGCCACACGAAGTGCACTAATCAAACAGGTGGTAAGAAAATAGGGGAACTCAGGCACCACACAGGTTATATAGAAAGTAAACACAGGGTCAGTCATAAAGGACTTAAATGTCTATACACCAATGCACAGAGTATGAAAAGTAAACAGGGAGAACTAGAAATTCAGGTTAATGAGGTCAGATATGATATTATTGTCATTACGGAAACATGATGGGATGAAACCCACAAATAGAACACACAGTTAGAGGGATTTAAATTATTTAAAAGAAGCAGACCAAATAAAAGAGGAGGTGGAGTTGCTATCTATATAAGAAATAACTACATCTCGGCTTCAGGTTCCTGTTTTCCAGTGAGCAGTCTGAAGATTCAGAATGCCAAACCCTTTGGCTGAAATTTATTTTTGTTGGGGGCCCTAAGGGGCCAGAACCCACCCTGAAGGGGTGGAATGAAGGAAGGAAATCCCAGGGACTTAGGAGAGATGGCGGTCTCCCCAAACAGTCCAGGAGAAGCCTCCCAGAAACCAACAGAAGAAAAGGCTAGCTAACTCTATGTCCAGCCATAGTTGGAGACAACAGAAGCCATAAGCTTTTAAACTAAGTGGATTTTAAACAGCATTCTTGAATCTGGGTAAGAATATTGATTTTCTCTATCCTACCTATTTTCCTGAAGAAGAAAGTCCCAAAAATAAGAGATCTCCAGGAAAAAAAAAGGAGGGGGATTTTATTCCCTCCTTTTGGTTACCGGAAGCGGTGAAACTTACCCTTTAGAGAGAGAGAAAAGACTAGAAAGACCTGAAAAATGAGCAAACGCTGACATCTACTGGTGGGTGAGGATTTTTTTTCTCCAAACCTCAAAGTTCTTAGAAAATACAGCTGTGTTAACAAACTGAGAGTAACAAATCTGAAGCAATAAATACTTTACAAAAGGAAACATGATAAGCAGCAACAATTTCAAAGGACAATGATTTTAAACTACAAAGAAATACAGAACAACCTTGAGAGTATGAATCAACTTATCTCCAATTTAATTTCACTCCAAGAAATTTCCCAGGAAAATACAGTAGAGATGACTGAACATAATTCTGAGGATAGAGACTTAAAGATGGAACTGTATAAAATAAAAAAATCATGATTTAATTCAAATGGGAAATATTTCAACACGTCCAAGCAACTTTGAAGATAAGGAAAAGAATGAGAAAAAATACTTTACAGGGAAATGAATGATGCAGCAAAACATACTGATTAAGAAAGGCAATGGCCAGAGAAAAAAGATTAAAATGGAAATCAAGAAAATAGATGATGGAACTTATCAGAGAGAATACTTTAAAAAGAAACATTTGTTTGAATACGGCTAAAGAAATGGAAAAACTTTGAAATATATTACTCTCAGAGGGATGAACTTTTTTAATTAATACAATATGTGTTTTTTCTTTTTCCTTTCTGTAAGAAAAAAAAGTTGAAATGATTTAAATAAAGCAAATGTTTTAGTTATTTAAATGTAACTATAAGAAAAACATAAAAAATGAGTTTTGAATGAGAATTAAACGGTTAGATGATTAGATCTACTGAATGGAATGTTAAAGTTTAAATAGATTAAATACATTTTTAGCTATGGTAAAAAAAATAAGAAATTGAGGAATAAATATATATTAAATCAGGAGGTATACATATTTTAAGTTGTATGTTATTTTTTGTATCTCAGTGCTTTTGTCTTTTTTTGTCTTTTGTCTTTTTTCTTCTTTCCCCCCTCTTTTTTGTCTCTCTCCTCTTTTCTTTTCTCTTTCTACTGTTTTACTTATTTATTAAGAAATACAAAAGTATGAGAGGGCTTATATGGAAAAAATAGAATTAAATCCAATGTAAATGTAGTTAATTGTTGAAAAAATTGTCACTAGTAAGAATATTTAGAATTTGGGGGGAGAAATAAGCTGAAATAAGCATGGTAACAGAATTTACAATAAGGCAATTAAAATGACAAATAGGATTATTGGAACAAACTATATACTTAATTGTTGTTAATCAAAATAATGAGAATTGTCTTAATCTAATGTTTTGCAAGGAAAGATACTTTGGGAAAACGGGAAATGAAATGAAATTTGTCTTATAAATGTTATAAGACAACATACTGTTTACAAATTACTGAATGATTTATGTTATGTTAAAAAATACCAATAAACTATATACAAAAAAGAAGAAGAAATAACTACATCTCTACAGAAATAGAGCACAGCAATGATGAAAACTGTCTTGAATGCATTTGGGTCAATATAAAAGGGGGGGAAATGACATTGCCATAGGTATATACTATAGGCCACCCAACCAAACAGAGGAAATAGATGAACTTTTTGGGATTCAGCTAACTAAGGCATGTAGGAAGCATATCACAATAGTAATGAGGGACTTTAATTACCCTGACATCAACTGGGAGACAAACTCTGCACCAAGTGGAAGATCAAAAAGATTCCTGACAACCTGGTAGACAACTTTGTCTCTCCAAATGTAGAGAAGGGAACTAGGGGATTAGCCATATTAGATCTAATTCTCACTAACAGAGATGAAATAAGAGAAGGTGTTGAAGCCACAGGAACCTTGGGGGGAAATGATCGTGCAATATTGGAATTCAACATTATGGAAGCACAAGCAATAGAACAGAGTCAAACTAGAGCCTTGGACTTTAAGAGAGCCAAGGATTCCATGGATGAGAATCCTCAAGGGGAAAACAACTCAAGAAGCTTGGAAAATTTTGAAAAGTAAGATACTAAAATAGAAAAATAACAGCTCTCAAAAAAACCCCAGCATGGGTGCATAAAGAACTCTCTGAAAATTGAAATATAAAAAGGGCAAGTATAAAAAGTGGAAAGAGGGGCACATAACAAAAGCAGAATATCAGCAAATAGCCCGAGCCTGCAAAGATAAAGTGAGGAAAGCTAAGGCTCAAAATGAACTAAGGCTTGCAACAAAAGTCAAAAATAATAACAAAAAAAGCTTCTTTCAACATGTAAAAACAGGAAAAAAGTTAAGGAAATGATTGGTCCATTAGTGGGGGGGGGGGAAAGTGGAAGAATGTGACAAGCAACAGGGAGAAAGCAGAACTATTTAACTTGTTTTTTTGCATCTGTCTTTACACAAAGGGAAAAAACAGTCCAACCTATCAAAAACAGTGCCATAAAAAACAGAATAGAAACAGAAGTTAAGATAGGCAAGAAAATGGTAAGTGAGCACCTGTCCAGCCTAGACCAATTCAAATCACCAGAGCCAGATGGATTACACCACATGGTTCTCAAGGAACTGGCAGATATGATCTCAGAACCACTGAACTATATCTTTCAAAGCTCCTGGAGCCACGATGTAAAACAGATGTTGAGACTCTAGAAAGAGTACAGAGAAGAGCAACAAAGATGATTAGGGGACTGGAGGCTAAAACATATAAGGAAAGGTTGCTGGAATTGGGTATGTCTAGTTTAATGAAGAGAAGGATGAGGGGAGATATGACAGCAATATTCTAATATCTCAAGGGCTGCCACAAAGAAGAGGGAGTCAAGCTATTCTCCAAAGCACCTGAAAGCAGGACAAGAAGCAATGGATGGAAACTAGTCAAGGAGATTCCAACACTGGAAGTTTTTAAGAAGAGACCGGACAGCCATTTGTCTGAAATGGTATAGGGTTTCCTGCCTGAGCAGGGGGTTTGGACTAGATGACCTCCAAGGTCCCTTCCAAATAATAATAATAATGATAATTATTATTATTATTATTATTATTATTATTATTATTATTAAACAACTTTTATTCATAAAACATGAAACTCAGTCAACTGAACACTCAAACTGACTGGCACTAATGGTTGACATGGGCTGCTGCCAGCATCCTAGGTATCAACCAGGTATCTCCTTAAAGTGTAAGATGTTCCGAGTAGCGCAGTTTTTTGTAGCTTTGCTGGAGTTATTGCAGGAAGTTCCAATTTCTTGATGTGTTTTGTAAAGTTTTTGGACATAGTTCCCAGCGCCCCGATGACAATGGGTATCACTGTTACATGTTTCATCCATAATCACGCAGTTTCGATGGCCAGGTCGCTGTATTTCATAATTTTTTCCAGTTCTTTTTCTTCGACTCTGGCATCTCCTGGTACAGCGACATCAATCAGCTGTACGCTTCGGTTCTCTACAATTGTGATATCTGGCATGTTGTGTTCCAAGTGGTGATCTGTCTGTACTCAGAAGTCCCACAAGATCTTCACCCTCTCATTCTCAACAACTTTTTCCACCCTATGTTCCCATGGTTTTTCGGACACAGGCAAGTGGACACAATGCCAAGGAGCCTTGGTGGAGCAGTGGGCTAATGCCTCCTTAAGTAACACCAGCTGCCTGCAATTAGTGCAGGTTCGCATCCCACCAGGCTCAAGGTTGACTCAGCCTTCCATCCTTCCGAGGTAGGTAAAATGAGGACCCAGATTGTTGGGGGCAATTAAGCTGACTTTGTAATAATGCCGCTTGGGGTGTGTGTGTGAAAGCCCTAATAAGCAGGCATATACATAGAATGAAGGCTACTGCTAAGCTTGTAAGCCACCCTGAGTCTTCGGAGAAGGGCAGGATATAAATGGAATTAAAAAAAAAGTTGTATTTTTTACACAATGCCCAGTGGATTAGTTTAGCAATTTGGTCATGTCTAGCTTTGTAATCAGTTTGCGCAAATTTGCTGCACTCAGATATTAAATGTGAAACAGTTTCAGCTTTGTTGTTGCAAAGTCGGCAATTTGGATTGTCAGTAGATTTTTGTATCTTTGCTTTCATGGCATTAGTTTGTAGTGCTTGTTCTTGAGCAGCCAGTATTAAGCCTTCTGTTTCTTTCTTGATGGTTCCCATCTTAAGCCATGCCCATAACAAGTTGTTATCACATTTTCCTTCAATGTTTTTCAAATGTTGTCCATGCAAAGCTTTGGTTTTCCATCTATTTAATCTATCATCCAGCTGTTTTTCCTTATATTCTGCCTTTGTTTCTGTTATTTTGATAATGCTCTGTTTTCACAGCCTGCAGCAATTTTTCTGTACTTTGATTCACATAGTCATTCAAACTTCGTTTTTCTTCTACAGTTTGGTGGATTTGCAGTAGCCCTCTGCCTCCTATTTTCTTGGCAAGTACAATCTGTCGATGTCACTTCGTGGGTGTAGAGCATGGTGCATGTTCAAAGGTTAACACGTTTTCCAGTCTAGGTGTTCCAATTCGGCCAATGTCCAGTTGATAATTCCAGCTGGGTAACGTATCAGTGGGACTGCCCATTTATTAATGGCTTTAATTATATTTCCACCATTCAGCTTTCATTTTAGTATTTTGCGGACTCTTCTGATGTATTCCTTTTGTGTTGACTCTTTGACTTTTCCATTCAAGATGTTATCTGCTTCCAATATGCCTAGGTATTTGTAACCATCATCCTTTGCTAGTGCTTTCATAATACTTCAGTTTCCCCGTTCTATTCCTTCTATTTTTCCCCACTTTTCCTCATTGCATGGATAATATAGCACATTTTCCAAGTCCAAAGTCCATTCTGATGTCACTGCTAAACAGTTGAACTGCATTGAGTATTGATTCAAGTGCAGTGTGGCTTTTTGCATACAGTTTTAAGTCATCCATGTATAGTAGATGGTTTATCTTGCCATGCTGGCTTGAGATGTGGTATCCCAGTTTTGTGTTTCATAATATTATTGTCAATGGAATTAATGCGATGTTGAACAGTAGTGGTGAAAGTGAGTCCCCTTGGAAGATTCCTTGTCTGATGTTGATTTCACCAATGTTCTCCCCATTTGCTGTTAGAACTGTTTTCCATTTTTGCATATTTGCTTTCAAAAATGTACAGATGTTTTTGCTGACTCCAAAGTTTTCCAGACATGCATTAATCCAACTGTGGAGTAATGAGTCAAATTCTTTCTTGTAATCCATCCACGCCATATTTAAATTTTTCATTGTTTTGCATTTTTAAGTACCATTTTGTCAATGAGCAGCTGATCTTTTGTTCCTCTTGATTTTTTATAATTTCCTTTTTGTTCTGCTGGATCCAAATTGTTTTCCATCAGATGATTGAATACTGAATTTGCCAGTATTCTTGTAAAAAGTTTGAACATTGTTGGCAGACAAGTAATTGGGTGGTAGTTGTTGTTGTTATTGTTGTTGTTGTTATTATTGACAAATGGCTGTCCAGTCTCTTCTTAAAAACTTCCAGTATTGGAGCATTCACCGCTTCTGGAGGCAGGTTGTTCCACTGGTTAATTGTTCTAACTGTCAGAAAATTTCTCCTTAGTTCTAGATTGCTTCTCTCTTTGGTTAGTTTCCATCCGTTGCTTCTTGTCCTGCCTTCAGGTGCTTTGGAGAATATCTGCTAAAGAGCTAGAGCTTGAGAAAGGAGCTGCAAAATATCCTAGTGTGAGAAAAAAAACACAGGCTTTCCTTCAGAATAGCACAGAAGAGACAGGACAGAAAAACAAGAACTAAGTTCTTTCAATTATGGTGGTTTCTCGGAACTCGACATTAATGGGTTCTGGGTGGCACCACAAGTAATAAAAAATATGAGTGCCAAACAAACCAGGTGACTTACCATGTGACCTTTTGTTTTGGTCAGGAAGAACTTTCTGTCTGTACTTTTTCCTATGTTGAAGATCTTCCCAGCACGGCCGACTTCCTGTCCACACTCTGTGGCTGTCCCCCTCTTCCTTTTGCTGCATACCAAATATCAAAGAAGCAATGAGTACTGGGACTGTTAGATACTGGGTTCGTTGCTTGATTGACGAGACAAGGTGAGTGAGTTCAGCAAAGATCATTGTTTATTGGTTGCAGGAACTGAACTGAGAAACAGGACTGTGAATGCAGCAATTTATACCCTGGCCTCTAGGCAACGGTTCAAAGCAAACCTATTGCCACACTAGAGGCAGCCAATGGTGGCACTGGAGACACTTTGTCTGAGGAGCTGAGAGCCATTAGCCAGCTTCCCTGCTTGAGCGACCTTCCAGCAATTAACCCCACATGATGTTCCTTTAGCAAGACAAAGCCCAGTACATTACACCCCTCCCCCCTAGAATGTACACACATTATAACAACAAAAGGAGAATGATTACAGCAATTACAAGTTTTACAGAGGTACAATAGTATTATGCAATGTACACATTTTTCTATACTGGCTAATACAGAGACTCTCCTGGCTAGCAGCACATTAATGATACATACAACATTATAGCTCAGTTATTTCAGAACAAAATCTTGTAGATATGCAGAAGGCTTGCAAACCCTCATGGAACGCCTAGGAGAGTCAGGCACTCCCTGGCCTACCAGTTTGCCCACCGGGCTGGATAGACCAGGGTCCATAAGTTCAAGTGAGTCAGGCTGACTCAGAATTTTCTGGATGGCCTTTCCAGGTCGGCCCACCCCATAGTCCAATTGCTCCACAGAGTTAGCACAGCGGCTGTAGTGTTCTGGTTGGCTTTCTTGGTCAGGGCCCCCCAGTTGCACTCCTGGGTTTTGCCGCCCTATGGCCACCTCCCCATTTGTCTGACTGCTTGGGACCTCAGAGCCTATGGATTGATCGGCCTGGCTGCCAGTTTGCAGCCCATGGATGGGATCTGGGACCAAGTCCTCGCTTTGTGACCGTTCTGGAAAATGCTTCCTAAGCTGATCGATATGGCGACAGACGACTCGCCCACCCTCTAGGCCCACTTCGTATGAGAGGGGCCCTGATGTTTTGGTGATTTTCCCTGGCACCCACAATTTCCCCTGCCCATAGTTTCTGGCCCACCCTCCGTCGGCCACTTGCAGCCCCCTCGGGGGTTTTGGGCAAGAAGCCTCAGCTGCCACCCAGTCTGGGTGCAACCTGTCCAGTTTCATGATTAGTCACCTCCCCCAGTACAGCTCTGCTGGGCTTTTGCCCATTGCTGTGCATGGTGTGGAATGTTGGCAGAGCAAAAGGTTGGCCAGTCTGTGGTGCCAGTCCCCAGTCACTATGCATTTCAATGATTCTTTCATGGTTCGCACCATTCATTCGACTTGACCATTACTAGATGGGTGAAATGGAGCCGATGTCGCATGCCTAATGAGGTTTGCCCTCAGGAAAGCCTGAAATTCTGCTGCAGTAAATTGGGCCCTGTTATCGGACACTACGACATCCGGTAGCCCATGCATTGCAAAGAGTTTCCTAAGCACCTGGATGGTCCTAGCAGTAGTCATATTTGCGATTGGTATAACTTCTAGCCATTTAGAGTGGCTGTCGACCACTATAAGAAAGAGCTGTCCCTGAAAGGGCCTAGCAAAATCTATGAATGAATGAACCTTTATTGTCAAAGTACAACCAGGTATACATTGAGATTGGCTGAGCCTCCCTTTGTGCCCCCACCCCCAATTTACAGTGACACAAACCCTCCATCTTACTACACCATGTGAGCTAATTGCACAACACACCGGCCAATATGAATCCTCGACCAGGGTGTGTGTGTGTTTCCTCCTACCTGTGGACGGGAGCGTGCAGCATTTCAGGCCTAGATTGCTTGCATGTGTAACACCCATGTACTTGAGTCTCAATGGCTTTATCTAATCCTGGCCACCATAAATAATGCCGAGCTAAAGCTTTCATGCGAACAATACCCAGATGACCTTCATGAAGCGATTACAATACCCTGTTCCTTAATGAGGTGGGAACAATGACCCTGTTCCCCCGAAGAATACAACCCTTATGAGCTGAGAGCTCATGTCTCCTTGTAAAGTAGCTCTGAAACTCAGAACCTGGGCTTTTCTCTAGCCACCCTGTGTGGACCCAAGATAGCACTCTGCTTAGAGTCTTATCTGCTGCTGTTTCTGTGGCTATGTCCACCGTGTGGAGAGGAACTTCTGGCAAGTCCTGAATGGACAAAACACGGGCCACTGGGGCCAGATCTGGCTCGATTTGAGGCAGTGGAATTCTGCTCAGGCCATCTGCATGGCCCATATCCTTTCTGGGGTTGTGAATTAGCTTAAAGCTGTAAGCCGATAAAAAATGGACCATCTTAGCATTCTAGGGGATAAGATGTGGGGTGTCTGTCTGTCTGTAGTGAATAACCCCAATAGCGGTTTATGGTCTGTGAAGACCGTGAAGTCCCTGCCGTTTAAGTAGTCATGGAATTTTTTTACTCCAACTACAATGGCCAGTGCCTCCTTGTCAATTTGTGCATAATTATGCTCTGCGGAGGACAGTGTCCTGGAATAAAAAGCAATCAGAACTTAAGTTCCATCGCTCTCCAAGTGCCTCAGGACAGCCCCCACCCTGTATGGGGATGCATCACACACTAGTCATACCAGCATTGATTCCTTAAAATGAGTGATCGTTCAACTAACGGATAGTAGAGCCTTCAATTCCTGAAAACTTTTTTTGTGAACACTAGTCCACTTCCATGCAGTATTTTTGTCCAAGAGCCTGTGTAACGGCTCTGCTACTGCGGCCTTGTTAGGAAGGAACGCGTGGTAAAAATTTAGGAGGCCTAGGAATGCCTGAAGCTCTCCCTTCGTTTTGGGGCTGGGTGCCATCTGAATGGCTTTTACTTTAGACTCAGCAGGGTGGATGCCGTCAGCATCTATACGGAAACCCAAGAATTCAGTTGAAGGGACTCCAATACTACACTTGTTCTTTTTAAGCTTGAGGCCTGCTTCGTGCAGCCTTTGAAGGACGGGTCTCAGCCTCCTTGCCAGCACCTCAGTGGACTCACCGGCAATGAGCACATCATCAAAATAGGGGTAAACCCCTGGAATGCCCTTGAGCATCCGCTCCATAATGCCTTTAAAAATACTGGGGGCTACGCTGACCCCGAATTGCAGGCGTTTTACCTTAAACACCCCCCTGTGAGTTACAATTGTCTGTGCCACAGCTGTGGCCTAGTCAACAGGAAGCTGTTGGTAGGCCTGAGCCAAATCTAATTTTGCAAAAAATTGTACCACCTTGCAAAGACGCCAGGATATGGCTTACTACTGGTACCGGGTATGCATGCTGTTTGAGTGCACGATTAATTGTGCATTTATAATCGGCACAGATTGTGACTTCCCCATTGGCTTTTAGTGGTGTTACGATTGGGGTCTCCCATTCACCCCCATCTACTGGCTGAAGTACTCCCTGTTCTACAAGTTTATCTAACTCAGCATCTATCTTGTGTTTAAGAGCAAATGGCACTCTACGAGGTTTAATCCTGACCGGCACTACAGTAAGATCTAGTTTAAATGTTATAGGCAGGCCCGTGTACATCCCCAGAGCTGAGTCAAGGACATCTGTGAATTCCTCACATACTGTCGCTAGACTTGTGACTTGCGTCCGGTTGATTCCAGTGAATCAAACCTAGTGAATCAAACCAGTCGAGGCCAATCAGGCTCATTCACTGACCCCTTACTATGACAATGTCCAGGTGTCCAGAAAACCCCTTAAATTTAATGGCTAGTGTGGCCTCACCCTTGACTGCGACTCTGGCATTCTGGAAATCAGTTAGTATAATGCCAAATGGCCTCAGCTTGGCCCATCTCTTACTGCGATTACAGATGAAATTAAATGTCTCAAGTGAAATAATGGATATGGCTGAACCCATGTCCAGTTCCATCTTGCAGGGGACCCTTTGCAGTTGCACCTGAAGTCTAAACTTCGGCTTAATAGGGTGGTGAGCTCCTGTACACCAAATGCTTCTGCGGCTGGAGCAAAACCCTATGTTATACTGTCCCAGGGCCCCGGTACCTCTCCTGGTCGGAATGTCCAACTGGCGATTCAATGGCTGGTCCCTCTGGTGATCTCTGCAGATGGATAGGATGTGGCCAGTCTTTCCGCAGGCCTGGCATGTGGCTGTCCAGAACCTACAGTCCATGTGTTGGTGGCGGCTGCTACACCCTGGGCACCTAAGGAAGGGATCTGCCTTGTAAGTCGCTCCTTTTTGCTTGTCACTGTGACGTTGTTGGTCATTGTGTCTTTGTAGCTTGTCAACTTCTGTGTTTTCTTCAGGGTCTTCTGTGTGTTCGGCATCCTCGTGGTGGACAACTTCCTCGTGCTGTGCTGTTTTGGCAGGCTGCATGGCTTGAACAGCCCTGCCAGCAGCTTCGTCTGCCATGATCTTTTTCAGTGCATCTGGGAATGACAGAGTCTCTTTGGCAAAGAGTTTTTGCTGTAACTCTCGATTCTGGAGACTGCAGACAAGCCGGTCTCATAGCCTCTCCTTGACGTTGGAGAACTGGCACAGGCGTGCAGCCTGCCTCAATGCCGCGATGAATTCAGACGCTGTTTCACCTGGTTGCTGAACTCTCTGTTCAAATGCATGGCACCAAACGATTACTGATAGCTTGGGTTGGAAGTGGTCTCTGAGCCTTTTCTTCAAGTCCGTGAATGTTATGGACTCCAATGTCAAATGTGGCTGGGCTGCACACACACAGGAGCATAGTGGCCTTCAGGCCATCCTTGGCAACTTGATTCGCGGGTAGATAGTTCTCGACCCTGGATAGATACAAAGACCATCTTTTCGGGTGAGCTATGTCAAATTCTTCCACCTTTCTGACGTTTGCCATTTCTGCTGGTCTTCGTGGCTGGGGCTCGTTGTCTTCTTGTCCTGCTCCTCCATTGCCCAGGGACTGGTCCTCTGGACATGTGGTCGCTAGCGTGGCTGTGCTAGGCTGATCGTAGGGGGGGAAATTGCTTTTCCCGCCAGACATGTTCGGCCTCTCCCCTAGTGACTCTTCAGCTCAGTTGGAGGAACAGGATCCCACCTTCGTCACCAGTGTTACATACTGGGTTCATTACTTCAATGATGAGACGAGGTGAGTGAGTTCAGCAAAGATCATTGTTTATTGGTTGCAGGAACTGAACTGAGAAACAGGGCTGCAAATGCAGCAATTTTTACTCTGGCCTCTAGGCAGCGACCAATAGGTTTAAAGCAACCTATTGCCACCCTAGAGGCAGCCAGTGGCGGTGCTGGAGATGGGTTGTCTGAGGAGCTGGGAGCCGTTAGCCAGCTTCCCTGCTTGAGCGACCTTCCAGCAATTAACCCCACGTGATGTTCCTTTAGCAAGACAAAGCCCAATACATTACAGGGACAACATTAGTTGCATCAAAATGTGTTGAATAATGAATTCAACAGGTTTTGAAGCAGTCAAATATCAAGGCACCACTGTAAATGCAAAACAGGAACAGTCTGGCCTGTGTCACTGCTTTATATTCTCTGAATGGATCCTCCAGCCAGTGGCCAATTAAAAAAAATGGGGTTATGTTTTTGCTTAAATCCAAAAGAGGAATGGAGGATTAGGGTCCAACCTGAGACCAGTAGCCCAAAGGAAATCAGCAGAACAAATTGGAACTAAAGTTTTCTGATGGCCTAGTACCTCTGATTTCCAGCTTTCATCAAAGCACATCAACTCAGTCTACCTTGCTCATGAACTTATTTGAAGGCAAGCTGCTAATACAAAAGTACAATTTCCAGGGAAGCACATATTAAACCTTCCTGAGGATATACAGTGGCGGGGGGGAGGGGGGACACAGTGAGGTGGTCAAAAACTTTGGGCTAACTTCATATGAGGCCAAGGAAGCTAGTGTGGATTTGCCAACAGATGCTATTCATCTTGTTTATTATGTGAAAAACCAGGAAATGGCTTTGAAGGACATGAGAGATAGCTGCTACCAAGGCAACATCAGATAAAAGAAACTTGAGCCCTGGCCAAGAAAATAACTTAAAAAGCAATTCAGAAAAGCCCCTCCCTAGCTGACAGAAGTATAAAGGGAGGAAGAGGAAAACACACATTACAAGTTTCTGTTATTACAGGTCTTTCAATAAAAGCAGTCCTAAGCTATACAGTGTTGGTCTCTTAGTCTGGTTTATTTTCTTGGTTTAAAACATTATCTCTTTCTTTCTTGTCCTGATTCATATATATAAAGAAGCATGCAACACATTAATCATTTCCCCCTATTTTCTCTTTTTTCCATTTCTTTTTCCTTTCTCTTCTCTGCTTTTTGTTGCCTTTCTTCTTCACTGCATACCCAGTGAAAATTACAGCCTGAAAAAATGGCCCCATTAGCAATAATTCAAATATAGCTACTCCTGCCCCAAAAATCTAATTGCTACCCTAGAGAAATTTGGCCAGTATCCCACAGGAATCCATCAGCAATAATTCTTCCCACAAAAATGAGTATCCCCATGCTGTAATTAGATTTTTAAAAGATAAGGTTGTCTTTACTTGAACTTGTTTTGAATTCTTAAGATCAATTGCTCTAGATTTGGGATAAGTGGGGATGGGGGGCAAATTAAATCCAAAAGTGTTGTGGGACAAAAACAGATCATAGAGACTGCTGATTCTTGTTGCTTAGGTAGCCTATATGTTCCCTTCTAGTTATTGTACAGTATCTGACCTATTATGTCCAAAAGATCATTGTATTAATTTTCTTACAAAAAGAATGGATGCAGCAGATTGAAACAATTAGATGTGTGCTCAAAGATAGATAGAGTTATTGTATAAAGAAGAAAAATTCTGGCTTTGGAGGATATGCTCTTCTTACTTCCTATCGTAACAGAAAAGTTTCAATTATGATATTCAGAATAGCAGAGCAGTCACTAGAAAAACCAAACCTAGCCATTTGCATCTCCTTGCCAAGCAGCTACTGAACTGCAGGATACCCTTTTCACATAATGTTGGTGCATTTGCTTTAGCATTGGATAAAACACAGTTAGGAAACTTTTTACAAGCCAAGCTTTGAGCAGCATGCCAAAACTTACTACAAGTGAGGCATATTATGGCTTTGAGCCATTTGGAAATACAGACTGTGTTTACAACAAATTTGAAACAAATGATAGAATTGGATTATGAGGAGGAATGAATATGAATGGACCTTATGGAAAAGTGATTATTTCCTGGACAAACTTTTTTCTACTATCTACTATTCATGAGGGAACAAGGGAGGGAGAAGACAGGTAAACAGCAGCCTTCACCATATTTTCAATGATCCAAACAAGTTGACCGATCCTCACAGCTGAATCACTGTGGAGGAAAGAGAAGACAAATGTGTCAGTCTAAATGCCCTCATTACAGAGGAGAGCAAAATTAGTTAATCACTTTGCTGCCAGCACTATCTCCGTGGCAACCTGTGGATACCGCTTGATGGAAATCTAGGACGCATTCTTTGACCTTTGAATATTGCCTGTACATTCTGCCATCTGCATGCTTTATTTGTGATGGCAGTTACTGGAGATACGATTTTCTATGCAATTTATGCAAACTGATACGTGCATAATGTTTCTAGGTATTTAAGCCCTATTGCATGTAAAGAAATGAACATCATCTTCTTGGCCACACTTGTTTTTTTAAATATGTTTTATTAATTTTTTAACAGAATCACCTTAATATTTGGTAGACAGTGCATTGTCACTGTCATTTGTTTACAATTAAATTAAATTCTATAATCTATAATCCACATGATAACTTTGCTTGATTTACTCTTTTCCCCATAGAGTAAATTTTATCAACCTTAATACAATTCTTATTGTTTTAATAAATGATAATTAAATATAAAAGTTTTCTAATAATTTCTACAAATAATAATCACATCAATATAATATTCCTTTTGTATCTAATCATTCTGGTTGTCTCATCATATATCCTGTTTACAATTCTTGTTTACATTTGTTTTTCCCCACAATGTTCTAAACATTTTTACTGATTAAGATTTTCTCAGAGTTAATTACATTTAATATATTTAAATCTATTTTTCTCATGTAAACCAACTCAATACTTTTACTTTTCTTAAGGAATAAATAAGACTAAAAAGAGAAAGAAGAATAAGAGAAAGAATAAAATAAAAAGATAGTATGCTACTTAAAATCTCTATTTCCTATAAGCTAACACATATTTGTTTCCAACAAAAATTCATTCTTTTTTTACTATAATTGAAAATGTGTTTAATTTTGAAATATTCCATTTAATAAAACTAATCCTCTAGTCTTTTAGCTCTTAGTCAAAACATTTTTAACCATTTATAATTTTCTTAAAGTCAATCATCTTCAGATATCTAAAACATTTCCTTTATATAAGCCATTCCAACTCTTATATTACTCATATCCAAAAATAAAAGAAAAAGGGAAAAGAAAAAGAAAGTACTATATTACTTGAGGAGCTCTTCCCTCTTAAAGTCAAATTCACATCCAAAATTTTTCTGTTTCTTTAACCATTCTCAAATAGGTTTCTTTTTTGAATATTCTCTCTGATAGGACCAATCATCTATTTTCTTAATTTTCACTTTAGCCTTTTTCTTTTGCCTAGGACCTTTCTTAATCAATATGTTCTGCTGAGTCAAAGAACCTTTCCATATTCTTATAGGTGTTACTGTAGATATAAAAAGTAAGTCAAGTACAGTATCTTTGTTAGAGGCGTTTGCCCACTCATTTTTGTTGAAAATCTTTTTCCTTCTTTTTCTCTCTGCTTCTCTTGTTATTTTTTGTCCCTCCAGTTCTAGTGTTTTCCCTGGCACCTCTGCAGTCCATTTTATCCAGTCTTTTTTCTTATCCTCAAGTTTATTTTGTGGTGTTGAAATACAGGTTGTCTTTTCCAAATCCAGTATTTCTTGTAAGTTTTTTCCACTTGGATTAAATCATACTTCTTTGTTTTGTAGGCTTCCGTCTTTAAGTCTCTATCCTCAGATTTGTGTTCAGTTATCTGTTTTATCTGTTCCTTCTCTGTTGTATTTTCCTGAATTTTTTTTTTTTGTAAAGTTGAATTGGAGATGAGTTGGTTTATATTTTCAAAGTTATTTTGAAATTCTTTGTCATTTGAAATCATTGCTATTTGAATTAGTTGCAACATATCATATGTCTTCTCTTGAAAAGTATTTATTTTTTCTTGGTAAGTTCTTTCTATAAATCTCTGGTTTTCCATGATGATCGGTGTAGTGTATTCCTTTAAAGCATACACGGAAATGTCAGCACAGCAGGGGGCTGGACAGCTCCAGGCTATAACGGCTTTGGCTGGAAAGCCTAAATAGAGGGAGTCATTGACAGCCCCAGGGCATGGTCAGCTCTGGCGGGAAGCCGGGGTTTAAATCCATTGGCCACCTGCACTGGCGGGAAGCCCAGGTTTAAATCTATTGGTCACCATTCACCTGGGCAGGTATAAAGATATGCCAGGTAACCCCTTTGCTCCAGCTTCATTTTCTGCCTCAATAAAGAATCAATACCCAGCTCAAGTGTCCGTCTCTCCATTCAACCACGCGACATTGCAATCAAGAATCCAATTTTTCCCCCCTCTAGAAATAGCCTTGAAGTCAGAGTTAAATAGATATTTATAATCCAGAGAGTACAAAAAAGTTCTTTAGTTGTTGTTCATTTTACCTGTAGCCTAGATTGTTTTCTTTTTTGTCACAGCTGTTCTCTATTGTTAAAGCTTTGAAGGTCACCAGTAGAGATTTGTTTTTTCCAGATTTTACCAAGTCTTGCATGAAAACCATAACTGTCATAGTCTTTATCCGCCAGTAAGTGTCAGCACTGGTTTATTTTTCAGATTTTGGTCCTCCATAAAGGGTTTAATTCACTGCTTCCATTAGCAAAACGGTGGGACAAAAACAAACCTCCTTCACTTTCGGAGGTTTTTTTTTTTTTTTTTTTGCTTCTTGGGATTTTTTCCCCCCCTTCAGGAAAGTTAATAGGTAGGATAGAGAAAATCAATGTTCTTACCCAGATTCAAGCACACTGTTTACAATCAGCTTAAAGTGCTGCTTTTAACTTCAGTTGCTTACAGCTTGGGCTAGACTCTGAAGTTAGGCTAGCCTTTCTCCTGTTGGTTTCTGGAAGGCTTCTCCTGGACCAATCAGGTTGACCGTCATCTCTCTGAGGTCCCCTGGACTTCCTTCCTTCTTTGCCACCTCTTCAGGGTGGCTTCTGGCCCATTTAGGGTCCCCAAACAGGAAGAAACTCAGCTGGAGGGCATGGTGTGCCCAACTCCTCAACTGCTGCGCTGTGCGCAAGACCAGAAGTCCTTCTTGGCCACACTTTGACTTATCAGTATTTACATATTCTTATTTTTTGCAGATGTAAGAATATTTCCATTCACATGACTAAATATTACTTCAACAAACTAACCTACATAAATAAGCAGTTAGGCCCATGAAAAAACATTTCAGGAACATATACAAAACACTTTAGGTACATATAATTATTACAAGCAGTAAACTAAATATGTTCTTTTGAGTTCCGTGATAGGGCTTACTGTAACAATTGTTTTCTTTCATGTATTCCTTGCACCCAAATTTATTTGAATTATTATTTTTCCTTCTGAATCCCCTCTCTTTTTCTTCATTGGCTTGGCTCACACAATATCCCATCCCATAATGCTGAGGTTTAGCTCAGCATGTGAACTACAGCTATTTTAATCCATTGATCAAGTTTTTGGACCTTAATAAATTTCATGAACTCAGCTTATTGTGGAATATTGAATAAACCATAGTTATGCTATTACAAGGAGTGATATATATACCCAATTGCTATGTCATATTCTGCCATATGCCATGCATATCCCTAAATCTGGATAATTGGACAACTTAATTTGTTTCTATAGTAAATATTATGTAAATTGTTTCACAAAATCAATGAAACATAGAAAAATTATGGAGTCATTAGAAAAGAAATGGATTTCCTCAATTTGAATTAAACATGTGATCCTAATCCTACATACAGGCATGTAGTTATAATTCTTCTTTTCCCCCTTTGCTTATCTTTGTTTTGTTTATACTGGAAAATTACAAAGAGCTGTTTGAAGTTCAGTAGAGAATTCATTGAAAGCAGCACTAAAAGAGCAGCTCCTATCCAAGCAATTTCCTATTGTTTGGACTTTCAAATCCCAAAATACTCAGCAAAAGCATCCTAGACAGGAATTCTGGGAGATGAAATGAAGGGTGACCAGATTGGGAACTTGCTACACAACAATAAATCAGATTTTATATGCAGAGACAGGAATATGCCTTTTTTACTCTTCCACTCCTAAGATTCTTTGTTCTTTATTCTAGACGTAAATAAAAAGATAGCACCTGGTAAGTGCCTCTTGAGTTCTATGTTACTTTTTCTTGAAGGTGCCAGGGCATCAGTGCCATTTGGTATATATGCCTGATCTTGAAATTCAAAATGTTAAGGACACATTACTTCAACACATTTTTTCAGCAGTACTGTCAAAGCTGTAAGGGATTGGACAAAGGCCTGCTGATCAAAGTATGAAGTGTGAACTCCCTGACTATTACTATTCATTTGTAATCAAGAACTATATTGTTGATTGCTTCTCTGCACATGGATTGAAGTTGTCTTAATCTGACCCAGACCATTAGTCCATTTCAACCAGTATCTTCTACAAGATTGACTGGAAGTAGTTCTCCTACATTTTTGCAGTTCAGTTTGGAAACAAAGTTTCAACCTCTGTCCTTATGCACATAAATCAGTTTAAACTATTAAGTCATGTCCCTGTCTGATAGAATAAACAGAAATAACATTTAACATTTACAGGTAATCCTTTACTAACAACATTCATTTGGTGACCGTTTAAAAATAAAATAGCACTGATAAAAACTGACTTACAACTGGTCCTCTCACTTATGACTGTCACAGCATGCCCCATTCATATGATTGACATTTAAGTGCTTGGCAACCTGCATATATTTACAATGTTTGCAGAGTCCTGGAGTCATGTGATTGCCTTTTGCAACCTTTCTAATTGGCTTCCAACAAACAAAGTTAATGGGGGAAACCAAATTTGCTTAACAAATATATAATTCATTTAACAAATACAGTGATTTGCTTAACAATCATAGTAAACAAGGCCTTAAAGTGTGACTCACTTTAACAATTGCCTTGCTTAGCATTTGAAATTCTTGTCTCAGTTGGATAGTAGCTCAAGGACTACCTGTATATAAAATACTGTTGCAAAGAACATTGTGCAGTATTTTTTTCCTATCAGTGACCATTTAATTTGATGGAAGAAAATTTATGTTAAAAATTTGACATTAATTTCAAGGAAGAAGAGGATTTTAATGAAATTCACAAAAGTGAAGTGTACTGAATATGCTGTTCTGTAGTTATGGATGGCCAAGATGGATATCTGTACAATCACTCTTCCTGAACCTGCAAAGATAAAGTGAGGAAAGCTAAGGCTCAAAATGAACTAAGGCTTGCAACAAAAGTCAAAAATAACAACAAAAAAGCTTCTTTCAACATGTAAAAAACAAGAAAAAAGTTAAGGAAATGATTGGTCCATTAGTGAGAGAAAGTGGCAAGGTGACAAGCAACAGGGAAAAAGCAAAACTACTTAATTCATTTTTTGCATCCATCTTTACACAAAGGGAAGAAACAATCCAAGCTATCAAAAACAGTACCTTAAAAACAGATCAGAAACACAAGTTAAAATAAGCAAGAAAATGGTAAGTGAGCACCTGTCCGGCCTAGATGAGTTCAAATCACCAGAACCAGATGGATTACACCACAAGGTTCTGAAGGAACTGGCAGATGTGATTTCAGAACCATTGAACTATATCTTTCAAAGATCCTGGAGCACTGAGGAACAACGAAAGGACTGGAAAAGAGCTGATGTAGTTCCCATCTTCAACAAAGGGGAAAAAATGGATCCAGGAAACTACAGACCTATCAGCCTGACCTTAATATCTGGGAATATTCTGGAAAAGATAATCAAGCAACGAATTCAGCAAACACCTAGAAGCAAACAAAGTCATAACCAAAGCCAATGTGGGTTTGTCAAAAACAGATCATATCAGCAAATCTTATTGCATTTTTTGACAAGATGACAAAATTAGTGGACCAGAGGAATGCTGTGGATATAATTTACTTGGACTTCAGTAAGGCATTTGATAAAGTAGATCATAACCTACTACTTGATAAGATAGGGAAATGTGTGTTAGATAGCATCACCAACAGATAGATTCATAGCTGGCTGACCAGCCATACTCAGTATGTGGCCCTCAAAGAAACTGCATCTGCATGGAGGGAAGTGTGCAGTGGGGTGCCCCAGGGCTCCGTTTTGGGCCCAGAGCTCTTCAACATCTTCATCAATGATTTGGATGAGGGATAAATGGGAAACTCATCAAATTTGCAGACGACACCAAGCTGGCAGGAATAGCAAACACTCCAGAAGATAGGCTTAAGATACAGAAGGATCTTGACAGACTTGAACATTGAGCACTATTTAACAAAATAAAATTCAATGGTGAAAAACATAAGGTTCTATAAGAAAAACCAAATGCACAGGTACAGTATAGATGGTACCTTGCTCAATAGTAGTAACTGTGAGAGGGATCTCGGAGTCTTAGTAGACAATCACTTAAATATGAGCCAGCAGTGTGCTGCAGCTGCCAGAAAAGCTAACACAGTGGTAGGCTGCATTAACAGAGGAATAGAATCAAGATCGGTTTTTGCACTGTAGTGCATGGCTATGGGATTGCAGAGCTCCATGCCTCACAGCTGATTTCACCCTACTAGGGAACCCTAAATTGGTCTGAAGTCACCCCAGAGAGGTGACAAAGAAAGAGGGGTGCTCCGATGATCACGGAATAAGGGTGGTCATTCTGTTTGATCCGGGGAAGCCCTCTAACCCAACAAGAGAAAGGCTAGCTTCACACCATCATCTAGCTCAAGCTACTTGCAGCCAAAGTCCAAGAGCACAAACCAGAACAACAGTGAACATCCTTGGGACTGGTGAGAATATCAATCTTCTCTCCTCTCCTCTGTAACTAAGTCATTGGGAATAATCCCAAAAGTAAGAAAACCTCTGAAAGTGAAGGGATGGAACTACACCCCCACTCCCTCATATATGGAAATGGCAAATTAACCTTTAAGGGAGAAAGAAATATATTGAAATCAAAGTTAAAATATTACAGTCTGGATAAATCTAGAAATTTAAAAAAACTGCTAAGATTATACTTTAAAGGGTTTTGATGAAACTATAAACATAATAATAAATAATATTTTTGCCTGAAAAATCTGGAAAACAAACAACTACTGACACCTAGTAGAGAACTAGAACTAGAACATAGTTCATACATACTGACTGTTGTCTAAACTCAAGAATTCTTTACAGAAAAAGAAAAACTTTGACTCTGGGCTAATCTTTTGCGGGGAATTTACAGGAAGGACTCAGCTAAATATACTGAATTGCAATTTTGATTGGTTGGCAACTGACCCCTGAAAAAAAGAACTGTTATAAAATACTGATCTTACTGATGCTTTGAAAATTGGAAATACAGTGGATTATAAAAACTATATATAAAGATAACAACTATACAAAATTGGGCTGTTTGAATTCTGAGTTTGGCTGGTTTGATAAGGCTAATTATAGAGACTATGGCACTGATGAAGGACTATTTGAAAGGGGAAGACAACATTGATGTTGCATACTTATGAAAAAATGACAGAAATCCACATTTAATACTTACTCCTGAAGGACCTCACCTGAAATATCAAAGACCTCCAGAAGCAACATTTCAAGACAAGACAAATACTTTCCAGGAGGAAATGTATGTAAAGCTATGACAGATACAAATGACAATAGATTCAAACCACGAAGAGATAAAAAACAACTCACATCATAAATGAGCACAACTCTAATCTAAACCCACAATCAAAAAACACTCAGAAAATGATGTTAAAAAATGAACAAACAAATCAGATAACAGAATATAAACTAGAAGAAAATGACTTAATATAGCAAAACTACAAATGAAGAGAATTATAATTTAACACAAACAGGAAAAAAAACCCTACAAGACTTTGACATAACAATAAAAATGGAAGAGATACTTTATTCATCAGAATATCAAAATAAAGTTGAGGATAAGAAAGAAGATTTAACAAAATGGACTATAGAACTGCCAGGAGAACCATTAGAGTTCAGGAGACAAAAAGCATATATTCTACGCATGCTGTCTTCTCCACTCCCAACAATACAAAAACACAAGAACTTCCTGGAAAACAGAATTTATCAACTTGGAAAGTTACTTGGCAAAAAAGGTCAGAGACAGATTTAAGAGATTTGATTTGCCCTACCAGATGGATTATTACATGACAAACACTTGTTTGAATATGTTAAAAGAACAGATAACTTTGGATATAAAGGGGCCTTACAATAAGAGAAATAAGAGATATAAGTAATATAGTATTTTTCATAATATATAAAATATAAAAATATTGGGATGATGTATGTGAATGAAAAGTTTGAAATTTAAAAGTAAATTAAGTTGAAGAGAATTAGGACTAAGGAATGACTGAAATACTGAGGGGAAATTAAGTTTAAATAAGAACTTTGAAAATAGGATACTATATAGTGATTTAACAAATTAACTTTTACAAATATAGGTGAAATATAAACTGATCAGAAAAGATGTTATGGGTACCGTATTTTCCGGCGTATAAGATGACTTTTTAACCCATGAAAATCATCTCAAAAGTTGGAGGGTCGTCTTATACGCCCAGTCGTCTTATATGCCGGAAAATCAGCGAGCCCGGGAAGGCACGCCCTCCCCTCTCACTATGGAGGAAGCAGGGCAGGCTGGCGTCTGGCGGGAGCCAGCAGGGCAGTCCTGCGCACGCGCACGCTCCCCAGCTGTTAAGGAGCACTCCTTAGCAGCTGGGGAGCGCGCGCGTGTGCAGGACTGCCCTGTTGGCTCCTGCCGACGCTCTTCCCTCTTGAGGCAGCATCCCCGAGGACTCCTTAGGAGCCAGGGAGTGATGCTGCCACAAGAGGGAAGAGCGTCAGGCGGGAGCCGGCAGGGCAGTCCTGCACACGCGCGCACTCCCCGGCTGCTAAGGAGTGCTCCTTAATAGCTGGGGAGCACGCGCATGCACAGGACTGCCCTGCCGGCTCCCGCCAGACGCCAGCCTGCCCTGCTTCCTCCACAGTGAGAGGGGAGGGTGTGCCTTCCCGGGCTCGCTGATTTTCCGGCGTATGACGAAAAATCTTGAAAATCATCTCAAAAGTTGGGGTGTCTTATACGCCCAGTCATCTTATACGCCGGAAAATACGGTAGGTGTCATAAGATAGATAAGCAGTATAGTATTTTTATAACGCATGAAATATGAAAACATTGGGATGGTGTATCTAAATGGAAAATCTGGATATTTAGATGATTAATTTTGAGAAAATTATAACTGATAAGAATTGTTTGAATATTAAGGGGAAATCAAGCTTAAATAAGAATTATGAAAATAGGATATATGGTGAATAACATGATTTTTATAAAAACAACACAAGTTGATAAGAAAAAATGTTATACATGGATGTTATTGTTATTTGTACAAACATGAAAAAATGTATATATTTAACCATTTATACATTGAAAATATTAAGAATTATATTTGATTAAGGTTAAAGAAGGAGAATACTATTGGGAGAAGGGAAGATCAGAGAAATATATTATTAATTAATATACTAATTATGGAATTAGTATAATTAATTATTATTGACTGTTAATTAACTTTGTTTTTCAAAATATATGAACCAAAACAACATGCGGTACACTAGGCATTAAGGGTTGTTATTGTAATTAATCAATAAAATATTCCTTTAAAAAAGAAGAAGAAAAGAGTCAAGCTATTCTCCAAAGCACCTGAAGACAGGACAAGAGGAAATGGATGGAAACTAACCAAAGAGAGAAGCAACTTAGAACTAAGGAGAAATTTCCTGACAGAACAATTAACCAGTGGAACAACCTGCCACCAGAAGCTGTGAATGCTCCAACACCGGAAGTTTTTAAGAAGAGACTGGACAGCCATTTGTCAGAAATGGTATAGGTTTTCCTGCCTGAGCAGGGAGTTGGACTACAAGACCTCCAAGGTCTCTTCCAACTCTGTTGTTGTTGTTGTTGTTGTTGTTGTATTTTCAGCTTTCAAGATTTTCCGTCAATTATTTAATTTCCAAGAGAAACCCCCATACTGCCAATACTCCCTTGGAGCTTTTTCAGAAGTGATGCTACTGTCACCACTAAAGGATTCCTATCCTGAAGACAAGTGGAGCAGGAGATTATGTTTGTATGTATGTATGTAGCTGATAAAGCCTGTCTATTCTTCATTGAGAAAAACATAGTGGTTTTGTTGGCATAACACACTTTTCTATTAATAATTGAACCATAGCTGCTTATATCATCCAATTAGGAGTTCATAATCACACAATAAACCCTGAAGTTGAATTCAGCCAACATACAAAGTTTAAACGTAGCTCATGATGTCACACAAACATAACCATAGCAGTGATCTCATCTTTACTAATACAATCTGATGAGATAGATATTAAGAGTCTTTCCACAATTTATTGTATCACTGCCACCATAGCAATAAAATGTCTGAGTTCTTTAGTCCTATTTTGTCACAGCAATAGCCAGATGATGATGCTATAAACGGCTACTCTAAAAATTCTCAGTGACTGACCAGGATTTGAAATCACCTCTCCTGATTTGTAGCCTACAGCTAATCATTGCAGCAATCGGGCATAAAAGGACGTTCAGGGTTACATCTTATTTTTCCTGGAAAAATGAGAGGCAGAATAGCTGTCCACTACCTTATTGAAAATGTAATCAGAAACAGAAATGTCTGAATTTGGGCAGTCTTTGAGGATTTACTACAGTTCCCCGAGCGTCGTCAGACTACATAATACACTCCTTTCTACTACTAAAAACACGTGTTTCTCTCCAAGGCGCAGAAAACAACTGCCTCCCGTCCTTAGCCTCTCCATGTGTTAAGCTCACGATTTCTCCTCAGCGCACTCCCTTTCGAGGGTGGGGGGCGGGGGCGGTGTGTCGGCTTCTCCGTGTTACACCTACCCGGCTTGGGGGGGGGGGGAAGGGAGGGACGACAGGAGCGAACAGTAGCAGTGGGCGCGTCGACCGTCCCTGATTAATTTGATGCCGGCGAACAATCCATAACTTGTAAGCAGGAGTGTTGGGAGAAGGAGGGGGAGGCATAAAACACGAAGGCAGTAGAGAAAGGCTGTAAGGTTTATTAGTTGTTAAGTAGAAAATCCACGCCTGCATCCTGGTGTCTGGTGGAGTCCGAGGAAACACGCTGGCTTAGGAGGAATGGCGAAGCAAAAACACGTGAACTAAACGGAGAGCTTTTTGACAGCCAGTCACAGCCGCGGTCTTTCCTGTCAGAGGCGAAATGATTCCTCCGGGTAACGCGACTGAAGTCAGCCTTGAGAGAGTGGAGAAGGAGAACGACATTCAGCCCCCCTCTCCTGCCTCCACTACCAGCCAGGAATCAAAGGTATCTCGAGCGTCGGGGTGTTCACCAAATACGCATACTGATACACATGCACGCACGCACGCAAACACTCACATATAGATGTTTATCTCCAGCGCGGTACCCAATTTTTCATCGTTTCCTATCGGAACCTTATGTGGCAAAAGAATTCTCCGAAATGGCTCTGGAGGGATTGCGTAGTTGGTTTGGGTTTTTAGATTGTTACTGAAAGTGAATGTGTTTCAAAGGATTCTTTAGTGGGAAAGTTTTCAGGTATTCCTGGAAGAATGGGAGGCAGATAATTGATTTTTTTTAAACAAATTACTATAACTGGGGCTTCATTAACTTCAGGCTCATAAATTGCTCACTACTATATTGAATAGACTGCAATTTATTTATTGTAAAAAAGTTGGTTACTGTTTTAAATGCTTTGCAGGAATTTTGCAGTTTAATCAGTAAGCAGATCAGCTGTTAAAGGCTGATCTTAGTTTGTGCCAAGACAGCCCTCCTGTAACTAATAGGATTCTCTCTCCATTTCCTCACCATTTTCTAAAATGATTGTTACTGGCCTGGTTAGCCCCACTTGCATATTACCAGTCAAGGTTCTTTCCATTTCCAACATTTCAAAAGTGATTTAGCAGACAAAAAGTTTCTTTGGATAGGATCAATCCGTGGTCCACGGACCCCTGGGGGTGGGGGGAGCTTGATATCATCACAGGGAATCCACAAAGGCTTGAAGATTTCATGATTTCAATTATGATTTCAATCTTGAGTTAATTCTTGCGGGTCCATGGCCATGGTTCATAGCCAAAAAGGTATTTAAAGAGGGTCTGTAGTGAAGAAAAAGTTGAGAACCACTGGATTAGATTAAATCTGGAGCAGGGTTCCTTAAAGGGACTGAGGCAAATTAAAGAAGCAATGAGGCATTTCTCTTTAATGTGGGCCTATTATGAAAGGCTAGGAAGTACCTAGGGAGCTCAGCCACTTGTCCATTGAATACATCAACTAAAGAGACTTTCTTTTTCAAGGACCAGACATTCAACCCAAACTATCATATAGTATTGCAATAAAGTACTTCAAATATGTGACACTGTTATATAAATTGTGTTGGCACTATTTGTCAGTGATCCCTGAGAATAAGACTACATAAGGTTTATAATATCGAGGTAGAGTCAAGGTAGGATACAGAGTTAAAAGCATTCTAAGAAGGGTCAGGGTCAAAGAAACCTCAGGGCAGGATGGGGCATTCAAAGGACGGAAACAACACCAGGATGACAACTGGAATGTTCTTACACAAAATCCTTTTCAAGTGACTTGCATTGGTTCAATTGCAAATACAGCTCCCTTAGCAGTTAGTACTGTCAACTCCAGGAATTCAACCCATCTAAAGAGGCAATGAGGCTTCAATAAAATACCATTACTTGGTGAGAGAGAGGACAGACATTGCTGTGATTTCCCTTTCCCATTTGATCAGTATAATTCCAGCAAGCATGTCAAAGATAGAAACCAACCAACAGGATGATGCTCTGAATCATATCATATAATCAATGGAACTGCTCCATGCTGTAATGAGACGTTAGATCAAAGATCAACAGTGTGGCCTTGTATCTGTTTGTGTTGTGAGATACAGGGAAGACTAAAGTGACTGATACATATATTAATTTGTCCTATGGGAAAGATAATTGAGGCATCTTGAATTTATAACAGAATTGCAGTCTAATTATAGGAAATATCAATTGCTTTAAAGTTTTGAGTGAATTTGATGCTATATGAAGTACCGTATTTCTTTTTGATAAAGGCAGATATAAATACTTTGTGGGAAAGCACTTTTGACATTTTGGAAATATTCTCAGTTAAATTTTCACACATAAAAATGGGAAAAAACATATTTCAAATTATAAAGTATGAAATGATAACATTTAAAATCTAAATTACTCTTGAATTTTGAAATTCCAATTCTCAAATTTTGAACCACTCTTTGATCTGACAGTTTTCTGTTGGTCATTATATTCAGTTAACTAAATTCAAATGTTGGTATAAATAGTCAAATTATGCTAGCTTTAAAATGATACAGAACTTTAAAATGATACAGATGAGGAATAAAAGTACAGGTTTCTTTCTGCCACTACACATTATATTTCATAAACAAATTATAAATTCAAAACTTAGTGCACATACTTTAGCAAAGTTTATGCATTTTTTTAAAAATAAAAACAATAGCCATCCCCAAATTGGAAGCTTTTAGGACTAGTAAGACAAGAAGATTAAGGGAATTAGAAAAAGGAATGGGGAAAGTATTCTTTTTCTATCTTGAAGTTTCTGCTTCTGTGAGTGCCAAGCCATGTTATGAGACTTATGGTTTGTTCAGAAACCTGAATAAAAGTACTCACATTAAAAGACATTATAAAATGCTTTTTATAATTTTGTTTTGTGGAGACATAACTGGAGAAAGAAGAGGGCTTTTTATCTAATCACTGCTTTCTTGTCTTCTCCTTACCCTCCCGTGCAACAGGTGCTATAACTAAAGTGCTGCATTTCGTTAGGGCAGCTCTAAATCAGCTGGCTTCTTGGCGACTGTCTTAAAGTCAGAAAGTAATGTATTGCAAGTTTCTCAGTGCTGTACTGTGTAAACATATCTCAAGGGTGGCTATTTCTGCAGTTTACTCTTAAGACCTCAGTAACTACTTCTGTAGTTGTTTTTCTATCCTTGCCTTAAACCAAAGCCAGATGTGTTGTCATCAAAGCAAGCTACAGCTGCTATTTTTATAACCCTTTTTATCTTATGGCCTTTAAAAAAAAGAAAAATAAAACACTGAGCGTTTTCTAAACAAACAGGGTACTTCACCCTTTTCAAAACCATATTCTACGAAATCAGTAAGGCTTATTTCAAAATAAACATAATTTAAGTCAGATTTGAAGTGCAGAAATTTGACCTTATTTCCATTTCATTTAAAATTGGTTTCAAATTATAGTTTAATTGGTAGTTGCGAGTCGGGACGTGCTGCTGTCCCATTTAAACCACATTACTTCTGCATAATTTGGCAAATACATGTTGCTGAATCCCATGTTCCACGGAGTCCCTAGACATTTACAGTTGGGGAGAAAAGAAAACCAGGACAAACGTAAATTCCCTAGTTCAAGCCAGAACATGTGACAAGTTTATGAACTGAGTTAGACAAGCCATCACCCAGCTTCTTTGGCAACTGCTATAATCCTAAACATTGGTTTGAAAAGTTCATTGGAACCAAGGCATGCTCTTTCAAATATAAAATATTACAAGAAAGTGCAGTTTATTAGAAGATGTTCTGGTTTCTTCTGAAAAAAGTGAATCAGCTGATTTTAATACTTATTTGGCCCATCTTTTACAGCAGACTAATCTTCCTAGTAAATAGTCATTTGTTTAAACTATTGCTTGCTTTTATATCTTGTTATATTTCATGAAGGTTCTTTCTGTTTCCATTTGAACTTTTCTACATTCTGTGAGGTGTGTTGGGCTGAAAGGAATGATGGTTCAGTGATTTCATGACCAAGTAGGGACATGTTCCTGGTCCTAAAGTTCCATGCTTCCTAAAAGATGGGGGCAATAGATGGTTTGTAGGCACTGCATACGTCCCTCCAGCACTATTTTTTTTTTAGTTTCTGTGTCTTCTCAGATTGCTCTGCTGAAATACAGTTGCAAAACAATGATAGCTGGATGGTTTTCTTATTTACATTGGGAGTCAATTGGAGTAGATGGATTACACCTTCACTAAGATGAACAAACTCTTATTTATTTTATTTGTTTCAGAGGCAAAAAACATGGTTCAGAAAATATCTGCCGTGCCCAACTTGAGAGCCAGTTGGGACATTAGTATGCTAAAGCTTTTCATGCTTGAATCACTTCTGGCTCTTGATGGATGGTTTAAATTTCTACCATGTAGAAACCTAGTTTGTCAATGAGAAACTTAGATTCATCTGTTCCTCTCTGACCTCATAATTTGGTTCCCCCCCCCCACATCATAGATTTATTCAGACATGCAAGCCATTAATCAGGCTGAACCGGTATCTCCAAATAAATTTTACCATGTTCTAGATAATTAGATGAATCAAGGAGGGAAAAAAAAACCCTGAATTACCTCAACATATCTGACAGTTTCCACCATTCTGATTAAATTTTCATTTGCAGTTTGCACTAATCAGTAGATTTGTTACATGGCTGAACATAAACTCAAAGTATTATATTTCTATCACCTTAAGAGGTTATCTTGGTACATACAGCCTGAAATGATGTCATAAGAAATTACAAGATGTAATGTGTCTGGTTTTTATATATCACGTTATTTGCCAATTGGAAAAAGACTATAGAAACTAACTTGTATATTTGGTTTCATGTATGCTTAAGTGTATTGTGTGTGATACCTTTAATCCTTTTGTGAAAAGTAATTGAGTGGAGAACTCAGCTTTCCAGGCCCTACAGCTATGGTGGGAATCCTCTAATCCATAGACCTAATTCAGCCCATAGAACTTTCTAGTCTAGTTTGTGCACAACATGTTTAATTACTTGGGAAAATAATAAAAAGACTAAACTGACTTCTTTAACTATTAAGGTACTTCCAAACCAGCAACTCCTAATATGGGCAATCATTTTGTCCTGCATTTCTTAAAAAAGCTATTTCATGATAAGAAATTAGAAGGAGTGCTGGAAAAGAGAATGAATTTAGAAAGCTGTCTGAATGAGGCAACAAACTTCATAATAAAAGCCTTGTCTGTGAAGGCACGTGTTTTAATTTAGGCAAATAGGATTGGGTATTAATTGTGAGGACAATTGCGAAGTACATCCCAATAAGTATTAGCAATAGGTTAAAATTCTCATATTTGGGAAATCAAGGTGTTCTGTGCAAAATGTTCTTTGCACTTCTCCTTCAACAGAGTTCTCTCTTTTAAATATTGTGATTAAAAACAAAAATCATTCTAATTCCTTCTTTAAAGGTAAAGATAAAGGTGCTCATCTCCGTTTCAAAGCCGAAAAACCAGCACTTGTCCGAGGACGTCTGCGTGGTCATGTCGCCGGCATGACTAGATGCCAAGGGCGCATGGAACACTGTTACCTTCCCACCATAGTGGTCCCTATTTTTCTACTTGCATTTTTACGTGCTTTCGAACTGCTAGGTTGGCAGAAGCTGGGATGAGTAACAGGTGCTCACTCTGTTACACGGCACTTGGGATTCAACCCGCCAAACTGCCGACCATCTGATCAACAAGCTCAGCGTCCTAACCCACTGAGCCACCGCATCCCTTCAATTCCTTCTTTAGGTTTGCTATTATCTGAGTAGTTGTCAGATTCAGAGACTAGTATTGATGTATTTTGAATGACTGTCAGGTGATTACAGATCATAACACCTTGTTATAGTGACTATTGGGGGGAAAAGAGCCTTGGTGGAGCAGTGGGCTAATGCCTCCTTAAGTAACACTAGCTGCCTGCAATTAGTGCAGGTTCGCATCCCACCAGGCTCAAGGTTGACTCAGCCTTCCATCCTTCCGAGGTAGGTAAAATGAGGACCCAGATTGTTGGGGGCAATAAGCTGACTTTGTAATAATGCTGCTTGGGGGGGGGCGAAAGCCCTAATAAGCAGGCATATACATAGAATGAAGGGTATTGCTAAGCACACTGATTTGTGCTTAGAGTGTAAGCTGCCCTGAGTCTTCGGAGAAGGGCGGGATATAAATGGGATTTTTTTAAAAAAAGAACTCCCTCTCACTGAAGTCACTGAAAATGGAAATTATTTACACCAGTTTCAAGGTTGGTATCAAAATGGGCATCCTATAGGGATATACCCAGGCATGGAAGAAGTATGGAATATATCAAAAGTAAGTGCCTCCCTAGGATTAGTTTTTCTTCCTAGGCTGGCAACACTTAATCCAGCCTCTCATAATTGATAACAAATCACTTAATTCTCTTTAGCAGAGAGATCCTCCATGTAGGATTGTTGAAAACAGCATTCTGAGGAAAGTCAAATGCTTAAACCTTTAAATAATTTACAAAAATTTACAATAACACATTCTATATTTGAAACGTGCAAATTTTCTCCAAAATGATGCCCCCTAGATATATTAAGATTTCCTACCTAGTGTGGCTAAATCTGAAATTGTGATCTGAAAGCATCAAGAGGGAGAAAAACACTTTAGAGAGTCTTTCACTAGAAATTTATATTTTGTCTCTAGTAAAGAGCATTTATTGATGGAAGGAAGATGAATGTACACAGAGTGGTAGGAGATTCTGTAAAATATTTTGTGGATATTGAGTATATTACATTTAGGCACTTATAGCAATAACACCCCTTCATGGATTACTGCCTTGTCGTGGCGAAGGGGCTTGCATAATTCAATGAAGCTATGAGCTATGCTGTGCAGGGCCACCCAAGATGGAGAAATCATAGCAGAGAGTTCTGACAAAACATGATCCACTGGAGAAGGAAATGGCAACCCACTCCAATAGTTTTGCCATGAAAATCCCATGGACAGTACCAAAAGGCAAAAAGATACGATGCTGGAAAATGAGCCCCTCAGGTTGGAAGGTGTCCAATATGCTACTGGGGAAGAGCAGAGGGCTGGTACTAGTAGTGCCAGAAAGAATGAAGCGACTGGGCCAAAGCCGAAAGGACGCTCAGCTGTGGATGTATCTGGTGGTGAAAAAAAAATCCAAAGCTGTAAAGATTTATTCTCCATAGGAACCTGGAATCCATGAATCAAGGAAAGCTGGACGTGGTCAAACAAGAGATGACAAGACTGATCATCGACATCTTAGGAATCAGTGCTCACAGGATTGGAAAAGATCAGTTTACATTCCAATTCCAAAGAAAGGCAGTGCCAAAGAATGTTCAAACTATCGCACCATTGCACTCATTTAACATGCTAGTAAAGTTATGCTTAAAATCCTACAAGCTAGGCTCCAGCAGTATGTGGATCAAGAACTACCAGAAGTACAGGCAGGATTTCGAAGAGGCAGAGGAACTACAGATCAAATTGCCAACATACGCTGGATCATGGAGAAAGCTAGGGAGTTCCAGAAAAACATCTACTTCTGCTTCATTGACTATGCTAAAGCATTTGATTGTGTGGATCATAACAAACTGTGGCAAGTTCTTAAAGAGATGGGAGTACCAGACCATCTTATTTGTCTCTTGACCTATACGCAGGTCAAGAAGCAACAGTGAGAACTGGACACAGAACCACTGAATTGGGAAAGGAGTCTGGTAAGGCTGTATACTGTCGCTCTGCCTATTTAACCTATATGCAGAGCACATCATGAGAAAGCCAGGGCTAGATGAATCAAAAGTTGGAATTAAGATTGCTGGGATAAATATCAACAGCCTAAGATATACAGATGATACCACTCTAATGGCAGAAAGTGAAGAAGAACTAAAGAGCCTCTTGTTGCAAGTGAAGAAGGAGAGTGCAAAAGTGGGATTGAAACTTAACATTAAGAAAACCAAGATCATGGCATCTGGCCCTCTCATTTCCTGGCAAATAGATGGGGAAGAAATGGAGGTAGTGACAGATTTTATTTTCCTAGGCTCCAAGATCACCGTAGATGGGGACTGCAGCCAAGAAATTAAAAGATGCTTGCTCCTGGGAAGGAAAGCCATGGCAAATCTAGACAGCACACTAAAAACCAGAGACATCAACCTGTCAACAAAAGTGCGTATAGTCAAGGCTATGGTCTTCCCAGTTGCAATGTATGGCTGTGAAAGTTGGACCATATGAAAGGCTGAGTACCAAAGAATTGAGGCCTTTGTACTATGGTGCTAGAGAAGACTTCTGCGAGTCCCTTGGACTGCAAGGCGATCAAACCGGTCAGTCCTAGAGATCAACCCTGACTGCTCTTTAGAAGGCCAGATCCTGAAGTTGAAACTCAAATACTTTGGCCACCTAATGAGAAGGAAGGCCTCACTGGAGAAGAGCCTAATGCTGGGAAAGATTGAGGGCAATAGAAGAAGGGGATGACAGAGAATCAGGTGGCTGGATGGAGTCACTGAAGCAGTAGGCATGAGCTTAAAAGGACTCCAGAAGATGGTAGAAGACAGGAAGGCCTGGAGGAATGTTGTCCATGGGATCACGATGGGTTGGACATGACTTCACAACTACCAACAACAACAAGCAATAACACCTATATATCGCTTCATGGTGCTTTATAGCTATGTTTAAGCCTTTTACAGAGTCAGCATATTGCATCCAACAATCTGGGTCCTCATTTAAATGACCTCAAAAGGATGGAATATGAGTAACCTTAAGCCGATGAGGATCAAATTCCTGGCAATAGGCAGTCAGTCTGCAATACTACATTTTAACCACTGTGCCACCATGGCTTCTAATTGCTGAAAAAGGAGTAACACATAATTTTCTAAATGAATTCTTTGTCTATCCTTGTCTGAACAGTTACATTAGAAATAGGAAGCATACCTGATTGATATATTTGTATCCCAGTGAGCCTTGGTTCCATGGGCTCAGTGAGACAGGAGCTAGAACATAGCAGCTAAGCTAATAGCTAGTGAGAATTTGCTCAAAGGTAATTTACAACGTATTGTTAACTTTCCCTTCAAAAAATTTCCAGAAATAACCCGTGTCATTCATATAACAGCCCCACCCCCACTGCTTAGACAGTAAACATATTTTGATTAAATTTCTTAATATAAAAGCCTAGTCTTCAGCTGGAGTCTTTTCAAAGCTAATTATTTTAAAATCATTGTTTGTTTGTTAAATAAACTCACACCATTGTATTTCCTGCTTAATGGAATTAATGCACTCTGAGTCTCCATTGGGGTACATTACCAACTACTGAATATTTTAAAAGGCAGAGAATGGCATATGGACAGTTTATTGAGTCTGCTGAATAAACAACATACACTGTGCAGTTGGAAGGGAACATGAGAACAACTCTTTAAAATCCCCAGAGAGGATTTGACACTCATCTGCAGCTCTAAAACTATTCCCACATTTCAGCATAAAATGGTAAGTATTGTGAATGAACAAGATTTGTAATATTGAGGAAAGAGGAAAGTAATTAGCAAGTCTTATAAAAATGGTGTGAACATTTCAAATAACAATCTTCATGGATCAAGGAAAAAGGTGCTGTATGATTGTGACTAGCCTGCTTTTAAACTTTCAGACTTAGGTGTATTGTTGGAAAAGTCATTTGATGTGTCTCTGTCTTTTTCCTCTGTCTTGCTTTTTCCCAGATAGCTTTTCAGTTCTATATTATGAATAGAAGATTAGTACATTGGAACTAGTATGAGTAACTTGAAATAATGTGTGCTGACTCAAATCAGTATTATTATACCATCCAGAATAGGATAAAATATTAATTGCTTTCTAGGATTACGTACTACTGCTATGTAGTAGTTAGCATGTAAAAATCAAAAAGTTGCTTTGGAGTATGGGGTGCACCAACATAACAACTAATAGCAACTTCTTAAAGCAGTTGCTCTTTTTCCAGGCTTGCACATTTGCCCTCCACAGCTAATCTCTGAATAGGATGTGTTTGATTTAAGAAATTACCAATGAATATCTCCCCATTTTTATGGCAGAAAGGCAATTCTAAAATTTCAGCTAATTTCCATATTTTCCTTCATGCAGCAAAAGCTTATACAATAATTGTTTTTAGATTAACTACTACAATATTGGCAAGTAAAGCACGTGCATCATGGAGATATAAAATGTGGCATATTGTCAGATTTGCAAGTTTGGCAATAACTGACAATAAATAGCAGCTGATTACTGTGGGATTATATTATTGTGGTCCAATGCTTCTATGCCCACCTTCTTTTTAGTTTACCAAAATTTCATTTCTTTAAACTGCCATTAAGTTTCAATCTCTGAATTATACAAACAGACATATAGTCTGCTGTTTTCTTATTCTGTGCTTTTAAACAATAGTCAAAATACTCCAATAATAGTTCTTTTCATGATAAAAAGGTATACATTGGAACACATTACAGTTACCAATCTGTTTTAGCTAAAAGTTGGCAGAAAATATAACTAGGTAATCTTAAGCGGTGAACTTTAATTTGGAAATAGTACAGTCAGAATATCAGACATTAAACATTGTTCATTCACATTAACAAAAGGTTTTATTGTGCTGGTTGCAGACAATTTAGGGAGAGCAGAGAAAGAGAACAGATTGTAGTTCTTTACTACTTCCTTTGCAATGGATCAGTAGTGGTTTGGAGAACTTAATGAACAAAGAAATGGACCCCTATCTTGGAACTGCTTAATATGTGATATGAAAGCCCACCAGAAACTTTATCTCCAGTATGTTTTTAATACTTCCCATGATTTATATATTAGTTATTTAGCTAAGTCATGGATGTTTTAAAGTCTGTTGATTTCATGCTATCATGTGCTACTTTGCAGGCAGTATTTTATGGAAGAACTCTTAAGAAGTTTTTGTAATGGTAATAACCTCATATGTATGTTATCAGATGAATAATAATTTTATTAAAATTGTGTGGAGACTCAGTTACCTGGACTTACAAGTCAATTAAAAAAAACACATGAGGCAAACTGCTAAGTGTTATCTGTGGTTCAAAAAATACAAGTGCTATGCAAAGCTTTTCCTAAATGTAAAAATGATGTGTCCAAATGCAGACCTCTAGTTAAGAGCAGCATTGTTGGAATTTCATTAAAACTATAATAACTATCATTAAAAATTTACACTCTTGGCTTTCCTTGCTCTCCCCTCCTCAAAATGTTTCTGAATTTAATTGCATGAGTAATAAGAGTAACACTGTACACAGATTAGGAATTTTTACAATATTTACAAGGGGGAAGGGAGAAGGACAATTGCCTCTATGCTAGCATGGAGGATGGGGCAATCAAGTCCTCTTTTTCGAGCCCTTCTGCTTATCTGCAAGGAATTCCATATCTTCTGGACACAGTTTCTTCTAGGGAAGACTTACCATATGGGTTAAAATTGCTTCCGTTCTCGTTCCTGATAAATAAGGTTTCTTATCTCAAGAAAATTGACTCTGTGAAGAGTGCCCTGGTCATTCTCAGAACAAGAAATTAATGGAACTAAATGACATTGATAGTGGATCCATTGTAATTTGAAAATGAATAGAGGTAATTAGAACAGGATGTCTTAGTCCTACTACTTAAAATTCCTTAGGCAATCCAAGGTAAGGTTGTTCAATTAGTAGTCTGTCAATCAGCCTTGATATCTACGGTCATATAAATATACTCAAGTAGCAATAATATTAAGGATGGTAGCCAGTTCTTTCATCATTCTCAAAGAGTTTTGGAACTACCCCTTGAATTCCTAAATCAATTCTTAAAAAAAAAAAGAAAAAAGATCAACCTGATGTAACTGTTTTTAAATGGAGTATTATCCAAATCCAACAAACACACTGCCTTTTTAAAATGACTCTTGCTTAAATAAAGCTAGTGGCTCCAAATAGAAAATAAAATGTTACTTATTATATATACATGCTAATTAAATACAGACCACTCTAGCAGAAAATCTTTGGTATTTGATGCTGACATGCTTTTTATAATAATAATGTTATATTTCTTTCCTCTTTGGTCATGACAAAACAGAAATTACTATTAAATATGCATGTAGCAATTTAGATAGATAGATAGATAGATAGATAGATAGATAGATAGATAGATAGATAGATAGATAGATAGATAGATCTTAATTCTTTGTAAGAATAGCTTTTCTCTCAATATGATCAAATAACATCAAAGTGCAGTTTCTATATGAAAGAATTATGGCACTTGATTTTATGCATTTGGAAAATCGAGTTGAGCCAGAACATTCAAACAGTGCTTTCTGATCCATTGTTTTCCTTGCTTTATTGTTTATGATTCTTGAATTACTATTTTGTTTTGTTTTTCATCTTTTGGGTGAGGGTTTAAAGTGGAAAAAAAAACCTATATGTTTAAAATCATGGTAGTGAAAATATATATTTGTTTGTTCTGGTAAGCATAAATGAAAAATTAAGAAATATCAATTCAATTTGTATGTATGAATGAGAACCAGATTCATTAAACCTGAATGGAAATAGTAGAATACCAAAGAGGTAACTATTTTGTAATAAAAATAATACAACAATTAGAGCTTATAAAAATTATAACAACATATATAAAACAAATTAAGTAAAATTAAACAATACAATACATAAAAGAGAAGATTGTCACCAAGGCCAGTCCAGAAGTCTGGCATCCCTATTTCTTGGAATTAAAAATAAGTTTTAAATTCAGCTCTCACATGTTTATCTTTGAAAACTTGGTTTCCCTCAATTTTCTTTTCATCCTTCTTAACCTCATTGGTTTCCACAGAACAAGTAATTCTATAGAGAACAACCTTTGGCATGGTGACGACGCACAATGTCTTAGAAATTTAATACTTATTTTCTCTTAGATGTGACTCATCTTGAACAAAAGACATATTTAGTTGTAAAATGCAATGCCTATTATGTTAGTATATCTCTATCTCTATACACGAGAGCTCTTCATATTTATGATAAAAACATCATTAAATTGAATATCATTATACATTTTATCACATAAATAATAGCCTTTGCAGTTGTTACCATACTTTCACAGAGCACTTAAACCATGTTACAATACATACTTTAAACTTCAACTCACATTTTCTTCTTGTTTTGCCTATTTTTTAACCTTAAAACTGGACTAAAACTTAAGTAGAAAAACTTACAGCAATATAGTTCTTAAATATGTCAATATTCTGTAGCATTTCACTTTCATAGGTTTTAGAATAGCATTGGCTTCCAGCTTTAAAGCAAAGCTTATTGCCTGTCCTCTTTTTTTCCTCCTGAAGCATAGCAATTGTTGTGATCATGTAAACAGGTTTCAAAATGCCAAAAATGTAATAGTTTCACATTTATTTCATGCTTCAGCTTTTTTCCCCAATCTTCTTATTTAGAATGATGCATGCACACACAATGTACCCAATGTAGCTATATTGCACTAATTAAAGTTACTTGTGAGCAAGGGAAGAAATTATTACCATCTTAGATTAGAAATGTAGTAGAAAATTAATTGGTACAAGTGGAACACAGATATATTGTCATTGTTGCTGAAAACTTAATAAGTAAACAGAAAAAAATGCTTTAAAACTTGTGAGAATTGAATTTCACAACAATTGGGGGCAGGGTAGGTTAAAACATTAAAGTTTTCTTAAGTATTGTAGAAAATTTCACTGACAATTAAAACTAAAAGCAATTGCTTTTCCCACAATAAACACAAACTTAATTGGATTCTTAAATTACAGAAAAAATAGATGTACTGGAAGTAATAAGAATTATGTTGGATTATAGGTAAAGGTAAAGGTTCCCCCGCACATGCATGCTAGTTGTTTCCGACTCTAGGGGCCGCTACTCATCTCTTTTTCAAAGCCGAAGAGCCAGCGCTTGTCTGAGGACATCTCTGTGATCATGTGGTCAGCATGACTAGACGCCAAAGACGCACGGAGCGCTGTTACCTTCCCACTGTAGTGCTCCCTATTTTTCTACTTGCACTTTTACGTGCTTTCGAACTGCTAGGTTGGCAGAAGCTGGGACGAGTAACAGGTGCTCACTCTGTTACGCAGCACTCGGGATTCGACCTGCCAAACTGCCGACCTTCTGATCGACAAGCTCAGCGTCCTAACACACTGAGCCACTGCATCCCTTACATGTTGGATTATATTTCAATTCAATTGTTAGTTCATCAGAAACACATAGTCAAGCTCTTCAGACTTGTTTCTTTTTTTTCTTTTTTCTTTTTTTTTTGAAGATACTTTTTATTTTGTGGGTTCATTAGTTGTAATGCAAATGCCCAAATTTATGTTTAGTCAATGTGTCTCTAAAAATGATAATTTTTAATAATGAAAATAACCAGGCTATAAAACATTTTGATTACAGTAGATTCAAGAGACTCAAGTTTACTTTGTAATAGTACATTATAACATAAATCTTTTTTAAAAAAATAATTAACAACTTCCCTTCAATGTTTATAACAATAGATCAGATTCAGAAACAAGATCTTTCTAGATGTTGCTTTTTTGGCATCAAATAATAAATTGATCATAAAGGTAACTGGGACTTTTTCTACACCATGAAAAGACATTTTTTTAATTGGTCTTTTAATTGTTTGGTATAAAATGGGAATTGTAAACACTGTTCACTGCCATTATATTATAAAGTATACAAAGATCACAAAAAAGAGTGTTTGGGCCAATGGTACATATTTACTGTACCACCTTTACTACATCTGCATTAAGATGGCCTGAATTAATTGCTGTATCTGCAAATTTACTGTATCTGCATTAAAATCTGCATTAATTGGTTCATATCTCCTTGACCCAAAGAACACAGTGCAGTTCCCAAAGGAGAAAATACATGCAGCTAATAGAAAATGTGAACCTACAATTAAGGCAGTGGATTAGTTAAGATTTCTCATCTGATTCTCCCTCCAGTTTTGCTGGATGCAGAACTTTTTTTTTTCTTAGTTCTTAGTTATAAAAATTTAAATTTCTCTTCCTCAATCTAACGCCTTCCAAAGTCAATGGATTTAAAAACAAATTTCAGGATTTCTCATGAAGATGGAGAAGCCTAAACATTTCCACAAGCATTTCCTTTCTTTCTTTTTTCTAAAGGTGCTTTCTCTGGCATAATGGCTTTTAAAAAAAACCATTGATACCAATAGATGTTTTATTTTTTATTTTTTGTTTAACTTCTCTTTTTCTTTAGCACCAAAGAAAGAATTAAAGCTGCAGTAATCCCATTCTTGGCCAAATATACACTTTAGAGAAAGTGAATTCAACTTTAGTTTACCAAACCTTAAGAAAGAAAAGCTTAAGATTGGTGATTGTTATCATCCTTAGATTTATTATTGTTAATATAAAGTATCACAAGACACAATTTTGTGAAAATTAGACACTTGAAAATTCTGCTGATTTCACTGCAAAATGTTAGGGTTTTTTATACTTAATGAAATTATTGAGGTATTAATTGGACTGCATTACATTTTAAAATAAAATAAAATATGATATTAAGACAAGTAAAGGACAAAGCAAAACAAAAATTATATTTCTCTTGCTTCGTTTTGCATAGGTTGATTTTTTTTAAAAAAAGGTTGACTTAAAAGACAAATAAAATGACTCACAAAAGTGTTTGGATAGTTAGTATCTTAGGCGAAAAGAAGCATTGCAAATTTATCATCTTTATTAAAGCACACATTCTACAGCCCAGAGAATTACTACATAATATCAGAAGAGCAGCTCTCTTCCTTCCTTATGTGCAAAACAGGAACCTACTTGGAGTCTTCAGTCATTAACTGCAGGAATGGACATAATGCATATCTATGGCTTTGCATTGTCACATAACCCTCCCAACGGCTGTATGAATATCCATAGTAGCTTCAATATCCATGCCACGAACTAGAGGTTATAATAGGACTCAGTGAGAAATATAATCCCACAGCCATTGGCCCCATTAACAAGAACAAGAACATAAAAATAATGTACAGATTATTGTGTCATCTTCATAATGGCACAGTTATGTAAGTATGGTCATGTCATCTGACACAAGTGCTTAAATTGCATTGTTTATGGCCATGATGGCATAAACATCATCCCTATGGACACCCATGCCTACAGTCCTGCTGTATGCCAACATGTCTTGAAAAGAACATATTTTGTTGTTAGCTGCGAAGTCGTGTCCGACCCATCGCGACCCTATGGACAACATTCCTCCAGGCCTTCCTGTCCTCTACCATCTTCTGGAGTCCATTTAAGCTCACGCCTACTGCTTCAGTGACTCCATCCAGCCACCTCATTCTCTGTCGTCCCCTTCTTCTATTGCCCTCGATCTTCCCCAGCATTAGGCTCTTCTCCAGGGAGTCCTTCCTTCTCATTAGGTGGCCAAAGTACTTGAGTTTTAGCTTCAGGATCTGGCCTTCTAAAGAGCAGTCAGGATTGATCTCCTCTAGGACTGACCGGTTTGATCGCCTTGCAGTCCAAGGGACTCGCAGGAGTCTTCTCCAGCACCACAGTTCAAAGGCCTCAATTCTTTGGCGCTCAGCCTTTCTTATGGTCCAACTTTCACTACCATACATTGCAACTGGAAAGACCATAGCCTTGACTATACGCACTTTTGTTGACAGGGTGATGTCTCTGCTTTTTAGTGTGCTGTCTAGATTTGCCATGGCTTTCCTCCCGAGGAGCAAGCGTCTTTTAATTTCTTGGCTACAGTCCCCATCTGCAGTGATCTTGGAGCCCAGGAAAATAAAATCTGTCACTACCTCCATTTCTTCCCCATCTATTTGCCAGGAATTGAGAGGGCCAGATGCCATGATCTTGGTTTTCTTAATGTTAAGCTTCAACCCAAGTTTTGCACTCTCCTTCTTCACCTGCAACAAGAGGCTCTTTAGTTCTTCTTCACTTTCTGCCATTAGAGTGGTATCATCTGCGTATCTTAGGTTGTTGATATTTCTTCCGGCAATCTTAATTCCAACTTTTGATTCATCTAGCCCTGCCTTTCTCATGATGTGCTCTGCATATAAGTTAAATAGGCAGGGCGACAGTATACAGCCTTGCCGGACTCCTTTCCCAATTTTGAACCAATCAGTGGTTCCGTGTCCAGTTCTCACTGTTGCTTCTTGACCCGCATATAGGTTTCTCAAGAGACAAATAAGATGGTCTGGTACTCCCATCTCTTTAAGAACTTGCCACAGTTTGTTATGATCCACACAATCAAAGGCTTTAGCATAGTCAATGAAGCAGAAGTAGATGTTTTTCTGGAACTCCCTAGCTTTCTCCATGATCCAGCGTATGTTGGCAATTTGATCTCTAGTTCCTCTGCCTCTTCGAAATCCTGCCTGCACTTCTGGTAGTTCTCGATCCACATACTGCTGAAGTCTAGCTTGTAGGATTTTAAGCATGACTTTACTAGCATGAGAAATGAGTGCAATGGTGCGATAGTTTGAACATTCTTTGGCACTGCCTTTCTTAGGAATTGGAATGTAAACTGATCTTTTCCAATCCTGTGGCCACTGTTGAGTTTTCCAAATTTGCTGGCAAATTGAGTGTAGCACTTTTACTGCATTGTCTTTTAAGATTTTGAATAGCTCAGCTGGAATACTGTCACCTCCACTAGCTTTGTTGTTGCTCAGCTTTTCTAAGGCCCACTTCACTTCACATTCTAGGATGTCTGGCTCGAGGTCAGTGACCACCTCATTGTGATTATCAGGGACGTTAAGCTCATTCTTGTATAGTTCTTCTGTGTAATTTTGCCACCTCTTCTTAATCTCTTCTGCCTCTGTTAGGTCCCTGCCATTTTGGTCCTTTATCATGCCCATTTTTGCATTAAACGTTCCCTTCATTTCTCCAATTTTCTTGAAAAGATCTCTGGTCCTCCCTATTCTATTGTTTTCTTCTATTTCTTTGCACTGTTCATTTAAGAAGGCATTCTTATCTCTTCTAGCTATTCTCTGGAATTCTGCATTCAATTGGGTGTATCTTTCTTTTTCTCCCTTGCCTTTTGCTTCCCTCCTTTCCTCAGCTATTTGCAAAGCTTCCTCAGACAGCCATTTTGCTTTCTTGCATTTCTTTTTCTTTGGGATGGTTTTGGTTGCTACCTGTTGTACAATGTCACGAACCTCTGTCCATAGTTCTTCAGGCACTCTGTCTATCAGATCTAATTCCTTAAATCTATTTGTCACCTCTACTGTATATTCAACAGGGATATGATTTAATTCATACCTGACTGGCCTAGTGCTTTTCCCTACTTTCTTCAGTTTAAGCCTAAACTTTGCAAGGAGAAGCTCATGGTCTGAGCCTCAGTCAGCTCCTGGTCTTGTTTTTACTGACTGTATAGAGCTTCTCCATCTTTGGCTGCAGAGCATATAGTCAATCTGATTTCTGTGTTGACCATCTGGTGATGTCCATGTGTAGAGCCGTCTCTTGGGTTGTTGGAAAAGAGTGTTTGCTATGACCATCGTATTCTCTTGACAGAATTCTATCAGCCTGTGCCCTGCTTCATTTTGCACTCCAAGGCCAAACTTGCCTGTTATTCCAGTTATCTTTTGGCTTCCTACTTTAGCATTCCAATCCCCCATGATGATAAGAACATCATTTTTTGGTGTTAGTTCTATAAGGTGCTGTAGTGCTTCATAGAACTGGTCAATTTCATCCTCTTCAGCACTGGTGGTTGGGGCATAGACTTGGACTACTGTGATATTGAATGGTTTGCCTTGGATTCGAACTGAGATCATTCTGTCATTTTGAGGATTGTATCCCAGTATTGCTTTTCCTACTCTTTTATTGACTATGAAGGCTACTCCATTTCTTCTGAAGGATTCTTGCCCACAGTAGTATACCTGATGGTCATCTGAATTAAATTCACCCATTCCTGTCCATTTTAGTTCGCTGATACCTAAGATGTCAATGTTCAGTCTCGTCATCTCTTGTTTGACCACGTCCAGTTTTCCTTGATTCATGGATCTTACATTCCAGGTTCCTATGGAGAAAAAATCTTTGCAGCATCGGACTTTCCTTTCACCACCAGACACATCCACAGCTGAGCGTCCTTTCGGCTTTGGCCCAGTCGCTTCATTCTTTCTGGCGCTACTAGTACTAGCCCTCTGCTCTTCCCCAGTAGCATATTGGACGCCTTCCGACCTGAGGGGCTCATCTTCCAGCGTCATATCGTTTTGCCTTTTGGTACTGTCCATAGGGTTTTCATGGCAAAGATACTGGAGTGGGTTGCCATTTCCTTCTCCAGTGGATCACGTTTTGTCAGAACTCTCTGCTATGACCTGTCCGTCTTGGGTGGCCCTGCACGGCATAGCTCATAGCTTCATTGAATTACGCAAGCCCCTTCGCCACGACAAGGCAGTAATCCATGAAGGGGAAAGAACATATATTGTATCTTTATTTTAGATTCAGCTTTACTCTAAAGTTCTTTCCCTCTCAGGCTGGATTCAGGAGCCACTATTTCCATTTACAACATTCATAACATATTGTGAGAAATTGAAATAGCAGCTTCTGGATCCAATCAGCTGGAGCTGTCACTGTCAGGATGCTGGAGAAAACCACTAAGATGCAGGGCAGGACCATTAAAGGACATCTGGTTATACCTGAAGATGTTCATAGCTTTCAGCAATGTTAACAGATAAAAGCAATGATCTTCTTCTCTAAGTCTCTGCAATATAAATAATAGAAATCCTAGTAGATAAAAGTAGAAGCAAAGGAAAAGGAGAAATGGAAATATCAAACATTTGCAGATATGTGAGGAGGTAAAGCTCTGTAAGAGTATATTATTTGCATGTTGAAAGTCTGCAGTTCAGTTCCCATCAATTCCAATTAGTGATAGAAAAATCTAGACTGAAACTTTGGCTAGATGTTGTTGACAATATTGTATTAGATGGGTCAATTCTGTGCCTTGATATAAAGCAGATCCCAGTTGCCAGCAAAACACAGGTAAAATCTGCCTTTTTTCTGTGATTTTCAGTGGCATCAGAGAAGCAGTTTAAAAATAATTAAAACAAAAATGACACTATGATGAATTCTTGTGAGTGTTAACAATTTACATTGATAATTTATATTTATATATAAACACTATATATAAATATTATATATAATATTTATTAAAACAAGTCATCAGCTTTCTATATGCAAGTATAGAAATATAGATGTAAATGTAAATGTGGAATGGATGACTGAGTGGGAACTCTAGCAGTACATTAGAATAAATTGACTCAAATTAGAATATATCTCTCTGGCATGCATTGATAAAGTTCAACTAATTCCGAGTATTAAGATACCTACTTTCTTAACTTTTAGGTTGCATAGAAAGAAATCTTTGAACTTCAGACAAGGTGTACCTAGAGTTTCTCAAGTTGCTCTAATTTATTATTATTCTGAATAAAATAGGTACATTTAAATTTTAATTTGGAAAAGAAAATTCCAATGTGGAATACATCTAACAGTATTTATTTCCTGCTGCATTCACTTTTTCATATATTAAAGATAAAGATTTTGAGTTAACAGTTGAAGATAATATAAAGATAACAATTTATAAGACACAAAGTATTGTTAAAAAGTTATAAATCTTTACCATAACTGGAAATAATCATCTATGCATACATAAAATACAAAAAAGTAAAGTATCTCCTAATAATAACACTTTAAATTATTTAAATGGAGCCAACCACCCCAAAGGTTCAATAAGATCTTTTGCATGTGAGGTAATTTATCTGTCAAAATGGCATCTATTACAGCATAGCATTCATAACATTTACTAAAACTGCCTCAAAATACTTCTTAGTAAAATTGTGTAGAAAATATATACATTTGGAGCTTAATATAGCATATGATTTGGAGAAAGTGTATGCCAACAAGTGTACTTTGGAATGAATTTTCATCTAAAAACAGGCAGATTCTTGCTTCTAAATGGTTGAATAGTGCTGAATTTTGAAAGCAAATACATAAATTAATATATGCAATTCTGACATGGGTAAAAATACCTATTGAAATTCTTAAGTTTTTAAAAGTTACTATAAATGATTTATATAATAGCATCCTGTGAACATATAAAAATCTTTCTCAGAAAAAAAATGGGTCCCAAGCTCTTTGATGGTAATTTGTAGGACAAAATACAAAAGGTTGAGAATCATTGATTTAGAATCCCAAAGATGCATTGGTGAACACTTTGAATGATGATACAGATCTTTCTTTGTGTAATTATGGATGTGTATGGAAGGGCAGGTAATATTATGTGATAGATGTCATCATAAAAATGACATAAATTACTTAATTCACAATATTTGTGTGCTATTCTTATGAGTGGGTGATAGTGTCATTCTAGTGGATGACTGCATGTCTCAGTAATCACTTTGTATTGGAAATGTGTTTGTTTCATTTTGTTTCATTTGAAGTTGTTGCTGCTTTGAGACTCCACCAAATTTTCTGCCCATATGAGTCTTCTATCCACGCTTTGCAAAGACATTGATAGGGTTACTTTTGTGACAGAGTGTATTATTTAATTATCTGCAAAAGTGCATCATTTATTTTATCTGATGTGCTAGAAGCAGGAATAGCATATTAAAATTGGCCCTTTAAAATAATATGTGGTGGATTCCAGTCATTTACCAAAACTACTAAATATGTCTTGCAGTTTAAAAAAACAAAACAGATTTTATTGAAATGGTTTGAATTGATTATAGTCTATAGGTGTTAGCAAGAGGTCCAAGTGGATCAAAACATAAGACATGCTTTACTATTTACAAATATCAATATGTTGGCAATATCAAATTTGGTGGGATAGATGCATATAATTTGTGTGAGCTGGTTAGGATGCTCACGTGCAGCTTTTCGAAATCTGATAAGTCAGAGTGTTTGAGAATTATGAAACTTGTAATCAGGGGATAAAGGGAATATTGAAGTAGGGAAGCAAGATACCATGGTTTTAATTAGGATTTTTGGTATATGATTTACTCCATGTTTATGTCTTTCAAATCAGGCTGTAAATCCAAATGTTTATACTGTGTATGTGACTGTTTTATTGTTGTCATTGCACAGTCTTGAATCATTTCTTATACTCTACCAAACCTAAATAATTTCTGCCTGAAATAAGATTAAGGCTGCTGGAAAGAATACAGCATTTCCTAATAAGTGCATCTTGAGAAGAGGATCTTAACATGAGCTTGAAATAAAGGCAATATATAGCCCAGGGGTGTCAAACTCAATTTCATTGAGGGCCACATCAGCATTACGGTTGCCCTCGGGGGGCCGGGAGGGCGTGGCCAGGTGGGCATGGCCGGGTGGGCGTGGCCAGCTCAATGCTGCTCACTCAGCGCAGCTTACTCAATGAAAGAAAGTTGGCAGCAGTGCCCCTGAGGGGCAGGCAGGGTGGCAAAAACAGTTTTTAGCGCTCAGCTCTACTATACCAGCAAATCAAGCAATCACACCAGGGTTACCCTTGTAGGTAGGTGCACTTGAAGCAACGTGTCAAAAACTTAACCCCCCCTAAAAAAGTTTTCACACTTATGACCGTTGCAGCATCCCCAGGGTCATGTGATTTACATTCGGATGCTTGGCAATCGATTCATATTTATGATGGTCATATTGTTCCAGGGTCATGTGATCGCCTTTTGCAACCTTCTGAGAAGCAAAGTTAGTGGGGAAACCAGATTCACCTAACAATCATGTTACTAATTTAATTTCTCTCTCTCCTTCTCTTTCTCTCCCTCTCTCCCCCTCCCTCTTTCTTTCTCCTCTCCTTCTTTCTCTCTCTCCCTTTCCTTCTTTCCCTATTTTTCTCTTTCCCTCTATTTCTCCCTTTCTCTCTCTCCGTTTCCCTCCCTTTTTCTCCTTCTCCCTCTCTATTTTTCTCTTTCCCTCTATTTCTCCCTCTTCCTCTATTTCCCTCCCTTTCTTTCTCCTTGTCTCTCTCCCTTTCTTTCTCTCCCTCTTTCTCTCTCCCTCTATTTCCCTCCCTTTCTCCTTCTCTCTCTCCCTCTTTCCCTCTTTTTCTCCCTCTTCCTCTATTTCCCTCCCTCTTTCTCCTTCTCTCTCTCCCTTTCTCTCCCTCTTTCCCTCTCTCCCTCTATTTCCCTCCCTTTCTTTCTGCTTCTCTCTCTCCCTCTTTCTCTCCCTCTCTATTTTTCTCTTTCCCTTTATTTCTTCCTCTTCCTGTTTCCCTCCCTCTTTCTTTCTCCTTGTCTCTCTCCCTCTTTCTCTCCCTCTTTCTCTCTCCCTCTATTTCCCTCCCTTTCTCCTTCTCTCTCTCCCTCTTTCTCTCCCTCTCTATTTTTCTCTTTCCCTCTATTTCTCCCTCCTTCTCTGTTTCCCTCCCTCTTTCTTTCTCCTTCTCTCTCTCTATTTTTCTCTCCCTCCCTCCCTCTCCCATTGTCCCTTCCTTCTTTCCTTCCTTCCTTCTTCCTTCCTTCCCTCCCTCTCTGTCCTTCCCTCTCCGCGTTAGAGCAGTACCTACGGAGGCAGCCCTGCGGCCCGGCTTTCTCTTGCAGAAGGCAGACTGAAACGGAGCAAGGAATGCAAATCGCCCGATCTCGCGCTTCAGCGATCTCCTCTTCTCGGTTTCAGTTTCTTTTGCTACAAGACAAAGCAGGCTGAAACGGAGCGAGGGAATCTCCCTTGCTTTGTTTCAGCCTGCTTTCTCTTGTAGCAAGTGAAGCTGAACCCGAGCAGAGGAGATCCTAGGAGCGCGAGATCGGCCGATTCACATTACTTGCTCCACTTCAGCCTGCCTTCTGCAAGAGAAAGCCGGGCCGCAGGGAGATTGCAGGAGCCAATTGCAATCTCCCTTGCTTTCACTTGCGGAGGTTGGGGCTGGCCTGGGCATCTCTCCCCCTCACCGGCTGGGTGTTGTTCGTCCTCCCCCCCCCGCATCCCACCTCACTCCCTCCTACCTCCTCCTCCTCCACTTTTTTTTTGGAGCCGCAGGAGACTAATAAGATGCAAATAGTGCTGGGTTCCACCAGCCCACGTGCACTTGCCTCCTACTGAGCAAGTGCTCAGCCGGGCCGGCGCCAAGGTGGTGGGGGCCGGACCTTTGTAATTTCTGGGAGAGTTGTGCGGGCCGGATTCAATCATGTGGCGGGCCGTTTGTGGCCCGCGGGCCTTGTGTTTGACATGTCTGATATAGCCGATCTGATTTGGATGATGTCTTCTTTAGTTAAATGTAATTTAACTGTTTTTTAATAAGAACAACATCTGGCTGATGTAAGACCATTTGCAAAAACTAAGCTTTTAGTTGGAATTTAAATCATTCAATCAGAGTACCCTTCTTTTGTGTTTATTCTCAAAACTCATTTCTTTAATGAAAGGTCAGAGAGTACTTAACCCCAGAATGAGAGATTGGAAGCAATCATACAAACATAGAAAGCTGCTTTATATTTAGTCAGACCATTGGCTGATCTAATACAGAATTATCTGCGTGCTGACTGACAACAGCTCTCCAGATAGACGGCTATATGGTAGATTACAATTATATGCAGAAGGTCAAAGGTTGGATCCTTTTAAAAGGGATCCTATGTGGCTATTGAGGTGAAAAGATTCTCTTTCCCAGGAATCATTGAGTGAAATTCCCATGGGGGTGCCCTCTAGTTATTTTGGCTCCCATAATCTCTAGTCATTAGCCATTTAGTTGAAGATTGCTGCAGTTAATCAAAGGTTCTGGAGGAAAATTATCTTAGATGAGGACGAAAAACTAAAAAGATGGAAGGAATATATTGAAGAACTTTTTGAGGACACTAGGGATGATATAGATATGGGAAGCATAACAACTGGACCAAACATCACTATGGAGGAGGTTGAACATGTAATAAAAATAGCAAAAACAAGAAAAGCCACAGGACCTGATGATATCCCAGTAGAAATTTTAAAATTGCTGGAAGACAATGGGAAGAATTTTTTACTGCAGCTCTTCAATGGAATATATGAAACAGAAGAGATAGCAAATGATTGGCTAAAATCAACCTTTGTGACAATCCCCAAAAAAATAAATGCAAAGAAGTGTACCGAATACAGAACAATAAGCTTAATGAGTCATGCCCTGAAAATATTCCTGCGAATAATTCACACAAGAATATACAACAAAATTGAGGAGCATCTAAGTAACACACAACTTGGTTTCAGAAACAATCTTGCTACATGAGATGTGCTATTCAGCATTCATGTTTTTGTCCAGTATTGTAGATATGTCAATCACAGTGTTTACATGTGCTTCATTGATTTTGAAAAAGCATTTGATAAAATAAGACACAGCGAACTATTAGAAATCCTGAAACAAGGGGGACTAGATGACAAAAACATCCAAATAATAAAGAATCTATATTGGCATCAGGTAGCAAATGTGAGACTAGGCCAGTTGATGCAGAAATATGAAGAGGGGTCAGACAGGGATGTATTCTGTCTCCACTGTTGTTCAATATCTACTCTGAGTCAATCTTCAATGAGGCACTGGAGAACATCGATGATGGCTTCAAAGTAAATGGTGTTTGGATCAACAATTTAAAATATGCTGGCGATACAGTTCTGCTTGCCAGTAAGAATGAAGACCTTCAGCTCCTCATCAACAGAGTCACAGAAATATCTGAAAAATATGGCTTGAAGCTTAACACCTCAAAAACCAAGATCATGGTCATCAGCAAACAACCCGTTAATTTACCACCAATAAATTCAGAAGGAATACCATTAGAAAAAATTGAAAGGATCACACAGCTTGATTCTAATTTACATGAAAGCTGGGGCATGACCACTAAAGTAAAGACAAGGATAGAGAAAGGTCAAACAGCATTCTTCAAAATGAAAAAGGTCTTCTGGAGTCACAACATAAGCCTAAGGTTGAAAATCAGGCTTGTCAGATGTTATATTTTTTCTATCCTGCTCTATGGAGTAGAGAGTGGGTCTCTGACAGAAGGCCACCTAAAGAGAGTAAAAGCATTTGAAATGTGGATTTACAGGCAGCTGTTACATATAAGCTGGATTGACAAGATCAGAAATGAGGAGGTGATAAGCTGTCTGGCAAAGCCAAGGGAAATCATCAAAGCAATTAAAAAATGAAAGTTAGAATATTTCGGACATGTGATGCGACACCCAGAAAAATACGACATACTCCATTTAATCCTCCAGGGAAAGATTGAAGGAAAACAAGGTCCAGGCAGAAGAAGAACATCATGGTTTCAAGATCTAAGGGACTAGTATGGACAAAACTCGTGCGGCTGCTGATAAAAACATGATCGCCAACATGATCGCCAACGTCCAATAACGGATATGGCACAAGAAGAAGAAAAGATGGCCTATTTAGAAGGCCAAATAGTTTGGCTGGGTGAAATATAATTTCCCTTGTTCTCCCAAACTGTTCAGTCACCTCTGCTGAACTCACATAATTATTCAATTTTCTTTTTCAAACTATCATACAGTTTGCCTGGAGAATGTAGATACTATGTCATGATACATATATCTCTAGTGCTACCCCCGAAAGGGTCTCTGGAGTCCAGCTTTCCTCTCCTTTCCTGTCAAAGCATATTCCTTTTCATTTCCTCTTCATTCACTGGGGTCAAGGCCAGATCAGCCAGTAGGCCTGCTTCCTTTCTCTTTTCCCTCCAGCCTGTTCCCCAAAGATACCCATCCTTATCGCCTCTCTCTCCCTTGCTGTCTCCCATTTCTTGACAAAACTTCCTCCTTTCATTCCCTTCTCCCTCTTCCCCCATGGTACCTACTCTCCCTCCCAAAAAAACTCTTTGGTCCCCCAAAGTGTGAGAAGATATTCATCTGGGGTAGCCATCATGAGCAGGTCTGTGGGTGGGTTGTTATCCATCTTAACCTTGAATTCTGCCTGATACAGGTAATCTTTTAGTTTATCCACCACCACCCACTTAAGTGCCAGGAACTTCAGTTTATGGGTGGGGTAGTTCTTCTCAGCTGGAGTGAGGCTCCTGCTGGTGTATAAAACAGGCCTCAGGTGTCCATCATGTTCCTGATACAGTACTCCCCCAAGACCATCCTGGCTATCATTAACATGGAATTCATACGGCCAGTTTGGGTCTGCAATGGCCAAGACAGGAGCATTTGCGAGGCTCCTCTTTAGTTGATCGAAGGCCTGCTCGCACTGTTCTGTCCACTCTGCCTGAATTGACTCCTGGGACTTCCTAGGTCCCTTATTCTGATGGAGTTGACCTGAATGCCAGACACATCCTCCACCTCCTTATTATTTAACAGATCATTGAGGGGACATATTATCTTTACGAACCCCTTGTCAAACCTCCCATAGTATGAGCAGAACCCTAAAAATGATCACAGTTCAGCCACATTTTAGGATCTGGGCCAGGAAGTGAGGGCCTCAAGCTTTGTGGAGTCTGTTGATATCCCTTCTCAGTGACAACATGACCGAGGTATGTGACAGGTGATTAGTAAAATTGGCATTTCTCTAGGGACAGCTTCAACCCTTCTTTATGGAGCCTGGTCAGAATCATCTCCAGGCACTCCTCATGTTTTTCAAGAGACTCACCAAAAACAATTATATCATCTGGGTACACTAACACATCTATCAAATTCATGTCTCACACCGTCTGCACCATAAGTGACTGAAAGGTTGCCAGGGCCTCTGACAACCCTTGAGGCATCCAATTGAATTCATAGAACCCCAAGGGACCAGATAAAAGCAGTTTTCTCTCCATCATCTGGATGTGTGGGAATCTGATGGTAACCACTTCTCAGATCCAGCACACTAAATAACTTTGCCCCTGATAAGCAGTGTAGGGAATCTTCAACCAGGGGGTAATATACTGATCCAAAATGGTTCTCCAATTGAGGGTATAGTAATCTATGCATATCCTCAGGGACCCATTTTTCCAGATTACTAGGGGAGAGGCATAGGGGGTCCAAGATTCTTGGATTCTTCTAGTCCTCTTCAACTCTGCTAATGCTCTCTGAGCTGAACTTAAGGGACCTGCCGAGACCTCTCTCAGAAAGACTTATCTTCTGTAGATGGATTTGATGTTGAACCCTCCTAGCACACCCCATATCAAATTCATCTTCTGAAAACAGATTCAAAGCTGCATCCAAAATCAGTTTAATATAGTATAGATATAGTGATGCTTCATTCACATTAAAATAACTTACCGGTATTTGTGGAAAGCTTACTTGCATATAATAACAATAATTTGAAACATGGGGAATAGAAGAGTTTAGCCAAGCAGTGGCACTGAGTTAGCAGGGAGGAAACCTTATAGACATTTCATTATAGTCTCTTGTTTATGGGTGCAAATCCGAATCTTTAAGCCTGCATGTATCCTTCAGGAACTATCCTTTGGTTCTTCAATGCCCTTCCAAAAATTGCCAACAATTGTAATATTTAAAGAAATAGAAGGTGAATGCTATATGGAAAGTAAATGCAGCAACTATATTTAATTACCTAAATTAATGTTAGTCCCACTCAATTTTGGAATGCAGTCTTTAGCACACTATCCAAAGACTAAGTATAGCTCATGAGCTTCTGAAGTCTGGGTAATAATCGAGTGTGCTTAAGTTCAGTGCAGCTGACTATTGCAGATTTGACTGAAGAAAAGGATTTGAAGGTTTTGAAACAGGGATGCCTCAAATGCCTACTTCTCTGTGAGAGGTCTAAACTAGGTAAGTTTGATGCCCTCTAACATTGCCAACAGTATTACTGGCTTCCTTTTTTGCCCCAGAGCAAATTAGAACACGTCTCCTCTTGTGCCCTCTTCCCCATTGCTAGGCACAATGCTTTATTACTTCTGTGGCCCATTTCCCACAGTATCCCTCCCCCTCCCACCTACTTTGAGGCCAAGTATTTGAACTGGCAGCAAGCCCATGCAAGAGTAAACAAGTCTGGGAGAAGCCTGGTGCCCTCAGAGTCTCAGCACAACTAGAACTACAGCAGGGCTTTTGCTACTATCCCACCGTTACCATGAACAAGCTGGCAGCACCTTTTTCCATATTAATTGTATGGAAATGAATGAGGTTAACTAGCCAAGGCCATGCAGAACTGGAAGCCAGGCAGATTTGCCTATGTCTTAGTGCCACCCGACAAGGCAAATATGTAGACTAAGATAAATGTGATGCTGATATATAATTGTATAAATAGCATATTGGTTAGAATTGGTTCTGAAAGTATATAAAATTCTCTGATTGACATTAACTTCTTTTACCCAGCTTGCATCTTATGGCATCTGAAAGCTCATATTTAAAAAAATAAATAAATAAGCAAGAATGGCTCTATTGCAGGTTTGTGATTACTATTGAAGGTGTCTTGTCTGTCTTAGAATTCTAGTTATTTGAAATTGCCTGAACACTAAATATCAATGGGAATTGCATATAATGGTTACATGCCATGTGTTCTGAATTCTGCCTTTGTGGGAGAAAAATACTATTGTTGATTTTTTTTTCAGCTCCAGAAATTGAAACGATCACTTTCTTCCAAGACCAAAAGTTTGAGGAGTAAAAGTGCAGACAACTTTTTTCAACAAACAAACTGTGGTACAAAGCTGCAAGTAGATTTGCTATCAGAAATCACCTCTAGATCAGGGCAGCTCCCTAATTTGGAAAGTCAAAACTCTACTCCAACCAATACCCATCTCCAACCGGAAGACAAGATTCACATTTTTCAGGAACACATCTTCAAAAAACCCACTTTCTGTGATGTCTGCAACCATATGATTGTTGGTAAGAAAGATTTTACATTTTACACTTTTTGTTTTTATCATTATAAAGTAACCTTTCTAGGGAAGGGAGTGATCAAAAGTATTTAGATTGATTTCTTGCATTTGTTTAATATATGGAAACTACATGGAAAAAATTGTATCTTTTTATGTTTTTGTGCATAAAAAGTGATCCTCTGAGAATCACTGTTTATGAGAAAGCAATCATTTCTACTCATGACTGTTATATTTAGAAATTCTAAGAACCAACTTTCTAGAATCTAGAGTTAGCTTTCCAGGTTTATGTATGTCAGCAGCAAAGGCAATACAGTCATGATGAGGAAAACATGCTTACATACTAGCCAGCAAGAACCTAAGAAAGAGATATATAATCCGACATACTGATTAAGATCAACACTGTCAGTAGAAAGTTTGTGTTCTTCTTTCTCCGCTATATTGAAATATATATACCTATAAACATGCATCAACTTTAGAGCTTTAAACATGGATTAATTTATTAATTAGTCATACTATTATCGAACTTTATTTGCTATAGTGACTTAGATGGAAAACATTTTATTTTTCCACACATTATTTGAATGCTAGCTCTCTTATGTGTGTTAAATGCAGGGAGCCTTAAAAGTGTGAATTCAGATGAATTAGCAAATTCGGCATGAGCACAAATCTATTCAAAAGCGTTGAAAGAATGAACAGATTTTTTAAAAAACCTAGATTAGTCATTTTATGCTTTGCATGTTACATTTTGGGTTTAATTTTTAAAAATACAGTTAGCCTTTATTTCTCATACTGCAACATGGAAAGCAATAGCAGATATTGTAAGTACTGCATCAGCCCTTATGTTTTGGGAACTCAAATCTTCCTTCAGCTCTTATTTTACTTTCTGTCTCTTATCAACCATTCACTATTCTGAGCTAGACAGCCTTTGCTCTGCTTCATCATGAGTCTGTCCTCCTTGAGAACATTTATTAGAGGCTAAAGAGAGGGCTACACCACATAGTCTTGGGTAATTACTGTTTTAAAATCCTAAAAAGATACCATGGATACATAAGGCAATTCACACTTACATGAACTTGATCAAAGGCATGTTTCACACATCAAATAACAATCAATCAAACATACAAACAAACAAACTTTTATTCGGTCATAGACATCAAGTAGAATATAGAAAACCACAGTTAATTAAAATATGTACAGTATGTACAGTATGTAGTTTCTTAGGATTTGGCTCTGTGTAGTCTCGATGCCAGTTGTCATAGGCTGCACACTGGGTTATAGCTTAGCATGTGTTATAAATCAAGCCTGTGGGCTTTTATTCATTACTAGACAATCTATGCCCCAGAGGGTCATTCTTTCAGAGATATTTCTTAACCAGATTTCTCAATGCCTTCAACAGTGACAGAACTTCTAATGTATTGGCTTCACTGGAAAAGTTGTGATGCATTCAAAGATGTATCTGCCTTGAAAATAGCCCATGTTGAACTGTTTAGCACAGGAAACATTTTATGGCATTTTGCATTATGTAATAAATTGTTTCATGATAATTTTTATGTCATAAAATGTTTTACATAATTGGCCAAATTTCAATTCCACAGGAGACAGGGGTCCTACATTTGGACACATTCTGTAAAATAGCCCATTTCATGTACTTTGGTTCAAAAATTGTTGCCCTATGATGCACAGTTTCACCCGGTTAAAGGTTATGGTAAAAAATGTAGTAGTATCTAGATGTCTTCTGATCAAACTGAGAGGATTCCATCTGTTTCATTAGCTTTCTGCATTTAATTTATTCTGTCCATATAAGGTGACCTGCATCCTTGCCTCACAATTTAATTACCTTGAGCTTAAGGACAATCCCTTTTTTCCAATATTCATGTTTTTAAAAATGAGAACTATAGTACATTAGACCAACTATCTCTGCTAGCTAGTAGCAAGCCAGGTATAACCTACTGGTCTTCTGTTTTTATTAATAAGGTATTTGATACTTTAGTTTCACAATTAACTGTGCTGCCCAATACTTTTCAATGTGTTTTCATTTGAGTCTGAGTATGTATGTGCTCTTACATGCACACAAAATTGTGACTCATATCTTCCCTCCTTTAGTATCTAAACACAAGTAAAGTGCATGCATACAAATTAAAGTAGAACTGTTGCCATAGGCAGGCTGCTACTTAACCATGCCAAAGTAGAGTACTTTGTATTGACTGTGGGAAAGTATTTGCTTTTATTATTAATAGTATTATTATTATTTTTAACAACACAGTCATGAGAAGGACTCTCACTTTAAAAACAATTGTTTCAAAACGATGTCCCTAGGAACTAAGTTCTAATTTTATTCCTGTTTCAAGTGTGTCTGTATGCAGTAATATATTCAGCTATTTCCACTAGGGATTTATATATATATATATATATATATATATGTGTGTATATATATATATCAATCAAGACCTCAAAGATACATCTGGATTGTAGCTAATAAAAATAAAATTGGGAAAAATGTCTTGCTCAATTTTTTTAAAAATAACTTTATAAAGATTTTAAACAAGAATATAAAAATTAAAATAAACTAATATTTAAAGGAAAGGAAATATATTTGGCAACTTGACTAAAGATTAAGGGAACACTTGATAAAATATTGTCTCTGGACAGCCTGTGGTGCTAGTTGAAGTTAGTCCTTTCAGTAACTACCATGCCTACCCGCTTTCTCCTCTTTTCCAGAATAAACATACTTACTCTCTCCTTGATTTTCTCAAATTGTGTTGCTCCAAGCTTTCTGTAGTATTTAGGGTTTGAAATAAATGCTGGTCAACATCTTTAACACACAGTAATGTGGAGCAGAAGCCCTGATAGGCATAAAAAATGTTGTTGAGCACTGGTGAACATTACTTTTAAAAGTGGTCTCCAGTTTCTGCCCAAGAATGTTGGCAAGGATGTTGGGAGTGTCACAGTTTATATGTACAAATGAACCTTTATTGTCAAAGTACAACCATGTATACATTGAGATTGGCTGAGCCTCCCTTCATGCCCCCACCCCCAACTTACAGTAACACAAACCCTCCATCTTATTACACCATGTGAGGTAATTATTCTGACTCCAACTGTTGTATAGTGATATATCCCCTTGCTGAGACCCCTGTGCCTGGCCTGTATAAGTAGATATAATCACTGCTGACAGTCTTTATCAGATAGCTGCACTCACAAAATACCTTTCTCATCCACAAAGATCTATATTGAATGCAGGAAGTTTACAGCAGACAAGATGTGGCAGATGATGAAATGGACGGTATTTCAAGGTCAAAGACAGTAATGGTCCTACCATGAGAGCAGACCACATGTAATGGTGTCCAGGAAGTGATAATATTCAAGGTTAACAAGAAGGAGGAAATAGATCACAAAATGGGAGGGATTAACTCAGGGGTCAGCAACCTGAAACAGTGAAAGAGCCACTCGGAAGCGGTTGCCTCACGAAAGGAAAAACTGGGAGCCGCAAAAAATGTGTGCACATGCGCGTACATGCGTGCATGTGCAGAACAGGGTTTGACTGAAGAGTGGAGCCAAGGCGAGATATGCACCTACCCTGCATATTTGAATTGATTGGTTGAACTTTTTTAGTCCCACTTTTTTTTTTTGGACTGCACATGGCAGAGGACTAGGAGCCGCAAGAGATGGCTGAAAGAGCCGCATGCGACTTCGGAGCCGCGGGTTGCAGACCTGTGGATTAACTGAACAGATCATATTGTAGTTCCCAAACGACCACATGATGGCAGCACAATATGATAATCCCCAGAGGATAATTAACCATGTATATCTAACTCACTATAACACAAAATTAACCAACTATGTGCTGCATAATACTTTTATAGCTGATGTAACAGCACACTCCCCATCGGGTATTGTAAAATATCACTATATAAAACTATAATGGTAGTTATGCAAATGCAAATAAATATTTGTGATTTGCCTTGTTGTCTTGAAGACCTGAAAGACATAAGAGAAACATGCATATATTGCAACAATAACAATTGTAATTTCAGGCCTCAAATAGTCTATATTAAAGTTCAAATCACTTTTCTTCTTGAAGTCAGGATCCAACAAGGAAAGGCAATAAGTTCAGTCTCCAAGGGGCAAAAGCAAGACAAGTTCTTTGATGGGTCTGATAAAAGTCTTTATGGTACCTTGCCTTGCAACCTTTACCTCCACCTTACCTACCTTCCCATCATCACTGGGAATGGCTTTCACAATGAGTCCCATGGGCCATTCAATTCTTTGAGCTTGTTGGTCCTGGATTGGCTTAGAATTGATTTCTAATTCTCTGCAGGCTCCAATGAAGTTAGTTCCACAGTCAGATCTTAATGACTTTACTGGTCCTCTGATGGCAAGGAATTGCCTTAGAGCATTGATAAAACATGAAGCAGCCATGGATTATAAAACTTCAATGTGTACTGCCCGCACAGGTGCAGGTGAACAGGTGAACAGCACTGCCCAATGTTTGCTATTTGCTTGGCCACCACGTGTTCTGCGTGCTGTTACTGACCATGGCCCAAAAGTATCCAGACCAACATGAGTGAATGGTGGGTTAGTACTTAGCCTGTCAGCTGGCAAATCTGACATTTGCTGTTGCTGATGCTTTCTTCTTAGTTTGCGGCATTGAACACAGCTGTGCAGTGTAGCTGTAATCTGTCTTTTTGCTCCTACAATCCAAAGGCCTCCTGCTCTTATGGCACCTTCTGTGAAATGTCTGCCTTGGTGATTAACCCTTTCATGGTAGTGCCGTATGAGCAAGGTGGAGAGATGATGGTGACCTGGTATAATAAGAGGATTCTGTTCTTGCTCTCCCAATTTGGCCTTGTTTAAGTGTCCACCAACCCTTAGCATGCCATGACTGTCTATAAAGGGGTTCAGGTTGAATGCAGGTGGTTGCTGTGGATTGCCTGGAAGTGGAGCAGGATGCATAGCTGTAACGTGCTTGTCACTACTGCATTCTGTGCACTTGACAAAGGCTTTACAGTCTTTAACAAAATGATCATAAGAAGCACAGCACCTGTAGCATATTCCAAGTTTTTGGAGAACCTCTTTCCGCTCTTGTATAGTCTTTGCCCTAAGCCATTTCTTAAGAGGGTGAGGTTTTTTTGTGACACAGCTCTACATAAGTCTCTGTGTTTAGCTGCTGTGTTATCATACCTTGATGATGATGATGAAGCAGGCATACTGGATTCACTGAAGCTGGGATCATTTCTTGTCCAGGCTTGTTTGCTGATGAACCTGCAAAAATATGAGAATGGAGGGAAAGATATATTATAGACTCTTTTTTTTTATTTTGAGCCTTTGTGTCCATTTCTCCTGCAGGTTGTATGGCAGTTTTAGCACCACTGGATTCACACCATGGGAGGTGTCCAGGTAGCTTAGATCAGGTAGACATGGGTCTGTTTTTGCCAATTCTATCTCCATGAGGAGATCACTTAGTTCTTGAAGTTTGTGATGATCTTTATTACCTATTTTTGGAAAGTTTTGCAGTCTCTTGAATAGAGCGTTTTCTATTGCTTCAGAGCTACCATAGGTTTGCTCAAGTCTTGCCCATGCAGCAGCAAGACCTGCATCTGGAGAGTCAACATGTACTGTTCTCAGTCTTTTAACACAATCTGCAGATTTTGGCCCCAGCCACTTTATGTGTAAATCAAGTTCCTCCTTGGTGGTAAGGTTGAGATCAGCAATAGCAGCTTTGAAGGTTGATCTCCAGGATCTGTAGTTCTCTGGACAGACATCAAACCTTGAGAGGCTAATGTTGATGAGCTCTCCGTGAATCATGTATCTGGCGAAGTCAGAGAGGTCTGATCTCTCACTCCTTGGTGCCAAAGAAACTTGTGGAACCCCTTGGGTGTAAAGGTTCTCTGGTGAATAAAGGTGAGGTGTACCTGGATAGAATGACGTTGCAAGAGCATTCAGCTGTGGTTTAGTCTCTAAGGCTTGTGCTGGCTGTTGATTAAACTGTTGCTTGTTGCTGGAAGTCACCTTGTCATTGGCAGGAGGTGAAGCCATTTGAAGTGTTGATGCACTTGTGTTGTGAAGAGGCTCAGGCCCTTGCAGGTTTGGGGTCTCTGTGTTGAGAGTCAGAACAGTGTTTAGTAGGAGGTACAGAAGGTGGCTCTGCATCATTGCAAATGTTATGCTTTAGTACATATTTACTGGTGCGTTCAACTGGATCTTCCATTTCTGTTGGGATAGAACAATCTGAACTAGTACTTTCTCTCATTGCTTGTTCAAAGACCTTCAGCCTTGCTAGGGCAGCTTCTTCTTCCTTTTCTATTTGCAGAATCTTTATTTGGGATTCCGCCTCTGTTTGGCGGGCCTTGTTCTGAGCTTCCATTTCAGCTTCCTTTCTGGCAAAGGAAACTTGCACTTTCTTTGCTTCTAGATGTGCACAGGCCTCTATCAGCTTATCACTTAATGTTGAACTCCTGGAGCGAGAGGATCTAGAAGAACGTGCTGTGAGTTTAGTTGATGTGGATTTATGAGATCTGGTCTCCTGCAGTTGAACAATGCAGAATTCTGCCTTATCCTTTGCATCTTGCACTAGGAGATCTCTTTGGTGGTTTAGTGCATCAGTCTTGGTTAGTTCTTCTGAGGAGTCATCTATATTAGAGTCCTTTAAGAAAGCTGTGTATTTTGTAGACAGCTGCTGGTAACGTTCATAGGCTGCAGATAGGCGATCTATAGAGTCTCTTAATTCAGCAGGATTATCATTAAAGCGCGGCAAAACTGATATGCAATGTGTAGTTCTCTCCCGTAGGTCTGACAGATTACTGGAGAATTCATCTCTAATTGTCTCATAGTTTTCTCTGAGTTTCTGTGTTGGTCTTATTGTGCATTTGGGTTTTACACTCTGCTCAGCAGAATCAGCTCCCTATACACCTGTGTGGTCAGAAACATGATGTATCTGCATTGATTCAGCGATAAAAGAGTGTTCAGATCCTTGTCTAGACATTTTTCACGTTTGTAAAAAATGGGTACTGTCTCTTTAAGAAGACAAATTGTAGCTTAGACAGGGTTTATAACATAGTCCAATGTATAGAAACAGTTTTCAGCATACACAGGAGATGTGCAGTAAGCTTGTGCGACCATATGCTTTCACAAGATGGTGGATGGCACTGAGCTTGACTGCAGATATGACACACACATATGGATTGCAGGCTGTAGAAATTCTACTGTCTTTGATTATTCTGACTCCAACTGTTGTATACTGATATATCCCCTTACTGAGACCCCTTTGCCTGGCCTGTATAAGTAGATATAATCACTGCTGACTGTCTTTATCAGATAGCTGAACTCACAAAATACCTTTCTCATGCACAAAGATCTTTATTGCATGCAGGAAGTTTACAGCAGACAACAAGATGTGGCAGATGATGAAATGGATGGTATTTCAAGGTCAAAGACAGTAATGGTCCTACCATGAGAGCAGACCACATGTAATGGTGTCCAGGAAGTGATAATATTCAAGGTTAACAAGAAGGAAGAAATAGATCACAAAATGGGAGGGATTAACTGAACAGATCATATTGTAGTTCCCAAACGACCACATGATGGCAGCACAATATGATAATCCCCAGAGGATAATTAACCATGTATATCTAACTCACTATAACACAAAATTAACCAACTATGCACTGCATAATACTTTTATAGCTGATGTAACAGCACACTAATTGCACAACACACCGGCCTCGAAAGTCAATCATGCATAAAGTTTATAAAATTATTTCCCATTCAAAAGCCTAACAGCCCATGGATAAAAGCTGTTCTTCAGCCTGTTGGTACGGCTGGCTATACTCCTATATCTCCTACCCGATAGTAGGAGAGTAAAGAGATACAGTCCAGGGTGTGAATCATCCCTGAGAATTTTCCTCACTCTTCCAAGGCAGCGAGCCCTGGCGATGTTATCCAGTGGTGTCAGGGGACAGCCCACAATGTCTTGTGCTATGCTCACCACCCTCTATAATGCTTTCCTATCCACGGCTGTCAGACCAGCATACCAAACCACAATACAGTATGAGAGGACGCTCTCTATAGTAGACCAGTAAAAAAGGGACAATAGCCGTTGTTCTACTGTTCTTCTGCAAGACCCTGAGAAAGTGAAGTCGCTGTTGGGCCTTTCTGGCCACCTGGGTTGTATTAACTTTCCAGGTAAGATCTTCGCAGAGATAGACTCCCAGAAATTTAAAGGAGGAAACTCTCTCCACACAGTCCTCCCTGATGTAAAGTGGGGTAGGTTCCTCCTTTTTCCTCCGGAAGTCTAGCACCATCTCTTTCGTCTTGCCAATGTTCAGGTGCAAGTTGTTGTTGCAACACCATATGGATAATTTTTGTACCTCCCCCCTGTATACTGTCTCATCCCCACCTGTAATAAGACCCACTACAGCAGTATCATCTGTGAACTTAATTATCGCAGTAGATGGGTCAGATGATACACAGTCATATGTGTACAATGAGTACAGGTAGGGGCTAAGCACCCAGTGCAAAGCCGGTGTAAATGCAATGCATGGTGTCCATATTGATTTGGCTCTGTAGGTTTACAATATGAACAATTAATTTAGTTAAGAAGATCTTTGTGATTGTCTGTAAGAAGCTATATGCAGTGGTGGGATTCATCCAGTTCGCACCACTTCAATAGAACCGATAGCTAATTTTTTGTTGCCTGGGCCCAGAATGGACTTCCGGAAGTGGCATCCACACAGAGAACCACTAGTTCACATATTTGAATTCCACCACTGGCCATATGTACCTCTCATCTCATCTTTCCTCTGCTTTTCTCATACCACAAATTCATCTTTTAAAGATGTATACCACAAAAACTTTATTAGTCCTTTAAGGTTCTATAAACCTTTTATTTTTGCCTATTACACATTAATAGCTACTCTTTTAGCATTCCTTAACCTGCATCTTAGCTAATTATCAGGACTATTATCTTTCTACAACAGCTTATCGAGTTAAAACCATACAAAATGTTTAATGTCATATTATCAGTAATTTTAATCAAAATTCAGTTTTAAAATTCCTACCAGAGCCGAGAGCATTTCAGTTTCAACCCTGTTTCAAAATATTCATCAGCATCTAATACCAATTCCACTAAAAGACAATTTTTAAATAACCATCAGCAGCAGATGCCATTAAAACTTTCAGCTAGGGCCAGGGAGAAGAGGCTGAATCTCTTATTAAATGCTTCTATTTCTTCTTCTGACAATAGTTGAAACCTCTCATATTTTTGCAAGCTTGTTATCAAAACAGCTCAGGTGCACATTTTAAACTAATTCAATTTTTCTTTTGCTGAAAGGATACAAGTTTTATTGATTTTTACCACACAATCACCAGGAATTATTTTTATAAACTCTGCTTTCATTCCTTATAAACTATTGCTGCTTGCCACAGAATTGCTGTCACAGCCATGGTGATAGTTTAGAATGCTTTCTACCCAACACTAGATTAACAAAAGGGTCTCATACAGAATCTTAGGCACAGAATAATTTGTATGGAACCATTGTGAAATCACTATTCACTGCTCTCTGAGAACTACTGCCTTCAGTTGTGTTTCCCATTGCAACAGACATGAAACTCCATTTGCTCTTTCAGCTCAGAAAACCTCTATTAATAGCCTCAAAACACTCCGAAACTGTTTACAACACTCCCTCTAAGCCAGTGGTGGGATTCAGCCAGTTCGCACCAGTTTGGCAGAACTGGTAGCTAATTTTTTGTTGCCCAGGCCCAGAATGGATTTCTGTTTTAAGCCAGGAAAACAGATGACAAGTCACGATTTTTAACCAGCACTTGGATTGGCCTGGGCAATCTTGGGCTGAGGAAATATTACCTGGATAGTTTTATCCAAAGTTATTTTTTCCCCAGAACTAAATTTCTGGAGTTGCAAAAGCAGTGGAAGATTACTGGATTCTTCCTTGTGGCCTGTTGAACTGGCATTCGTTCACATGCAAATCAAAGATAAAAATCTCAAGGCCCAATTCCAGTTCCAATAAGAAGCTAAAATGCATCCTGGGGCATGTGACCCTTGTTATGTATGGGGATTAATAAAATACAAGTGGTGGCTCACTGTTACCATCAGGTGATGCTGTACTGTGACCGGATTGGCTGATAAGCACCCGGCGGGAAAACAACTTAAAGGGATTGGCTACCTGTGTACCTAGCCAGGTATATAAGGGGGTACAGGTGGCCCCTATTGTCCAGTCAGTAGTTCCACCAATAAAGAGCTGTTATGCTGAACCCTTTGTCCTTCATATTGCCATGCGGTCAAGAACCCACTACACAATAACCCTTTGTATCCTTTGATAGCCCAGAAGTCACTGATTCCTGTCAGCATCCCTTTCCTCATTGACTTACCTGACTTTGTTTATAACATTTTGGGCCAGCTTTGCAAGACACAGAGTTCTTGTACACGAGTGTACAACAGCAGCTGCACAATTGTGTATGCACTCAGGTTAATGAAAGCATTGCCTGTGTGGAATAACCATTTAAGATGGAGCTCAAGAACTTTGATGGCACAAGGAGGCCACATTTATTCTTTTACTACCATTACTATTACTACTTGTAATTATTGTTGTCCTAAGCAGAAAAAGTACCCACTAATACAGTTTAAAAAATTCATGTGCTGCATATAAATTATGGAATGTATTGCTGTGAAACATTGTGCCAGCATAATTTGCTTATAAAATGGCCCAGAGTTTCCTTCCACTTCAAAAGCATATGCTGAAAAAAGAACATGGGATGAATATCACTTCCATGTTCTTGTTATAGATTTTCATCAGTGCCTGAGAAACAGTTTGCCGATTTATTTAATTTTTTTTAATCTGATTTAGCAGAGATCTTTGAGATCCAGTGTAATTAGGAACAACTCAACTCCAATACTAATATAATTCTGAGGTTTTCCTGCAGGCAATAATTGTACAAGGAAAATGATACATTTAGCTATAATTCTAGATTTTTGCAGTGTTCTAGTATGAAAAGTCCGGCAAGGCTGTATACTGTCGCCTTGCCTATTTAACTTATATGCAGAGCACATCATGAGAAAGGCAGGGCTAGATGAATCAAAAGTTGGAATTAAGATTGCTGGAAGAAACAACAACCTAAGATATGCAGATGATACCACTCTAATGGCAGAAAGTGAAGAAGAACTAAAGAGCCTCTTGTTGCGGGTGAAGAAGGAGAGTGCAAAACTTGGGTTGAAACTAAACATTAAGAAAACCAAGATCATGGCATGTGGCCCTCTCAATTCCTGGCAAATAGATGGGGAAGAAATGGAGGTAGTGACAGATTTTATTTTCCTGGGCTCCAAGATCACTGCAGATGGGGACTGTAGTAAAGAAATTAAAAGACGCTTGCTCCTCGGGAGGAAAGCCATGGCAAATCTAGACAGCACACTAAAAAGCAGAGACATCACCCTGTCAACAAAAGTGCGTATAGTCAAGGCTATGGTCTTTCCAGTTGCAATGTATGGCAGTGAAAGTTGGACCATAAGAAAGGCTGAGCGCCAAAGAATTGAAGCCTTTGAACTATGGTGCTGGAGAAGACTCCTGCGAGTTCCTTGGACTGCAAGGCGATCAAACCGGTCAGTCCTAGAGGAGATCAACCCTGACTGCTCTTTAGAAGGCCAGATCCTGAAGCTAAAACTCAAATACTTTGGCCACCTAATGAGAAGGAAGGACTCACTGGAGAAGAGCCTAATGCTGGGAAAGATTGAGGGCAATAGAAGAAGGGGACGACAGAGAATGAGGTGGCTGGATGGAGTCATTGAAGCAATAGGTGTGAGTTTAGATGGACTCCAAAAGATGGTAGAGGACAGGAAGGCCTGGAGGAACATTGTCCATAGGGTCGCGATGGGTCGGACACGACTTCGCAACTAACAACAACAACAACAACAAGTATGAAAACAAGTATTGCCATCATCATCTCACTAGGTCAAGCTATTTAGAAACTTCAGACCAAACATAGAATGAATTGCACTAACATGATTTATGTGGCTTTTTACAAGTGCCAATCAAATTGCAGACATAAAGGATAGAAACAGTGCTTTGGCAAAAGAGCTACAAGTAAAAAAAATCTTTAAATTCATAGTAGTTTGTCCTTCACAGCACATTTCATCGATGCAAACCTGGTCAGACATATCAAAGTTACTGAAACAATTCAATGATAAGTCAGCTCCCCCTCTAAACATTCAGTGGATTCAAGTTACTCAACATAGTAACTATCGTCCGATCTCCAACCTCCGCTTTCTGGCGAAGGTTGTTGAGAGTGTGGTGGCCCATCAGCTTCCTCTGTTCCTGGAGGAAACTGATTATCTGGACCCGTACCAATCGGGTTTCAGGCATGGGCACAGCACGGAGAGGGCATTGGTCACGCTGGTGAATGATCTCTGGCGGGCTCGGGACAGGGGTTGTTCCTCTGCCCTAGTCCTATTAGATCTCTCAGCGGCTTTCGATACCATCGACCATGGTATTCTACTGCGGCGTCTCAGGGGTTTGGGAGTGGGAGGCACTGTTTTGCGGTGGTTCTCCTCCTATCTCCTGGGCCGCTCGCAGTCGGTGTTGACGGGAGGGCAGAGGTCCGCCCTGAGGCCTCTCGTTTGTGGAGTTCCTCAGGGGTCGGTTCTCTCGCCCCTCTTGTTCAACATCTATATGAAGCCGCTGGGCGAGATCATTCGTGGTTTTGGGGTGGGGTATCATCAATATGCTGATGATACCCAACTTTTTTTCTCCACCCCAAACCAACCCAGCGATGCCCTCGCCGTGATGTCCCGTTGCCTGGAAGCGGTCCGGGTCTGGATGGGGAGAAACACGCTTTGTCTCAATCCTGCCAAGACTGAGTGGCTGTGCATACCGGCATCTCGGGTCAACCAGACTATTCCATCTCTAACGATGGGGGGTGAGGTGTTACCCCCCATTGATAGGGCTCGCAACTTGGGCGTCCTCCTGGATTCGCGGCTCACTTTTAAAGATCATACAGGAGCCGTGACCAGGGGGGCTTTTGCCCAGGTTCGCCTGGTGCACCAGTTGCGACCTTACCTGGACCGAGATGCCCTACGCACAGTCACTCATGCGCTCGTGACCTCCTGTTTAGACTACTGCAATGCTCTCTACATGGGGCTGCCCTTGAGGACCACCCGGAGGCTTCAGCTGGTGCAGAATGCAGCCGTGCGAGTCGTGATGGGGGTCTCCCGATACTCCCATGTAACACCTCTACTCCGCGAGCTGCATTGGCTTCCGGTTGCCCTTCGGGTGAGATTCAAGGTGCTGGTGATGACCTATAAAGCCCTAAATGGCAAGGGTCTGGGATATTTGAGGGAACACCTGCTGCCAGCATCAAGCTCCCTTCGTCCCGTGGGCTCCCACAGGGAGGGTCTTCTCAGGGTGCCGCCGGTTAAAGATTGCCGGCGGGTAACACCCAGGGGTAGGGCCTTCTCAGTGGGTGCACCTGCCCTGTGGAACCAGCTGCCTGCGGAGCTTAGGACTGCCCCCGACCTCCGTTCATTCCGCCGGGACCTGAAGACCTGGCTCTTCGAGCTCTCTGGCCCAGGCTGAGAATTTTTTAATTTTTAATTTTAACTGGGTTTTTTATTTTTCTCAGGGTTTTATTTAATCTTTTTTAATTTGTTTTAGCGTTTGTATTGATTTTCTTTTAAATACCCTGTAAACCGCCCTAAGTCCTTTGGGAAAGGGCGGTATATAAATCTAAATAAATAAATAAATAAATAAATAAATAAATAAATAAATAAATAAATAAATAAATAAAAAATAGTATACCATTTGGTTGGTCCCAAACCCTCTTTAATCAATAACCCAGGATTGTTGTCATCCCTGTATTGCAGAGGTTGTGATTTGTCTGAGGGTACTACATAGTCTTCTTGTAGAAATGACATTTGAATTGGGGCCTTTCATTCCTGGCCTTTACGTAATGCCATACCAGCAACAACTTACAGTCTTAAGATACATTCAAAGGCACTTAGGAAACGTCATCGTTGACTTTAGTCAGAACACTGGTAAGAAACAAAACTATATATAGCGGGTTCTTTTGGTGTTCTGCTTTTCCTCAGTGAAACTACACTAAAATGTGGCAGCATTTAGAACACTCGAAGACTAAGATTAACTGGAGTAAATGGGTATTTTCTATGTTCTTTAACACATTTAGTACTTAAGTTCTACCAGTTATTAAATTGCTATAAACATCTTGAATTAATACTTGAATATTGGTTAAAACAAATAAAGAAATAATTTCCTCTGCCCCTCTTGGGGAAAACCATGATAGCAATTGAATTTCCTGAATTACCTCCATATTGTATAATTTTTCCTTCTAAATCTAATAATCTTTTTGCGCTGCATTAATTTGACTTCTATTCCAGTTGATAAAGACACTGCTTGTATCATTCATTGTAATGGACTTTTCTGCTTTACTGCAACTTTCATTTAGAGTTTCACAAAAACACCTTAAACAACAGGTTACAAACTTATGTCCTTTTCTTCAAAGTTGAGAAAGGTAGGAAGCTACATAAGAGATACATCAGAGATTTGACTTAAGCACAAGATTATTATTTTTTTAAAAAACTAGCTTGCCGTCTTGCCCTCTTCCAAAAACAGGGAAGAGAAATTTGGGAGCTTTCTATATCATTCCACGTGCTTTGAGGTGCTGTTGTAAGTTTCTGTTTAAATAATCCAATATTCTGTGATATAAACTTTGCCTGAGGTATGGACTGCAGAATTCATAGCTGGATTTGAGTCATCATAATATGTCAGCTACTTCAGTCAAGTATCTCAATCAAGTTTTTTAAACAAAAAAATGTCATGTGTTAGTATAAATAGGCTCATTTGGTATTATTTTCAGTGCTCTTCTGAACTGTGCTAATGCATTCACTCATATGGTTCTGTAGCACGGTGGCTATGATACCTGATAGGACTTTTCATCTTGTGGGGAGGCATATTATTGGCTAATTTTGGCTGGTGCTGTTTCCTTGTCTTTCATGACCAGCACTGTCCTTCCTTATATTAGCCAGTTTGGGTGGGAGCCTGCTACTACTAGCTGGTTTATTTGCGTACTAGGCATTTATATACTGTTATTATCCTATGAGGCAACTGGATTTTCTTGTTTTTCTTTGAAGATGTTTTTCTTCTCATTCAAGAAGCTTCTTTAGCTCTGACTAAACATAGTGGGGAGTGGAAGGATTTATATTCCTTGTAGACAGCTGGTCATTTGCATTCTTTTAGACAGTTGTTGAGGCCACCTGGAGATTTATCTGGGTCTTCAGGGTCACCTGAGTAGTGCAAATGGATATGGAACCTTCTTGGAACTGCTGAAAGGACTGTGTTGTAGACTGGAGATAGATGATGCCGTATCCCTCCTCCTCTGTTGAGGGATGTCTGCTATTGTGATGATGACTAGTTTCTATTCTGTGAGATTGTTGTAGTCTTCTCTTTGGTCCTTATATTGATATTACATGTCTTCTTTTTCTCTCAAATGTTCTTCCAGTAATGTTCAATCTCTGTTGCAGTTGGGAGTAAATTTTGGGTGGTTCTTTGGAGAACAGGACATTTATCTTCTTGGCCTCTGTTTATCTAATGTATCTCCTTAGCCTTCTAGCTAGTGCTGTGAGTCTTTGTTTAGCAATCTCTAGGACAGTGATGGCGAATCTTTTAGGGACCGAGTTCCCAAACTGCAATCCAAAACCCACTTATTTATTGCTGGGTGCCAGGTGGGCGTGGCCCACTGGGTGGGTGTGGCCCACTGGGTGAGCGTGGCTGTGGTATTCGAGTACCACCAGTCATAAGGTGTCAAAAACTTGACCAAAAAAGGGAAAAAGTGATAAAGTACAGGTAGTCCTCGACTTACAACAATTCACTTAGTGACTGTTCAAAGTTACAACAGCACTGAAAAAGTGACATGATCATTTTTCACACTTATGACTGTTGCAGCATCCCCAGGGTCATGTGATTTATATTCAGATGCTTGGCAACTGATTCTTACTTATGATGGTCAGTGTCCCGGGGTCATGTGATCACCTTTTGAAACTTTTTGACAAGTGAAGTCAATGGCTGGAAGGAGGCATGGCTAGCTCAACATCACTCAGGTTGTGGGGTACCTCTGGGGTGTGTGGGGGGGGCTGTGGGGGGGATCTGTGGGTCTCTGGTGGAAGGGGTGGGACTGCGGTGGGCACCTTCCCTCCCTCCCATTGTCCCTTCCTTCTTTCTTTCCTTCCCTCTCATTGTCCCTTCCTTCCTTCCCTCCCTCCCATTGTTCCTTCCTTCCTTCCTTCCTTCCTTCCTTCCTTCCTTCCTTCCTTCCTCCCTCCCTCTCTCCCTCCCTCCCTCCATGCCCAGGAAGGGACAAGGGAAGGGGGACAGACTGCCAGCGCAGCTGGTGGCTGTGCTGCCAGTGGACTTGGCTTGAAAGGCCACTGTAAATTGCTGGACAAGAGCCGCACAGCCATGAGAGCAGAGTGATAGGAAAATACTTGTAATGATCGAGGGAGAAAAACAGGCACCTCCTGATGGAAATCAGCTCTCGCCCACTTCACACACCCATGGACTCCAGGGGAGGGGATGCCGCAAGCAGCATGAGAGTCCACATTACCTGCACTACACTGCCCAGACCCCAACCTGGTTTTGGCAGGCAGTGGTGTATTCTTCTCACTGCACACAGCAGATAGGCCAGGCGAGGTGAACAGTCGACATGCTGAACCTGCCTGGGCATGCACAGAGACGGCGGTGAGCACATGTGCCTGGTGCCTGGCACCATGGGTGATTGTTTTGCAACACAGGCTGACTGCATTCTGAGTGCTTCCCTTTCACCCAGGACGCCAGGCACCAGGTGCATGCGCTCGCCAACACCTCTATGAATTAATTCTATTATCTATCCATCTGTTTATCTGTCCATCCATCATCTATCCATCCATCCAGGAAAATGTCTCTGTATTTTCCTGGATTAAGTAATATGGAAGAAAGGAGGACTGTCCAGCACATGGAGGAAATCCCTTCCCTCTCTTGACTATTATTAAAGAAGGAACAGAGGTATGATTCTTAGATTACGTTTCCCATGTTCTGATGCTCAGATTCACATGCTTCAGATGAGATAATAAAATTGTATCTTATGTGACTAGTCCAATCCCTGTCTGAATGTTGCTCTAAGCAAAACAACATTCTCACATAAAAAATAGAAATGTTTATGGGTAGTCTTCTTCATAATATGCTGGCTTTCTAAGTGCAAGATCCCATCTTTCATGAAAAAGCAATCATTCAACCTCATATGTCTCTCACTTGTAGTTTGAAGTAGTATACCCTACCAACAAAATTACTACTATTTCTGTTATATTATTTTAAGAATAGCCTCTATAGTACAAGTTACAGAATATGAATATAATAGCTCCTTTTTTCAAGTATCTCCTAGCAACTAATATCAAAGTAATGCTGCCTTTAATACAAAAGATAATATTATAACCATCACACTATACAACTATAGACACCATTTCCTTCTATGTTATTCTCTTCTCCTTTAAAAACAGGTTGGTCACCACCTGGTGATAGTGAATCCCACTGTTTAACTATGTTCTAGGAAGAAGCTGTTATTTCATCTGTCCTGAATTCCGTCTTTTAGTTCAGTAAATGATGCTGATTATCGTGTTTAGAGAGTTTAGAGAAATACCTTATCATCTGTCATCATTATAATTTTGTATGCTACAACCCTCATTTATTTGCTTTTTATCAAGATGTTCCAAATGTTACAATCTTTTTCACAGAAAAATTCCTCCAGACAGACTAAACCAAACTCTGCACTGAAAATCAAAAACCTTTCCCTTTTGATGACTATTCTTTTTATTTAAAAAAAACCACTCAATCTATCAGCCTGTTTAATTGTGGCTGCAGGCCTCTTTCGGATCCACAGTGAAATACGAAGTTAGAATACTATGACAAATCAGGCATTTATCTATCACAATTGTCTCTCCATGACTGAAATAATTATTATTCTATCTGAAAAGTGAGAGAAAGATGTATGTAAAGTCATATGAAGAGTTGTATAGCCTTTCAAATAACCATGTATAGGAGGGAAGGGGCAAGAAGGTAAACTGAAATTATGCAAAAATGATGATCAGTATTTGATAATGTCATGATGTAAATCATGCCCTCATGTATTTGTGTTCAGATTTGTACTGACATTTGATTCAAAGGCATAAGGTGTTTTTTTCTTTTCAGCATCATAATATATGCTGTTTATTCACCTTTCCTTCCTTGCTGCTCTTTCATAGATGTCCATGCTTTGAAAATCATTTAGAATATGCAAAATAATATCACAGAAGGGCTTTAAATTATTCTTTATTTTTGAAGCTAAGTTACATTTCTGCCACCCTCCCTATTTACAGAAAAGATGAATATACTGGCTGCTTGCTGGAACAATTACCACAAGAAAAAAGCAACATATTTATTCACTCTTTAAAGTGGTACATATGAATTTATGCTTCGGTTTGCCTTTGTTGTTGTTTTTAAATGAGTTGCAAAGTGGCCACAGAATTATAGTAAGATTCTACATGCATGCAGTCTAACTAATCACTTTCTATCCCTTCATATTTTTTATTCTTCATCCATACAGAATCATACTTAAAAGAAATTATTGTGGAACTAAAGATATTTCATGGAGGCTTGGGCCTCCTAAAAACTATCAATCTAAATGCAGAGAGGTAGAGTGGTAAATTTCCCACTTTAGCCTAGTCTGACAGTTCCAAAGTTTTATTGTCTATTTCAAAAACTATTACCAATATCCCACTAAATGTAATTTTGCATGTTTCAAAGCTTTTAGTTTTATTGACTGTATTGTCCTAATAGATGTTTTACTATATCAAATTAGCCTAATACTGGTACAGACTATGGATACTGGGATGAATGTACTAATCGGAGTCACTTGCAGAGAATTTTTCTCTTCAGAAATGTTCAGAAAACACATATTTCTGTTTATATGCACTAGCACACAAATTCACAGCATATTGTTCACACAAATTTGTGCAAATACATTTTTGTTTGAAAATCAGTATCTTAAGTTTCCCTTAAGGAAAACAAATCTAAATACTGCTAGTACTGTAAGCTTCAAGCCATTCTACGAAATGAATCCCAATAGGACAAACTCTTTATATTTCTGTTATTGCATTGCATTTGTTACCTGTGGGGATATCTGGAACAGTTTCAGAGAGAGATTTGTCATCATAGATGCACAGTGGGTTTAAAAAGAATCTGCAGACTGAGATGAAATGTCTTTTAAACACTGTTTTTTCTTCTTAAATGTACAATATGAAATGCACATTTTGTTAAGTATCATACCAGCTTCTCCAAAGGGAAGCACATTTTTCTCTGGTGAATCCTATAACTTTTATTATGTTATATTCTCCTCTTTAAAAAAGAGGGTGGGGGGAAATCATATATTTAGTATGAATTCTGTTTTTCTGATTTTTGGCAGTCTGACCTAAAATCTTAGCCCAATGCAAGGCTAAAGTTAGGTCCCTATTTTTATGTTTAATAACATCTATAATTAGCCAGAAGACGTTGGAGTGCAATTTACATTAGAAGAAAGGAAAAGTGAACAATAGGTTTTTTTTTCCTCCCTCTGAGTGAAAAACTACAAAAATGTCAGTGGTGCAAATCCAGGGCTTTTTTCCTCATAGAACGCTCAGAACGGAGTTCCGGCACCTTTTTTGGATGGAACCTTGTAGGGTAAGCAAGGCAGGTTGTATGACATGTGTGAGTTCCGGCACCTTTTTCTTTTACAAAAAAAGCACTGTACAAATCAACATAGATTTTCAGGAATTCCTATCAAAACTTATTGGGATTTATTCCTACTGAACACAGTGGGTCCATAGAATGACCTGGATAACTTTCTTATACTGGACTTACAAAAGAGATGTGTTAAAGTTGTGAAGAACTTTGTGGGAAGGGAAAAAATGACAAGAAATCAAATTCCAGGACTTTATATGAGAGGATTCAGGGTCAAGATTATTAAAAGTAAAGGGAATATATCTGATCAAAGCTAAAATAGATATATTGTTATTCCTCATAATCCTTAATAAATTTTTGCTGGCCAGGGCTGAATTATGAGGCTTTAAACATTTGCATATATGAGATGAGATACGGGGAAAAAGAGATCACGAGTTCCAAGGATTAAAGCACAGAATTAATTCAAGTCCAGTAGTAAGTAAGCAAGATGCCAAAGCTTCTTACACATTATAATTTTAGGTTCAGTGGATGGCTGGTACATGGTGGAAATAAGGCTTGGATAATTTTTCATTACTTTTCTTAAATTGTTTCAAGCCTGAAGGAATGCAGAAATCATAGTAGTCTTGCAGGTAACATCACAAGGGTGTGTAGAACTGGTTTTTTTTATTTTCCTTTCAAGGCCCAGTGGACATAGGCAATCCAAACCTGTATTTTACTTTAGGGAACAGAATGCCAGGATTTAAATCAATGTTGTAATATAAATAGCAATAATTCTGCTCTCAAAACTTCCCTTTTACTGCTGAATTTTTCAAATATAAGTTATTCAGCCAACCATTTATACATATGGCTCAATGGCAGAGTGCATATCCAATCTCTGGAATCCCTACTGTAATGTGATGCTGCAGGATAGAAAAGTCTTGTGACTAAAATCCTGAATTCCAGCTGCCAGCCAGAATAGGCAATACTAGGGCAGAAAGACAGTACCCTAATCTGATCAGAGTTATCAAAGTTATGTTTACTGCATAAAAATCTGTAGGAAATCCCCAGGCGGTGATGATTACAGGAAACTGTATGGCAGGAAATTGAGAAAGCCTTCATCTTCCCATTGGATTGAGTGAGAAAATAGTGCTGCACAAGAGTTACTGTCCTGAAACAGATATCATTTATATCAGTGGATTTGTCTATTTAAATGATGAGGATCTGGAGCTGGTATTCTCCCTTTTATCAGCCAGGTCCCATTGCTAAATCTGCAGATTAAACTTTACCAATGCTACAAAGTATATGGCAAAAATATTTCAGGGAAGCATTTCTGTAAATATCTTTATTGTAAATGAGAGTGAAGACTAGATCTGCATTTTTCATTCTATTTTGTTCTATTCATGCAAAGTCCTTGCTTAACTTTCATTTGTTCAGTGACCACTCTAAGTTATGATGGATTAAACAAATAGATTTTTGACAGGTAGTGTTGGCTGCTGCAGCACTCCATGGTCATATGAACAACTTCAGGCCAACTTGGGCTAGCTTGTATTTACAGCTAGCTCTGCCACCTAGTCCTGCTTGCCATTATGCCCACTGCACCACATGCTACTACTATAGCATCTTGAACCTTACTTCTCACTACATTCTTTAGCAATGGGAAAAATAGGAGCAGGAAGGAGCTTTAGATATGTTCACTACCTTGAATTATTTATAAAAATAATAAAGGTTGGGTTAAAAAAATAATTTATTTTTTTTAAATCTATTTGCATATGTGCAATTCTGCTTTCTCATGTATTTGAGATGCAATTATTTGCAGGTAAAAGTTTTTGCAGACTCACTTCATCCTATGAAAAAATAAAATGGATTCTACTCACTTAGAATAAGACTGGAAGTTCTGCAGTGCAGGGAAGTTGAATCTCATTTGAATTTGTATGCCATGTCAGTTGGTGAGTGCATGGAAACTATTGATTCTATCTGTGCCTTTGACAGGGACAAATGCTAAACATGGATTACGCTGTAAGGCATGCAAACTGAGCATTCACCACAAATGTGCAGAGAGCACTGGACAGCAACGGTGCATGGGCAAATTGGTAAGCCACTATAACTTTTGAATAAACCTGCAAATAAGGCTCAGTAAGAGATATTGGTCCAACAGATCCTTCCAACCTTCCTGATTTAACTGAGTTAAAGAAATATACTCGCATTATTAAAAGAAATCATTCCCAGTTTCTTTATGTTTACGTAGCATGTGTGCCTATAGGCAAAGATAATATGTATTTTGTACATTCCTTTTTCTGCAAGGACTGTATTGCTGACTTCTACAATCTTCTGGGTCCCTCTTGCTGTGCCTTTGACTATTTCCATTCTTTCCTTAGCTTGCAAGCAATGGCAAGACTGAAGAAGTGAAGTAGTATGCTCTTCTTGTCTTACACTCTGCTTTTCGACAGTTTGCAGATCTCCAAATCCACAAATTTGTGAAAGGGAAAATAAGCAGGCAGTAAACCAAGTAGGAGGATCAATTGAGGCTTCCATGACCAAGGGCCACCCACATTCTGGACAGTGCCCTAGGTTCAGCAGCAAAGCAAATTTGGTTTCCTGGTTTCCTTCTGAATCAGAGCTATTAGTCCTATGAGTTCCTCTCCAGGAAGGCTTCATCTCAGCTTCTCTGAATTAATCTTTTCTCAGTGTTGCTCTACAAATGCAGATTACTTTCATGGTTGTGGGGGGGAAATGCAGCTGCTGTAAGAGTTAGAGCAGATGCTAAGTGAATGGGCTCTGATATGCCTTTTTGCCTTCAAGTTTAAATGTGTGCACCTATTGTTTTTAGTTCTCCTAGTATCATGTCTTCGTTTCCTTTCTATTTCTTTCTAGCCCAAAGGTTTTCGCCGTTACTACAGCAGTCCCCTTCTCATTCAGGAGCAGTTTGGCTGCATCAAAGAAGTCATGCCAATTGGTAAACTCCAATTAAATTTCTGCTTTTTATTGTTTCTCTTTTTCTATTCTATGAACCTTGATGTTCAGTGGCCCATATAAACTTTTATATATTTTCATTGAAGATACTCATTTTCCTTCCTGGGGTTGTGCAAATCTTGTTGAAGAGGGAAACTTCAAGAAAGGAAAAAACACACCAAACATCAACACTAATTATGTTACATAAAGTTCATAAACCTGAAAATTCCCATTGCAAAGCACAAGGTTTGAGGACTGTTAACAGCATAAACAGAAGTGGGATGTGATTCCAAGTTTTTTTTTTCTTTAAAAGTCACAGGGATGAGAGATCCTAATGGGGAATTGAGGTCTATAGTCTGATCATATTAAAGTACAGTTGCATTTGATTAGTTGGTCTAGACAACTAAAAGTAAAAAAAATAAGTAGAAGTAGATGAATTGTCCATATCTAGCAAAAATAAAAGCAATTAGGCAATTACAATTCAACCAAGTAGCTTCCTGGCTGAATTATAGTTAGAACTTCTGAATTCTAGCCTGAACCTCTTAACTATCTTACTAGGCTGTCTTGTCTTGGAGCATTTCTCCACATCCTCTGCAGTGTGGTTCCCTCCTGTCCTCAGTTTCTGCTGTTACTATTGGGGGACTAAGGAGCAGGAAGATTATTCTGCCCAGAATTTCCCACTTACTCCCAACAAGAGCACAGACTCCCCTTCACTGATTTGATTTCACATACCATCAATGGAGCAACAATGGCATGAAGCAACAATGGCAGCAGCATGCAGCAGATTAGCTGGTTGGCTCTTTGCTGTCTCATTGCTGCCATGGATTCAAAAGGCCAGTAATGGCAGGCCAAAAAGGAGAGGCAAGTATTATGCTGTTGAGCGGTGGTAGAAATTACCAGCAGAAATAGGAATCTTTTGAAATACTTTCTGCAAAACCTCTATTCAGGAAGAGAGAGAGAGGGAATGTCGGCTGCTAGATGAACCTCTGTTCTCTTCAACAATCAAAGGAGAAATGTCTGTGGTGGCACAGAAACTTGCAGTAAGATGGGAAGAGTTCTGCTGCAGTGGTCCAAGAGTAGCCCTATTAATCTCTCAGGTTCCTCGCCATTCAGCATAGAATCTTTGCGTAAGCGAACTTGCTCCATTTTCTTCTGCAACCTTTTTGATCTAGTCATAAAACAGGATAGCTCTGGTGTGACAACATGTTTTCCACAAACAATAAGCAGTTGATCAAGCATGTTGGATGGTGTCCTGGGGGCTTTGTTCTAAGATCTAACCCTTTGCCAAACATTGCTGCTGTTATTCTTACTGTTTATTGCACAGTCAGTCAGATATTTACACAGGATTTGGCATTTTCATCCACTTACCGAGTCCTTCCTAAGAACCTGGGATGGAAAGATATGGATATTTGATGGTGTTAAAGGTATTGTCACAGGATGTTTTACTGTTCCAAGTAAAACTGCCTTTTGCAATTGATCGGTGGCGATTTTATCAATGCTGATAGTGTTCAAGTGGTGCTCCAATTATTTGGAGATTGCATCCAATGAGCCAATTATTATTGGTCCTACCTTTGTTTTCTTTTTCCACAGTTGTTCTTTTTCTATTTATAGATTTTGTGTTTTGTTGCCTTCTCCAGTTGTTTCTCTTCCTTTCTACCATCTCCATGTACTGCCATGTCCACTAGTCAGACTTCGTTGTCTTTCTTATTGACAATTAAGAAATGTGGCAGGTACTGGTCTGATTGAATTCTAAAATTTCAGAGCAACTTCTTCATTTTCTATTACTTTGTCTAATTTATGGTTCCACAAGTTCTTCTTTCAGGCAGGTGTTTTTCTTGCAAATATTCCAATGCACCATTGTTGCTACCTTGTCATGCTGTCACTTGCAGTCAGTTTATATTATTATGGTACATGATAATTTTCACGGTATATAGAAAGAACTTGTTCTGCCTTATCTCTCAAATGTACCAATGTTTTGTTTTTCTCCCCTCAGCCTGTGGCAATAAAGTTGACCCTGTGTATGAAACACTTCGCTTTGGAACTTCTTTGGCGCAGAAAACCAAGAAAGGCAGTACTGGAAGTAGCTCGGACTCTCCCAAAAGGAATTCTGTAATTATATCATTTCTTTCTCTCTCCTTTAAAAACTTTCATAATAGGAGCTGGGCTTTTTTATGCCATTTCCTCAATTTTATAATCAACATTTCTATTTTAATATATTGGAAGGGAAAGAACAGCAGATCAAAGAGAGGGCTAAGAATATAAATATTAGAGATAAAGATAGAAGGAGTAGAAATGAGAAAAAAGTAAAGTATTGAAGGTTTTGAACTAAAGGACTGTTCAAAGACTATATAGAAATATGGGGAAAATTAAAGAAGATGAAGGGTTAAAAGAAGATAGTTGCTGAAATATACAGGACACCAAATAAAACAAAAACAGGCAAATCATTTAAAGTTAAAGTTTAAAATCTTGAGCTGTCTGGGACTGACACAGTGGGAAAAACATCACTTTCCACAAAAAAGCCCAAACTATAGACTTTTCTGAAGCAAATTCCATCTTATTCACAGTCAAATCTATCTGGCATGTCAGAGTAAGCAAGCAAACAAAAATATTTTCAATTCTTGTAAGAGAGAGAGAAGCAAAAATAGAACTGTTGAGAAACCCGATTTATTCTTTGAGCTAGAATAATAACTAATAATAACTAATAACCTCACCAGAAAAACAGCCAGAATTATTTCTGATAATTATGGAGCAGCCAATAATTTTATAAATGTTTTCATCTACAAATGCACAAAATATCATACATATAGGATTGCAAATATTTGAAAAGCACAGGAAGAGATACCTACAGCATGGTGCTCTCAGCTTGTTATTATCATGCAAAAAGGTTGCTTTTGCAATAGTCTTTGAAGAGACCATACGATCTTTAGGGCATCATCTCTTCCGTTCTCTATTAGTATCAGTAGTTCTTAACACAAGAAATGGGACACCTTGTTTTCAATTACAATTTCAGGAGGAAAGCAATAACAAGATTAGATTATTTAAATATTTATTCTAATTGTTATAATTAGAATCTCTATTTTGCAATAATAACTTCAATTTACCTTTTTGTAACGAATGCCAGTCCTGCATACTATATTGGTGTTCTTTAGGATTCCCAACAATTCTCTACATAAGAGAAGATTTACAGTATGATCAGCTCAGAGCAAAACTGGGTAATTCTTTGGGCTCTGCTTTCCAAATATATCATATTTTTCAATCTATTTGAACCAAATAAAAGTATCCTTGCCAAGCACTAAAATAAAAAAATTATTTAGCTCCATGTTTGTAGAGATAGGCAACCTAGCATCCTTTAGATGCCCCAAACTCTCATCTTCTTTGTTTTCATCTAACTACAATATAGCTGATGAAATTCATAGCATGGTTTTTAAACCTACTCTGATAACATAAGGAGTAGTAGTAGTAGTAGTAGTAGTAGTAATATAAGGCATGATTTTCATTCAGAAGCCTTCCATTTCCTGCTTCCCTAATTAGATAAAGTTCCTCTTTTACACAATTTATGCATTGGAAAGCAGCTACCAGTCAATCCTGACAACATTCACTAAAGATATAGTAATATATTGTTCCTAAGCAAGAGCTGACTAAAACACTATTTAGACAGAAAACAGTAGTAAGGTGTAGTCTTACATCTTCTATGCAATATCTGCTCTTCTGTAATTACCATTGTTAAAGCTGTTCCAAACAATTAATCCTCACAGAGGATTTTAGATCTCTTGAAAGCTTATTTTCCTATTAAAATCTATATACTACTAAAACTCTCATCCTCATAATGTAAAATTGGTGAAACAGCACATCATAAGACAACACCTTTTGAACTAAGGTGTATCATATGAACTAATCTAAAGGATGCATCCAAAATCTGGGACTCATAACTCCTATGAAATTGAAATTTGGCAAATTTTGTAAAACATTTTATGTTATAAAAATGATTATGAAATGGTTTATGACATAATACAAAATGCCATAAAACAGTTCCTGTGCTGATGTTTGATTGTGCTATACAATTCAAATATGGACTATGCATCCATCTATGCATGTATCTCTGAATTGTTAAGAATGTTTTAAGTATAGTAGAAGTTCTACCACTGTTGAAGACACTGGGAAATCGGGTAAGGAAATATCTCTGAAATAATAATTTAAGAGGTCATGGTTTGTCTAGTGATGTATCAAACCCAATCACTGCCATATTTCATAAACAGAAGACTATTTTTTTCTAATGTTTTGCTCCCTTTCTTTGACTTCTGCAATTCATTCATGATCAGAATCTCCTAAGTGTATTCCATGCCAAATGAGTAAAGAGTTCTCTTAAATAATAAATTACTACTCAAGCACAAAAAAAAAACTTGAACATAATGTCAGCTTGCCTTGAAATTTTGATCAGATGGAGAGTGGGTGTAGGTTTCTAATGCCAACACATTGTGGGATTTACTTTTTATCAAGTCAGGCTGTGAAATACCAGGTGACGCATGAAATGTATAGTTTTTAGTACTACAATCATTTTGGGGGGAAAAACACATGAACTTCAGTTTATTAAAACTTGGAATTTGGAAGTACAGTATATTTAATTAGTTGATTGATTATGTTATTTTTTACATTCTTTCAGATAGTTTATGGCATAAATCTGATTCAATTTTTCCTGCTTTCTCCTCATAACAATGTTGTGCAATAGATAAAAACTAAAAAAGAATTAGTGGTCCATCAATGAATAGGTAATTTTAAAAAATATAGCATACATATATTTGAGTTACTTATAGATCACCTCCATCAAGACTCAAGGCAAATCACAACTCAGTAAATCATAAAATCATGATGACTTCACACCATTATAGTGTCTTTTAATATAACGTATATCAACAATCCACAATCATAAACCAACATAGCAAGACATCCATTAGGCAGCTATTCCCATTTAAGAGACACCTTATAACCCTAAACTCTGTGGAAAAAGACTGTCTTGACTGCCTTTCTAAAGAACCTACCTTGACTGTCCTACTTCTGTTCCATTATTTGAATTAGAAACCCATTAATTATAAACAAATATTATAATCCATTAAAAGAATAGGATCATGTTTGCCTGCCAGTTTTTGTAAACATTTTAAAAACATAAGTAAACTTTATTTTTATCTATCTTAATAAATGTATTGTTATTACAATTATTATCAAATTTAATTTCTGCCCATCTTACAGTTCAAAGCAAAATATTTTATTTCATGAGATATCATAGATCATTATCCAATACATCTCATATGTCTTATATTTTATGTATTATATTCATATGTATTATATGAATGTATTATATTTTATGCATTTGATAGACAAGGGAATTCCAAACAGATTTATTTGCTTTCTATAACTAAGTCATTATCAATCATAATACACACACAGACACACACACACACACACAGACACACAGACAGACAGACACAGACACACAGACACAGACACAGACAGACAGACAGACAGACAGACAGACATACATACATACATACATACATACATACATACATATATATATATATATATATATATATATATATATATATATATCTTTAATTAAGCTAAAAATACAAATCCCGCGCATATTAGTATTAAAGCAGAATGCTCAAACACCGCCTCTCCAGCAATTTTTCTCTGACAACATTGGCAGTTGGCCAACGAAAGCTCAGTAGATTAAACTGTTTTGTTTTTTACTTCATCCCGATGTTCGAGTGTTGTGTTTTAATATATATATCCATGTTGGCTTCTGGATATAACTGTTTGCTTCTAGGTGTACACAGATCTGTTGCTTCATTATCTTTTCCATGATCTTTCCAGATATTGATGTCAGGCTGATTGGTCTCTAGTTTCCTGAATCTGTTTTTCTTTCTCTTTTCTGAAGATGGAAACCACACCAACATTTTTCTAGGCTTCTGGTAGTTCCCAGGTACTCCAGGATCTTTGAAAAATATGATTCAATGCAGTGGTGGGATTCAAATGTGTGAACAACCAGTTCTCTGTGTGGATGCTGCTTCTGGAAGTTCATTCTGGGCCTGGGCAACAAAAAAAGTAGTTCTGCCGAAGTGGTGCAAAGTGGCTGAATCCCACCACTGGTTCAATGGTTCTGAGATCACATCTGCTGGCTCCTTCAGAACTCTGGCATGTAATCCATCAGATCCTGGTGATTTGGACTCATCTACAGTGGATAAATGTTCTCTTATCATTTTCTTGCTTATTTTAGTTTGAATCCCTAGTCTATCTTTTATGTTTTATTTTTTGGTAGGTTGGACTATTTTTTTCTTTTTGTGTGAAAACAGATGCAAAGAAAACATTAAGCAATTCTGCTTTCTCCCTGCTACCCCTCACTTTCTTACCATCTTTTCCTACTAGTGAACCGATTGTTTCCTTGACTTTTTTCCTTATTTTTTATATGTTGAAAGAAACTTTTATTATTATTATTTCTGACATTTGTTGCAAGTATTATTTAATTCTGAGCCTAGCTTTCCTGACTTCATCTTTGCAGATTGGGCTGTATGCTGGTATTCTACCTTAATTATATGTCCCTCTTTTCATTTTTTTTATACAGGTAGTCCTCGAGTTACGAGTGCAATGGAGCCTGCCCATTCCACTCATAACTCAAACTCATGGAGTGAATCTCGTACCTCAAACGAGATCACTCCCTTGCTCATTAAAATGCACACGGCTCGTTAAGCGAACATGAGGTATCTGAGGGTGGGGAAGGCCATGGAGGGCCTAGTGATGGAAGAGGTCCCCAAGGTATTCCCGACCCACTAAGATACTGCATGCTTCCCCCATCCTTCCTGCCATGCTGGACTCACCTGGAAAAGATCTGTCTCCTCTCTTCCACAGTTCCTGCTGCTACCTGGATCTGAGGCTGGGGGATGCTTCTGCAGTCTTCCCATGGCCTGATCCAAGCTCCAGAGGCCTTTTCTAGGCCACTGTCACCTAGATTTGAGGCTCTGGGATGGTTCTGCACCCCCCTGCGGCTTGATTGGGCCTGTAAAAGGACTCCAGAGCCGATTGGGCTGCAGGGGGGGTGCGGAAGCATTCACCGGCCACAGATCCAGGCAGCAGCAGCCTGGAAAAGACTTCTGGAGCCCGAATTGGGCAGTGAGGGGGGCACAGAAGCATTCACTGACCACAGATCTGGGCAGCAGCAGCCTGGAAAAGGCCTCCAGAGCCTCGATCAGGATGTGGGGGGGGGCACAGAAGCGTTCACTGGCCTCAGATCCAGGCGGCTGCAGTGGCCTGAAAAGGCCTCCAGAGCCCAGATCAGGCTGTGGGAAGGACACAGAAGTGTTTCCTGGCCTCAGATCCATGCTGCAATGGCCTGGAAAAGGCCTCTAGAGCCCCAATCCAGCCTCCAGAGACACATGAAAGCTTCCCCTGCTTTAGTTCATTCTCTATTGCAGAGAACAAAGGCCTAAAGTACCATGAGATCACATGACATCAGTAGTGTGAGATCTCACCCCACTGATCTTGCGTGATCTTGCATTACTTTAGGCCTCCATTCTCTGAATGCATCAAAGGCCTGGAGCAGCCAAGAAAGCAAAGGATCTTGATCTTCACAGAGTGAGTATTGAAGGCCTAGTTCCTACAGAGACCCAGTGTTGGGGTGGGAAGGGAGGGAATAACCAGGGTGAATGTTGCAGATCCATTGCAGTCACTCATAAGGGTGAACAACTGCTGTGGTGGTGCAATATTCGTAATTTTGGGACTTGCTCATAAGCACTAGGGAGCGCTCATCATGTAACTTTGAACAACCGTTAAGTGAACGCTCATAACTCGGGGATTACCTATACTTATTCTTTTTTCTGTTAGTTTATCAGAGTTCTTTGTGCAACCATACTGATTTCTTCATGAATTTTTTATTTTTATTTTTCAATGGTATTGTGTTACACTCGGCTTTTATAATATTTTTCAATTTCCTAAAATTCTTGGTTGTTTTCCCCTTTAAGATTTTCATCGATAGAATCCTTGCCAAGCTTTCTCTGAGTTTGTTTAAATCAGCTCTTTGAAAGTCTAAGATGCTGGTTCGATTATATTCTATTACTGAATATAATCAGTATTATACTGAATTCTAATATGACATGGTCACTCTCCCCTAACGTTCCTGCAACTTCAACCCCCTCTTTCATTTCTTCTGTATTAGTAAGAATTAAGCCCAGTATAGCTGTCCCTCTAGTGTCTTCCTCAAACTTTGACAAATTTGTCAGCTAGGTTGGTCAGGAACCTGTTCAACCTCCCACTTGATGCAGAGTTTGTCTCCCAGTTGATGTCAGGTAGTTAAAGTCCCCCCTTATTACTGTGGTGTATTTCTTACATATATTTGTTAACTGATTAGCAAAAGGTTCATCTATTTCTTCTGCTTGGTTGGGTGGCTTGTATTCATTATGTCATTCTTTTTTCTTTTTATATTAACCCATATATGTTCTAGGAGGCTTTTATCCGTGGTTTTATGCATTTCTGTAGAAATGTAGTGATCTCCTACATATAATTCAACTTTGCCTCCTCTTTTGTTACATCTGTTTCTTTTGAACAGTTTATCTCTTTCCATCAGTACTTTCCAGTTGTGAGTTTCAGTCCCACCAAGTTTCAGTAATGGCAATAATATCTTACTTGCCCTCATATATTAGTACTTCAAGCTCTCCCTGTTTGTTCCCCAATCCTTAAGCATTAGTGTATAGGCATCTGAGTCCTTTATGGCTGACCTACATCTCCTAATTTGTATCTGACTTTCTCTTTTTTCCCCCAACACTCTCTACCTCGTTTGATTTGTTGTATTGGTGTTTATGTTTGGAATTAGGACCTAAAGATCCTAAAGATTGGTCACTGTCCCCTCCCCCGCCCAGTTTTAGTTTAAAGCTCTTTGGATAAGCTGAGCCAGTCATTTTCCAAATACATTCTTCCAGATTCTTGTGAGGTGCTGGCTTCCCCATTGTCTTTCTCCCTGCAGTCTTCCCACAAGTAAAGTAAATGGAGAAACCAGTAGGAATTTAGGAAGGAAGGAAGGAAGGAAGGAAGGAAGGAAGGAAGGAAGGAAGGAAGGAAGGAAGGAAGGAAGGTTTCTGATACTCTTTGCTAGTTTCCCACAAGGAAACTCACTGGGGAAGGCAGCAAGGAATCAGAAGTCTCTCCCACTCCCTCTGCTTGTCATTCTGTAGTTCTACTCAACCTGTGGTCATTCTGCTTTTCTGTTTCAGTAAGAAATGTCTCTGAAAGGATGGCCCTGCAAATCACAAGTTGTCTAGTCATTCATCAAATTTTTCATAGCCAGGGATGTCAGGCATGACCTCTTAAAGGAATGTCAGGCATGACCATGAAATAAAACCCGAGGGGCAGGGGGGAGAACAGTATTGTGTAAATGAAGAGATGGATTATGTCACTTCATAGTTAACTGAATTCATAATTAGTTGGAGCAGAATAGACTAAATTCTTTATTAAGCTATTTGATTCTAAATAGGCTTTAGTAAATTTGCTTTAACTATAACTGCATCTGTAACCAACCCTCATACTGAATTCTAACAATGCATCTTTTTAGCTTCAACCTAAGTAACTGTAGAGAGATAAGTATTGCATACAAGGAAATACAATGTCTTCCTCTTACATTAAATAGCTATGCTGATTAGGGAATTGTATGAGTTGGCCCTTAGTATATTGAATTATATCTATATTTGGGAAGGGCTGATCTAACCTCTAAAAAAACTTACTACTCTTTCTTCTCCAGTCTAAATAAGAAAACATGTTTGCACTCCATTTAACATCTAGGACATCAACTTATACTATACATATTGCTATACTTCAATCAAGGATCTAAACTGCCTCTGGAGAATATAGTAGAAGCAGCACTGAAGCTCCATTCTAATTCCCATATTCTCACTACCATCATCAAATTGTTGGCACATGTTTGATCTCAATTTTCTTCATCTTGTCACCAGTTTTCACTGTGCTGCCTTTTTCTCTATTGCAGACATCAGATCTGGCAGAAGTTCCTGAAGAAAGAGACAGCCTAGGAAATATGTTTGACATAAATAGGCAACGCAGCAATAGTGGTGAGTGCAAGCTATCAGTTATAGCTAACACAGAGATTATGTCATAAAGTCTTGAAGTACAAACCCTGTTCAGGGATTAATGTCAAAAGGTGCAAGCAGATATTGAGGAGGCAGCTATTTACTCTCTATTGCTTCCCAGGGTTTATAATAATTTATGGTGTGATTTCTTGTAGACTGCCAGCAAATCATAAAAAATGCAGTAAATATTTCTTAGCATATTTAACATTCATGTTTTCCATATTTAAAAAAATCTATTATCTGTGAGATATGCACAGTTTCACATAGTGCAGGAACAAACCTCATCAGAATAGTAACAATTTATTTGATCATTACTTGATTAGATTACTGTTGTCTTGTCAGAAGATCAGCATAAAATATTATACTCCAAAGCTCCACCAAAATATTCCTCTTGGCAGTTATAAAATTTCCCATGCTGTCTGCAAGCTATGATAACACCAAAACTTTTATGTTGTGATCCCAAGGATTCTAATACAGAGCACAAAAACATTAAGTGTGTTGAAGGGTACATGTGGGTATTAAATGATTTAAAGTTTGAATGTATTTATTTATTCATTCATTCATTCCATTTCTTTTTTTTAAGTTTTATTGATTTTCTAGTTTTACAATGTATTTAAAAAGCAACGTGGTGGCTGGGTTAATCAATAATTCCATACAAGTTTCTTTAGTACAAATCTCAAACTACCACATTAAATATTTCTTTTTCCCTTAGTATTTACTGTCTTATGTTTAAGCTAATACAATTCTTCTTATATCAATTAAGTAAAAATAACATTGTTACATTTATCAATAGTTTTTAGCTTACACATATCCTAATTGCTTTAATATTCAATCTTTATAGACAATCAATATCCTGTAATTAGTTTTTCCCAATTTTTAGTTCCCCAACAATATTTAAATTTAACATTTAATATTTATAATTTCCAAGTTTTAGGTAACCAAAGTTTCCTTTACCACAATTCATCACAAAACCTAATGTTCAAGATACATGTCCTATCTATTTGAATATATTCTATTTCTCACCATCTTACATCATCTAGTTGATAATACAGTATAACATTCTTATTTTCTACTAATTTCCAAATGTCTTAAATTTAATGACCAAAATTTCCCTTATTTCAACATCAAATACTTCCTCTCTTTTTTTCTTAATATCTACTATCTCATATTTAAACTAATACAGTTCTTATTTTATCAGCTACATAAAGACATGTTTATTACATTTATCAAAAAAATAGCCTATATATATTTTAGCTACTTTTACAATCTTTATAAACAATATCCTATTTATTTGTTTCCCCCAATTTTTAATTTCCCACCAATATTCAAATTTAACTTTTGATATTTATACTTCCAAGTTTTAAATGATCAAATTTTATTTATCTCAATTCATAGCATAATCTAGTATTCAAAGTACACATCTTGTCTGAGTATATTCTATTTTAAATAATGACATAACATCCTCACTAATAAATCCAAACCCCAATTTTCTTCAGCCTTATTCTAGCTTTCTTTCTTTACCAACTTACCTTCCATGTCCATGCTTTTAAATCATCAACTATATCTCCCTCTGTTATTGTATATATTATTTGAAATAAAAGAGACCATCCAATCGCCATTCTTTTTGAAGGACTAACAAATCATCTCTCTATTATTCCATCTCTTTGTAGTTGTCCTGGAATATTTAACTTCCCTTCGGTCTGTTCTTCTTCTTGATCCTTAGATTTCTTATGGTTTATATAGAAAGTCTTCCTTTTTCAGTGTTACCAGTCCCTTTTGTGGGTTTTCCATTAACTGTGTTTGTTGATCCATTGAATCCTCTGTCATAGTTTGATTGTTCCACTTCTATTGTGTTCTGCATAGTTAATTCTTTAATTGTAGTCAAAATTAGGGTTTGAATATCTATGCTGACATCTTGTTCTTTTCTATAGCGTCTTATTTCATCAGAAGCTGTAAGAATAGTTTCATGAATTGCTTTCAACATAGAAAGAATCTGTTCCTGATCTTCATCCATATTCTCTTCGTAGTGTATTAAATTAAAAGCTTTACAATCGGGATGAAAATATTTTTGTCACTGGGTATGGAACACAGCTGATATTTGCCAAGGTTAAAGGAGTCTTACATCTAATCTGGGCTTCAAGCCAAGTCTCTTTTAGACAATAACAGGCTGTAGTATTAGATTTAGCCACAAGATGTCACCAATGCCATTTAAGGTTTTTTAAGTCCAAAATTTTTATAATTCTTTTTCCAATTTTACTTCTTTTTTGTATGTAAAAACCCAAATCTTCAATAGGGATAAGAAATCTTTTGGTTCCCAAATTTTAGAAACATATAAATCCAGTTAAAATAAGGTTATTCTTTCAACATTTTAAGCTCCCCTGGATAGTCAGTTGCTGCTGCTCTTAGAGGGTAGGATAGGATTTCCCTTCCCTCTCTCCACAGGGGAAAAAATACTTTGGGCAGCTTATACAGGTAAAAAAGATAGGATTGAAGAGAGGTTCAGATCTTACCCAGTCTCATCCATGCTGCTTTAGAAGTGCCTGGTAGTAAGTTTGACTTCGACTGTCTGCAGCCTAGTGACGGGCCATATTTCTATGGCCAGTCTTTCATCTGCCAGTTTGGAGGGCTGCCCCAGATCAAGTGGAAGGGCTACCACCCTCCCGTGATCAGGTGGGGATCCCCTCCTTGCTTGTTGCCCCTACAAGGCAACTTTGGACCCTTTCCAGGGTCCCCCAGCAATGCGAAATTGAATGCGTAAGACAGAGCTCACCTTCCAGTGTCCACAGCGGCCATGATGGCAAACCGGAAGTCTCATTCATTCCATTTCTATAGCCACCAGTCTCAGTCAATAATTCTGGGTGGCTTACAATTAATTAAATATATTTATACATATATACATGTACACATATACATAAACACACAACACAAACACATACAGTATACGTATATAAATTTAAAATACTAAAAATCTTAAAAATATCCAGATTAAATAATATATAGGGGTAAAATGATTGGCCGCTTAGCAAGGCAGCCAGGAAAAGGGGTCCTTAACAAGAATGGGAGCCACTTTCTTAGGACCTTATGAAAGCCTAACAGGGTTGAGGACATTCTAATCACTGAAGGGAGGGTGTTCCATACAGGATGTTTCATAGAGTAGGGCCACTGTGGAAAAGCTCATCTTTTGGCCCCTGTCAGCTGGCACTCTGGCTGCATGCTCATTGCACTTGATTTGGTTGAACAGGTTGCCTTTGGAAAAAGGCAATGTCTCAAGTATCATGGTCCCAAGCCATGTCAGGCTTTAACTACCAGCACACTGAATTGTATCAAGAACACAGTAGTAATCAATGCAGGTCATCCAGGGATAGTGTTACGTGTACCATTTATATGGAACCATTTATTATCCACATAGCCACATTCTACACTATCTAAAGTTTCTGAATGGTCTTCAAAGGTAGCCCCATGTAGAGCATGTTACAATACTCTAGCCTATAGGTTACAAGGGCAGGGCTTCTCAGTCCAAGTATAGGTGCAACTGACACAGCTACCAGCTGCTTTTTGAACAAGAGCCGCAAGTCCAAGAGAGCCCCCAGATTGTGTTCCAGTTCTGTCTGGAGCAGTAAAACCCTATGAATGGAAGAACTTATCTCCAGGTGGCCCAAATATCCACATCAACTCCATCTTTCTAAGATTGAGCATGTTTTGCCCCATCCAGCCCCAGACACTGGGATCAGGATCTGTCAAATGGCCTAGAACAGAGATACAAAAACTGGGTGTCATCTGTGTATTGATGGTATAATGCCCCAAACTGACAAATCACCTCACCCAGAGGCCTCATGTTAAATAGAAGGGGAGAAAGAATTGAACTCCTGAGATACCCCATAAAGTAAAAGGGTCTCTCCTATGTCAACACTGACTGCAACTGTCGCCAGAGAAAGGAAGAGAGCACAGTACAGTGTTGCCCAGCCCCAATTTCCAGAACAAACCCAAATTAGGGATGGGTGGCACTGTATTGTGCTGGCTCTCCTCCTTTCTCCAGAGCCAGTTGCAGTCTGTGTTGACAGAGGGGGAGAGAGCCTGCTCGTGGTCCCCCTTTGTTGCCATGGAAGTTGTGATAGATGATTAAAAATCAAGTACATACATATTATAAGGCAGTTTTTAGGCTTTGCCTTGTTCTAACATGGAATATGGCATTATTGCCAAGGACCAAGCATTTATAGAACTTGAGGAAGAGATCGAATGATCCTTCTGAGACAAAGATATCCACTTCAGATTCCCAGGGAAGTGCCATTGTCTGGTGACAATTGATACTTGGTAAAAATTGATATTCACACATAAGCATTATCAGTTCCAGAAAAATAGTTAAACTTCTGAAAACAGAATTGTTGAATGTTGACAGTAATTAATATGTCATGTTGTTTGTGAGGAAGAAAAGTGAGGAAATATATATAACAGAACACCACCAGCATAGCTGACCTCCCCCTCCCCCCTCCAGCGTCATCTCCAACAGTCCAGCATGTAGCCAGGAGCCTCAGCTACTCAGAGGTCAGGCAGAGGGATTCCCAGGCAAAGGGGGATGCCCTGGTCATCAGGCAATGACATCAGCAACTTGCCTTCCAACCGCAGGCTCCCTCAGCTGTCTCCCTTTCCCTTCCCTGAAGTGGCAAGCCCACGGGGCTTGACAGTTAATCTAGCCATTTCTGCACAATCTAGTATTTTCTTTATTAATACTTCTTCAGTCGGTAAATTTTCATTTTTTCAGTATTGGGCATAGATAATTCTCGCTGCTGTTAATACATGTAATATTAAATAACTGCTTGTCATAGTTAGGACCTATCATTCCTAAATATTTTTACATTCTTTACATTTTTCCCATATTTTCCTCTTCAGTTAAAGAATAAGTGGGACTATTGAAAAAGTGAAGTTTTTAATACCAATAATAGAATCAAAGTTCATGGTTTTCAACCCTTTCTCTTTAAAAAATTTCACAGATTGAAATACAAGTATAGGACATTGGTGGTTTAACCCTTAGGAAGGGCATCTTAGTAGAAATGCAAGTTACAAATTCTTGCAGGCAAAGACAAAATGAAGTAAAAATATAATAGTAGTACAACTGGTGGTGTTCTTTGGCAGGTAGGCTCTTGATCCTAAAATATATTTTTCTCTCTGATTACAGTATTTACATATTCAGTAAATGGTGTGTTGGATTTTGGAGAAGAACCAAAGAAAATTAACTCTGCACTACAGGTGAATTTTTAGATATGATAATAGTATATTATATTTAATGTGAATATATAAATTAATAAATAAAATATACATATATATGTTAATAAATGATAATTTGCAGAATAGGCTTTTTGCTCCCTAAATATTATTTTTTAAAGTAAAACTTGGAATTGGACATGCATATATTGCTTCTATAGCTCCATTCCCAGACCTCTGAATCACAGGATTATAGGAAGGTAAATTATAATAATTATAATTATAATAATTCAGCTGAATATAGCTGCCTGCTAAGAATTTCCAGTTCTGTGAAGCTTTCAGGCAAATAGGTTTACAATTTCATTGCAAAACTTTTTAATTTGGGGTGAGAGATGGAGGGAAATGGCCAGAGCAAGGCCAAAATGCATATCCCAATCATTTTGTCTTAAAGCTTACCATTTAACCAGCCAAGTTAGTGACAAAACCTTTGTCATTTTTACTGCAGTCTTACAATGGAAGAAGTTGAAGCCTCCTGCTTTTGTAAAGATGAGTTTGTCTGCATCTGTTCATTATTTTAATACCTATTAGACTACACATAAGTGAGAAATTTTCACAGATCCAAAGATCTCTTTATCTTTTATCTTTGGCATTTGTCAAACTCAGTATTCATTACAACTTAGATGATTTACCTGGACTTTCTTTACTTGGACTTTTATAATAAAATATGTAGATAATAGTTCCACATTCAATTCAAGATTTAGCCAAGATATAGTCAAATCTGTGAACTGAATGGTTTAAAACATTTGCATTATGTAGAAATGGAGGATTTGGTTCAGCATACAGTTTTCAATAAACTCTAATTTTCACTTTCTGTACTAGCATGCAGAAAAATTGTTCCATTTTTTACTGTACATATATATTTCTTTGCTGGTAAATGCATGTATTAAGGAAAAGTATTCAGGAGAATACATATTTTAGAAAATGTATATTATATTTTGACACAGGTCTGGAAATAAATATGAATTTTCATTTTTAAATCACTACTTATGCAGAGAACTAATATGGACAGAAATAGACATAAATACATATTTGATGTGGAATAGTTCCAGTTCCCAATGGTTGAATGAGAACAACCATAAAAAGCCTTTTCTCCGTCTCTTAATATAAGCTACTGAGATCAAGAAAGCTTGAGAGAAAATAGAAATTGATTTGTCTATAAAGCCAGTTCTGATACTGGGAAAAAAATCTAAATTCTGTATGTAATCAAAAGCAATTTCTTTCCAAATTCTCCATTTACCTTCCTAGATCACTCTTTTGTATATGTCTTGTTTAGTGGATTTGGGATTGTATCAGTTCAGTAAATAATACAAATCTGTTGACCTAGCTATAATAGTAGCTTCTCAAACAGAGTTTGCTAGAGTTATTATCCATTGCTAAATATCCCTTCTCCAGCTTTTTAAATTTTATTTCAAAATAAGTTTAGACCCTGTCGGATACATTTCACCATTTATGGTCTACACTGAGTTAACAACAAAGAATAAAATAAGACCAAAATGGAGCCATTGGTCATGAGTACTCAACAAATCAAATATATTTCAAAATACCACCACAGTGTCTAAGGAAAAGCAACTATGATTTCCAATATGATGTTTTTTTGCAAAACTGGTAGTAATCTATTTTCCTCTTCTTTGCTCCCTCTCTTCTATAATCAAGGGATCTCTTAATAAAGATACAGTACAGATGAATACCTATGTTGCCTTGTACAAATTTGTACCACAGGAGCATGAAGATTTGGAAATGAGGTAATGCTAGTATACTCTGTATAGTTCATCTATGCATATTTTTATTTGTTTAATATACATATTTATACATTACATTGTCCACATTATCCATGCTTTAAAAAACATGTGAATTGATGCCACTGGAGACTGCATTTAGTTGTGATTGTCTTGTTTTGCTAATTTTATTAAAATCAAAACCAATAGTTTTTAATCCCATCAACACTGTATCACCTAAACATTACAGATAATTTTGTACAATTCTACCATGTAGTAGCAGAGTGAGCGCCTGTTACTCGTCCCAGCTTCTGCCAACCTAGCAGTTCGAAAGCACGTAAAAATGCAAGTAGAAAAATAGGGACCACTGCGGTGGGAAGGTAACAGCGTTCCGTGCGCCTTTGGCGTCTAGTCATGCCGGCCACATCACCACAGAGACGTCTTCGGACAAGCGCTGGCTCTTCGGCTTTGAAATGGAGATGAGCACCGGCCCCTAGAGTCAGAAACGACTAGCATGCATGTGCGGGGGAACATTTACCTTTACCATGTAGTCTGATGGATGAATATATGACAGAATGTACTGGTGCTTTTGTATATTAATAGAGACATATAAACTAATTGCATATTTCTGCTTTTTAATCATAGACCAGGAGATAGAATTACACTACTGGAGGATTCAAATGAAGATTGGTGGAAGGTACAATCAAAATAGCTTCAATAGTGTTGAAAATGGAAAAAGTGAATATTGTATTATACTTTTTTGGTCAATACTTGAGTATAAATTCATTTGTAACCGAATACTCCATTGTAGAACTATATTTTTTTCTAGCATAGTTCTTTGGTTAGCTACTCTTTTTCACAGTGAGAAAATAAACGTTCCTTCTGTTTCAGATTAAAATCCAAGACATAAAGCAGGGGAATGCAAATAAACCATCAAATTACCTGGTTATCTACATTAGAAATTGTCATTAATTATAGAACCAACCAAGTGCTCTCCAACTATACTGGATTATAACTTCCACTATCCTCAACCAGCATGCAAATCACTTGATGAATATTGATAAAGGGAATTGTAATCTACCATACTTAGAGAGCCAGTGTTGGGGAAGATGGGTTAGAGCATCTGACCAAGGCTAGAATGATTAAACTTCAAATTCCTCTGAACTTTAATGAAACTCAGTGGGTGACTGTAGACTCTGTGGGAACTGTTTTACAAAGCTAGCTATCTCAGTAGCTGAAGAGAAAGCAGAACATACTAACTTCAGGAAGTGACTGAAAAATAACATATACAAAATACGAACTTTGATACTATGTAATGATTGTCTTGTCACCATGTCTGTTCACAGGGAAAAATAGAAGATCGAACTGGTTTTTTTCCTGCTAATTTTGTTCAAAGATTACAAGATGAAAAAGTTTTCAAATGTATCAGAACATTTATTGGATGCAAGGAACAAGGACAGATAACTCTAAAAGAGAACCAAGTAAGTAAACTTAGAACTCTTTCCTCTATTTAAAAATTTTAAGGACCCAACTTAACCGTCCCATGAAATTCCATGGTTCATGACTCCCCCCCCCAAAAAAATTATGAAGATTGGAGATTCAAACCCATGGATAAAATAGTTAAAACAATCAGGGCTTTTTTCCTCATAGAATGCTCAGAATGGAGTTCCGGCACCTTTTTTGGATGGAACCTTGTAGGGTAGGCAAGGCAGGTTATGTGACATGTGGGAGTTCTGGCACCTTTTTCATTTACAAAAAAAGCACTGAACACAATTAATACAAAGCTGACTGAAAAAGAGATTATTAATACATGTCCCAATGCGTATAGGAGAATTTTTTTGCTATTTTTATAAACATAAAATATATTTAAATCAAGGGATTACTATGGAATCATGCTGATATCCGAATTAATAGGAATAAGTTGTGAAATGCAAAATTCTTATCTGCAACAGTGGGATGAAAAAGTACATTAGTTTTTATTTATTCCAATAATCAAGCTAAAGCAATGCTATTAAAGCACATAGCAATGGATAGTCATAGGCATTTGCAATGGAAACAAATGGGCAATGTCCACCGATTATACAGTATATTTCTTTGTGAAAGTACAAAATAGCTATGAAAGGGCAGGGCTAAAATTCAGTGGCAAATTGAGCATACAGAAAATGAAGAGTGAAAAAAATCTGCCTTAGGTCATTTAGTTTAATCATAGATACATACATAGTCTATCTCCACTGCAGGATGAAGGCCTCTTCCACATGTTTTCAACCTACACAGTCATGAACTTTCTTTTTATACACACAGGAACATGCATATATATATTTCGCCTATATATGCCTACACACACACACACACACACACACACACACACACACACACACACACAGAGGCACACAGATATATATATGCACCTATATATGTCTATACACACACACACACGCATACACAAACATATATATACATATATATATATATACATAACATATACATAACATATACACATGCATACATACATACACACACACACACACACACACACACACACACACACACACACACACACACACATATATATATATATATATATATATATATATATATATATATATATATATATATATATATATATAAAGTGTTTGTTAAGTATTTTAGAATACCTTGCTAGGCCCCAAACATGGGACAAATCTTATTGCCTGTTTCAGCCTAACCCAAGGCCATCCACAGGCTGTAGTCACAACAGTGACAGCTCATATTTGTGTAAATTTATTTGGATTGCTGCCTTTAACTCTTTGTTAGCAATCCAAAAAAAATTACACACATACACACACAAACACAAACACATGCATATATATTCACACACACACACACACACACATTTGATTTAGGTGCTGTCTGACTCCAAAATGATTCTGGCCAGCTCACAACATAGCAAACAAAATAGAAGCACAATGTAGAAACACATATATCCAAGAAGAGTTTCCATCCACCTTAATCCAGGCCTGGGAGAACAGCCTAGACTTCAGGGCCCTCTGGAATGTCAGTAGGGTGGGAGCCTCACAGATTTCAGGAAGAATCTGACGCCAGAGGGCAAGCATCACAGCATGGAAATATTGATGTTGCTGCCTGACCTTCTGACTCCCCACAATCCTTTTGCACTTTTTGTTCCCTCCTCCCAGGCCAAAGCACCATTCACCAATTACCTCACTCACCCTACACATCATAATATTGTGTGCATCTAAATTTCCAATATGAAGTTACATTCCTTTTTCTTGATAAGGATGCTTTAAAAATTAGTAGACCTATCTCAGGTCTACATTTTGACGTAAACTCTTCATATTAATGAGAGTTTGCATACGCTGGATAAGGCATGAATATACAAACAGTAATATGCTTGTCATGGGAACTAAAGAGGTTTTTACGCATCATGTTTCATCAACAGGAACACTGTATAATGTTATTCAGAAGGGCAGAGGTATTTTTAGTGCCCTTACGTATGCCAAGTCTCTTGCCCAGACAGTGAGGCAATTTGTGTTTATATGGCTTTGTACCTTTTTTCCTTCAAGTTGCTTATAATGCTTGTGAAGAAGCTGAGATTCGAGCGAAATGAAAATAGTACATGTTATTTTTCTGTTCTGAGAGGGAATTAGGAAGCAGTTAACACATAACTCCCCTTCAAAATGTTATTACAATTAAAGGATACCTAGACTATTCAAATAATGTAGCCACAAACAGAGATCCATATTGGACTGGATTTTCACAATAGAATACTAGGCAAGAGAAAGTACCAGGTCCAAAGGATGGGAAGTATAGAAAATAGTTCAGAAAAAAGCCATTTTCTCAATAAATACCCAGACTTGTAAAATTTTATTCCTCTAATTACTTTAGTTCTCCCTTCCCCTAGACTGTGCTACCTCGTCGTAGGGGGGGGGGGAATCTACTATTTATCCTGGAAGGGATGACAGGAGATGTTGGAAATGTATGCCAAGAGTGCATAACCTCAACTGTGTAATAAAATAAGCAGGCATCTATATTTGACTGCAGAAGTATAAGAAGACAGTATAAAATTATTGACAATATAGTTCCAGATTATAGGCCTCTTAGATCAGATTGCATTCAACATACTACTCAGGAAGCTGTACGGATCATCAGGTATTAACATGTTTATAAAATGGGTAGATTGAAACCTAGAGGTTTTTAATTGCTCACACTGCCATTCAGAAAAAGAAAATCTGAAGCTGCAAAGACAATGTGGAAACATTTAACACAAACTGGTATGCTAAAGGATGCCACTGGGCAGATAGTTACTAATGTATAGATCAAATGAAGATGAATTTGTGCATTAGAAATACCAATACCCAAGGTAACTTAGGAGATATTCTCCACCTATAATAACCTGTAATAGTAGAATATCAGCAATCTGATACAGTCATAAAGCATGATATCACATGACATGTTGCTTAGCAACATCGATTCTGGCAATGTCTTGCCATCATTAACTGAATTCCAGCAGTTGTTAGGCAAGAACCCACCTTGATCCAAGCTGTTCCATTTCAGACTCTCCCATCCCCAAGTCTCGGGTAAATTAAGCGACTGCCTCCTCTTGAACTCCTCCTATCTACCTATCTCCCCCCAAACCTTTGCCCTTTTAACTGTCCTGCAAAGTGGCATTCCTCAGCAATGTTGTCACTGAGGTTGAAGTAGAGGCTCAAGCTTTCAGCAATTTCTGCCAGCTGCCACCATTTCCAGGCCTCTACTTCAGCCCCAGCACCACTGGGGCCATCACCACTACCACCAATGAGATATGCAACCTCATGCCCCATGTTGCAGCCAGGCACCCCAGCACTGTAGTGCAAAGACTCAGAAATCCCCACCTCCCTGTACTCTGCTGGCACTGCTGCATCCAGCTAGTCTTCAACATCTTCTCCCATTGCTGACAAGGAGTGCTCAGCCTGGCCAATACAAAACTGGTGCTGGCCATGACAGGCCTTCCTCCTGAGACTGAACATGCTAATCACATGACACTTTGGGTGGCTTCTGAAGCTTTTTGAAATCTCATGAGAAGGTCATACCTGTCTTTCTCCAAATAATGCATGCTATTCTCCAAATCATCTAATTATCACAAGCAGGCTGTGGACGATTTGGAGAAAGGTGAGCACAATCTTCTCATGAGGTTTTGAGAAATCTTCGGAAACATTGCAAGGCAACCTGCAATTTGTAGAATGGTCCCTATCGCTTTGAGAAGAAAGCTTTGCATGGCCAGCACTAGCCTTGCATAAGGGGCTGAAGAAGAGGCCAGAGAGCAGCAGCAGCAGCTGGCTGACACTGTTGAAAGCCCCGGGCCCTCTGCTTTAGCCCATTGCTGCCAATTCTGTTGGGCAGAATTGCCAAAAGGGTACAGATGAAGCAAAGATGGGCGGTTGGTGGGTACTGAAATGTCCCTGCAGTCATAAGTACAGGCAGGCTGCCTGAAAATTGATCATGTGAAGAGGCAGTCGCTTACTTTTCCTGTTTCCAGTCTCGCCCTCCTTCGGCAGTAGCGAGGCCTGTGGGGCCATGGCAGCTGTATGGGGCCTCTGTATTTTGGTGAAGGTGATCGAACCAGAAGCCCATAGAAGTGGAAGAGCTGTTTCTTCAGACTGGAGCGCGCTAGCCTCTCGCCTGTGCTATGACATCAGCAGAGGAACTAGCTGTACTGATGGGGCACTCACTGAGGGAGCTGCTGCTGGCAATGGAGCCAGAGAAATGGGCCAGGAGTGAGCTGCCCATGCTGCTACCACAAGGTGAAGCTGGTGGGGAAAGGGAGATTGGACCCATGTGACCCGCTTCCTGATATCCTGCCGTGATGTGTTGCCGAAATCTGCTGCAGCACCAATGGGGCGGCGTGAGAGGCTGCAGCAGGATACCAGGAAGTGGGTGTGTGGGTCTGATCCCTCTTTCCCCACCAGCTTTGCCTCATGCAAGTGGCACTAGCAGCTGCCCCCCAACCCGGCCTGTTTTTCTGGCTCTGTTACAGGCAGCAGCTCCCTCGAGTGGTGCTCTACACAACCGGTCAGTGTATCTCCTCTCACTTTTGCTCTTTCCAGTCTCACTCTCATTTGGCAGTAGCGGGGCCTGTGGGGTGATGGCAGCTGTATGGGGCCTCCATATTTCAGTGAAGGCAACTGTGCCGAAGCTTGCTGAGTGAGCTGCTGCTGATAACAGAGCTGGGGAAACAGGCCGGTTTGGGGGGGGATAGCTGCCCATGCTGTTGCCACAAGGCAAAGCTGTTGGGGGAAGAGTGATCTGACCCATGCGTACCCACTTCCTGGTACCTTGCCACAGCCATGATGTGGCAGTGTTGCCGAAATCGGCCACAGCACCAGTGGGGTGGCATAAGAGGCTGCAGCAGGATACTGGGAAGCGGGCACATGGTTCCGATCCCCTTTCACCTTGTGGCAGTGGCACTGGCAGCTCCCCCACCCCACCCAGCCTATTTCCCCAGTTCCGCCCCAGCAGATGGAGACAGCGGCGAGGGGCTGGAGGCACACGCAGGACAATGCAGAGTGGCAGCTGTGAGGGGTGTGTGCACACCAGAGCCCACTTTCATCCACTGCTGGCCCCACCAGTGTGAGGATGGGTGGCACAGCTTCACTTCCAGAGCTGCTGCCAGCCAGGCCTGGCAATGTAGGGATCACCACCGCTGCCACTTCCTATCCAGCCTGGCACGTAATAAAGTAGGTAGAACCACAACTGTCCCTCTTCAACCAGCTGCCTGCTAACTCTCCGGGGTCCCACATGGCCAGATGTATCCTGGCATGGTTGGTTTCCCACCTCCCTGTCTCGTCTGTTCTGGCCTCGTATGCTCTCCTTTTCCTGGGCACAACCCACTGCATTGCCTCTAACTGTCGGCTGGCTGTCCAGCTCAGAGGTGGGTGAGGTGGGGCTGCTTTTTGTCTTCTCTTCAGGATGGCTTCAGCAGATCCCCCCTCACCTACCCACCCCCCTCTTCCCCTTCACTCTACTTCCGAGCCCTCTTCGCAGCTCTGCCCACACAGCCACCAAAGCGGCAGGTGGAGGGTCTCTGCTGCTGCGGAGCTGGAGATATTGCCCCACCTACCACTGCCCAGATGCCCTCACTTCCCAAACCATTTCTTTTCTAACCTTCTTTCTTCATCACGCACTTCCCCCCTCCCCTACTCTGCCTGTTGCTGGAGGGCTAGCCCAGTATTCACAGTGGGCTGCGGAGCCCCAGAGTGTGCCAGTCGAGGGGCCGGCAGGCTGTGGCTGCTGATGGACACTATTGGCCCCCATGCGCTCACTGGCCTCTCTGTGTGGGGGCCAAGTGGTGTCAAGGCGGTCCCTGCCTTGCCTTGCCCCACAGCAATGGCACCCCCATCCTGCCTCCTGCTTCACCTCACTCTCCAGAGACCCCCTGGATCTCCCCTAACCCTGCCCACCCCCCACAGGTCTCCCTCCTCATGAGCAACATTGAGGTGGCCACGTCCACCCAATCTGTCATGACCACTGCAGCCACGCCCACCCAGTGGAGCACACCCACCCAGCACCCGGCAATAAATAAGTGGCTTTTGGGTTGCAGTTTGGGCACTCGGTCTCTGAAAGGTTTGCCATCACTGTCATAATTGTTCATAGTGCGCAGTATTTCAGAAGCCAGAAATACTAATCTGAGAAGCTTTGCCTTTGGTACACATACTTTTTTGTTGACACACTGTCACCTCTGGTCACATAGGCTTTTCCGCTAGTTGAGCATTATTCAACCCAACAAAATAAGTTTGTCAGAGACAACAGTGGAATTAGGACATATGAGCAGTTCTGCCTATTCATGTTGCTGTCCGTGTAATAGGCATAACTGCAGGATAAAACCAATGAGTGATACCTCTGTTATAGCATTCTTAATTAAGTCAATGCAGTTCTTGTTTAACTATTAGTGGACTCCAGAAGGAAATTAATTCTGGGATAAAAAGAAAAGGGACACCTTAATAACAAAACTTAACTTCCAGACTAACTTAAATTTCACTCAGAAATTGCATAATTCTTAGGGCAGGAGTTCTCAGTCCAGCAGTGATCATTTCACAAAGGTCATCTAGTATATTTTATTGCTACTTTTATTGTAAATTATTTAGAGATAAGGTGCAGAAACCATCGCACATATCTATTTAATAAATAAATATGACTGTGTGAATTGGAAATAAATACTTGTGTAAAAATGCCATCTGGATTCAAGTCTGAAGTGAGAATTATGTGGCTAGTGCATGCAAAGCCCATGTAACAGTAATGATTTATTAACTCCTGGTGAGTTAGCTAATGGGTTTCCTTTGGCTTAATGTAGGAGTCCCAAACCCCCAGTCCGTGGCCCATTTGGAAACGGGCCACAGAAGTGGTGGGTGAGCACGTGCATGTGCACAGCTCCATTTGCACTTGTGGCGGGTGGGTGCACTCACATATGAAGCTCCATTTGTGCTTGTGGTGGCTGCGTGCACCTGTCACTTGCATGGAACCATTCCCTCTCCCCTCCCCCAGCCGGTTCACCAGGCTAGAAAGATTGGAGGCCACTGGCTTAATGGATGACAAATTTGGCAAGTCTGCCTGGAGAAAGAAGCAGCTAACAGAAGGTCTTTTTTTTAAAAAAGACAATCGGACTGAAGAGATTTAAAGTTTAAAGAACAGGCAAGAGCCAATCAGCTTTATTTTTAAAGAAAGGATGACAAGGGAAAAGAAAAGAATGTCAAATATATTAGCATTTTTCCTAAGTAAGGACAATAAAGTACTAAATAAAATAGTCATCTTTGTAGATAACAAATTATATAGGGAACAGAAACTATAATAAATAATAATAAATAATAATAAACCTTTATTGTCAAAGTACAACATGTGTACATTGAGATTAGCTGAGCCTCCCCCCCGTGCTCTCTCCCCCCAACACACAGTGACAACAAACCCTCCATCCCACCACACCATGTGAACCAACTACACCACACACCGGCCTCCCAAGTCAATTCTGCATAAGATTATGTCCCATTTAAAAGCCTAACAGCCCATGGATAAAAGCTATTTTTCAGCCTGTTGGTACGGCTGGCTATATTCCTATATCTCCTACCGGATGGTAGGAGAGTAAAGAGATACCATCCAGGGTGTGAGTCATCCTTGAGAATTTTCCTCACTCTTCCAAGGCAACGAGCCCTGGCGATGTCATCCAGTGGTGTCAGGGAACAGCCCACAATGTCTTGTGCTGTGCTCACTACCCTCTGTAATACTTTCCAGTCCACGGCTGTCAGACCAGCATACCAAACCACAATACCATACGAGAGGACGCTCTCTATAGTAGACCGGTAAAAGAGGGTCATTATCTGTTGTTCTACCCTGTTCTTCCGCAAGACCCTAAGAAGGTGAAGCCTCTGTTGGGCCTTTCTAGCCACCTGGGTTGTGTTAACTTTCCAGGTCAGATCTTCACAGAGGTAGACTCCCAAAAATTTAAAGGAGGAAACTCTCTCTACACAGTCCTCCCGGATGTAAAGTGGGGCAGGTTCCTCCTTTTTTCTCCGGAAGTCTAACACCATCTCTTTCGTCTTGCCGATGTTTAGGTGCAAGTTGTTGTTACTACACCATATGGATAGTTTTTGTACCTCCGCCCTGTATGCTGTCTCATCCCCACCTGTAATAAGACCCACCACAGTTGTATTATCTGCGAACTTGATTATCGCAGTGGATGGGTCAGATGATACACAGTCATAAGTGTATAAAGAGTACAGGTAGGGGCTAAGCACACAGCCCTGTGGCGTGCCGGTGCAAAGCTTCAGGGGGGTGGACAAAGCAGACCCGACCCTCACTGTTTGTAACCGAACCCTAAGAAAGTCTTGAATCCAATCGCAGATGGCGGGGGAGAATTTCAAGTCAGTCAGCTTCTCGATGAGAATATAGCTATAGCTATTATACCTTCAAATCATTCTTGATTCCTGGTGACTGCCTGGACAAATCCTGCAGTTTTCTTGGCAGCATTTAATAGTTTACCATTGCCACCTTCTTTTACACTGAGAGAAAGGGAGTGGTCCAAAGTCATCCAGCTGGCTCTGTGCCTAATGCAGAACTAGCGCTCAGAGACTTCTGTTTTCTACACCAGTGCCTTTAGCCACGCTACCAAACTGGCTGTCATGCCAGATGTAGCTGACATTATGGGTATAGTTATTTACATTGCAGTGTATGTCTTATAGGATCTGTCCATAATTTTCATGTCTATTAACTTTGCTTACATATATATGTTTTAATGTATCAGTTCAGAACTAGTTTATTTTAAGAAGCCTTTGAAAACACTTGCTATTGGCACCTCTGAAACTGAGTCAAACAGGGTTGATTTCTCTTTATCACGCTTGGAAAAATTGGATTTATTATTTTTAAGTACCATTTGGATACAAGAAGATACAGATTTCTGATAGCAGATGATTTTTAAGACATTCTTTGTTCTTTATGTACTTTGTGCAAGTTGTCAGTAAAAATAATTCTGATTGGCTAAGCAGAAGAAACTATTTTAAAAGCATACATTTGGAAGAAAGTTGTCACTGTTGTGCATGTGTCATGCAAAGATGAAGACTTATGTTCTTCATAATTGCAGAACTGTATGAGGTAGGTTGGGGATATGGCTTTTGTTTAATTGTTACCTGCATATAAAATGGACATATTCAGCTGAAGTTACAGTGTTTATTCATGTGGTTAACTTACGTTTGGACTCATCAGAACATAGGATTAGACCAGGGATCAGCAACCTGAAACAGTGAAAGAGCCACTCAGAACTGGTTCCCTCACAAAAGGAAAAACTGGGAGCTGCAAAAAATGTGTGCACATGCATGTACATGCGCGCATGCTCAGAACAGGGTTTGACTGAAGAGTGGAGCCAAGGCGAGATATGCACCTACCCTGCATATTTGAATTGATTGGTTGAACTTTTTTAGTCCCACTTTTTTTTCCCCAACTGCACATGTCAGAGGACTGGGAGCCGCAGGAGACGGCTGAAAGAGCCACATGCGGCTCCGGAGCCGCGGGTTGCAGACCTGTGGATTAGACTAAGACATAAGCCATCAAAGGCTATATTATTCCCCTAACTCTTGAGAAAAAGTTAACAGTGATCTCAAGCCACCAAGAAGAATTCAGTGCTTAATTAAACATATGAGTTCCATGGAGTTAAAGTTGTACAAACCATATATACAGGTAAGATTGCAACTAATTGAGAATTTCTCTGAGCCATCATCCCAGTTAGTTTTAATTCATTTATTATGCAACTCTTAGCAAACTTCTCAGCCAAAGTAATTTGCTTATTTTTAACAGCTTTTATCACAGAAATGGCTTATTGTCACAAAGAAAAGTGGCTAATAAATATGATGAATAAATAAAACAGTGTACAGCACATGAACTGAACATTTATGTTTAGAAAGCATCTCAGTAGCTTCCAACTTCATATCCTCTGCAAACATCAAAGAAATCTAAAAGAGGGCTGCAAAGTTAGGTAGCCTGGTTCAGCTCAATCTATTTACGGCAGGTTGTCTCATCTATGCAGCAGCTATTTGAGTTCCATAATAAAAGTAGTGTTTGAGTGTGAGAAATGTTTAACTGTTCTCTCCATTGTTTATCTTCAGATCTGCATAACTTCAGAAAAGGAACACGGCGGGTTTATCAAAGTATACAGTGGGAAGAAAAAGGGCTTTGTCCCAGTAGATGTCTTAGAAAACATCTGAAATTTGCCCGCTCAGCAACTGCAGTACAGTAGTGAAGCTTTGCCAGCAAGACCTGTCTGCTTCATTTTGCACTGTGTCTACCCAAACAAGCTGTCTTAAAGATGACTAGGGAAATCTGGAGACAACTACAAAGATCAACTGTTATCATGCATTTAGTTGCTTTGAAGCAACAAACAGTGGTTGGTCAATAACAAAGTGTATTATTAGAAAACGAACTAAATAAAGGGAGGGGAGGGGTGGGCTGCTTTTCTAAAAATAGGGGAGGGTGAGCTGCTTTTCTAAAAAGACAAGTAAAAAATTAAACTGGATGGTGAGTTTTGTTTTGTTTTGTTTTTTTTCTCCTGAGCAAAGCTACTAATGGTTACCCTTTGGCAATAGGCAACTAACCTGTAAGGTTAGGTTTTAATCTTGTTCAGATGTCTTAAGAAAACTGGTAGGAACTTTTAGTCAATGTTGTTTGATATGTGACTCATTAGGATGGGTTCAGACTTCCTGTGAACTACTGTGATTTGATGGTTGAAATATGTAGTATGAGTCTCGTCTTTAAAATATTGTTCCCCATTTTAGGGAATCAGGATAATATTTAGTTCTGACTTTTAATTTTTTTTTATTAAAAAGCAGTTTAAGTGAAACATGTAGACATCAGTTTGGGAAACATGCTGCTACCCGTTACCAGTTCTCTGCAGGTTTGTTGTGTGTGTTTTTTTTGGGAGGGAGTAGGTTAAATTGATGAGTTTGTATATCTACAACCAGTTGCAGTTTACAGATGTAAATTCTGATTATGCAAGTGATGCATAATATTTTCCCCAGTGATGCTCGTTAGACATTGTTACCAAAAGAACATTGCTTGGAACAAGAAATTTAGCTGCAGACATATTAAATACATTTTCAATTTTTAAATATGTGTGTGTACATAGATGTGAGCATGTTTGAGGGTACATGCACATAAACACAACATGGGCTTGTTTTTGTGGGTACTCAGTTCCCATCAGAATGAAAAAAGCATATATCGGCAGATATATATGGTGTCACGAAACGTCCTTGACGACAAACCACAGACACATCCAAGGTACGAGTAACGTTTATTCTTCTTCCAAGCAGTAAGACTAAACCGGGATAAAGTCAGCGTTGGCAGCATCCTGCTCCAATGCTCCTTTATCATCTGGACACAACCCGGTCCCACCCCGCCAACACAAACCAGCATCTGCCCACATTCCAATAAAGACCCCACCCATCTCCTCCCTGTGCGCTGGCTCCACTCCTTGCGCGGCAGCAGCGTCAGGTGGGTCTGCCAGGTAACACCCAGCCCAAGCCCTGTAACCCCTCCTTGTGCTTCCCCGACCATCCTCTCCCCGTCCCCACCACCCATACCGTGCAGACCCTCCCCCACGCACACACCCACAGCCCCCATTGCCCCTTGCTGCGTCCATCGTGTCCCCACCACCAGTCTGGCCTGACAGCCATGTGCCTCCTGGGCTGGTTGCGCCGGTCTGGAGTAGCCACGGCTGGCCGGTCGCTGAAGAGACCCGAGGATCCTTTCCGAAGGCCCGGCAGAGGAAGGGGACTGCGCAGGTGTGGCCGCCAGCCATTTGGCTGCCGGGGGCACCAGTCCAGCTCCACAAGCGTCCCATGCTGCCCGGATGATGGGCCGAGGCCCCTACGCCACCGCGGCGGTTACCTGTGCTGGCCCGGCAGAGAGAGGGGACTGTGCAGGTGCGGCCTCCAGCCGTTTGGCAGCCGGCGGTGCCGGTCCCACTCTACAAGCGTCTCATGCTGCATGGGTGGTGGGATGAGCTCTCTGCGCCACTGTGGAGCCATGGGACGAAACTGTTGTGATTCAGGGTCAGCCTGTGGGTTCGGCAGTTGGGTCAGATGACTCAGATGAGGGGGAGGAGGGGGGTGTTGAAGAACTTGCTGATGATAGCCCTCAGGCAGGCCCCTCCCACTTGGTCACCATGGAGACCTAGCTGTGTGAGCCTGACAGTGTGGATGAAGATGACCCACAGCTGGCCCTGTTCAAGGACGCCCGACGCAGGAGGCAGTCAAGTAGGAGTAAGCAGAGGAAGGCAATGGGGCTTCTCGGAAGGAGGGAGAGAGAAGCCACGCACTGAACTCTTTATAAAGGACTTGTGTGGGGAGGGCTGGTTTGCTAAAAGCAACCGCTCAGATAGTGTTTCAAAGCTCCGGTATCTTGGTTCGTGTCTTGTTTGTTTTTGTAATAAATTTGGCAGACGTATTCCAGCCTCTTGCCGTCTGTAAAGGGGTCGCCTTTTCTGCAAGGCCAATAGCAGGCTGGTACAGAACAGAAACAGGAGGCTGGTCGGCATGTCTGGAAGAGCAGGAGGCAGGTAATACCGGGCTGGCTGGTTCCCCCCTGAGGTTGAGAGGTGTCTCCGAGGAGTGGCGAGCCAGCAGGGCTCAACATATAGGCTGAAAGAAAAATAGATTAACCAGTACACATTGAAAAATGAACACAACGTTCAAACAGTAAGGTTTAGCAATTTACCTGATAGCACAAACCACCTGCAATCCAACAAAATGATGGACATATATAAACTTCTATTAAGTCTAATAGAATTAACACTGCCTTGGGATGATAATAATAGCCTCTGGGAAAAAACAGAATTTTGATCATTGTTTCACATTCTGTTTTGACAACCAACACAAGCAACATCCTTTTGATTCCAGTTGAAGTTTGGAGTTAGCTTTTCATTTCTTTTTTATGCAAGTGGATGAGAGATTGTCTTTGAGGCTGAACAAAATCTGTTTGCATGGCACTTAAGGAGAATCCAGTGTGGTGACTCTTAAGAAGTTCTAGGCCCCTTTTAAATCTATGATTTGCTTTTTTGATTTTAAAATGTACTAGAATCTTTTGAAATATGCACTAATCATGAGCTGGGATACACACTCGTGAGAGAGATAAGAATGAGCAGTGTCCTGTTTTTATTAACGCTGACTTGAGATCCTTATGACCCAAAAGAAAATCACCGCTTGGTTTGTGTTTCAGTATCTGTCTGGATCTTGATGTGCATTTGCTACCAGAGTAGATGCCTTCAGGACTTGAAATGATTTTATCATTTACTCCTTTGAAAGGCCCATTTTCCAGAATTGTGGAATGGTATTACATGGCATTGATAGCCATTCCATTTCCTTAAACTTGTTCATGTAAACAAAGCCACCCCAAAAGCAAAATTGTAATAAATGATCCCTATAATGCTAGAAACAGAGTTCATTTGAAAGCATTTTATTTTTTGAAAAGGGAAGCCAGTCAGTTTACTAGTTAAATAAACATTTGCCTATAACAAAGTAGCAGTACAGAAGAGATACTATTTACCTGACCTGCTTTATATCATTGTTTGGTTTCAAACCACTGACCAGAATTAGGGGGTTCCTCAAATGATTATCTTGTATTTTAGTATGCAAAGACTAAATAATGTTATACAATCATTTGTACATGCTATTGTTTACTTCAGTTCAATATATACTGTGATTCTGCCCTATTTTAACTGCTTCTCTTACTTCAATTTCTCTTTCATTCCTGCAACTTAGGATAAATATTAATATTACTTTCAATTCACAATGGCCTTTAATCATTGTCTCATTTCTTTTGATACTAAGCAATAAAACAGTAAAGTAATTTTTAAAAGTCTCTTGGATTCATGTCATACTGATTTATGTTACTGTTACAAACAAATGACTTTCATCTTTTTCCCTACTACTATTCATGGTGAAATCAGAAATGAATGTGCACATATACACATCCTTAGCTGTGGCTGATCAAAGGCTTTAATATCTGTACAATATTCATGTTTAATATTGGACACTGTTTTAAGTCACTGCATGAATCTTTTTTTGTTAACTATTCACATTTAGACATTGTGTTCATGTACATTTTAACATCTCTATTCAACTATATCTTAGTTATATACTACTTTGCACACCTGTGGTCAGGAAAATACACTTAGAAATAAATGTATGGATTATTCATTAGGGTTATCACTAATACACCACTGTCCTCAAGATAGTGTCAACTCTTAGCATCATGTAGACAGATCTTCTCCAGGAAATCTGTCCTAATCTGTCCCTTCAGGTGAATGAATGAATGAATGAATGAACCCTTATTGTCAAAGTACAACCATGTATACATTGAGATTGGCTGAGCGTCCCTTCATGCCCCCACCCCCAACTTACAGTGACACAAATCCTCCATCTTATTATACCCTGTGAGCTAATTGCACAACGCACCGGCCTCGCAAGTCAATTATGCATAAAGTTTATAAAATTATTTCCCATTCAAAAGCCTAACAGCCCATGGATAAAAGCTGTTCTTCAGCCTGTTGGTACGGCTGGCTATACTCCTATATCTCCTACCCGATGGTAGGAGAGTAAAGAGATACCGTCCAGGGTGTGAGTCATCCCTGAGAATTTTCCTCACTCTTCCAAGGCAGCGAGCCCTGGCGATGTCATCCAGTGGTGTCAGGGGACAGCCCACAGTGTCTTGTGCTGTGCTCACCACCCTCTGTAATACTTTCCTATCCGCAGCTGTGAGACCAGCATACCAAACCACAATACCATACAAGAGGACGCTCTCTATAGTAGACCGGTAAAAGAAGGTCATAAGCCGTTGTTGTACCCTGTTCTTCTGCAAGACCCTGAGAAAGTGAAGTCTCTGTTGGGCCTTTCTGGCCACTTGGGTTGTATTAACTTTCCAGGTCAGATCTTCGCAGAGGTAGACTCCCAGAAATTTAAAGGAGGAAACTCCACACAGTCTCCTCCCTGATGTAAAGTGGGGCAGGTTCCTCCTTTTTCCTCCAGAAGTCTAGCACCAAAAGCATGCCCACTTCCATTGAGGTCAAGTCCATCCTTCCTGCTGATTGTTCTCTTTTTTTCTGTTTCTTTTGACCTTTCAGAAAACTAAGGACTTCTTTAAGGAACTGGGTGTTTGCATAATGTGTTCAAAATTAATGTGCCCAAAACTGGGGAAGAGAAGGTAGCCAATTGAATAAGCACTGATTGTTGTCAGACTAATTCATTTAACATAATATAGTGGCAATTTCCAGTCATATAAATGATATTGTAGCAGAATTTCTATTATAGCTGACCATTGGGCAAGGGAGTTGGAATCCCACAATATCTAGCATGCAAGTATTTCTCTATTCAATATTTTTGATGACATAATCAAATCAAAAGAACAAATTTGGACTAATCTGGTTATTCATATATTTTAAAAATGCCACCTGTTAGGGTTAGGGTTAGCTTAAATATCCACCCAACAGAGGAACCTGCCAAAGTTTAGAAATCCATCCTTTTATCAGTCATATTATGAATGCATATTGGAAATCTTTCTTGCATTTTTATATAAATCCACCACTACAATTCTTTTAGCACAAATTAGCACATTTAACACCTACTCCATTTACCATCATAAATTATGCAAGCACCAGGCACATAATAATAGTCTTCAGTGAAATATATTGTTGATTAATATGCTATGCTTAGATACAAAATATAAATCATTAATAAATTGCTGCCCATTGTTAGTTTAAAAGTCAGTGATAAACAGCACTAAGTGAATTCTCCTTTGGAATAGACCAAAGGCAAGGATATTCTAGAATTGGATGAGAAACTTTTGCATAATGGAACTTGCAATTTGAGTTTATACCTATTTACTCCAAAAGGTCACACTGCATTCTGTAGGACTGCAGCCCTATCAATACTGTTATAAATATTTAAGCTTTAAAGGAGCTTATGACCTGATAAGAATATTTAAGATTACAGCCTCATATTTCTGACCTATCAGAATTCTTCCTAATTTCTGTTTCATACTATTTATTTGGGAATAAGCTACACTGTGCATAATAGAATTCACACATGGATAGAATTGCACAGTAAACAATATAAAACGGATTGAGAAATTTTGATTCATTGCCCCTTGCTCAGATATTCCAATCATATAGAACAGCAACAATTCTGGGTCCAAGCTGATGGGATTTTGACTAAGAATAAGAATATGTGTAGGATCACAAATTTCCCACTCCCCTTTTAAAATAAGACAGAGCTGCTATGTCTGTTACGAAAAATCCTAAAAAGTGCATAAATATGTACCACTGAGAGTTATTGAGTGCAATGAATCCCATTATAGACATGTTTAATATAATTACACAGCAAGCATTTTGTAATTTGCTAATGATTCATTATTGTAAGCACAGCAGTTATGAATTATGCCCTCTGCTTTGGTCAAATGTTTTCTAGCATTTCCTTGACCAAATGAATGTGTGTCGCTCATAACTGTCAGACTTATTTTAGAACATTGGCAGAGAAAGAAAAGAAAATGCATGTGTTTTCTAGCTTTGGAACAAAAGAAAGAGGGCAGGACAGGGTAAAAAGAGCCTCACAGCCAGCCATCCTGAAAATATGAGCAAGAAAATGAAACCTTTCCTGGGAATTGTAATAGAAAGAATTCACCAATGATGCACTCACTGCATTATTCAAGACATCTCAAGGGAGAGTTCCATGCCATCAGAGCTATTAAGGACTGCCTTGACTCAAGTCACAATTAAAGGGCTACCTCAGTGCAATTTCTGTCTTTTCCTGTTCTGTCCAGGCTAATGATGATTTGTGTTTTATAGAAATGTCACAACTAAATTGGACAATCCCTCAAATATTTTTCAGTTATTCTTTCAAAGTAATTTTCATAAATATGAAATGACTGTAAATGAAATGCATACTTTGTAAGTCGATGGGAAATTTGCTTCAGCATTAATGGGAGGAAAGATGCACATCAAGGTAAACTCTTACAATAATGGCAAAATAGACTGGCCACAAAGCATTGCAACGTGTGGGGCTGCTATAGGGGTCTCTTGTTCAGAGCACTTTTCACTACAGTTATTGGGATTATCTTATCCTTCTAACAATCAGATTGTCACATTTGGTCTTTTGAACTTATGTTACTTTTACTTTTTTTAAAATTTTGGTCAAATTCAAAATTTCCATGAACTTGTTGATATTGTCTTCTTCTGCATAGGTAATGCCACTTTGTTCCAAGAGAGCCCCATAATGGCTTCTCTGTCAAAAAATATAGAAACTAAGGATATAATGCATCTCCCATGAGTTTATCTTACCTATCTCCTTGGCAGAGCACCTCTTATTCTCCCCAGTCATCCACAACCCTAACTGGAAGGGCCACTGAATCCAACCCCTTTGTCAGTATCTAATGACCCACTTCTCTCCTTAATTGCAACCAATTTCTAATAATATATTTTAAATGAGTGTGAGAACTCAGATTGGTAATCAGTTCTCACAATTCAATGTTAAACATAAATCTATTTTTTTCAGATTGATAAGAGATCTAGAAGCCATTTCCAAACTAAACAAATAAAATCTGCCCCAGCTGCCCAAAAGGAACAAGCTTCACCCCCTTGCATTTTTCTCAAAGAAATGAGAGAAAGAGAACCAGAATTTTCCTGCCTAACTTTCCTACATAAAAGTTTCTCATTTGAAAATACAGTATTTACCAAATTCATGTTCTTATTATACTAAAGGTTGCATTTAGAATATAACTTTATTGTCACTTGGAATGTACACTAATCGGCTCTCAAAGGATCACCATCTCTGATATACACTCCAGAAATATGACAAAAATAAATAAATAAATACAGAATTATGCATATACCCACATATATTATACGACACAGAGAAACAACGCAGTCCAATTTGGATTATGTATACATGTGCATGGCGAGAAAAACGAATCTTTCGAGTTTACTAGACGGATGGCATAGGGAACAAAGCTATAAACAGAATTGGGTAGTCTTGCTAGAAATACTTCGAAACCTCCTCTCGGAGGAGAGCAACAGAAACAGACCATGAAGTGGGTGTGTGGGGTCTCTAACAATGCTTTGAGCTCTAAGTACAAAGCGCTTATAAGCAGCATGATGACTACCAGGGAGCGAGCTTGCTATGACCTTCTTGGCTGTCCTTACCATTCGCTGTACGGACTTTCTATCTGCCACCAAACCAGACAGTGATGCAATTTGTTAAAATGCTCTCAATCCTGCCTCTGTAAAAAGTGGCCAAGACAGAAGGAGAGATGTGGTCTCCTCATCCAATGCAGAAAATGCAGATGCTGGTTTGCACACTTCACTAAGGATGATGTGTGGAGAGACCAGTTCAGATTGTTAGTTATCAGCACCCCCAGATACTTAATACTGTTGACCACCTCTACAGCTGCATCCTTGATATTGAGTGGAGTATGACTATGCTGGCTCTTTCTAAAATCTACAATGATCTCCTTTGTTTTATCAACATTTAGAACCAGGTTACTTTTATTGCACCAGTCCACCAGAGCCTTCACCTCTTCCCTATAAGCGTCTTCATTGTCATCCCAGATAAGACCCACCACTGCTGTGTCATCTGCATACTTCACAATATGATTCATAGCAGATTTGGCACAGCAGTCGTGGGTCATCAAGTTGAACAGTAGCAGACTCAGGACACAGCCCTGCGGAGAACTTGGACTCAAGGAGATGGAATTGGAAACTTTCCAACTAGCAGAAACGGGCCTATCAATAAGGAAATCAACTATCCAATTACATAAATAGGGCCAGTTTGTTCATCAGATGCTATGGGATGATTGTGTTGAATGCTGAACTAAAAATCCACAAACAGCATTCACCCATGAGTATTCTTCCCCTCCAGGTGTGCCAAGCTAAGATGAAGCACATAGGAAAGTGCATCTTCTACAGAGCGGTTCTTCTGATAGGCAAACTGTAATGAGTCAAATGTAGGGGGAAGGCATGAAAACATGTGGTCCTTTACCAATCTCTCAAAACACTTCATCATAATGGAAGTGAGTACAACTGGACAGTAATCATTAAGGCATGTGATTTTAGTTTTTTGGGGCACTGGCACAATGATTGCGGTCTTAAAACATGATAGAACCACGACCTGATGCAATGAGAGATTGAAGATGTCTGTGAGAACAGTGACCAGCTGGTCAGCACATTTCTTAAGTACTCACCCAGGTATATTATCAGGACATGCAGCTTTCCGAGTGTTGACTTCCGGCAGGACCTTCCAAACAGCAGTTGAATCAAACCTAAGCACCTGCTCATCAGGAAGGGGAACAACCTTCCTTGCTGGAACATTGTTTGTGGCCTCAAACCATCCAAAAACCATATTTAGCTTGTTTAGAGAGTCTGTGTCACCCTTACATATCAGTAATCAGCAGTGCTTTCTGAGCGTTCTATGAGAAAAAAAAGTCCTGGTAATCAGTAATATAATCAGTAATTACCTGAATACCTTGCCACATATGTCTTAGATCCATAGGATCTTGAAAGAAATTCTGCACTTTCTGACTATAGGCCTGCTTTGCTGATCTTATAGCATGCCTCAAATCATCTCTTCCTATTCTAAGTGCTGCCACATCACCTGATTTGAAAGCTGTGTTTCTCACCTTCAACATTACACGGACCTCCTATGACATTTGCTCATTTGCTCACATGATAATAGACATAAGAACACTGACATCTCCATACACTTTTGGATATAAGCAGACATAATAGAAGCATACTCGTTCACATCAGTATGTTGTCCATTCATTGCTAACTCTTTAAATATGTTCCTATTTGTTTGCCCAAAACAGTCTTGTAGAGCTTCCATAGCTCCTGCAGCCACACTCTCATTTATTTTCTAATTGGTCTCTCTCTAATTAACAAAGGCTTATATGCTGGTGTAAGCATTACAGAGAGATGATCTGAGGAGCCAAAATGAGGACGAGGGGCAGCCTTAAATGCTTTCTCAATATTACAGTAAGATAAATCCAGACAATTCACACCTCTAGTAGCAAAATCCATGTATTGATGGAAATTAGGGAGGGCTGCTTTCAAGTCAGTCTGATTGAAATCCCTATCACAATGAAAACTCTCTCTGGGTGGATAGTTTGCAATAAAGAGCAGTCAGGGCTTCATTCTTGTTGGCACTGAGGGGAATATACTGTACACAGCTATGATAAGGATGACAGTGAATTCTCTTGGCAAATAAAAGGATCTACATTTCACAGCCAGACACTCGACATCAGGAGAGCGCTGGCTGAAGAATAGCATTGGTACACCACTTCTCATTAATACATACATACACCTCCACCATAGGATCTTCTACTCAAATCGCTGCTCCTGTCCTGCCAAAATGTTGAAAAGCCCATCATACTGATAGCATTGTCTGGAATAGAGGACTTTAATCATGTCTCTGTCCAGATTATAGCACAGCAGACTCTCATCTCCTTGTTCGTGACCAGCTCAAGTTTCAGATCATCCATTTTAGTCTCTAGGTCTAGGGAATGAACGTTGACAAACAGGACAGATGGAAATGGTGCTCCTTGTGGATTAGCCCTCAGATTAGCTTGTATTCCTGCACGACAACCTTGCCTCCTTTTCTTTTCCTGATCCTGGCTCTTCCACCTTTTCCTTAAAGGGGCCTTGCTCCCTTTCGCCCCTAGAGCATGCTGCTGCCACCTCCAACTCCTCCAAAATCCTCTCTCCCTTCCTCTGGGCCTGCTGACAGCCTCATCCAGTTCCTTCGCTCCATAAGCCTCAGGACCTCTCCTCTGCCTCCTGCGGAAACAGCCTTGATTTGCAATAGAATCCATCCCTGTGCCAGCAGTCAGATCTAGCTGCTGGTAGAACAATTTCAAACAGTGCAAATGACTTTTAATGGTCTCACCAACCATTCCAAAACAGCTAAAAACTCACCATTCCAGCAAAGATTGTCAGTCGTATGTTAGCTTAGTCCTAATACATTGCTCAAACACATTAAAACCGTCCTGACCATGAGGCCTATATTCCTTATATCCTTCCAAAAAAATTTCACTTTTGAAAGCTAATGCAGCCACAGCCTATCCAGGCATCGCCATCATGTGTATGGTCCAATGTTAGGTTCCAATACAAGCCACAATGATGCTACATCTGTAATATCATCACCATTATCACCATTACACTAACGATGCAAATTCTGTAAATTTCCTCATTTGTGTGATGACATCATGATACTTGTTTCCCCTAACCACCACCCCCATCTCCACCCCAATTCCAGTAGTGTGTGCATGTCATAGCCCTGAGAAGGGCACATTCATCTGGCTACAAGCATAGGCATTAATGTCAATTCACCTAGGGACTGAAGAGTGGCATCCAACTCTGGGGTACTTTATGGCCTAATGGCTCTCCTTCTGCCTTTAACCTATCATTTTATCACTGATTTTTAATTTATGACTTTGTTTTTAATTCTGTTTTAAATTGCATTCCTTTTATACGTTTTTTATCTGTAAACCACCTAGAGTCACTAGGATAGCTGAGTTTACAACCTAAGTGAAAGATTATCTTTGTTTCTTAACCTAGCATCCCTCATAGAGGTAGTGCATGATCATATTTGGCCCCCTGTACTCATTGAAGAAAAGAATGTCTAACATCTTTGGAATGTTTTACAAACATTTCTCTCTATTCCCACAGTTTCAATATAAGATTTGCCAGATTTATTGTATTAGTAATATTATTGTCCCTACAAGAAGTATAGGGGAGCAAGGGCTCTCTCCAGGAAGTTACAAATCCACAGTGACTGACAGGTAGAAGGACATTACATACCTCTGACTGGACTTAGCTAATCACTATAGTACTTGATAACTGAGCTATTCTGTATTTTCTCTATTTTTTATTTTGGCATTTGTATCTCTTCAGTTTAATCAGCAAATGGTAACAAAGCTGAGACAATTGGAACATAAAAAGCAAAACATGACAATAATTATTTCCTCACCACTTTCATGTGCCATCTTTCACCACCAGAATAAACATTCTTGTGCATCAAGTTGTTCTAAAAGGCTCTTTGGTTAAGTCATCTCTTAACAACTTCAGAAGTTTCCTGAATATTATCAAAGTAGGAGTCAATCTCATCCCAAGGCCATGGTTTTCCCCAAAGATAGGACATCTGATAGAGAATGTTTATTTCTGGGAGGCCTCCAACAAAATTCCCAATAAGTTGGAGAATTTCAACATATACTCCTACTTATATATTTTGATGGGCAGATTCAGTGAGCCATTTCAATATAACCAAGATTGATGCATTGTTCCAGTCTCTCTGGGACTAGCTCAAGATATTTTAGTGATTGAGGTATAATAGTATGTGGATGCACCTCCCTTCAAATTATTGTAGCATTTAAGGCAAAAAAAAACCCGCACAGCTTGACCATCAGATAGTTGATTCATGCAGCTAACAAGGACAAGAGCAATTGTAGGAGCACCCCTGCTTATGCCTTCTATGCTACTTGAAGACAAAGCTCTATGTTCTATATGGCCTGTCCTATACTCCTCAACCTAGTTTATTATTCTCAGGAAAAACTCTATCAATATCAGTGATTATATTTACAATGAACAAGAAGCCTGAATTAATAAGTGGCTTCTATGTGTAAAAAAAGTAATAATAATTGACACACGGCCGTTTTTTGACACTCAGAATCCATTACCAGAGAAGGTGCCTTACTCTAGTTAATGATAAGAGATAGGTCGAGGAAGGGCTCAGACCTCAGTTCTGTCATTGACAAAGAACTATCACTGTCCATCCCAAAGTTGTAACATATTCTAAACTCTGGGTATTTATTCTCAGGTTACTCAGTTGATATTTGAACTTCATTTAGAGCAGAAGAATCAACTGCCTTCCCACACAGTTGGAGAATGCCGATTTAATTAAAAGACTTCTAAGGTTAAAAGAGGTTGAAAGAAAGGAAAGAACCATATATGATGAATGGATGAGATAACAGTTCTGGCAGACAGTGTACAAAGTAACCTGGGACACATAAAAGGCAAAGTATTGTGTCAATCTGAAGTTAAGAATGAGCAATAAAGGCTGATGTATCATTTCTGTCTATGAGATTATAGCAAGCATGGTGAATTCTGATTTTTGCCTCAAAGGACAGGAAGAGGAGGAGGAAAGGCATCTAAATCCATCATATTGCATTCTGAAAAAGGAAGATTATTCTTATTATGGTTCATTTCTTTTCTTTTTACAGGGTTGTGGAGTTCAGAGAGTGCTCTAGATGTATGACCAGAGGCAATGAAACTCATCAATACTAAAAATCCATTAACACTAATAATGTGTTTGACTGACTTGACAGTGTGTAATGTCTAAGTAACCAAATTCACTACCATAACTGGCAGCCAGTGAAGCATCAAGAATCCTAACTTTTACTGTAGTTGGAAGAACCTATTGAATAGTAAAGGTAAAGTTTCCCCCGCACTTGCGTGCTAGTCGTTTCCGACTCTAGGGGCCGGTGCTCATCTCCGTTTCAAAGCCGAAGAGCCAGCGCTTGTCCCAGATTGTCTCCGTGGTCATGTGGCCGGCATGACTAGACGCCAAAGGCACACGGAACGCTGTTACCTTCCCACAGCACTGGTCCCTATTTTTCTACTTGCATTTTTACGTGCTTTCGAACTGCTAGGTTGGCAGAAGCTGGGACAAGTAACAGGCGCTCACTCTGCTACGTGGCACTCGGGATTCGACCCGCCAAACTGCCAACATTCTGATCGACAAGCTCAGCGTCCTAACCCACTGAGCCACCGCGTCCCTTATTGAATAGTATGCTCTAAGAATAGTTTTGTAAAAACAAATTTCAGTTCAATTCTGCAAGTCTTAAGTTCTGCTTTTTCTTCTAAGCAGTTTATGTTAGATCTTGAAATTCATTTATTCTGGCAATAACCTTGTAAAGTAAATTAGACTGGAAGACAATGTCTGGCCCCATGATATTAGTGAGTTTAATAAGTGGATAAAGTATTGAATCCTAGTCTTTTTTGTTCTAATCCAAAGCTCTAACCATTGCATCACTATTCTATGGGTGAGTTAGGACTAACCTGATGCATTTTCCAGCAGGTTATGATCTACTTTGTCAAAGAGCCTTGGTGGAGCAGTAGGCTAATGCCTCCTTAAGTAACACCAGCTGCCTGCAATTAGTGCAGGTTCGCATCCCACCAGGCTCAAGGTTGACTCAGCCTTCCATCCTCCCGAGGTAGGTAAAATGAGGACCCAGATTGTTGGGGGCAATTAAGCTGACTTTGTAATAATGCCGCTTGGGGGTGTGTGTGAAAGCCCTAATAAGCAGGCATATACATAGAATGAAGGCTACTGCTAAGCTTGTAAGCCGCCCTGAGTCTTCGGAGAAGGGCGGGATATAAATGGAATTTAAATAAATAAATAAATAAATAAATAAATAAATAAATAAATAAATAAATAAATAAATAAATAAATAAATAAAAATAAATGCCTTACTGGAATCTAAACATACTATGTCCACAGCATTTCGCTGGTCTACTAACTTAGTCACTTAATCAAAGAATGAAGTAAGATTGGTTTGGCATGATCTGTTTTTAACAAATCCATGCTGGCTACTAGTTATAACTTTGTTTGCTTCTAGTTGTTCACAGATTTTTGGAAAGATATGGTGCAATGGTTCTGAGATAACATCTGTCAGCTCCTTCAGAACTTTGGGATGTAATCCATCGGGTCCCAGAGATTTATATTCGTTAAGATTGGATAGGTGTTCTCTTACCATTTTCTTGCTTATTTTGCTTTTTGTTTCTAGTTTGTATTTTGCAGTAGGTTTTTTTTGGTATGTTGAGCTATAATTTCTTTTCGTGTGAAGACTGATGCAAAGAATGAGTTAAGCAGCTCTGCTTTCTCCCTACTGCCTGTTATTTCCTTGCATCTTCTTTCTTTAGTGGGTCTACAGTTTCCTTGACTTTTTTCCTGTTATTAATATGTTGAAAGAAACTTTTTTTATTATCCTTGATTTCTGTTGCAAGTCTTTATTCATTCTGAGCCTTTGCTTTCCTGACTTCATCTGTCATTGAATCCCTCATAAAAGCATCCCTTTAAAAAGGCAGAATGATCTAGCTCCAATTACAGCTCTTCTATTTGATTTTGGTTGCAGTATAAATGCACTGGAGAGAAGCCTTAGGTTGTGTTAGATAATGTTGCACAAAGTCAAGATTCTGCATATAGGAGTCCAAAAAAAGCCTAAAAATATATAGAAAGAAACAATAATACACAAAAACCTCCTTTACAGCAGATATAAATAAAATTTGAGTTCAACTCTTGCTTTACAATTTCCATGTTTTAAATCTATGTTGGTAATATTCATATCCATAAGTCATAATTTCATTTTTTTCTGTTTTATGGAAAAAGTCCAAAAGAGACTTCCAATTGATACTAAATTTGACCAATGTCTTTTCTCAATAAGAGACCATTTTCAGCATCCCATCCAGCTCCCTCCATTTTATTAAGCAGTCTTCCATTGTAAATATTTTGGATTCCTTCCAATATTGGGTACTAAGAACTCTTGCTGCTGTTGTCAAACATAAGAACAAACTTCCATGCAATTTTTTTTCAAACTTTGGTCCATAAGCTCTAACAAAAATTAGTTTTTTGTTAGTTTTTTATTTTTTACTTTCAAAAAACTTAATTATAAAAAACCCAATAGATAGTGACCTTCATTACAATAAGTTTTAAGAATGATAATTCTACAGTGAATGCTACAATTGAGGAACAACAGGAATGGATTTACAAAGGTACGGTTTCCTCATAACTTCAAGATAAATATGCTGATTTCAGTTTGTAAAAAGTTTGCTCAAAAAGCAAATTATGCATTTTTTTTCCAGTCTAAGCATTTTTACAAACAAGTCCCTTTAACATATCTTTGCAATTTATTTTGCAGGCATATCCTTTTTTTGCAAAATTTCCTCTAATGTACATATTTGTATCCCCTTTTTCAGTTGGTTGATTTCAAAGCATAACTGAGGTTCAATTACATATGAATTGAAAAAGGTGAAACGGGTCATCATTGTATTAAAAAGTCATGTATGAATGTATCTCAGTAGGTATCTCTCTCCTTTAGAAATAATTGATTCTCATATATTTGGGAACATATTGCTTATAACTGGTCAGCAATATTGGGGAAAAAGTTGGGCAGCATAATTGTAGCCACTATTGTCTCTCTTTTCTGCCTCTCTCCCCATTTTTTTCCTCATACAACAGGCTGGGGAAGAGATAGAAACACTTTCGCCAGAAGTCTGAACACATTATTTGTTGAGGGATTTAAGAATTAAGCTAAAGCCTATATAAAAATTGTCCATATGATTTCCAAGGCCTTGAGATTGTCTATCCCTGCTTTAAAGTAACTACTGATATATTCTTTTTTTCCAATGTCATTACTGTAGAACTAAACACCTCAGCATTTGCAAGCATTTTCTTTCTGAATGTAAGCCTTCAAAATTGCAAGACATCATTAAATGCAACAAGAAGAAGCTTCTTGGATGAAAAGTGAAACATCTTCAAAGAAAAACAAGAAGGTCCAATTGCCTCCTGCAAAAGCATCTTTGGGACTACTATGACGCGTTCCGTGCGCCTTTGGCGTCTAGTCATGCCGGCCACATGACCACGGAGACGTCTTCAGACAAGCCCTGGCTGTTTGGCTTTGAAACAGAGATGAGCACCGGCCCCTAGAGTCGGAAACGACTAGCACGCATGTGCGGGGAACCTTTACCTTTACCTTTATGACCTGGATGACTGAGAATCTCCATAGAAAAAGTGCAAGCTAATGTGTATGTGAGAAAGAGAAGGGGGGAAAGGGGGGTACAGAGGGGAGGGCTTCTCACCAGTCAACAGTACAAATTATATGAGCCCTGAAGCTTCCATCTGTTCAAAGAGTAGGCTTGCTCGAAACATAATGCCCATAAAGGTCGCCATGAAAACATGACAAGGTGTTCCCTAGTAACTCAGGCTAAAAGGAAAGAGGGTTTTGTTTGGTATCCAAAAAGAAACCATCAATTAGTAAAATCCTCTTCACTGCTTTGTCTGTATTCAAATCCCTTGCAGAAAAATATATGTGAGCCAGGCTCTTGTAATGGATAGTTTATGCAAAAAGTCTAGAAAAAGGTAAAGTTCAGTGCAATGGGAAATTTTACATTGCTAAGCCAGTTTCATAGGGCAAGCAAATGAACCACATAGATGTAAGGTAGTGACTTGACATATAAACCTGCTTTGTTTAAAAGTCTGCTGCAGACAGTGAGGCTCATACCACCTAGACATAATGGGTATAGCTTTCAGCACTTCAAACGCAACTATAAAAATTGCATTTTCAGCTTCTAAAGTATCAACACCTCAATTTTAATAATTTGCTTCATGCTATAAAATCCTAATTCTGGGACAGGGTATTCATACAAGGAGGTTGTTTGATATTTATCTGAGGTCATCCTGTTTCAAAACTGAAAAGATTTTGGATGGATTGTGGGGAAAATGCTAAACCAGCTACAATTAGTGCTGATAAAAGTAAGCCAAGCCAAGAAAGTAAGATAAAACTACTTATTTGAGTTTCTGTAATCAGAAAATAGTGGTCTAACAAGACTGACCAAAATGAAATACGAAGTCCAAAATTGGATTGACTGTTTTTGAAAATGAAAGCCAGTTTTCAAGAAATATGCAAAATATTTTTTTCAAAACACTTTAATTTCAAGTGAAATGACTTTATTGTATCATTATAAGGTTGATAAATGTATATACCTTAGGTAGTGTGAAGTGATCACTAAATTTAACAATTTCTGATACAAACTAATTTCTATCCAATTGTCCTGACAAAAGGCCTTGTTCACTGCTTTTATTATTTTTACTTCTTCCTTTCCATATAAGCTTGCTTATGATTTTATGTAGTTTTAACTATGGTTGTGCTTTGTTTTCTTAGGATGATATTTAAGTTTTATTCCACAATCTCTCATAGGTTACAACTATCTTTACAAAAAAAAAATCACATGAAGCCATTTGTCTCAGTTTCTTGGTTGCTAGCTTTGGATATCTCTTCCATCTTAGCATATCTGAATCATTTTTCTAGTCTGCTCATAAATTCTATCCCTAGCCTAACTCACAGGGAGATTCTCTCATAGGTAAAATATCCCATTTCTTTGCCCACATTGGCTGAGCGTATCAACTCATCCTAATCGTTTGCACACCTCTGAGTTATAGTCTCACCTGGCAGTTACAGGGGCATAGTATTGCTGGGAGAAAAGCATTATGCTGTTTCCCTTTTACCATTTACACTTGAATAATATTTCTGAATCCCACTTGTTTAAAACTTATAGGTCCCCTATATGCTTCTGAGTACAATTCAAGATGCTTATTATCAGTTTTAAAGCCCTTCATAGCTAGCTTACTTGTGTGACTCATCTGCTTGTCTCTGCTTGTTCTGTGAGGCCCAGCAGAGTGGGCATGCTTTTGGTCCTTTCCACAAAACAATGTCACCAGTGGGACCTAGGAGCTGTGCCTTCTATGTTGCAGCACCTGTCCTATGAGATAAAATTCTCCCAATATTCAGGTCCTAAAATACTTGTTTTTTCCGTGAGCATGGGGCCAGACCAAGGGAGCAATCCATATAGAAAGTAAGAGTCTTGAATGAAATATGTGATGGTTGGACCTAGCTGCTTCAGTGGTATTACTACTGTTTCTGTTATTCTATTGTTCTATTGTTTTTCATTCCAAAGTCTATATTTTTCAAAATATATGTTATATATATTATTTTAATTTCTTGTTTTAAATCTTTCTTTAGTTGTCCAGAATTGCCATATAAATCTAATAAATAAATAGAATTGGGCATCAGTCATATAGTCATGGTCACAATCTTGTCTTTTTTGGGCTACCCACCCCACTAGCTGACATCTTTGTGTCATGCATGTTGATGGTCCCAGGTGTTACACTGGAGACTTAGGTACAATGGTCTGCAGAGAGTGGATTAGGACTTAACCAATCAATAGTAATTTATTTGATCAACCACTGTTTACAACAATGTTCCTCAATCTCAGCAACTTACAGGCTTCTACTTTCAGAATTGTTTAGTCAGCTGTAAATCTTAAAATGGCTGAGGTTGAGTAACACTGGTTTACAAAATACAGTTTAGTAAATTGTATGAGCTCAATGTGAAGTATTTTGAAGGCAGAGGTTATAAAAAATTGCTTACAGAGAACTACTACATAACTGATTTTAATGCCCTATCTAACAGATAGCCTCCTCAAAGATGCTATCTGTCTGATTTTGTTATACCTCTGTGACCAAACCTGAAGTTAAATCTGTTATATACTAATCCTCAATGAGTCTTAAAACCATTTGCTTAGCAGGAGTAGAAGTCCTGATTAGGCAAAATTCCTGTCTTTTCTGCAATGCAAATGCTTTTGATATTATATCTAGGTCTTGCTTTGGTCCCCTTTCCAATTACAAAAAGAGATAAAAGAAATTTATTACTTATTCTAATTGAGTTGAGAATATATTTCTTGCCTGGTGAGAAATGAAGTAATAGTGTTGATAGAATAAGTCCGTAGTATAAAATTAGAATGCTTCTTCATTAGAAAGAACTTTCTTTGACATCCATAACTTTTAATTTAAATTATAAAATCCAGGCCACATTCTTAGATTTTTGTAAAGCACAAATATAATTTGGTTTTTTAAATGACAAAGACTTGGATAGGTTAAAAATATAATTCAGACTTCAACATACCCTGCTGTTAATGCACTGTCCAGTTTCATTTCTTTAGATTGCTTAATGGTATGGAGAGTGTTGATTTTTCTTTTAAGAAGACAGCAGTTCTTTAGTTAAAGAAGCCCAGAAAGCCTAAGGTAGCTGCAAAGGTAGTGCAAAAAACCCATCTAATAAGCAAAAAGAGATGAATAAGAATCTGGAATTTTAAGGCTTGCTGATAATCCCAAGAAAAGACATAGTGGTTTTAAGAAGTTGTAGGCAGATGTCTATTTGCACTCTTACATACTGCACAGGAACTTATTTAATTCGATAGATAGATAGATAGATAGATAGATAGATAGATAGATAGATAGATAGATAGATAGATAGGATGATGATGATAGATCTTCAAGCAACATTTTTAGTGGAATTGATTAATTAATGTAATCAAATACTTTAAATGAACAAAATTTTAAAAAAAACATTTTTGTGCAATTTCTAATACTGAGCATGGATTTGAGTATAAAACCTTGTCAAATGTTACACATTCTTTGACTGCCATATTCTAGTAAAGTTCTGAACAGAACTTTGGCAGTCATTTCAGAATCCTAGATACAGTATAAAATAATAACACGGAGACGTCCTCGGACAAGCGCTGGCTCTTCGGCTTTGAAACGGGGATGAGCACCGGCCCCTAGAGTCAGAAACGACTAGCACGTATGTGCGGGGGAACCTTTACCTTTTTTATATTATGTCCAAAGCCTAATTTGGGGGCAGATTGGGATTTTTTAACAATATATTTATATTGAACAGAATTTTTTTAAAGATACTCCATTCTAAATAAAAATCATCCAAAAAAGGTAGCTTCGAAAACTGGTAACAATAATTCTCTGGTATTCCTCCTCATACTAGAAAAAGGGAGGGCAGTTTCTTCAGGCAAAAACTCATGGTAAGTAGGTGAATAAGGATGGATTTAGTGACTGATACAGGGATTTGCCCACACCTTCCCTTTTATCAGCAGTCCCAAGGCGTGGCTTCTCATTGCCTTCTCCCGAGTTGCCTCATTGCCTTCCTCTGTTCTGCTCTGCTAGATTGCCTCCTGCTCCTAGCGTCCATGAACAAAGCCAGCTGTGGATTGACTTCTTCCAATTCCTTGTGCTCGCACGGCTGAGTCTGATGAAGAATAAGATGGGAGGGGGCAGGCTGAGAGTCCTGCAGTGCATCAGAACCTTCCTCTGACACCAAAGGCTCTCCAAACCCCTCCTCCTCTTCCACTTCAGAATCATCCGACTCAGCTACCAGAACCACAGGCTGACGCTGAATCACAAAACTTTTATCCAAAGTATAACTTTTTAAAACATCTGCTTATTACCCTATTGTCAGTTAGAAATAATAATAATAATAACAATAACAATAACAATAACAACAACAACAACAACAACAACAACAACAACAATAATAATAATAATAATAATAATAATAATAATAATAATAATAATAATAATAAAGTTGGAAGGGACATTGGAGGTCATCTAGTCCAACCCCCTGCTCAGGCAGGAAACCCTATACCATTTCAGACAAATGGTTGTCCAGTCTCTTCTTAAAAACTTCCAGTGTTGGAGCATTTGCTGCTTATGGAGGCAGGTTGTTCCACTGGTTAATTGTTGAACTGTCAGGAAGTTTCTCCTTAGTTCTAGATTGCTTCTCTCCTTGATTAGTTTCCATCCATTGCTTCTGGTCCTGCCTTCAGGCACTTTGGAGAATAGCTTGACTCCCTCTTCTTTGTGGCAGCCCCTGAGATATTGGAACACTGCCATCATGTCCCCCCTCGTCCTTCTCTTCATTAAACTAGACATACCCAATTCCAGCAACCGTTCCTTATATATTTTAACCTCCAATCATCTAATCATCTTTGTTGCTCTTCTCTGTACTCTTTCTAGAGTCTCAACAACTTTTTTACATTGTGGTGACCAAAACTGGATGCAGTATATTCCAAATGTGGCCTTATCAAGGCATTGTAAAGTGGTATTAATACTTCATATGATTTTGATTCTATCCCTCTGTTAATGCAGCCTAACACTGTGTGGGCTTTTTTATCAGCTGTAGCACACTGCTGGCTCATATCTAAGTAATTGTCCATAATACAGCTGGTCAGCCAGCTACGAATCCATCTGGTGGTGATGCTGTTTAACCCACATTTTTTATCAAGTAGTAGGTTGTAATCTACTTCATCAAATGCCTTACTGAAGTCCAAGTAAATTATATCCATAACATTCCTCTGTTCCACTAATTTTGTCACTTGGTCAAAGAATGCAATAAGATTTTTCTGGCATGATCTGTTTTTGACAAACCCTGTTAGCTTTTAGCAATGACTTTATTTGCCTCTAGGTGTTCTCTGATGCATTGTTTGATTATTTTTCCAGAATCTTCCCAACTATTGAGGTCAGGCTGATAGGTTTATTGAAATTAGCTCTCTTAAAGTCCAAGACTCTAGTTTGACTGTGTTCTGTTGCTTGTGCTTCTATAATGTTGAATTCCAATATTGCATGATCACTTCCCCCCAAGGTTCCTCTGGCTTCAACACCTTCTATCATTTCATCTCTGATAGTGAGGTTTAGATGCAATATGGCTAATCCCCTAGGTCCCTTCTCTACTTTTTGGGAGACAAAGTTGTCTGCTAGGTTTGTCAGGAATCTGTTTGATCTTCCACTTGGTGCAGAGTTTGTCTCCCAGTTGATGTCAGGGTAATTAAAGTCCCTCATTACTATTGTGATGTGCTTCCTACATACCTTAGTTAGCTGACTAGCAAAAAGTTCATCTATTTCCTCTGTTTGGTTGGGTGGCTTATAGTATATACCTATGGCAATGTCATTCCCCCCCTTTTATATTGACCCAAATGCAGTTTTCATCATTGCTGTCCTCTATTTCTGTAGAGATGTAGTTATTTCTTATAGAGAGAGCAACTCCACCTCCTCTTTTATTTGGTCTGTTTCTTTTAAATAATTTAAATCCCTCTAGCTGTGTGCTCCATTTGTGGGTTTCATCCCACCAAGTTTCTGTAATGGCAACAATATCATATCTGTCCTCATTTACCTTAATTTTTAGTTCACCCTGTTTATTGTTCATGCTCTGTGCATTGGTGTATAGACATTTGAGTCCTTTATGACTGACCCTGTGTTTACTTTCTACATAACCTGTGTGGTGTCTGAGTTCCCCTATTTTCTTACCACCTGTTTGGTTAGTGCACTTTGTGTGGCATTCGCTATTAAAAGTTTGATTTTGCTTGACAACAAGGTTGATATTCTTGTTCACACACACATCTATGTTACATGCACTGATAACCCTATAATTTTTTGATTGCCGGGGACAGAGATGTTCTGTATCAATTAACTCACTGTCCCCATTGTTTAGTTTAAATATTCCTCCATAAAATCTGTGAGTTTATTGCCAAGTAACTCAGTCCCTTTCTTTGATGGATGCAAACCATCTCTTTTGTACATTTTTTTCATTGGACCAGCTACAGACATTTTGACTAATATAATGTTTATACAGTATATGTTGTATCCAGTGTAAGAAAATTGTGATCCACTTTCGTATTGAGTTATTGGTAGCATGCAATTTTAGATATCTTTGCTTCATATAAGAAGTGATGAGTGAAAATTAGACAGTTGAAATTATTCATGCTATAATATTACATTTAAGAACATGATAAATTCCCTTGAGGTTCCTTCCCCACATGTTCATTCATTTGCTCTGTTATTCTTCATATCATTGCTGAAAGACTATCAGGCTTAATCCCCAAGAATCCATCAAAGAAATAGATACCAAAACATTCTGGAAATTGATATCCACACAACTTCAAGCTGTTAGATTAAGAAATACCGACTTACTTTCAATTTTTGATTTTTCTTTTTAATAGACATTTAATAGCAATAGGCCTGAAGAAAGGGGAGGGGGTAAAATTTAATAAATAAATAACATAGGACAAAACTGAAAACAACTAATATGTTAACCCTATGACAACAGAAATCTATTTTTTATTATATATAAATCTAATATGTAGAATTAAAATCCATAAATGTTTTCCAAGTTAAATTATATTCTGTATCAGATATTTTCATTCTGTGATTGCTGTTTTATTTATGCAATCACCATACAAATCTTGAGAAACTGCAGGGCAACTGCATATCTTAATTCTATTCTTATATTTTCATACCTGCTCATAGTACATTAAAAATATACAGCAATGAATTCCCAAATTGGTAAAAGAAAAATTTCAAATAACATTACCTCTTAGGAAGAGCATTAGCACTTTCAGTTGAGCAGCAATTTTCAAATTCTCTGAAGTGTTCCTTTGGCCATGATTTATTTTCTGGGACTCTTTTCAGAATGCAAGAAGTGAGGAAGTTGGTAAGATTCCCTTCACCAGATGCATTTAAATACAAATATTTTTAATTGAATTATATCAAGAATAGTTTAATTTAAATTCCTACACTGAGCAGCAGATTGGTTTCAGTAGTCTAAATGGATTCCTTCCAACTCTATGCTTCTGTGGATTCAGATTTAATTACACTGTGACTGACAAAATAATTTTAGAAAAGATCGCAGCCAAAATAATTTACACAGTACTTTTAAACCAATTTTATTGGCATCAATTGATCTATTTTAAATAGAATTAAATCTGGATACAGCTGATCATGGTGGAGGGAAGCTTGGTGGCTCAATGGCTAAGACCCTGGAAACCACATCTAGCAATCCTAAAACCTCACATGGAATCAAAATAATGTACATAACCTGCTGATAATTGTAGTAGCTTTGTTGTAGCACTGCAACAAGAGAGAATATTGAAGATGTATGGTTTAAATGTGCTTACAGAAAAGCTATACTGTATATGTTTAACAAGGTCATAATCTGAAATTTTGAGAATCTCTTCATAGATGGTATGAGTAGTTCATCACTATTTTATGACAAAAGCCACCAAAGTTATTTACATCCACACTATGGGTGAACCTTTGTTATGCAGCACTTAGTATTTGACTTGGACAGATAATGACCAAATTTGACCATTAAGTTCACTGGATAATACTGGAGCACTCTGTCTTAATCTAACTGATCTTGCTGGGTCACTATTTTAAGGACAACATTAGAAAAGACTTCCATGTAATTTGTCATGGGTCTTCTTAAAAAGTGTAAAAAAATACAATAAATTTAGTAATATCTTTACATTGCCTTTGTAAATCTTTCTTCTTTCCACTTTCATAACGTTGGGGTTCTCTCTCGATATATATTATTAGATTTCTGCTAAAGTAAAAAACTGAAGACATGCTCCAGCAACATTCAACAATTTGTTTCCAAATTTCATCCTTACAATTCTGGAATGTTTCAGGGACCCCTGTCAGTCCATGGCTCATGATTGCTTGACTCAAGCTAAGGCCCACAGCTTAGTGATATAGTGTCACAGAAAAACCTGTATTAGATCATTAGCATTTTTATTTTAGCCTAGTTCAATTAAACAGAAAAAAATTGAATTAGAAGGGTCCAATTCTCTTTAGGAGACTATTTTTGTGTTGGTAATTACAGAAATATGAAACATGTGTGTTGTTTTCAAAATTGCCTTTGTCCTTGCACATCACACTGATACTAATTTCACACCTAGTTTAAAGCTTTAAAATTAATGCACAAGTTTAGAAACAGAAAGAAATAGGCAACAATAAAGCAAATAAATTGGTTAAAAATGCTCACACTTACTTATATATTGACATGCAGACTGCACCCACCTACATACACACATGCACACCTGCTAAAAATACTACGTGCATTAAATTTAGTAACTGACCACCCAATCTCTAAATCCACAAACTGGTGATAGATGATAAGCTGTTCAATTGAACAAGCTGCACTGCCAATCTGCTGTGTAGATTAACAAGTATCACCTGTGTCAGTAGCACCTTTGTCTTCTGCAGCCACTGTAGAACCAAGAACAGTGTCCTGCTTTCCACAGTTCATGGATAATGTTAGGCAGTCTTCTGATTATGGAGAGCGAGGGAGAAAAAGAGAGAGATTAAAAACTAAAGATAGCAAGAGCTTACATAGATTCACTATGGATATTTCTGAAATGAAATGTCAGGTTAAAGATGCTATGACTGCATTGATTTATTTATTTATGAATTTATTTAAACAGTTGCTATGACCAACTACCAATGTTCTCAAGAAAGTTTGATTTTTAACTATTTATTTCATGTCCATCTTATAAAGCCTTGAATTTTCAGTACCAATAATTCTGAACTAGTCTCAAATAGTTACCAGAAAAAACTAATGAAAATTGAAACCTGGTGTCCAGTTTTAAACTACGGCAGGAACCTATCACCATTAATTTGTTTAGGCATTCATAGATAATTAGCAGTGCTTCCTTATCTTCAAGAAAAGTTAATTAATCCTAAACTTTTTCAAAATTAGTATCAGGCCTGCCACTTAGCACTCAGATTTGTAGAGGATCTGCTCTGAGATCTCTAAGAATGGAGGCTGAAGCTGCGACTTCTATTTTCATTTTTCTATTCCATCAAATATACTAGGTCAGAGATTTTGTTATTTTAGCAGTTTAAAATGGCAGTTTTAATCCATCCATATAGTACTGCTTTCACCTCTTCTTTCAAATAAGCCAAGAGAAACCCATCACCATAGAAAAGGAATCACCAGAAGACATATCTTGCAGGGCTTCTTCAAACCTGGAGTCAGTTTGGATTAGAATGGCTAAAGAATCCAAGGTTGTAGTTTTTTAATCATTATACAGAACAGACTATTTCAGCAAGACAAAAGACACTTCATCAAAAGAGTCCCAGTTAGCGGAAGGTTCCTGGACATGTGCCAACTTCAAGGGAATCTAGTGTTGGAGAGTTACATGGCCAAGAGTTGAGCGGCTGGATCTGGGACACACCAGTGTAGAGCAAAATAGAGATCTATGCAACTCTTTTCACAGCAAGGGTATTCTCACCATTGATAGCAACATCTTTGCTGCCTGGCAGTTCTGTATTGTGAATAATAACTCTCAGAATGAAACTGATTTCAAGAGTTCTATAGTGACCTTTACAGATATCCATTTAGATTAAAGCAATATGTTCTATTCCTATGGACATTTTTAAAAATATTTTCTACAAATCCAACCATTCCAACAAGATACTATATTTTGATAGAAATTCTATCAACAACCATTTTCCAAGTTTCAGATAATGGAGCTCAACACTGCTTTGCATTCTATTGCTATTTATGCCAATCAGTTCTAAGGATAGGATTTCAAATTCCTTTTATTTTATTTTGATTCTCTACTTCAGAGACACTAGATACAGTGTATTCAGCAAGTTTCTGCAAATTCTGAATTTAGATAGTACATTTCATTTCATTTGGGGTAACCCACATGGAACGAAGAGCTCATAATTGATAATATTTGATCAGTGATCTATAACTGCATTACATTTGGATTGCAATTGACAGCTGACATGCCAGTTCAAAATAATTGCATTTGACAATAGACAACTTACAAGAATTCATATGCCTCCCAACCCATATAGGTATCGTTGTTTGATGATGTCAAAGATATTGCCAACAGATATAACTTGTTCCAAGTAAAACTGCCTTTTGTAATTGACTGATGGTGATATTGTTAATGTTGATGATGTTATGTGGCACTCCAGATGTTGCAGAGTCACCTCCAAGGCATTTATACTATTTGTATCATCTTTGCTTTTTTTGCCAGAGTTATTCTACTTCGATTTGCAAGTCTTCATATTTTGGTCTGTCTAGACCTTGAGTCTTGGGCAGCTACTCTATTTATGATCAACCGGTGTTAGAAGGAAAGAACTGGAGAAAATTGATGTGAAATCTATGACTCAATGCCACACACATGAATCTGCAAATGGCTGGCAGTATACAAATCAATAGGACACTAAGGATGTTCCTCAAGAACTCAGTGAGGCATGGAAGACAACAATGGAAATCAACTAAAGACAGTTTATACAAGTCGTCATCAAGTGTAGCATATATCAATGGGTTGCACTGTCCCCACTGCTGTTCTGCATAAATTTGAAATTCCTCAGCCAGATAATCACAAGGACTGGATATGAATACATGTTCAAGAATGGAACTATTATCAACACCTTCTCTACATGGATGACATCAATGTGTATGCTAAAAGTGAAAGAGCAAGTTATCAACTTGCTGGTCCATCTGACACATCATGTCATTTGAACTGGAGGAGTTTGGCCAATTGGTATGAAAGAGAGGCAAGGTAGTTAAGGCTGATAGGCTGGAATTACCAATGAGCACATAACAAACGTACAAACAAGCTATAAGTACCTTGGTATCTCATAGTCACATGAAAATATGAGGAAGAGGAAAGGAAGACAGTAATAGGCAAATAGCACTAAAGATATGAAGAGTTCTAAAATGTCAGCTCAAAGGGAAGAACAAGATCCATGGATCAGATAATCTGTCAATATAGATTATGTCCAAAGGAGGACATGGAAGCTGCTAATAAGATGACTTGGAAGCTTCTTGCAATGTATGGAGGTTTGCACCCCAAGTCCAATACCTGTAGACTGTACAACAACCAGAAAGAGGGCAGGCAGGGTCTAGTGAGTATCAAAGCCAATCCTGAGTATCCAGGAATACATCAGACAGATGACACCCAAAGATGAGTTGCTCAGGAAATGCCTGAGGCAACAGCAAGCATGGGAGGAAGATCAAGCAGAAAATGTATTATGGCAAAGTAAGAGCCTGTATGGGATGTACCATCAATAGCTTAAGTAGCAGACATTGGAAAATCCTATTAGAGCCTGTAAGGGCTGGATTAAAAGATAACAGTGAGGGACTGATAGCAGCACAAGACTAGACACAAAAGCCAGATCATAGAAGCAAGAGTATTCCACAAGACTTATACAAGACTGTGCAGAGTGGCCTCCAAGATAGTATGATACATACTGGCAGCATATAAGATGCAAGCAGGAATATCATTCACTTAATGATACAACCATATTGTGTATAGGAACATCTGCACACTGTAGGTTGTCTGGTCTAGATGGAAGATTCCACAAAAAGTCATGGAGAATAACAGGCCTAAGATCCAGTGGATCTCCCAGATCCAGATAGATAGGCAGGTACTGGCTAATCAACCAGACATCATGGTTGATTAGACAAGGAACAAAAGACAACAGTGCTGATAGATATAGTAGTACCAAGATGAAGGTGTAAGAGAAGTTGGAAAAGTGCCAGGGCCTGAAGGAGTAATTAAAAAGGATGTGGAAAGCAAAGGTTAAAGTGGTCCCAGTGGTGGAAAGAGGAGTATAGGCAGTGGTGGGATTCAAATATGTGAACAACCGGTTCTCTGTTTGGATGCTGCTTCCAGAAGTCCATTCTGGGCACGGGCAACAAAAAAAGTAGCTACTGGTTCTGCTGAAGTGGTGCGAACTGGCTGAATCCCACCAGTGAGTTGGGGCTGTAATGCCTTAGCTGGGAGCAGTTCCAACAGAATCCCAAAAAAGACATTGGAGGTCTCTGTCCAGAAAAGGGTGGTTCTAGAAACAACTCAGGTACTGCACAGAATCCTCCCAAGCCCATGGTCAAAGTCCCAAGTTTGATGAAGGCACATACTCCTGGCTCCTATTTTTCCCCAAAATACTGATGGGACACCACCTTTTTGAACTGAACATGAAGCAAACAGATTCTTTGATTTTCTCAAACTGCCACCTATAGCCAAATTCCTCCCTTCCTTACACAACTGGGAACATATTAACATGTTCCAGAATATCCAAATATTTGCAGTAGACAAACTCTTTGGGGGGAAAAAACTCTGCAGAGGACTGGTTATTTGGAAGGGAAAATATAAAAGGGGGAAAGACACTGGGTATACAATAAATATTGCATTTATTGTAAATGAATAGAATGCTGAAACAACAAGATAAGAAATTAATTATTAATAATAACTAAGAACTATTAATATTCCAGCCACTGCAAAGATTATAATAAAATCTATAATCTGATTATAGAATGTATTATATAATTAGTAGTCCAGAGCAACCCCTAAAGAGGCAAAGGGTGGTTTGGCAAACAGACCTGGCTTTCTTAGCAAACAAGTAAATGTGGAAAAGATTGATCAGAACAGAAAATATGAAAAATATTCTCACTGACAAATTGATTCAGTGCAATATGTTCTGAAGAAAAGCTCAGAAGGAGAATAAGTGGGCACCTTTTGGTGGTAGCCAAGAAACTGAATATCTCAACTGAAATGTTGACTTTTATACCACAGTGATGCTACATCTGCCAGCAAAGAAAGGATTAAACTATCATCTGAAGGGACACCAGTCAAATGAACAAAGTCATGCAGTCATCCAAAGTTTGGAACCACCCCTCTTTAGGCAAGACTGGAAGCAGTACTTTTCTGAAAATGCCAGTCACGTTATCACTCCAGAAGGTTAAGAAAAGAATTTACTTATCTGCAATAATTTATGGAACTGACAAGGCAGTGTACAAATGTGGCTGGGAAATGCATAATAGCAGGCTGAACAGCTTAAGAGCAAATCATTTTGTCGGGACATGGAGCAGTTAAATTTCTTTCTATAATGAAACAAGCATTCTCACATATAAATCATTAGGCATGGAACCATCTGTCTTGATTACTCCCTCGACAAGGTTTGCCCACTATTATTCGTAACATTGAGAAAGGCCATGTCCCATCATTCTTGCACATCTGTTCAGCTGATAAGTAATGCTTTCCTATTCCTAATATGTAATCTCTGCTGTGAATCATCACAGTTTCCTGATAATGTCTGGATTGTCATTGTTAGCTAAGTGTACTCCAGCAACAGAGGCTTTAAGTAGTGGGTGAGCAATGCACAGAGAGAAGATGGCCATTGCTTTTAAAACTGTCACTCACTTTAAATGCCCAGGCATTTCAGAGGCTCTTTTGTGCAAAACTGATGAAAGCTGTCCATTGATGTGAGAAATGTGCTGGGCTTCTCCAAGGAGTATTGCCATGTTTATCCAGGCAGAAAAGCTACCTGCATAAATTTACTGAAACAATTTTCCAAAGGGTAATAAACTAACACTGAACTTTTGTTGACATTCATTGCAGATCTTTATATATTCAGTTCAATAAACAAAAGTTGGCACTAGAGTTCATGGGCTTATAAACAATGCTGTTGTTCATTTTAGGACCTTGTAAGCCCTTTAGTTTAAGCAGAAATTGGCGTGACAGTCATAGTATCAGTGTACCATGCTTAACAAATGATATTCATAAATCAACAAGAACTAGGATTTATCCTTAGCAGATAAAAATGAACTCTGCAGGAAGAGTCTATACAAAGATTTTTTATTGCATTTTCAAACTTTAACAAAGAGCATTCAAATTCTATACTGAAGAGGTGGGCATCTAACACTTATCCAGATGTCATTTATTCCAGCATTCATAAAACAGTTCAACATGCCAACTGGCATCCAACTATATTTGGAGAGCAACTAATGGCCCACCATCATTTTAAAATCTGTGACTATCTTGCAATACAGAGGAGGAAAGTAATATACTATAATCAAATATTCAAAGTGAAAGTCCTGGACATTTTGCCCTCAGTGGGTTAGGACGCTGAGCTTGTCGATCAGAAGGTCGGCAGTTTGGCGGGTCGAATCCCAAGTGCCACGTAACAGAGTGAGCCTGTTACTCGTCCCAGCTTCTGCCAACCTAGCAGTTTGAAAGCACGTAAAAATGCAAGTAGAAAAATAGGGACCACTACGGTGGGAAAGTAACAGTGTTCCGTGCGCCTTTGGCGTCTAGTCATGCCGGCCACATGACCACGGAGACGTCCTCGGACAAGCGCTGGCTCTTCGGCTTTGAAACGGAGATGAGCACCGGCCCCTAGAGTCGGAAACGACTAGCACGCATGTGCTGGGGAACCTTTACCTTTACCTTACTGGTACTTCTGTCTTAAAGAAAGCATTACAGGCTATTGGTGGAGCAGTGGGCTAATGCCTCCTTAAGTAACACCAGCTGCCTGCAATTGATGCAGGTTCGCATCCCACCAGGCTCAAGGTTGACTCAGCCTTCCATCCTTCCGAGGTAGGTAAAATGAGGACCCAGATTGTTGGGGGCAATTAAGCTGACTTTGTAATAATGCCGCTTAGGGTGTGTGTGAAAGCCCTAATAAGCAGGCATATACATAGAATGAAGGCTACTGCTAAGCTTGTAAACCGCCCTGAGTAGTCTTCAGAGAAGGGCGGGATATAAATGGAATTAAAATAAATAAAATAAATAAATATTGCAAACTGCAAGTGTACCACAACTATCTATGGTGCTCCTGGCCCGACAAGCTAAAAAATACTGCAAACTAAACTGGGGCTACAGAAGGATGTAATTTTATCAAGATTTAGGAAACAAACAACACCGTGTGTGTGTGTGTGTGTGTGTGTGTGTGTGAGTGTACGCGCGCGTGTGCACATGCATCCATGCAAGCACAATATACAAATAATTCTGAAGGACAGCTTGAATCAGAATGTTGGAAAAAGAAGGTACGATGCCATTAATGGATGGTGTCAAGGAACACTGCTACAGATAGAAGCTGTTGTATTAGCAATTTAGGTATGTTATGCTCAAGAAATAGCAAGACTGAATTCAAAACCATCACATATACTCCTGCAATGGCAAGTAATTGAGATGTATACCGATCAGACAACTAAATGAAAGATTTTCAGCACTCATCTTTCATAGGGCCCCTTCTTTTGTGTGTGAATTTATTTATTAAACAGTCTATATTATTATTGTTCTGCTTGCTTTTAGAGCCATTATGATCAAGCCTACAATCTGATCATTTATAAGAAATCTATTTTTAACTACTGCCATCACCTTTTACGCTTCCTTTGCTAGATTTCTATAACCAACAATTACAATTTGCAAATTTTTGTCAACATTAAGAATATAAATGCATGAGTCGGTGTGCTACTTGAAATACCAATGAGAACAATATATCCTCTTCAAAAAAAATGAACTTCAAGTTTTTAAAAATGTTTTTTGGAAAAAAATTATGAATACTATGGAACTATTTCTTAAGACAGTTAGGGCTGTGAATCCTGCATTTTTTAGGTATGATCAGATTCTATTATATAGAAAGAAATAAGCACAGTTTCAAAGCTTATTGAATCTCTGTAGTTATTTCTTCTTCTCTGTCCCAAAAATCAACTGCTTCAGTAGCTACATATTTGCAAATGATCTGGAATTTGGACTGTTTACATTTCAAAATTAGCACAGAACCAAAATGGAAATCTGAGAGGATGGTGAGAACTAAAAAGCATGAGTTTTCTTTAGCTTTTGGCAGGCTTGCCTAGTCCATCTTTTTAGAAGTTCTTTCTACCATTTTTAGCCAAGCTCCTTGTTTCCATTTTCCCAATTAAAAGTAGTTCTGAAACCTAATATTTCCAAGCAGTTTGAAACACTTTACTGCTCTCTCTATCATACCAATGAGATATTTTGGATTGCAGACTGAATGTTACAGAATAATGGATGGAAATGATCAAACATTTGTCTCCTCATGGAAAAAGAAATGCTTATTGTGGATTCTTATCTCAATCACTGATGCCATTAGGGCTTAAGAGGGTGGTCTCAAGGATCAAACAATATATTCTACACTTAGACCTACATTTACAGGAGGACAGGAACAGGCTTTTATCTTCTCCTCAGTATGTATACAAATTCTCTATGTTTTCACAGGAGAGTTTTTCTTGTTGCTAGGCTGAATGCCTTCCCATTCAAGGATTCTGGAAGGGAGGCATATATATTTTTCTATGCCTCTTTTATTTGTTATTTATTTTATCCAATTTCAAGCATTCCTTAATGACTCTGGATTGCTTGCATTTTATACATGTGTTTGTGTAAAAAAAAAACCTGACCAACTAGAGGAACAATATTGTAGCTCAACAACCACACCATCAGAAGGCTTGGGAGAACAAGGAAGTTTTGGCTGTTTTGTAATCTTCATAAACACGGGACTATATAAGTTTCTGCAGAAATACCATTCTACAGAGTGGATGCTGCAACAGAATAGGCTTTCTTCCTGAATTGACATTACTTGATTGATAGGACCTGAAGCAGGTCCACCCTTCTTGATTTTACCAGATGGACAGAAACAAATGAAGATAAGTACTCCTTCAATAAGTTCATGGGTGCATAATATGTTGCACCCTATAGTCCTTACCCCGTTACATTCTGGATTAGCTGAAGCTTTTGAATAAAGTTCATCAGCAACCCTTGGCACAGGACATTACAGTCATCCAACACAGTACCACAATTAGCAAATAATTGGATGTTAGCTGAGAAATCATCATAAATGTCAGAAAAAACAGCAATATACTTTTTATCATGGTTGCTGTACAGAAATTCTATACATAATTAAGTGCTTGTGTATTGTTCTATATCAGGGACAATTAAATATATTTTCCCTTTTTATTACTTTACTCTAGGTTTTTGTTATTTGGTGTTTTATATTGAATTGTGATCCAATATTATTAATAAAAATTGACAATAAATAGGTCTAAGCATTTTCCAAGGAAGCTGGGAGAAGTTATTCAACTTTGCTGTGAATTTTCAGTTGGAAATATGTAGCTTCCCTCCAAAGTCAAAGATGCATGCAAGGAATGTTCTCATATCTGACTCTGAAGCCTCCTAAATTCAGGAGTTGTGGCAAAAATTAGAGTATAAATCCAGTGCTACCTAATATTACATCTTAAGTCTGCAGTGTGACTTTGCTCTAAAACATTCTTCCTATTCCACAACAAGTACTGCCAAAGGTATCTTAGCTGGAAATTTTGGGATATTGTTATCCATCATATAGGGAGAGATGCAGGTTGGGGAAATACGTCTATATGTTAATCTTCTCCCTTACTATTTTGCTAGTGCCAGTCCCTTGTTTTAGAAGGATGAGAAGCCATCTAGAACTGCCTTGCTGGATTAAGAAACATCAGAATGCTGATTGGTTGTTTGACAAGGAACACAATATGAATTTAATTCATCATTCCTTACTCAAAAATGCTGGGATATCTATAGTTTCACTCTTATGCAAATATATCAAATTACAGTTGATTTTCCAAACTCAAATACCTAAATATTTTGAAGTGAATTGGAGTAGGATGGGTGGATGGATGGATGAGATCCAGAGCGATCATACACATAGCATCATTATCTTTAGTTAGTAAAAGTTTTAAATAAATGTGAAAGTTTGTCTCAAACAGAGGAGATAAAACAATTTCATTATTCCCTTTGACTCCATTATTTTTGGAAATCCTTCAGAATTTACATTCTCCACAAAGTTGTGTTAAAGTTGACAAGTGCTAATGCTGGAAAAACCAAAGCAAGGTTGGGAAGCATTGTACTGGGATTCTTTTCAGCTAGACGTCATAAACCTATCACTTCTTTTCCCCTGGTGAGAGCTAATACGCTCATAAACTTTTCAGTTATTCTATGGAACTTTTTTACCCCTTCCCCGCCAATTTCTTTGCTAGGTTCTGTTCAGTATAGAGATTAGCTGGCAGCTGGTTATCCACACATTCCCCTGGAGAAAAAGGCCATTATTGCAATGATGTTTGAACTATTAAAACTCTTTCTTGTATTAATTTGCCTGAAGCAGAATTTATTTTAGAGGGAACCATTTATTTTATTTATTTATTATTATTTCATTTATATACCGCCCTTTCCCGGAGGACTCAGGGCGGTTTACAGGGAATTAAACACCAAAAATACAAAAGTTAAAACCAGTTTAAAAAAGATTAAATTTATCCCTGTACAAATAAAACCCCAATTAAAATAAATTAATCCTCAGCCTGGGCCAGAGAGCTCGAAGAGCCAGGTCTTCAGGCCCCGGCGGAATGAACGGAGGTCGGGGGCAGTCCTCAGCTCCACTGGCAGCTGGTTCCAGAGGGCAGGCGCCCCCACTGAGAAGGCCCTATCCCTGGGTGTTACCCGCTGGCAATCTCTTACCGGTGGGACCCTGAGAAGACCCTCCCTGTGGGAGTGCACTGGACGAAGGGAACTTGATGCTGGCAGCAGGTGTTCCCTCAAATACCCTGGACCCAAGCCATGTAGGGCTTTAGCTCCAAGAATCATCAATTACCCAAAAATATTGCCAATTTTCAGCCAAGAAGCAAAAGATCTTCTGATAGCTATGTCACTGGCCATTTAAGCATCTTGTTTACAATGAGTACATGGGCTGAAATCTATTCTGTTCTGTTCTCAATTTTTTAAGAAAAAATATTAAACCATGTTCCAAATATGCATAAATTAAAAAATAAACACATGAAAGGAAAATAGGGCAAAATAGCACAATAAATTAAAACATAAAAAGACCCAAAATATCTGTCATTACTTATATATTCCAAGTTTACCGGATTATATATTTTTAAAACCTAAAATCATAGGTTTAAATTCAGATTTACTCTGATACTATGCATTCACTTATCTGAAAGTATGACCTACTGTAATATTCTTTAAGTAGACATGATCTCTCAATAATCAAATGGAATGAAATTTGCCTTAAAGTTGTATATTTGGTAAAAAGTGTCTGTGAGGATAAATACCCATTCCTGACAAACCTAGCAGATAACTTTATTTCCCAAAAAGTAGAGAAGAGAACTAGGGAATTAGCCATATTGGATCTAATCTTCACTAACAGAGATGAAATGATAGAAGGTGTGGAAGCCACAGGAACCTTGGGAGGAAGTGATCATGCAATATTGGAATTCAACATTATGGAAGCACAAGCAATAGAACACAGTCAAACTAGAGTCTTGGATTTTAAGAGAGCTAATTTCAATAAACTTAGAGAAAGCTTGGGAAGAATTCCATGGATGAGAATCTTCAAGGGGAAAACTACTCAAAAAGCTTGGGAAATTTTGAAAAGTGAGATAATAAAAGCCCAGTATAGCACAATACCAACAAAGAAGAAAAATAACAGCTCTGACAAGAAACCAGCATGGCTGCATAAAGAACTCTCTGATAAATTGAAAGATAAAAAGGACAAGTATAAAAAGTGGAAAGAGGGGCATAAAACCAAAGCAGAATATCAGCAAATAGTCTGAATCTGCAAAGATGAAGTGAGGAAAGCTAAGGCTCAAAATGAACTAAGGTTTGTGACCAAAATTAAAAATTACCAAAAATGCTTCTTTCAACATATAAAAAACAAGAAAAAAGTTAAGAAAATTAGTGTGGGGAAGTGGCAAGAAGGTGACAAGCAACAGGGAGAAAGCAGAACTATTTAACTCATTTTTTGCATCTGTCTTTACACAAAGGGAAAAAACAGTCCAATCTATCAAAAACAGTACCATAAAAAACAGATTAGAAACACAAGTTAAGATAGGCAAGAAAATGGTGAGTGCCTATCCAGCCTAGATGAGTTCAAATCACCAGGACCAGATGGATTACACTCCAAGGTTCTCAAGGAACTTGCAGATGTGATCTAAGAACTACTGAACTATATTTTTCAAAGATCCTGGAGCACTGGGGAACTACTAGAGGACTGGAAAAAGAGCTGATGTAGTTCCCATCTTCAAAAAGGGGGGGGGAAATAGATCCAGGAATCTACAGACCTATCAGCCTGACCTCAATACCTGGGAAGATTATGGAAAAGATAATCAAACAATGAAGCAGTGAACACCTAGAGGCAAACAAAGTCATTACTAAAAGCCAACATGGGTTTGTCAAAAGCATATCATGCCAGACAAATCTTATTGCATTCTTTGACCAACTGACAAAATTAGTGGATCAGAGCAGGGCTTTTCAACCTTTTCACCCATTGTACCACTTTTAGGATAAGGCACTATCTGAGTACCACCAGTCACCCAGCAAGGTGTCAAAAACGTGACCAAAAAAAAAGGAAAGAAATGATGTATAGGTAGTCCTCGACTTACAACAATTCGCTTAGTGACTGTTTGAAGTTACAATGGCACTGAAAAAGTGACTTATGACCATTGTTCACACTTATGACTGTGGCAGCATCCCCAGGGTCATGTGATTTACATTCGGATGCTTGGCAACTGATTCATACTTAGGACATTTAGTGTCCCAGGGTCATGTGATCACCTTTTGCAACTTTTTGACAAGCGAAGTCAATGGTTAGGGGGGCGTGGGCAGCTCATCACTCAGGTTGCAGGGTGCCTGTGGGGGGGAAATCCATGGGTCTCTGGTAGAGAGGGGTGGGACTGGGGTGGGTGTCTTCCTTCCCTCCCTCTCTCCCATTGTCCCTTTCTTTCTTCTTTCCTTCTTTCCTTCCTTCCTTCCTCTCACCTTTCACCCTTTCCTTTCTCTTTTCTTCTTTCCTCACCTTACTCCCTCTCTTTTCCCTACTCGCTCTTCTTCCTTGCTTTCTCTCACATTTCTCTCTTCTCTTTCCTTTTCTTTCCTTCCCTTTTTCATCCATTTATTTCTTTTCCTTCCCTTCCCCATCCACGTACTTTCCCTTTCCCTCCCTCCCCATTTGGTCAGCCGGTAAAATTGTCTGACAGATCCCTCCAGAGGAGTTTTTTAAAAAGAAAAAAGGAGAGACAAGGCAGCTTTTTCAACCGGGCACCCTCCAGCGGGTGGGGGGCTTGGTGTTCTCTCTCACCAAGAATTGTGGGAATCGGGCGACCTGGAGGATTACCTGGTCTTGCCGGAGCTCTTTAATGTTCCCGGAAGGACAAGGGGGTTTCTCTGAGGAGGTCAGGATGCCACCTTACTACCTGACAGATAGAGACTCGGGGCTGCTCCTCTTTTTGATCCTGGCTGGGAAAAGGGGCCTGTGTGTGTGTGAGGAAAAAAGATGGGACTCAGGAATAGGATGCGTCTCCCCACTCCGGAGAGCCCCGCTTTCCTCAGAGCATTGCTCCCGGAGAGGAAGGATGCCTGCTGCACTGCCTCAGGACCCTCCGTGAAAGCCAAGACGGCCAGGAGGAAAAGCGCGGCTTTGGCTGGGGAGTTCAAGGAAAGGGTACCTGGGAGTGCTCTGGAGGCGAAGAGCTGAGGGCATCTGGCCTGGCCCTCCACAGCTCGGCCATGCCACCATGAGGCCCCATTGGGGGTGGCATGCTCTGGCTTCCCGGGCTCAGCTGGCAGAGGGCAAGCAGTGCCCGCAGGCTGCCAGGCGCTCCCACCTGCACCAACCAGGCAAGTGCAGGGAAGCAGAGCCGGGCAGCTTCCTCCCCCCACCGGGCTCAGCGCCTCCCCTACCTAGCCATGAGGGAGCAGCACCTGACCCGCCTTGCCAGGCAGCGGATGCTCCCTCCCTCTGTGCCCTATTTGCAGGAGAGGAAGGCTGCCTGCCGCACTGCCTCGGGACCCTCCGCAGAAGCCAAGAGGGCCGGGAGTGAAAGCTCAGCTTTGGCTGGGGAGTTCAAGAAAAGGGTGCCTGGGAGCACTCCAGGGATGAAGAGCTGAGGGCATCTGGCCTGGCCTTCTGCAGCTCGGCCACGCCACTGCAAGGCCCTGTTAGGGGTGGTGCACTCTGGCTTCCTGGGCTCAGCTGGCAGAGGGCAAGTGGTGTGCCAACCAAGCAAGTGCAGGGAAGCGGAGCCGGGCGTCCACCTTCCCCCACCAGGCTCAGCACTTCCCCTACCTGGCCACGAGGGAGCGGCGCCTTCCCTGCCCACCCACCTGCTCACCTGGCCGGGCAGCAGCGGCTCCCTCTCTCCCCACCCACACACTGCCCTTCGCCGGCTGCTGGGTAGAGAAGTCCAGCCAAGGCCGGGCAAAGGCACTTCTCTGTGGGGCAACACCGGCTGTCTGAACTGCACTGCCTGTGACTCCCCCCTCTGGCTCCGGGGCTACCCGCAGACTAACCTTCACTGCTTTGCGCCCCATTGGCTGTGCTCCCCACCGGCCCAGTCATGTCACTGATGGAGCTCTACAGAGGATCGCTGATGAGAATGGGGGAAAGGCTCCCAGCATTCCGCTGGCCTCCTGGTGGTGGCTCCAGCTGGCAAAGAGAGCAGGAGGGGGCAGCAAGCCTGGAACCAGCCCTGACCTCTCCGGGAGGCCAGCAGAACACCAGGAGCTCTCTGCGGAGGGCCGATCCAGCATCACGCTGTGGGGTGGGGAATCACAGTGGCATCCTCATGGCTGCAGGCATGGACCTCGCTGCAGTGGAGACCCCGCAGAAACCCCGCTCGAGCATTCGAGAGGAAAGGCAGGGCTCCCTCCATTTGGCAAGCGCAAAAGACATCTGGATGGAACAAGCCAAACCAGGTTCTGCCAGCCCCTCCCACCCAGATGCCCTCACCACCCCCAAGCATTTTTTTTACTAACCTGCTTTCAGCTGCATTCCATTTCTCCATTCACTTCTTTTCACGCGTTTGTGGGATAAAAAAAGTTCCATGAGACTTTCTAACTTTTCACAAGATTTCGTGAGAAGTTAGAAAGTCTCATGGAACTTTTTTGGTCCCATAAACACACAAAAAGAAGCAAATGGAGAAACGAAATGCAGCTGAAAGCAGGTTAATAAAAAAAACACTTTTTACTTTTTTTTTTACAGTGCTGTTCAACCGGTCTTATGCATACCACCAGCCATGTGCTCGCATACCACTAGTGGTACACATACCACCGGTTGAAAGGCCTGGACCAGAGGAATGCTGTGCATATAATTTACTTATACTTTAGTAAGGTAGTTGATAAAGTAGATCACAACCTACTACTTGATAAGATAGAAAAATGTGGGTTAGACAGCATCACCACCAGATGGATTCATAGCTGGCTGACCGGCCATACTCAGCGTGTGGTCCTCAACAGAACTGCATCTACATGGAGGGAACCTGACTCAGAAATTCTGGGAGTTGAAGTCCATGAGTCATCTCTTGTTTGACCACATCCAGCTTTCCTTGATTCATGGATCTTACATTCCAGGTTCCTATGGAGAAAAAATATTTACAGCATTGGGCTTTCCTTTCACCAGCAGATACATCCACAGCTGAGCGTCCTTTCGGCTTTGGCCCAGTCGCTTCAGCCTTTCTGGCGCTACTAGTACTAGCCCTCTGCTCTTCCCCAGTAGCATATTGGACACCTTCCGACTTGAGGGTCTCATCTTCCAGCGTCATATCTTTTTTCCTTTTGGTACTGTCCATGGGGTTTTCATGGCAAAGATACTGGAGTGGGTTGCCATTTCCTTCTCCAGTGGATCACGTTTTGTCAGAACTCTCTGCTATGACCTGTCCGTCTTGGGTGGCCCTGCACGGCATAGCTCATAGCTTCATTGAATTACGCAAGCCCCTTCGCCACAAGGCAGTAATCCATGAAGGGACACCTAGCTAATACATCTCACCAAACCAAAATGGTCTAATCATAAGTGTGACATTTGAGGGCAAATCCCTGTATCAGTCACTAAATCCATCCTTATTCACCTACCTACCATGAGTTTTTGCCTCAAGAAAGAAACTGCCCTCCCCTTTTTTAGTATGAGAAGGAATACCAGAAAACTATTGTTGCCAGTTTTTGAAGCTACCTTTTTTTTGGGATGATTTTTATTTAGAATGGAATAACTTTAAAAAAAAATCTGTTCAATTTAAATATATTGTAAAAAAATCCCAATCTGCCCCCAAATTAGGCTTTGGACATAATAGTCCTGTGTTATTATTTTATACTGTATCTAGGATTCTGAAATGACTGCCAAAGTTCTGTTCAGAACTTTACTAGAATATGGCAATCAAAGAATGTGTAACATTTGAAAAGGTTTTATACTCAAATCCATGCTCAGTATTAGAAATTGCACAAAAATGTATTTTTTAAATTTTGTTCATTTAAAGTAATTGATTACATTAATTAATCAACTCCACAACAAATGCTGCTTGAAGATCTCCAGGAAAAAAGAACCTATATACTTTCTTTCTTTTTTATTAAAGAGTTTTACAAAAAAATTTTACAATACATATCCCCAAAACCCACCCACCCAAACCACCCCCCTTCCCCCCCCACTTCCCAGAGCTGAATACAGGGTTATAGGTATAATAATCATATTCTAACTAAAATTATCTATTATAAAATTAACCAAATTCATAATGTGCTTTAACTCCCCTTTAACATAGATACATTCAAATGGGAAAGAAAGAAAGAAAGAAAGAAAGAAAGAAAGAAAGAAAGAAAGAAAGAAAGAAAGAAAGAAAGAAAGAAAGTTAGTTTAGACTAAACAGTTAAAAAACTGTTTTCCTTCTTTTAATAATACTTCTCACTTTTATAGTCCCAGGCTCTTAAGTCTGTGATGGCAGTTACACAGAAGACTTATTTATGAATCTGCCTTATTGATAGACTGATAAAGAAAAAAACATTTGAATTTTTACAAAGCTTCCTATAAAATTCCTGGAACTTAAGGGGAAAGGGTCTTCAATAAACCAAACATAGCTAAAGGATCAAAGTTTGTACTCATTAAAACTCTGTGTTAAAATCTGAGAATCAATGGTGATGGTGAGAAGGGCCAATCAGATACCGTTGCCAGCTTTCCTAAACTGTTCCACAACAGCTGCTATTCTTAAAATGTTGTTCTATAGAGGAGACCATTGTTTGGCCCAGGAAACAGGATATTAGAAGTAATTGTTTCACTTCGTTGCACATTCCTAATTGTTTATAAGTGGAGTTAGCATTGGCAATGATTGAAAAGGGCTACTTAAAAATCATATAATCATATAATCTCAAATGAATATGGGTTTCTTCAAAAGACAATGACGCTGTCCAGTCCACAGGATATCGATGTTGTTCTTTCACATGGCTATTTTACAAAAATCTCAAATATATCCCATTTCAAAACAAGGGGGGCAGCTGATTCTCCAGCACCATTCATAATACAAAACTGCAGCCATCCTTTTTGGGAAATCTTCAGAATGGTGGCAACATTGACGCTATAGAACTTGCCTGTGTACATAGATGCCATAGATACCTCCGAATATGTGAGTAGGTAACCTTGGTCATCAAGCCACTCAAGAGAGGTATGGCCTTAGATATAATAAAGCAACTGCTCTGGACTGGGAATAGAGAAACAGGCCAGGGTCACTGAACTAATTTGCTCCTCATCCAACTCCACATCCTATTTCTTTCTGCTTAATGATAGGATTGACTTTCTACTTCTTCCAGTAATATATTCTGTTTCAAAAAGAAGAGTTTGTCTGCAAACTGCCATGCTGTTTCTAGAAACAAACAATCTACATTATCTACTCTTCCACCCATCCTGCAGATCTGTCCCATGGAACTCAGACAGCAATTCCATGACAAATGAGCATGCTGAATCCTGCATGTTATTTTGAGAGTGATTTTCCTCCTTTTAGAGCAGGGGTGTCAAACTAAATTTCATTGAGTGCCGCATCAGCATTGCGGTTGCCGTCAGAGGACCGGGTGGGTGTGGCCAGAGTGGGCGTGGCCTACTGGGTGGGTGTGGCTGGAGTGTGTGTGGGCTACTGGGTGGGCATGGCCAGCTATACATCATTCACGTCAAGGGTGCCTTTGGGGGCCTGGGCAGGAGTGGGGCAGATCTGAGGGTCTCTGGCAGAAGGAGATGGGACCGGGGCAAGTGCCAAAGCATGGTCCGCTGGAGGAGCCTCACTATTCCTCTCAGGCCATGTGGGGGGGGGCTGGACAGTGGCACAGAGGTCAAATGCCCAGCCCAGTCCTCAAACATCCATGGCACTAAGCCCAGCCCCACTTCTCCAAGGGGGTGCCAAGCTGCACTTATTCCTCAAGGTTGCTGCTGCTGTGCTTGCTCTTCTTAGCTAGGTTGCTCATGATGGGTATGAGGGCAAAATCAAGAAGGAGTCCCACTCCCTCTCCATGTGAGGAGACCTGGCTTTGTATCCAAAGGTTCCTTAGCAATAGGATGGGAGACACCCCAGGATAGGCTAGGAGGAGGGGGCAAGGGGATGGTGAAAGGGCAGCAGGGAAGGACTAAGTCAGGACTTCCCTCAGACCCTTTCCTTCCTTCCTTCCTTCCTTCCTTCCTTCCTTCCTTCCTTCCTTCCTTCCTTCCTTCCTTCCTTTCTTTCTTTCTTTCTTTCTTTCTTTCTTTCTTTCTTTCTTTCTTTCTTTCTTTCTTCCTTCCTTCCTTCCTTCCTTCCTTCCTTCCTTCCTTCCTTCCTTCCTTCCTTCCTTCCTAAGAGTGATGGGAAAATATATGAGATGAGGGAGGGAGAAAAACAGGCAAGAAACGTAGCTAGTGAAGTGTCATCCTTCATGAGGAAGGAAAAAAATGCAGCATCGCCTGGAAGTGGCCAGCACATGGCCCTCGCCTACTTCACGTATCCGGCTTGGTGGGCTCTGGGGGAGGGGATGCGATGAGCAGCATGAGAGTTGATGTTACCTGCAAAATGCTGCCCAGCCCCCAGCTTTATGGGTTTTGGCAGGCAGCAGGGTGCTCTCTTCACAGTGCTGAGAGGCTGAGCCAGGTGGCATGAATTTGAAGAGAAGTGCAATGCTGCCTAGCCCCTAGCTTGCCCAAAGTAGGCAGGGCCATGCGCTGGCCACTTCCAGGCAATGGTGCATTTCTTCATTCCTCACAAAGGGTGATACCTGCCTAGCACGCGCCCAGTGGGTGGGGCTGACATGGCAGAGGCTGGTCCCTCGCTGTTTCCAGACGGCCTTGTGGAGCTAAGACTGAATGCGTTTCAACATAGATGGCCACTACAAAATTATACATTGGCTCCCAGTCGGCCTGGGCCAGGGCCAAGGCAGCAGGGGCCGTTCCTTCACTGTTTCCAGGATGGGTTCACGGGCCACATGAAACCACTTCGCGGGCCAGATCTGGCCCCCGGGCCTTGTGTTTGACATGTCTGTTTTAGAGGAAAATCTGTTCACCCTCTCGGTATTCTTTTTTAATGCACTTTACTAGTTGGCTATTACTTTATTGCATTAAATAAAGTCCAACTGTAACATTTTATAAATTTGTTGAAGCAGGCTGTGAAGCTTGTTTTATGCCATGAAAAATGTGTTAGTCATGCAAATTTCAGAGTCCCATGAAGCATACTGATTAATCTCTTTCCTATTCCTGGGTGGTCTTGTTTTGACTCCAAAACCCTTCAGAGTTTAGCCCTTGAACTTGCTAGGGCCTATTAGAAGAAACTGAACATTCCAGGGCTGGGAATAGAGATTCATTACTCTCCCAGGCAGAGTTCCAAAGAAAGCAGTTCATTTGAGACAGAATTCTGGTCTCCACACTCCAGTATCTTTTTTGAGAGTTGACTGCTACAGTTGGTGCTACTATTGGAAGACTATTCTAGGGCATGGGAGTGATGATCTGTCTTCCTGGGCAGAGTGCCAGGAAAATATCAGGCATCCATTTAACCACAGCACCTTTTCAAAAACAAGCTTCAAGCAGGTGACTGCTTGTAAGAATCAGCATCCTCGGGGGTGGGGGGGATGTTGAAGAATACTTTAATTGTGTTATCTTTCAGTGCTTTTGTTGATTTTCAAAAATAGATGTTTTTATTTTCCATATCATTTTCATTTGGCCTTCTTTCCCCCACCCTGTTTGTTTTTCAACTAGTTATTACTGGAGGGCTAAGCAATGCTATAGGGAATTTGTATATGAGTCTATTAATGGTGACTGCTGAACATCAGTTTATATAAAGTTGTAAAAATGGTATTATGTTCATTCTTCCCAAATATCCAGTTTCCTTGATGGAAATCTTTATTCCATAGAATGTCTTAAAGTTTTTGTAAGCATTACAGTTAGAATTACTGCATTTAATTTAGTCACAGCGTGAGCATGTTTGTGTTAAACTGGACTTAATCGGTATTTGTGGCCCAAATTGATTAGTACTGAATCGTTCGGAGAATGATCTGAGAGAGACGGCAGGCTGGGTTCCAAAAGTTTATTTTCGCTTCAGCTCCGGACAGCTGACAAGCAGAAAAATCCTAGCTTTTATAGAGAACTGTCAACTTTAACAACCAATCGGGGAACCGAATTCTCCCGCCTCGAGGGTGGCGACCAATGGCCAGCCAGCAGCTTGACAGCTCCCGGGTGACTGCGCTTGCACGGCTTGGTTGGGGGAATCCGCCAGCTGACAGGCCCGCTGGCTGCAGGGAGGCGTGTTTCCAGGCTGGCGTTTTGACAGCTTGGCGGCTGTCAGCTGGGCCGGCTCTGGCGCATGCGCGCTTGCCTAAGCAGCTCTTTGACAGCTGTCACTGTCAATGGCTGCCGCAAGCTTGTGCGCGTGCGCGATTTCTTCCGGCAGCCTTTTGACAGCTGTCAACTGTCAATGGCTGCCGCGTTAGGGATTCCCTGTTTTAGCCTCAGGTCTGGAGGCTTCCTGGTGTGGGGTTAAACCAGTGAGTTGTCAGGATGTAACACCCCTTTCCTCCCCTGATTTGAAACCCTTAACAATATTTTTAACAGAACTATCATATTAAACTTTTTTAACGGAGTTGTTGAACATCGGCGTGCTTCCTGCCCATTCAAAGTCCACGAGGTAGGCAGGGGGCTGTCTGGCTCTACTGGAGCGGCAGAGGAGGGGCCCCTCCTCTGCAGCCAGTGTTCCTTCTGGAGGTGGCAAAGGTGGGGGTTGTAAGTCCTGGGATGGTTGTCATACGCCGGGGGTGTCGCTGCTGGATGAATTGGGATCCATGGGGGGTGAGCGCAGGGGAAGGTTAGGAAGTGACCTGGGTCGGAGCTGGTCTGTATGTCTGCGGAGGACAAGTCTCCTTCTGATGTCCACCGTATAGGATAAAGGGCCAGTCTGATCCAGGATGACTCCCTGGATTCATTTATAGGGAAAGGATGTGAGTTACATCCTGACAACCCAGTGAGTTGTCAGTATGTAACAAGTACTGTCCTTTCTGTGAGCAAGAAATGTTGCAAACTGTATTTGGGATCTATTAAGTAGTGTTATGCAAAGCACTGAATCCAAAATAAACAAGACATATTGTAAATGCCTAGGTACAAAGAGCATTCTAATTCATTAAAAATTATGCTGAATGCATTTCATAGCTGCAAGATTCCTTGTGTTGTGTAGCTAGTTCTTTGCAGGCATTGAGCAAGATGGAAGGTTCAAAACAGCAACAGGCTTTATTGAAGGTCAGAACATAACAAAAGCAACAAGGGAGCTGCTGTGCAGCTATTTATACGGTTGGCCGATAGGCCACAACCAATAGGTTTGCAGCAAAGGTTTCCCATCCAAGACCTACTTAGCCGGCTGGAGACAACCAGTCTGGGCCGGCTAGCAACCATTACAAGCATACACCTGAACTAGCACTTAGCAATTGAACTCAAGCAATTAGCAAGCAGTGCAACATAAGCAAACACTTACAACATATTTAAAAAGGCCGATACATTACACCTTGCTCTTCAGAAGAGAATCCAAGTTGACCAATGTTTGGGTGGGAAGTCTGCAGCAGTTGTCATTTAAATATTTTAACCTCCCTCATCCCTTATCTGTGCTAACTGAAGATTCCAAGAATAGAAGTAATTCTGCAAGCTATCAGTTTTGGGAGAACTCAACAGAGTAGGAAAATGATACTGTTCTCCTAAGGGTGGAACTACAACATGCTTATTCAATATTATAAACTATTTAGAAATATGAGTGAACTTTGTTTTCAGATGACTGCTGCATGGATAACCTTTTTGTAAAAATCTTTATTATGTTGTAGAACTTATGATATATTTTGTTCAAATAACATAGTCTGTTTCCAAGATTTGATTCTCACTTTTCTGAAAGATAGGCCTTTCAATTCTTATCTTTTAAGTAGCTCCTTCATAACCCTTTTTGTCTTCACAAATCCCCAGTTAATACTTTAAGGGATGACAGGAGTGTTGAACAATGTGTACTTTTGCTGATACAGAGAAAAGATGTCCTATGTGAAAATATTTTTAAGAGTAGTAAGCAGGGGATGAAGGAAGTAAAATTGAAGGAGATCTCTTCAGAACTGTCAATAGACAGGAAAGTCTTTGCTGCCCCAGAAATTAAAAACACCACTCACAGGTAGCATTGTGTGACATTTCATATAATTTCAGATGTAACCTTTCTAGAATTTCTGTCAAGAGGGGAGTACGCTAAAAAAGATACAAGAAAGCTATGGAAAGTCCATCTTATAACTCCAATATAGAATAAAGCTTGATCTACTGCACAGGTTAGGATAATTTTTGAGCTGTTTATCCTTTATATTATTTATATGAGTCAGCAGTGTGCTGCAGCTGCCAAAAAAGCCAATACTGTCCTAGGCTGCATTAAGAAAGGGATACAATCAAGATTATGTGAAGTGTTGATATCATTTTATAATGCCTTGGTAAGATCACACCTGGAATACTGCATCCAGTTTTGGTTGCCACAATATAACAAAGATGTTGAGACTCTGAAAGAGTGCAGAGAAGAGCACAAAGATGATTAGTGAACTGGAGGCTAAAACATACGAAGTATGGTTGCAGGGAATGGGTATGTCTAGTTTAATGAAAAGTAGGGTGACATGATAACTGTGTTCCAATATTTGAGGGACTGCTACAAGGAAAAGGGTGACAATCTATTCTCCAAAGCACCTGAAGGCAGAACAAGAAGCAATGGGTGGAAACCTATCAAGGAGAGTGTTGTGTACTGGGTTCTTTGCTGCAAGCGGAGACGAGGCGAGAGAGTTCAGGCAGGAACATGCTTTATTGAATGCAGGAACTGAACTGGTAACCAAGGCTTCTACACAGCTATTTATACTGCTGGCCACTAGGCAGTGGCCAATAGGTTTGAAGGAGCCTATTGCCGCCCTAGAGCCAACCAATGGTGGTCCTGGAGACTGCTTGTCTGAGGAGCCAGCGACCGTTACCCAACTCCCTGATTAAGCAATCTCAAACAGCATTCAAAGCCACGTGGTACAGTTCAAGTAAAACAGGCCCAATACATTACAGAGAGAACCAACTCAGAACTAAGGAAAAATTTCCTGACAGTTAGAACAATTAATCACTGGAATGAGTTACTTCCAGAAGTTGTGAGTTCTCCAACACTGGAGGTTTTTAAAAAGAGATTGGACAACCATTTGAGTGAAATGGTATAGGGTTTCCTGCATGAGCAAGGGGTTGGACTAGAAGACTTCCAATGTCCCTTCCAACTCTGTTATTCTGTTATTCTTTGCAACTAGTATATGGCATGGATTGTATGAAGCAAAAAAACCAGATGTGATTGATTCAATAAATAAATAGTTTAGACAGTAATGAGAAGTCAATTAGCCACATGTAGATATACAGCATCCCATTTGTAGTCCTTAAGTACCCTAGCATCATGTTACTGAAATCTGATAGCAAGAAGTTTGGACAATAAGCAGTATTAATGATGAGTTCCTTAACTTAATAGCTACTGAAGGAGATGCTGCCTTTGAGTTAGCAGATGTTGAAAAGCAATTGTGGGAAAGAACACTTTTCTCTTTGTGATTTAAAGACAGGTATCTGTCTTGTCATTATGGATGCTTAATTAATTCTTATTTTTGCATTGCTTTATATCTTCTATTCTGGGTTCTTGCTATAGAAACCTTTGTATTCACCACTTTCATGTGATACTGGCTTCATAAAAAAAACAAAGGCATCTTCTAAAGGGTTTTTTTTATCATTTATATTTCCAATGTTTTGCTTGGTTTGGTAGATTTTATAATTTAGATGTGAATTGTGATTTACAGTGAAGTCACTTGGGCATCTTTATTTTATTAGGTTAAATAATACAACAGTGTTTTCCAAATCCTAGAGATGAGGGATTTCCACCTGAGCATTATTCATAAGTGTTAAGCTAGTTTGACATCAAGCTGTTAGAAATGTTTCCCAAGTCAATGATTTTCAAATAAAGCATAACCAAATACTATTCTGGCTATGAACTGTAGAACCAGTGGGTGCCAGATTTGGAAGCTGGCAAATTTAGGAAAGTAGTATGAAAATAGATTAAAGATATACCATTCAATAAAAACTGGGGTCCCTCCCTGAGTGGACTGTGAGTTAAGAGAAGAAAGGAATCATATAATGATCCTGAAACCAGTCAAGAATATTTTCCTTTGGAGTAGCCTGTACTAGGAACTGAAACACTCTTTGAACAAGTAATTTGATAATGACAAGTACACACATGCTCTTCCTCTCCAGGACAGTTAAACATAGTTCAAAGAAATAAATAAGAAAGTAAAATCAGGAAGAAGTATGCAGCATCAGTGGAAAATGCAGAGCCATCAAACATAAATTATATAGTTCATTGATATACTTCTCTTCCCAGAAGAGGAGATGGTCCAGAATCTTTAATAAACAATAAAAGAGATGTTAAATCAGAAGGACAACAGCCATAAAAAGGCTGAATGAACTGTCATTTTAATCTCCACAGAATAGAGTTCCATAACCAGGATATCACTACCAAACAAGTCCTATTCCTAATAAGACCAGGTTAAATCCAACTGATGCCATATAATAGTATCCTTCAGTCCTACCATTGCTTAACTGACAAAATATTAAGTTTCAATAAGGGCTGAAAACTAAAGTTGAACATGGCAATGAAAGAGTTAAGAGCATGATTAGTAGGGCAAAAATTTAGGGTAACTTTCTTCCACAGGTACTCTAAATCCATGTTTTTCTTTGCTTAATGGTTAAACCAGGAATGATTCTTAATCATCATTTGGCAAGCTAGGTCATCAGTGAAACCACAAACAGGACCTCCTTAACTGATCTCACTGTATGGACACCCATACATATACTAAGGGCTATGTTAACAACTGTTTTGCAACTGCACTGATACAAGCCAAGCACTTATCTCTGAAGCATTAAAGCGGTCACATCCTCCAGAACATTTGAATAGCTGCTTGAACCTTGAACAGCTAGTCAACCTCTCACCTGCAGTGAGAACAACTGTCTTGATGACCTGTGGTAAAACATGCATAGAGACTGAAGTAGATCTCTGTACTTAAATAGAATAAGGAAATTTGAGTCCTTTAGGTTTGGATTATAATTCCCCCAGTCCCTTGTAACTGGTCCTGGAGACTAGATCTAATGTAAATTAAAATGTAAAATGTCTAACCCTGATACTTACATATTTATATTTCTTTTGTATTACTTTAAGGTATGTCTTTGCACTGTTTTGCAGAAGAAATACTCAGGCCAGATATCTGAAAAATTTGCTCTAATGCAGTCCCATTAGTACAACAAATCGTAACCACTGTTTCTTATACAGCAGAACCCAATGATAGTTTAATGCAGATGCCCTCTTAAATCAGTTAACAGTGAAATATCTATTGGTCATGGCAATTTGAATTGCCTGCATTTTTAGTCCATCAGAGAGTTAGTCTCTTCTGAAAGCTTTCAGTTCACTAGATTGCTTAATTACAGAAACAGGGGGGCGCTGTTTTATTTTTTTTATCTACAGATATAATCTGAATCCCTTTTGTAGTGGAGTTGCAAACATAATGAGAACCATATATACCTTCATTTTGTTTGTTGTTCTATCTGAAATAATCCCATAAGCATTTCTTTTTGTCAGTAAAGATAACAGCAGCAACAAAGACAAAAAAGTAATAAATTAAAGGACTAAGACTATGAGACTTTTGTAACTTTTCAAACTACCTACCCTAAGGCTACCATCTTGTTCTACTTCATAGTAGGTTCTTCTCAAGTTCATCTTTCTTTTATACAAGTAGTCCTCACTTAATGACCACATTTTGGACCAACAACTCCATCACAAATCATCATGATCATTAAGCAAGACATCAGGTGGCTCCAATGTTGTTTTTACTATTTTTCTGCCAGCTTCTCCATTGACTCTGCATATTAGAAGCTAACTGTGAAGTGCCCAAAGCTTGATCATAAAGTTACTTTTTTGGTGCCCTTATAACTTGCTAAACAGGGTGGTTATTAAGTTATTAATGTTAAGCCATAAAAAAGTTCATTTGATTTTGGGTTAGTATGATATGTGCACTTATCCCTTTAACTTGGAATAATACCATGCTATTATAGTTTGTTTAGTAAATCATGATTAAAATTCTGGCTAGTAGCAATGTAAGAATTCAACCTGAAGTTCACTTCAAAGCAAGAATGTAAGCAAATTAACCCACTTAACCTTTTTCTGTATGACTCAGATTTGTGATTATGTACTCTTATTATCTAAATGTGTTGCATAAGGTAACTAGTTGAGAGCTGTGGACTTGCCTGTGGTATATGTGAATCTTAATAACCTCAAAACCAACCTACCCTATTTGTCACATCAATGTCTTCCATTTCAAAAATCATGTAGGTATAATTAAATCAGAGGTTTATATATATAAGAGCAGCAGTGATCATTTGGATTTGGCAACCTGCTAGTTATTGAATTTCATGGTTACATTTGGTTGTAATGAAAAGATGTATATAAACTGACCAGATATATTTCATTTCAAAGATGTATTTCATATTGAAGAGGTGCTATGTTGTCTTAGGACTTTGATTATGTATGTCAATGCAGGGTAGGATTGGTTCACTGCTGCTTTGGTTGGAAGATGTATGCATCTCTTTTGGAGAATTCTTTGGAAAGGTCTGTCACTGAACCTCCAATGACCTAAGATATCTAGCTTTATATCTATTCATGGTTTCTACATACCTGCTTCTGTTAATAGAAAGAGGAACTAATAATAAAATATATGCATGTACTAGGTATTCAGAGGTTAACCTTTATTTCTCAAATATCAAACATGCAGGTGATTCACAGTAACTTGTTTCTTGGCAAATCCACTTAGAAACATCAGGTAAAAGCACTCACACATGAAAAGACACAGCTAGGCTGCAACATTGGTTTAACCATAACATTTCTTATGTTCTTAACAAAATAGACATCATCTGGCATGGCATCTTTTCTTTTATTCTTTCACTATGGATATGTTGACTGACACAAAGCACTATTATCTGGTTGCAACGTCTGTCTCCATGGTCACTGAGGCCCACACAATTACAACATTATGATGGAACAATTCAAGAGAACTGCACTATTTACAGTAGAATCAATATCAACAATGCTTTCTAATTGGTCTCCAGAGCATTATTCCTGCTGGGATTTAAATTCAGGGCTCTCAGAATCTGAAAGCTAAGTCCTCCATTCCTGAAACAACAACAACAATAAGCTGCACTCCAAAACGTCCTATAATGTTTGTTCATTTTTCACACAGTTTTTCTCTTTTCACATCTCCAAGTTTAGGAAGTTGTACAGGCATCCAAAGGTCCTCAGTAGGAATCAAACTCATGACCTTTGGCTTAAGATATGCAGGATCCTGTTTAATAAGAGCAAAGTATTTAACAATATCTCAGGGGCTGCCACAAAGAAGAGGGAGTCAAGCTATTCTCCAAAGCACCTGAAAGCAGGACAAGAAGCAATGGATGGAAACTAGTCAAGGAGAGAAGCAACCTATAACTAAGGAGAAACTTCCTGACAGTTAGAATTCAATTCATCAGTGGAACAACCTGCCTCCAGAAGTGGTGAATGCTCCAACACTGGAAGTTTTTAAGAAGAGACTGGACAGCCATTTGCCTGAAATGGTATAGGGTTTCCTGCCTGAGCAGGGGGTTGGACTAGATGACCTCCAAGGTCCCTTCTAACATTATTATTATTATTATTATTATTATTATTATTATTATTATTATTATTATTATTATTAATATACATGCCATGGAGAAATGTAATTAATAGAACAGATGGGCGACATTGCTGGGGCTGCAAGTTCATATCCAAGGAGATCCATCTCAATCCTTTACCCTTCAGAAGTAAAATGAACTCTTTTCTGTCTTCTTTGTATAGATCATTAAGAGAATTCTCATAGGGGTTGAAAGAGAACAGGGACTAGGTCTGTATGCATCATAGTAATCCACACTAATTCTCTTGGTGCACTAGTTCAGTTTAGTACCTCAGTTCCATTATTTTCTTTTATTTGTTTACCCTTCGTTTCAGCATTAGAATTTAACCAATGGTTAAAAACAATCCACAAAATGTTTAGAATAAATGTTATCACATATAAGTATTTAGATTTATGATCTGTAATCTAATATAATCTAATAAACTGTAAGCTGGGAGATAGGCAGCATATACATTTAATGATTAAATAAATATGTTAAGGTCCATTTTCTAACATATCAGTGGGCAAATATAGGAAATTATACTTAATCTGGGTCCATATGATCTCATTATCCTGTGGAGAATCCTGTTCACATTCAAGTGCACAATTAATGCCTCAATCAAACCTTGCCAGTTAAGACTGAGGATATAATGGTTAAGTCAGCACAAGATATTTCTTTGGGAGACCTGGGTGGGGGCACAATCCTAAACTCTAAATGTGAAGGTGGTCCTTGAAAACTTTCTAATCAGCCTCCCTAACCCTTGCAAACATAAGTTCTAATATTCTTGAAGTGCACGAAGGGTAAGCATATTAATTGTAGCAATCAATATGCCAGAGATGCAGTGCAATAAGCTTCAAAATTTATTCAGTTTTTAATAATAAAACAACCACTTTAGTGTGCTAGAAACCCGATAATAAAATGTAAATAAAGGATGTTGCCAACTTCATAAGAAATGTATGACACTGAAATGTTTTTCATTTATTGTGATTTTAAAATAATGAAGTAATTATTTATTATTTCACTTGTGAGTCAAATATCCATATGTTCTTACCTATAGTCCCTATATTTAGAATCTGTCATGACTTTTTGTGCTTTGGGGATGATCAAAACTATTATTCTACAAAACTACAATTCTCTTGTAAAACTATAGTGACGTGTTTGAAAGGGTAATTTTTTCGAAGAGTACAATTGTATCTGTGAATTGTAGCATTGAATGTTAAAACCTGAAACTGTTTATGCCAGATCCAAATATTCTTAAGGTGGAATCCAACTCCTTTCCCTGAAAGAAAGGAGAAGAGCAGCTCTTCAAAAATTAAGAAGTTGAATGATTACCAGGAGAGAAAGTGCTGCTCTTGTAAAGGTGAACAATCTTTCTGTGTAGAACAATGGCACCTAACAGTTTAAGGAAGCAAGGATGGTTGTGGAGCAATTACATAAAATAAGTATCCACATCATCTTATGGATGGAGTCAGGATTGTAATCTTTTATCTGGATTTCTGCAGAATCAGGAGTGCTTAGTCAAATGTGGTTAAATCTATGTTATGACTTTTACAAAACTTTTATGTGAGCCTCCTCTCAAAGCTCCTCATTAGAATGGGCTCAAGAGGCTATAAAGAAGAAAGCTTAGTGAGATCATTTGATCCTGGATTTAAAGATTGCCCACCTTTACAGTGCAGAAAGCCCATTAGCATAATATGATATTGCTGAGTTTTGTGACAACTAGTGTCAAGGTAGTAGATTCTACCACAGATTTTCTAAGTAAAGCAATATCCTTTCATGACTGAAGAAAAATCCAAATATCTGTCACATTTGAATAATTAGACAATTTTATAGATTATCTTATAATTTGTAAATAATGTTCATGAACATACTGTAATTTTATACATAAATATTATAAGCACACAGATCAAATTCCTGCATAGGGAAATTCTGTATCAACTGTAATTATCTGAAAATTCCTTTATTTTACAAGAAAAAATAATAAGACCAAAGTAAGTATCTTCTAAAAAGAATAGACAGAGATTGGCCAGCTAAATAAAAAGCTGCCACCTACCAATGAAAGATGTATAGGGTTTGGCTTCCATTGATGGAAGCAGGCCTAGGGGCATACCCATTGTAATGTATTGGGATTTTACTTGAACTGTTTCACATGTCTGTTTGAATGCTGCTTAAGGTTGCTCAATTGGTGTATCTGTTTAATGGTCAGTGACTTGCTGTCTCCAAGAAGATCAGTGGATGATTTGGGGCAGGAATGGGTTCCTTTAAACCTATTGGCTACCACCTAGTGGCCCACCGTATGAGCAGTGCACAGAAGCCTCTGATTCAGTTCTGTTCCTGTTTGCCTCAATAAAGCAATATTCCTGTTTGCAACCTCTTGTCTCGCTGACTGCCTCCAAAGAACTCACTACACAACACTGGCAATGAAGGTGGGATCCTGCTTCTTTGGAAGAGCTGAAAGTTACTAGGGGGTGAGACCAGCACAGCACCTGGCAGGGACCGTGTTCCCCCCCCCAGTTGGCCTAGCAAGCCATGCTAGCAACCACACTGTCCTGTGGACCAGTCCCAGGGCCCACAAGAGAAGCAGGACGAGGCAACACGAGGCATGAGCCACGAAGACTTTCCCACCATGGCTAAAGTTGGAAAGCTCAAGAAATTTAATGTCACTCACCCAGTGAGATGGTCATCATACATTTCAAGAGTAGAGAACTACCTCCGTGCCAACCAAATCACCGAAGATGGCCTGAAGGCCGCAACTCTCCTCTGCATCTGTGGGTCTGCAACGTTCGACATCACGGAGAACTTAGTCACACCTGCACAGCTGGAGTCCATTACTTATGTGGACCTGAAGAAATGGCTCAGCAACCATTTCCAACCGAAGCTGTCAGTAATAGCGTGGAGGCACACCTTCAAACAACGAGTTCAACAACCTGGCGAGATGGCCACCAAATTCATCACGGCATTAAGACAAGCTTTGCGCCTGTGCCAATTTTCAGACTTAGAAGAAAGGCTTCAAGACCAACTCATCTGTGAACTAAGGAGCAGAGAGCTGCAACAGAAACTTTTTGCAAAAGAGACTCTCTTGCTCCAGGAAGCCTTAAAAGAAGTTATGGCAGATGAGGCCACCAGTGGAGCCATGAAGGCGCTGCAAAAGCACTCCTCACAAGGAATCAGTCCACCATGACAGCGCCGAACATTCAGAAGACATTGACTCTGACCACAAAGTTGACAAGATCCAACAGCACCACGACAAGTAACTGAAGCCCCCTTACAAGGCAGTTCCCTTCCTTCGGTGTTCAGGCTGTGGCGGCCACCACTGAGTGGACTGTCAGTTCCAGACAGCCACGTGTCGGGCCTGAGGGAAAACTGGCCACATCACAGCAGTCTGTAGAGGTTGCCAGAGGGACTGCCAATCAGACGATCCAATCAGGAGAGGTACCAGGGGCCCGGGGCAGCATAGAGCAGGGTCCTGCTCCAGTCATCAGAGTGTTTGCCGCACTGGAGCTCGCCACTCCCTTAAGCCAAAACTTCGGCTTCAAGTCAAGTTGCAAGGCATTCCTTGCAGGATAGAACTGGATACTGGTTCATCTGTATCCATTATTTCCCTGGAGACTTTCTGGTTCGTGTGCAACCGCAGCAAGAGGTGGGCCAAGCTTAGACCTTCCAACATCATTCTGACTTCCAGAATTCCCGAGTAGCCATCAAAGGCAAGGCCACCTTGGCTGTCAAATTCAAGGGATTTTCGGGGGGCCTAAATGTGATTGTGGTGGAGGACCAGAGAACGAGCTTAATAGGGCTTGATTGGTTTGATGCTTTGGGCATTCAAGTAACCGGGATCCACCGGACACAAGCAGTGAACTTGACGTTAGTAAGCCTAGGAGACTACAATGGCCCTTTAAATTTAAAGATAGCCTTTAAATTTGATCCTGCCATAATACCTATTAGGATCAAACCCTGTAGGTGCCATTTGCACTAAAACACAAAATTGATGCAAAGCTGGACAAGCTAATCAGTCAGGGGGTACTACAGCCTGTAGATGGGTGTGAATGGGAAACCCCCATTGTCACACCACTTAAGGCCAACAGGGAGCTCAGGATTTTTGCTGATTACAAGTGCATCATAAATCAGGCACTACACAGCATGTGTACCCGGTGCCAGTCATGAGCTACATCTTGGCATCACTGCAAGGGGGTACTGTGTTTGTTAAGTTGAATTTGGCAACTATCAGCAGTTACCTGTGGACGAGGCCACAGCAGCTGCACAAACAATTGTGACACACAATTGTTTTAAAGTCAAATGCCTTCAATTCAGGGTTAGCATAACCCCAGGAATCTTCCAGGGAGTTATAGAACGTACGCTCAAGGGCATTCCAGGGGTTTGCCCCTGCTTCGATGATGTGCTCATCGTCAGTGAGTCCACTGAGGTGCTTGCAAGGAGGCTCAAAGCCGTCCTTCAATGGTTCCGCACAGCAGGACTTAAATTGAAAAGGAATAAGTGTAACATTGGGGTCCCTTCCATGGAGTTCTTGGGATTCCATATTGATGCTGAAGGCATCCACCCTGTAGAGTCCAAGCTGAAGGCCATTCAGCTGGCACCAAGCCCCAGGTCAAAGGAATTGCTTCAGGCATTCCTTGGTCTCCTTAATTTTTTACCATGCATACCTTCCTAACAAGACCGCAGTGGCAGAGCCATTACACTGGTTCTTAGACAAAAACACCCCATGGAAGTGGACCAAGGTTCACGAAAATAGTTTTAAGGCAGTAAAGTCACTACTGTCCGCCAATTCAGTGCTTATGCACTTTAATTAAACTTTGTCGGTATGCATTGCATATGATGCATCCCCTTATGGGGTGGGGGCTGTTCTAAGCCATTTGTCACATGATGGGACTCAAGTCCCCATTGCCTATTATTCAATGACTGTCCTCAGCTGAGCGCAATTACGCTCAGATTGACAAAGAGACCTTGGCCATTGTGGCTGGGGTGAAGAAATTCCATGATTACTTGTATGGCAGGAAATTCATGGTCTTCACTGACCACAAGCCACTGTTGGGGTTGTTTACTACTGATAGGCAGATGCCTCAAATACTGTCCCCTAGGATGTTAAGATGGTCCATTTTTATGTCAGCCTACAACTACAGGCTGGTTCACAAACCCGGCAAAGACATGGGCCATGCAGATGGCCTTAGAAGGTTGCCATTGCCACAGGTAGAGCCAGATCCGGCTCCAGCAGCTCGCATCTTGTCAATTCAGGATTTGCCAGAATCCACGGTGGGGGTGTGGCTGCAAAAACTGCTGCAGACAAAGTTTTAAGTAGAGTTTTGTCATGGATTCACACCATGTGGCTTGAAAATAGCCCTGGACCAGAGTTCCAGAGCTATTTCACACGTAGACACGAGCTTTCAGCTCACAAAGTCTGCATCTTATGGGAGAGCAGGATTATTGTCCCCAGTTCATTAAGGCACTGTGTGCTTCAGTCTCTGCATGAGGGCCATCTGGGCCATCCGGATGAAAGCATTGGCATGGAGCTACCTATGGTGGCCAGGGTTAGATAAGGCCATTGAGACCCAACTACATGGGTGTTACACGTGTCAACAGTCCAGACCAGAAATGCCACATGCTCCTATCCACAGATGGGAGGAAACTCATACACCGTGGTCAAGGATTCACATTGACTTTGCTGGGCCCTTTCAGGGATAGCTGTTTTTGACAGTGGTCGACAGCCACTCTAAATGGTTGGAAGTAATTCCTATTTCAACTATGACTACTGCTAGGATCATCCAGGTGCTTAGAAAGCTTTTTGCCACACATGGGCTACTGGACATCATAGACAATGGGGCCCAGTTCACAGCAGCAGAGTTTCAGGCCTTCTTGAGGACTAACCTCATAAGGCATGCAACATTGGCTCCCTTTCACCCCTCGACTAATGGGCAGGCCAAACACATGGTACATACAAAAAAGGAGTCACTCAAGCACATCATGACCGGGGATTGGCTCCATAGGCTGGCTGATTTCTTGCTTTGCCAGCACACTACACCTTGCACAGCGATGGGCAAGAGCACACAGAGCTTTGCTGAGGGAGAAGGCTAATCACGAAACTGGACAGGTTGCATCCTGACCGGGTAGCAGCAGACACCGCATGCCCAAAGGCTCCAAGGGGGTTGTAAGTGGGTGATGGGGTGTGGGCCTGAAACTATGGGCATGGGAACTTGTGGGTGCTGGGTAAAATTGTCAAAATTTCGGGACCTCTTTCCTACAAGGTGGCCGTGGATGGGGGGGCAAGTCATTCACCACCATATTGATCAACTCCAAAAGCGTTTTGTAGAATGGCCACTAAGCGAGGACCTCATGGCAGGTCCGCAAATAGAACCAGAAACAGGCAGACAAACAGGGCAGTTCACATGCTCTGAGGACTCAACCAGTCAGTACAATGGGGAGGTGGTCGTAGATGGACTCAGTCCGAGAATGCAACATGGATCTCCAGATGGGGAAAGTCAACCCGAACGCAGCAGCAGCTTGGCTGACACAGCTACCTCATTGGACTTTGGTTTGGACTGACCTGGAATGGTCAGCCAAAGAGACTCGAGCCAATCCAACTCATGTGAACCCAAAAGCCCTGGTCTACCCAGCCCAGCGGGCAAGCTGGTAAACCAGAAGTTGCCTGGATCCCCCAGGCATTCAGAAAGGTTGCGTAGACCACCACAATATTTACAAGATTATATTCTTAAATAATATATGTACATTCTAGGTGGGAGGGGTGTAATGTATTGGGATTTTACTTGAACTGTTACACATGTCTGTTTGAATGCTGCTTAAGGTTGCTCAATTGGTGTGTCTGTGTAACGGTCGGTGACTAGCCAGACTTGCTGTCTCTAAGAAGATCATTGGATGATTTGGGGGCAGGAATGGGTTCCTTTAAACCTATTGGCCGCTGTCTAGTGGCCAACCATATAAGTAGCTGTGCAAAAGCCTCTGATTCAGTTCTGTTCCTGTTTGCCTCAATAAAGCAATGTTCCTGTTTGCAATCTCTCGTGTCGCTGACTGCCTCCAAAGAACTCACTACACAACACCCATATTTCTCTCTTCTTTTAAAAAAATATTTTTCCTATCACTTGAGCCAGAAAGATTCCACCAAATAATCCAAATGAATTGGACTGTCTGGGAACTGATTTTAAAAGAGGGAGGATGGGGAGGTGAAAGAGAAGCAATAACGCAAGTGTTCAATCCTCTGTACGAGGGACAGAAAATACAGAGACAGAAAAATAGTAATAAAATATCTGCTAGTTTCAACTCAGTAGCATTCTGCATGTCAGGCTAATGTTATAATCACTAGTCTATTGGAATGCCTGATTACAGAAACAAACAACAAGCACAGGGACAATAATCATTGGCCCAACAAAGGAGACATTCCTCTCTCAGAATGCAGAAGCCAATCAAAGTGTAGGGATTTACCAAGAAGAAAGTTGTACAGCAGATGAAGCAAGCAGCAGATTTGTTTTGTCACAAGCCAGAATTAGTACTTTCAACACAGAACCAAAAAAACACAGGTGTAGGTGGCATTTACATTAGGCTGGAAGCAAATATGATATCAGTTCCAGGATGGTGGGTTTTCTGTCATCATGATGGGTCAGACTAATATTGCTGATGTGACATATATTTAAACTTTAGTTTAACAGTAAGAGGATAATTCTCTTAGTCTATTGCAGACATGTCAAACACAAGGCCCGGGGGCCAGATCCGGCCCATGAACTGGTTTCATGTCGTCTGAGAAACCACCCTGGAAACAGTGAGGGAACGGCCCCCACTGCCTTGGCCCAGAGACCCTCCTTCTGCCAGAAACCCTCAGATCTCTCCCACTCCTGCCCAGGCCCCCATAGGCACCCTTGATGCAAATGATGTAGAGCTGGCTATGCCCACCCAGTAGGCCATACGCACTCTAGCCATGCCCACCCAGTAGGCCACGCCCACCCTAGCCATACCCACCTGGCCCCCTGAGGGCAACCGCAATGCTGATGCGGCCCTCAGTGAAATTGACACCCCTGGTCTATTGGGACATTTATTTTATGTCAAAAATGTTCTGAAGTTTCAAAAAAGCTCAATGAACTGTTTAACACATTTTGAAATCTGCAGATCTAGAGATGGGTTTCTTTATAGCTGCTTCTCTGTGAGTCCCCAATGGCTCTGCATCATCAGCTAAACACGTGGCAATGTTGCAACTTGCTCTCAAAAGCTATCAAGGGATGTTTTGTAGGTTAGCATATGTTGTGCTTTTTTATTCCTAATGTTTATATCAGGTGGCAACTGCTTCTTCCCATTTCCATCTAGGTTTCAAAATATTCCACCTTCTTCTTTTCTTTCTTTTCTTTCGAGAAGCTTTGAAGTTTATTAAATTATACAATACATATAACTCCCTGTCATTATGTACATTTTAACAACAGGGGAAAAAACCTCTGCTGAGCTCTTGAAACATTTTTAGTCATGCAGCTTTGTTGACTGATACATTTATGAATTTTACCAGATTTATTCTGTGAAAATCTGATTGCTGCACAATAAATTCTAAAAAATCTTTAGACTTTGGTCTCCATTCAAAATGCATCATTCAAGCCTCAGGTAAATATAGGTAAATTCTGTCCCACTTCTTGTTTTTAATTTTCTGTAAGAAAATTAGAAAACATTAAGAAAACATAAGAAAATATTAGTGAAAACTGTATTTAGCTATATTTCCTTTTTTATTTGAAGAGAAAAATGATGCAAGAATAACTTGAGATGGTTCACACAAGTATACATCATATATAACATGATATCCAATATATAAAAGTGAACCAACAAATAGCATTGAGAAAGAAACTGAGGTTCATTCTGTTTCTTTCATTCTTTTGTTTCCCATTTTTTCTTCCTTTCTGTGCTTTGTATTTAAGGAAGTAGTATGATGGGATGTGGTGGCTCAGTGGGTTAGGACGCTGAGCTTGTGGTTCAGAAGATCGGCAGTTTGGCGGGTCGAATCCCGAGTGCCGCGTAACAGAGTGAGCGCCTGTTACTCGTCCCAGCTTCTGCCAACCTAGCAGTTCGAAAGCATGTAAAAATGCAAGTAGAAAAATAGGGACCACTACGGTGGGAAGGTAACAGCGTTCCGTTCATTACCTATACAGTATTGATATTGGAATCCTATAGCACTTTATCCATTGTGTTTACTACACTGAAACATGATAGTTTCAAGAGAAACATACTAAGTTGGAAAAATTGCAAGTACTTTATCATTTACTTTTAGAACATTTCCATTCAGAACTCAAATTCCATATATTTCAAATAGCAATGGAATTGTAGGAAAAATAGAAGATTATGCTGTTATTTCAAGTAGATTCCCCCCTCCAGGTAACTCTGAAAGCTGCAGTGGCATGCAAGTTTAAAAATAAAATTATGGTGATTATTCACAGCAATGCAGTTATGCAGGTATGAAGTAAGAAATAGCCTCAAAAGAAAAAAAATGGAGTTCATGTCTGAAATTCTTTCCCACCAAGGTAGGGACCAAAGGAGAAAGTGAAAGGAAAAAATTATAGCTTTAGAACCCTTTCAACAATTCATGTAAAGTCATGATAAAAGTAATATAGCGAGAAAAATACACACAAACACCTAGAATTAGAAACATAACTAGATCAGATTGAGGAATTTAGGGTGATAAGAGTACTCCAGTTAGCACAATGGTGGGAATGTCTGCAATAGAGGTAAAAAAAATCAAGATAGTGGTGACTATGTCATTAAAACCCTACCTTCTTTTTATATGCTGCCATCTTGATTTGGACCTTCTGCACCAGGATAAAACACTAGATTATGCTTTCCTGCGTCCATTTGTTTGTGCAATAACTGACAGGAAGGGGGCAACTGGAGGATGTAGAATTCTCTATTTACATTTACAGCTCAAACTATTGTCAAAACCTTCACAAAGGGTAGGATGATGCTGCCACCAAAAGATTAGAAATAGTGTTATTACACTGAAAGAAAAAGAAGACCTTGAATCCAGTATAGCAACTGTTATTCTTCAGACCTGTGAAGCTTTGACAGTTTAGTATTACTTAGAGGACCATAGAATGTGCTTAAATAAAAACCACAGTGTTCTTGCAGTGCTGATGTCTCCTTGCAGTGGCCTCATCTATTCACTATCATTGGCAGCAATGTCCATTCAAGGTATGGCTGTGAGCTGAATACAATCTCAAAAATGCACCAACAGCAAGATGAATAATAAGGCTATAATCACAGGCACCATAAATGTGCTCTTTGGAAAGAATTCTAAAAATGGATTACAGGTCAGTGTTCTTGAAAATTGGTAATGATTTTGTTCAGGTTGGCTCACTGACAACTGCTCCCTCATGATTCTAAAATAAAATTGTGTTAGGCTTGTTCATTTGTTTGCATCTAAAATATCTACTTTGCTTTCGCCAGTGTCTATTTGGATGACACCTCCATCCAAGATTGTATAGCTCTTGAGATTCCAAACATTGGCTATCTAAACTTTTAGAAACTAGATACAAAAAAAGGGAGACAATGACTATGATCTAGAGTATGTACATGCAGAATTACAGGGTAACAGTACAGAACAAAAATAATATGAAGTGAAATAGCCAGTGTCTATTTGGATGACACCTCCATCCAAGATTGTAGCCAGACATCATAGTATGTTTCAAAGAAAAAGAGAGGGGAGATGTTATATAGACTGCTAACATTTTATTTAAAGACAAATGCAAGAACATGTACACGCACAAACACACATTGCTTACCAATCAGGGCTGGCAAATTGAAAAGACAGAACAGTTTCTAAAGGTTATATTAACAAGAGCTAGTAAGAGACAATAGAGATATAAAGATGTTAGTTTTTTCCCTTTAGAATGAAACATCAACATCAAAGAAACAAGCAGTCAAGAAATACACTGCAGATTATGTGTTATTATGTAGTAGTAAGATTAGCATATGATACAGCAGCCATGACAGCCTTGGAAGATATATTCAGATGATTTGAGATGTGTCTATACCTATAAAAATCAGGCTCATGTAAGGTATTATCTCTAACACTCTATGAATGTGAAAGTTAAGCTTTGAAAAAACAGGAGAGAAAGTATATTGATGTTTTTGAACTTTGTGGTGGGAGAAGATTCCTGAGAATACAATGGACAGCCGAAAAACCAAACAAATGGATCAATCCAAAGTTCTTATTTAAATTATTCTACTTCAGACATATCATGTGAAGATCTAAGCTTATGGCCAAGGCTACAATGTTGAGAAAGAGAGAAGCAAAGAGAAGAAGACGGTGTCGAGCAGCAAGAGAGATGGATTTAGAATGGCAATAGATACACATTGGAAGACCTGAAGAATCAGGTTTGGGACAGATTGTTATGGATAAAATCTATTGAATGTGGACTTTGGGGAAAGAAGTGATGAAATGAAGACAGTTCCACGAAAAGCAGAGTTGTTGACCATGCCTGAATGAAAAGCCAATGAATAGGCTACTTCTTAATTCCTGTCTAGATGAGAGACAGAGGATCATCCACAAGGGCTGCAGTGGGTGCAGATGTTGGAAGTTGAGGAAATCACTATATTGCTCAAATTATGGTTGGCACCTATAAAAGGACACTGGATTGCCTACTTCCTTTTTAAATCACTTTTTAAAATTGCTTATTAACTGATTTTCAACTATTAGGAACCTTTGAAACAACAGGTCATACTCACTTGATGAGTTTTTTTCAGTCCTTACCAAAAACAAAAAAAAACTAATCCTGGGATAAGCAACAAAGCACAATTAAAACTTTGATTTTTAAAAGTTACAAATGAACTAAGGGTCAAAAAAAATGAAATAAGAGTTTTGAGTTAATTATACAGTAAATAATATTTCCTGCGGAAAATGCTCATTTTGGATTCTTTTTAAAAAATAAGACTTTAAAAATTGAATACTAAAGGGAACTGGAAGAAATTAAAGATTATGATTAAAAAAATACTCAAATTCAACTAATACAGAATGAAACAAAATATTTTAACATTGGACATATTGAACAATATTTTTGAACAATGGACTCAGAAATTAATTTTAAGAATATATCTGCTTTTAAAAGATGCCATGGGAAAGGAACATATTTTATCTGATATGACTGAGACAGATTTGAAAGTAGATTTAAAAATGACAGGCAATAGCAATGACTTGGGAGAAGATGTTACACTAGACATACAAAAGTAACTGGCTGATATGTTAGTCATTAAAAGGGATATACAATAAAGCAAATCAAGAAAGTGACCTGGATAATTTTCCTATATTAGAATTACAAGAAGCTAGTTAAAACTTTGAAGATCTTTGTGAAAAATGAAAATAAGTTAAATTCTAGAAGATTATTTGAAGGGACAAGATCAAGATTGTTAGAAGTCAAAGGAAAGAATTTATTGGTTTATTGGATCAAGGTTAAATTAAATATGTTGTTGTTTCTCCTAAGTTCTTGGACTTTTGCTGACATCAACACTGAAATGACAAGGTTTTATGGATATATAGATAAGGGCTGGGATATGGGAAGAAGAGATTATTTGTTATTTTTAAGAGAAGATGATAATCCTTGACTTATTGACTAGTGACAATTTGAAGTTGCAATACCCCCCATGACCACAATTTACAATGTTTTTGCCAAAATCAACATTTATATCCCAACATATCTGAGTTGTAAAAAAAAAAACTGAAGAATCATGAGTTTTCTATATCTACCTGTTGCCAGACAGTGGTTACCCAGAATTTTGCAATTTAGTTCTGGCAGCCTCAATAAAGATTGGCTACAGTTAAATGCAAATACTAGTTATCTGGCTTAATGTAGAGAGTAATAAAGATGACCTTGATATGCAAGCTCTGATACAAAAACAATGAAGGATAAAATATATCTAAGTTCCCAACAGATAAATATTATTCAGAAGACATTCAAGCACTTTCCCTAATTCATGAGTATAAGAAGATGTTGCAAGATTCTGTTATTATAACCAGTCTTGACCACAGTAATTTTAGCCTTCCTGTGGAGTTGATTTCTTTCTCTGGTCTACATAATATAGTCTAGGGGAAATCATTTTTGTTATGTCGGGTTCATGGGTCGATGAGACACAGATGTCAGGTGTGCAAGAGCTTTTATTAGGAGGGAAGCGTGGTCCGAACTGGGGAACAAAGGTTTCCTGCCTATTTGTATACCTGACCAGGTGAATGCCTGGCCAATAAGTTTAAACTCAGGTTTCCCACCGGCTGGGCAGCCAATCCCTTTAAATCCGGCTTTCCCACCGAACGCTATTCCTGCACAGAGCTGGACAGCTCTGCACCACCTTATTCAGCTGTCACACGTGCATGCTGTGCCAGCATACACTACACCTCTTCCCCCATAAGCAAAGACAATACCCTTTTCCAATTTCCAACCGTTCCCCCCCCCCCAACATAACTATATACACTAAATTTCCACACAGGCTTTTCCTGCCGCCCCTCACGTTTGCACATACTCTGAGAGGTAAGCAGGAGGCCTGTGGGATTGGCCATAAAGTCTCAGGGGTTCCCCCCCTTCAGGCCTGGTGTTGCCTTTTGAGTTGTTTGACCTGGAGTTGTGGTGTGCCCCAGGTGCAGGTGGTGATGTTTCAGGTGTGGGGATGCACCTGTCCTCCTTAGACCTGGTGTTATGGGGACTCCCTGGGCTTGTACCAGATGTTGTAGCCCCGTTACTCTGGTCCTGATGTTGGTGGGGTCTGACTTGTTCCAAAACCCACGGATTAGGAAATGCTTCTCTGTTTACTGTGTCTCTTTGGTCCCTCTGAGTGGGTTCAGGTCTGGGTAGGGCCTCCTGATTGTTGCTGGCTAGCACTATTTCAGGTGCTCGATGCCTGAGCTGGTCAACATGTCTCCTCCATTTGAGGCCCCCTCCACCCTTACGATGTATGACAGCGGCCCTGTTTTCTCAACCACTTCCCCCTGCACCCATGCTTCCCCAGAACTGTAGTTCCTTGCCCAAATGGAGTCCCCTTTTGAAAATTCCCTAGGGGCTTTTGGGTGTTCCACGTCTGCTGCCACTCTGTCTGGGTGTAGTCTGTCAAGAGTAGTTATGAGACGCCTTCCCCAACGAAGTTTGAGTGGGCTCTTTTCGGTAGCGGTGCAGGGTGTGGTGTGTTGGTGCAATAAACACTTGGCCAAGCATTGTTTCTTTTTTTATTAATAAATTTTATTAAACAAATTTTAAATAAAAAACAACAAGAACATTATTACAAAGTGCTGAAAAGTGCGTCAAATAGAAAAACTCCAAAACATCCTATACACCAAAAAACAAAAACAACAACATTAAACAAGACCGGGGAGTGTAATACTACCCCTAATTTCTTTTTCTTGTACATCCCAGGCTAAGTAACCTTTAATTACCAAATATTAGAAATCTATAATTGTATATATCTCCAGATTCTATACCTCAAATAATAATACACAATCATCTGGTATTTCCCCCATTGAAATTAAATATTCTGTTTTGTAACCATGAATACCAGGAGTCCCAACTTTTATTAAAAAGTGATTCACTTTTCCCTTTGAGAATATATGTCATTCGATCTGACTCTGCGCATAGTAATACTTTCTCTATTACTTGATAGTCCATTGGGATTTCCTTCGTCTTCCAATATTGCGCATAAGTCATACGCGCCACTGTTGTAATATATATTACTAAATACCAAACATTTTTTGGTACTTCTTGTGGCTTCATCCCCAAGAGGAAAATAGCTGGGTCCAATTGAAGATCATATCCTGTTATTTGAAATAACCAATTTTTTATATTGGTCCAGTAACGCCTAACCTTTGGACAAGTCCACCATTGATGGTAGAAAGTGCCCCTGGCAGAATCACATTTCCAACATTTGTCATTTGCATTGGGAAACATTTTTGAAATTCGTGCGGGAGCTAAGTAACATCTATACAACATTTTGTACATATTTTCTTTAAATGCCGTTGCTGTTAATTTTATATTTTTCTTCCAAATTTGTTCCCACTCTTCTAATTCTATAGTGCGACCAATATTTCTCCCCCAGGCAATCATTACATCATTTATTGTTCCCTCTTCCATCCCATGGAACAAAAGTAGATTATAGGTCTTAGATAAAAATTTAGCATCACTTCCCCATAAAATCTTGTCTAATTCTTGTGGGATTATATTGATTCCAAATTCCTGCTTATCCCTATTAAACCTTGAGCTCATTTGAGAATACGACCACCAATCCAACTCTATACCCCCAGAATGTAACTCCTCCCTGGATTTAAGATTGCCTCTCAGCTTAAAATCTCCTTATACGTAGTCACATCATGTTTAAAACCAACATTTATATTTTCTATTGCGTGTTTTGGGATTGCCCACAATGGTATCTTACAGTCTAACTTATGTCTATACTTCTTCCAAACTCTCAACAATGCCTGTCTTAAAATATGCACTCTAAACACATTATCTACCTTCTTATCATACAACAAATATGCATGCCAACCAAATAACAAGTCATGGCCCTCAAGATTTAATAATCTCTCTTGTGTCAAATTAATCCAATCACTTATTCCTGCTAACGCAGCAGCTTCATAATATAATTTAAGATTGGGCATTTTAAGACCACCTCTTTCACGAGTATCCTGCATAATCTTAAGTTTAACTCGTGGCCTTTTCCCTGCCCAAACAAATTTATTGATACCTCGCTGCCATTCCTCCAGATTAGAATCTTTCTTAAGAACCGGTATCATTTGAAATAAGAATAAAAATTTAGGCAGGACATTCATTTTCACTGCTGCGATTCTTCCCAACAAAGACAATTGCAATTTTTCCCAGCTCTCCATTTCTTTTTGAATTTTTCCCCATAATTTTTCATAGTTATTTTTATATAACTTTGTATTAGAGGGCGACAGAAGCACCCCCAAATATTTGACCCTTTTAACAATCTCAAATCCAGTTAATCCTTCTAAAAGAGCCTTTTGCGATACTGTCATATTTTTGGCCAGAATTTTAGTTTTTTGTGCATTAACTTTAAATCCAGAAACCTTCCCATATTGCATTATTATCTCCATCAGGTCCACAACAGAGTTCTCTGGCTGGGTCACTGTAACAACCAGATCGTCTGCGAACGCTCTCAATCTATAATCCTGATCTCTAATTTGTATACCCTTAATTCTTTCCGAGTTCCGTATTTTTACCAATAATATCTCCAATGTTAACACAAATAACAAAGGCGATAACGGACACCCTTGCCTTGTGCCCTTCTCAATATTACATGCTTCTGTCAAGCTATTGTTAACTATTATTCGGGCAGTTTGTTTTTGATATAATGCCCTAATTGGTTGCAAAAATTTATCCCCAAAATTCATTTTATCTAAAACTTTCATCAAAAATTGCCAATTCAATTGATCAAAGGCTTTTTCAGCATCTAAAAAAATTAGCGCCGCAGGGATCTGGTTGTTCCTTTCCAAAAACTCTAACACATCAACTATATGCCTCACATTATTTTTCATTTGCCTACCACTAATAAACCCAGTTTGCTCCCCATGAATCACCTGCTGCAGAACCCTCATCAATCTATTAGCCAACACCTTAGCAAATATCTTGTAATCTGTATTTAAAAGTGATATCGGTCTATAGTTTTTTACTTGAGTAGCATCTTGATCTTCCTTCGGAATCAAAGAGATAAAAGCAGTTCTCCAAGACGGAGGCACCTTTCCCCCTCTCTGAATTGTCTGGAACAGTTCCTTTAACGGTTTTATCAACTCTAATTGTAAATTTTTGTAGTAAGCCGCAGTCAAACCATCCGTACCTGGTGCTTTATCCACCTTCAATTCCTTAATTGCTGTAAGAATTTCTTCTTCTGTTATCAATTGATTAATCTCCTCTTTTTGTGCTTGCGTAAGAACCGGGATGCTAGCATTCTCCAAACCCAGTCCCTAATCCAAGCCAAGGCAGAGGCATGGTAATACAGCTCCCAATGTGGGAGCCCCAGTCCTCCCCTTGTTTTGTGCTCCTGCAGCGTTCTTCTTTTAATATGCAGCTTTCGATTATTCCATATGAATTTACCAACTATCTGTTCTAGTTTTTTTAAAAATTTCTTATCTAGTTTTGCAGGAGCAGTTTGGAATAGGTATAACCACTTTGGCAAAATATGAGTCTTAATCACTGCGATTCGTCCTAGGATTGAGAGTTGAATGTTTTTCCAGCTGTCTAATTTCTTCTCCATCTCAGTCATCAATTTTTGATAATTTAATTCCTTTATAGATGGACACCTTGAAGATAACCAAATACCTAAATATTTAACTTTTTTAACTATTTGGATCCCCATCACCTCTTGTAATTGTACCTTGGATTCAGTTCCAATATTCTTTACCAAAAATTTAGTTTTATATCGATTAATCTTTAAACCTGCTACTTCTCCAAAGGCACTAATTTCCTCCAATAATTTAGGGCCTGATTCCAATGGGTCTTCCAAAATAAAAACTAAGTCATCAGCAAAAGCTTGAAGCTTATATTGCTGATCATTTATTTTTAATCCTTTAATATTATTATTTTGCCTAATTATAATCAATAGTGGTTCTAAAGTCAGAATAAACAGTAGAGGTGAAAGGGGGCATCCCTGTCTTGTACCTTTTTGTATATAAATTTTCCCAGTCATTTCACCATTGAATAATACTCAGGCAGATTGCGTAGTGTAAATTGTTTGTATAGCTCTTACAAAATTTGGTCCAAATCCCATTTTAATCATCTGACATATTAAAAATTCCCAACTAACCATGTCAAATGCTTTCTGAGCATCAAGAAACATCATTGCCAACTGTTTACTAGGGTGCATCTCATAATATTCCAATGTATTCATCACAATTCTCAAATTATCTCTTATTTGCCGATTTGGAAGAAATCCATTCTGATCTGGATGTATAAATTCTCTTAAGAAAACTTTAAGCCTGCCCACCAGAATTGAGGAGAAAATTTTATAATCTGCATTCAATAGCGAAATGGGTCTATAATTTTTAACCAAGGTACGATCTGAATCTTCCTTTGGGATCAAAGATATATAAGCCTTTGTCCATGACTGGGGTATTTTCCCTTCACTCAAAACCTCATTAAATAAATCTTTTAAATGGCCACTAAACATTTCCAACATCTCTTTATATAATTCCGTCGGGAGTCCATCCGTTCCCGGGGTTTTCCCATTCAATTGTTTCTTAATTGCCTCCTTTATTTCCCCTTCTGAGATCTCTGAATTCAAAATTTGTTTTACATTCTCAGGAACCTCCTATAAATCCACCCTTTCTAAGTAACTTCCAATCCTTTCTTCTAAAATTGGGTCTTTCTTATACAATGCAGTAAAAAATTCCTGAATCACCTTTTTCTTTTGATCATTTGATCCCAACATATTTCCCATCCCTTCCTGTAACCATTCTATTTTTCTCATGATTGCTTGCTTCCTATAGGGCAACCATTTTCCAGCCTTGTTGGCATGTTCAAAAAAAATTGTTTATTCCTTTGAATTTTCTCTGCTAATTCATGTTGATCCAGGAGGGAAATCTCGTGTCGCGTAATATCTTTTCTCTCCCTCGCTATTACTGAGGATGGGTCTTTCTGAAGAGCCTCCTCGGCCTCTGTCAACATTCCCATCAACTCCAATCTCTTAACCCTCTCTTTCTTCCACTTATATGCCGAATACTTAATTGCTATCCCTCGAATCACTGCTTTTGCAGTGTCCCATATAATTTCAATTGGTGTATCTTCCCTTCTGTTCTCCTCAAAAAAGTATCCCATTTCCTGGTTCAACAAGTTTTTGAATTGTTCTTCTTTTAAAAGAGCTGCTCTCATTGTCCATCTATACCTCTTCTTTTCTCCTTTCCAAACCAAAACTAACGGGCTGTGATCTGCCCAGTCATTAGTCGTAATCTCTATTTCCCTAACCATCTCTTTCAATTCATGGGATGCCCATATCATATCAATTTGGGTCCATGTTTGATGCCTGGGAGAGAAATACGTATATTGCCTCTCTTCCCTGTGAAAATCTCGCCATATATCACATATACCTAATTCCTCCCTCACTTGATCCCACACCTTAGGCAATGTTCTTTTTACCCCTTTAAGTAAACGTTGCCCCGGGGTATAGTCTTTATCAACATCTACTATTGCATTGAAGTCTCCTACAATGCATATATGCTCGTATTCTAACCCTGCTATTACTTTATATAAACCTTGAAAAAAGGCACACTGATTACAATTTGGTGCATACACATTCACCAATAAGATCTTCTGAGCCAATTGAAGTTCTACCATCGCTACTCTACCTTCTGTATCTGAATACACCCAGTGGGCCTCAATATTTCGCCGGACGTAAATCACTACTCCCCTTTTCTTTTGTTCTGCCAGGGACACAAAAACCTCCCCCAATTTTGGACACGCTAGTACATTCTGTTGACTTTTAATGATATGGACTTCCTGGATACAAATTATATCATATTTTAATTTACAAAGTTTGGACCAAGTTTTTTTCCTCTTAGTAGGAGCATTAAGACCGTTAATATTGACAGAAAAAAGGCGAACCTCTTCCTGAATGTCACTGCTTCGCTGTATTCTTTATTTTTTTTGCTAACCGTGTCTCCATTTGAGGGCCCGAGCCTCCCAATTCCCCAGCATCTTCCTTATCTATAGTCTTCTGTTCTTTTAATCCTCCACTTCTCACCTTGGAATCCAATTGAACTTCTTCCTGGCTTTTGCCTTCTAACTCCCCCTCACTCTCCTGATTGAACTGAGATTCAAAAAATACATGGGCATCCTGTAAGTTATCAATATGATATCTCTTGTCCTGCCACATAAAAGCCAATCCTTCTGGAATCAGCCATCGGTAGCGAATGTCAAATTTCCTAAACTGACTTGTTAGGAAATCATATTTTTTTCTCTGATCTCTTATTCTTCTTGGTAGCTGCTTAAGAATAATTACTGATCTTCCTTTAAAGGATATAGTCTTCTCTCTTGCTTTCCTTAGGACCTGCTCCCGCACTGATGTTTTATTCAGTCGGACATGTATCTCTCTCGGGAGTTTGTTTCGACATGCATAACTAGTGTAAACCCGAAATACGTCATCTATATCCCTCAACATCTCTTGTGGGTTCACCTCAAGCACTCCAGTCAAAATCTCTGTCACAATAGTTTCCAACTGCTCCTCTCGGTCTTCTTCAATGTTTTGTAAAAGTAGGAAGAAGGCAGATTTATCTAATTCAAGGGCAATTATTTCATCCTCCAGGCGTTTATTAGCTATCACCAGCCGGTGTTCCATACTTTCCACTTTTACATCTGTCTTATCCATTCTCATTTCTACCACCTGGATCCGTTCCTCTTGACTCACTACCATTGTCTGCATTTCCTGGAGCTTCGTATGTATACTCCTTATTTCTCCCTTTAAACCTTCCATCTGGTTATCCATCTCAGCCTTCATTTCCCGCTTTAACTCTTCAAATCCTATAGCTGTAGTCTCCTGATTTTTCAACATTAAGTCTTGAAGTGACTTAAACATATCCTGAACTCCCTGTATAGATAAAGCGTCTTTATTCCCTGTCACTGTCTCATCCGGAAATTTGCGAGCTGTCAGGGGTGTAGCTGACAGGGATTGTGTGGGCACAGGCACTATGGTCTTCTTCTTGGCAAAAGTTGTTATGGTCGCCATTTCTGTTATTCTTTGGTGCTCTTCCAAAATAGCCTACACTTACTCAATCTCCAAGACTCCTCCCCAAGCACCTCGTACTCTCAATATTATCCTAATCACCCAATTTCTTCTTTAGACCCCTAATATTTAACCAATATTCACTTATAAATATTCCTGTAAACAGTTATATCAAAACTTATCAAATTATGCCAATTAATCAATTAGTTATCCATACACACAATTCAATACTAAATCTCAACCATAATACCAATCAAAAACTAATTGGTTAATATATTAGTAAATTATTTTTAATCACTTAATTTTAAATTTATGGAAGAATTATTTCCTTTATAAAAATAAATAATCAAATCTAAGTTTATTAAAGTAGGGGTTAAATATGTTGTTATTATATAAGATATAAAAAGAAAAATATAGAGAGAATATAGTAAATAGGCCCTATCAATGGCAAAAAAGTAATAATATGGATAAGCCAATATTCAAAAAAAGGGGATGATGTAACCCAGTTCAGTATATTTAAATTCCTTATTCTTCAAGCAGGCGTGGCAGTCCAATTCAGTTCAGCGGCGGTCTCTGGGTTGACCGGGAGTTGCAAGTAAGCCTGAGCGAGATCCAGTTTGGCGAAGATCGCACCTCCCTGAAGTGATGCAAGGATACTGCTGACTGTGGGCACTGGGTATGCATGTGGGTTTAATGCTTTACTGACTGTGCATTTATAATCAGTGCAGATTCTTATGTCACCATTTGCCTTGAGTGGGGTAACGATGGGGGTTTCCCACTCAGCTCCCTCGACCGGGTGCAACACCCCCTGTGCGACTAGCTTGTCGAGTTCCCGCTCGATTTTGTGTTTTAATGAGAACGGTACCCTCCGGGGCTTGACTCTGATGGGTTGTATGTTGGGTTCAATTTGAACGCAATTGGTGGTCCTGTGTATTTTCCCAGCATCTCATCAAATACATCTGCAAACACCTTGCACACAGATTCGATGCTGAGCATCTGGGTCTGGTGAATTCCGATAATGCGAAATCCCAGTGCTTGGAACCAGTCTAACCCTAACAGGCTAGTCCTCTGTCCCTTGACCACTAGGATGTTCAAGGGCCCCTGGAACTCTCTGTACCACACAGAGAAAGTAGCATCCCCCCGGACTTGTATTGGGGTATTCTGAAAATCAGTAAGGGTGATGCTAGATGGTCTCAAGGGAATCCACTGGCTGCTCCTGTTGCAGATTAATTTATAGGTCTCATGTGAAATGACCGAGACGGAGGAGCTGGAGTCCAGCTCCATTTTACAGGGAACCCCTTCGAGCTGCACATCTACCCTGATTTTGGGGGTGAGCAATTGGCGAGCCTCCATGTTACAAACTGCCCATCTGCTCTCGGTGTAGCTAATAGACGCAATGCGTTTTGGAGCCCCGGTACCTGACGGCAGGTGAACTTCGGCATCCACCTCGTGCAGTGTCTCGGCGCATTTCTGTTTAGCCACGCAGCACTTGCATCCGGAGCATTTCTTTTTTTTTATTGAAAAGTTTTACAATACATTTTTTAAATAGGAAAAAACCCCTCCTCCCCCTCCCCTCTACCCAACCCTCCCCTCCCCTACCCTCTCCCCTCCCCGACTTCCCAAAGCTGAATACAGGGTATAGACTTACAAACAAAAGCTAAAATATGCTAACAACAAAAATAAAACATTAAATTCTATCGCACTTTAACTCTCCATAGTCATAATTATATTACTAACAAATAACTAATAACTAATAATACATCATATAAAACCACAACTTATTCAAATGCTAAATGAAAATTTTTAGTCCCATATTTATTCTGAATATATTCAATCCATCTTCTCCATTCCACAATATATCTCTGTTGCGATTGTTCTTTCAAATATGCTGAAATCTTTGCCATTTCCGCCAAATTAGAAACTTTCAAAGTCCATTCTTCTATAGTCGGCAGTTCCTCCTTCTTCCAATATTGCGCTACTAAAAGTCTTGCTGCAGTAATTAGATTCAACATCAATTTAGTGTCTATAACAGTAAAGTCTGTAATAATACCCAACAAAAACAACTGCGGAGAAAACCTTATCTTTTTCTTAAATATCTTTTACATATTCCACCAAATTTTAATCCAAAAGGCTTTGACTTTTTCACAAGTCCACCATATATGAAAATACGTTGCATCCTCACAACCACACCTCCAACATTTGGGCTGAAAGTTCGGATACATACTTGCTAGTTTTTTAGGATCTAAATGCCATCTATAAAACTTTTTATAAAAATTCTCTCTTAAATTTTGGTCCTGTGTAAATTTTACGTTTCTAACCCAAATCTTTTCCCAAGTATCCATTGTTATAACCTCCTGAAAGTTCTGAGCCCACTTTATCATACAATCTTTAACAAGTTCCGTTTCTGAATCAATTTCTATCAATGCATTATATATCCTTCTTATATGTGCTTGACCTTGATCTCTAATTTGTTTTACCAAATTTTCATCAGTTATCGAAAAACCAACTTTCTGATCCTCTTTCCATCTTGCCTATAACTGCCCATACTGGAACCAAGTTTGTACAATCTTTTCTTCTTTTAAAATATTATATGGCCTTAATTGCCATACATTCCTTTCTATCCTTAAAATTTCCTTATATGTAGTCTCATCGTGTTTAAATCCAACGTTTATATTTTCTATTGCATGTTTAGGTATTGCCCAAATTGGTATCTTATAATTTAACTTATGTCTATATTTTTTGCATACTCGCAACAGAGCATACCTTAATATATGTGTCTTAAACACATTATCCACCTTCTTATCATACAATAAATATGCATGCCAACCAAATAACAAATCATAACCCTCAAGATTTAATAATCTCCCTTGTGTTAAATTAAACCAGTCACTTATCGATGATAAAGCAGAAGCCTCATAATATAATTTAAGATTAGGCATTTTAAGACCACCTCTTTCACGTGTGTCTTGCATTATCTTAAATTTAACTCGTGGCTTTTTCCCTGCCCAAACAAATTTATTAATACCTTTTTGACATTCCTCCAAATTTAAATCCTTTTTAAGTATAGGTATCATTTGAAACAAAAATAAAATTTTTGGCAAAACATTCATTCTCACTGCTGCAATTCTTCCCAATAAGGATCTTGTCTCATTCGTCTGGTTGCAGCCCGTGTCATTCTTTGATCTCTAACCTCTTCCATTGGCACTAGAATCTGATCCACTCCTGTAGTTTGCTGAGATTCTCCATCTTTCAGCTGAGTAACTCCTTCAGCTCCTTGTGTACTCTCCCTTCGTAGCTGACACTCTCCTTCACCATTCCTCCTTTTAAATTCCGTGGATGGTGGGGAGCCTGCCTTCAAAATAGTAGCATAAAAATCTTGTGCCTGTAAAACTGTGTTAAGACGATATCTCATGCCTGTGTGCATCACCACCATGCCTACTGGGATCTCCCATCTAAACTGGATGTCCCATTTCCTTAATTTTTCTGCCAAAAAAGCAAATTCTTTACTTTTCCTTAAAATTCTTGGAGGAATCTCTTTCAGAATAAAAAATTCTTGCTCTGCAACTGTAATTTTTTTGTTGTAGAAGGCTTGAATAACCTCATTTCTAATTGTTCTCTTCGTAAAATAAACCACCACATCTCTAGGTAGTTTTCTTTGTCTTGCAATCCAAGAATTAACACGAAATATTTTATCTATATTCACCATAATATCTTCTGCAGAAAGCTCCAAAACCTGCTCAAGAGCCTGTGCCAATATTTCTTTCAAATTCTCCTTAGGATCTTCTTTCAAACCCCTGATTCTCACAGCAAACTCCATTTCTCGATACTGTAGCAAAACCACATCATCATCAATCTTTTCCATCACAGTTTCAGCATCCATCATTTTAGCATCTAATCTCATGTTATTTTGACTAAGCTCTTCCACTCTCTCATCCAGACGCTCAATACAAACAGCAAGCCCTTGAAATGCAACCAAAATGTCTGCTCTTATTTCTGTATTCTTCTCCTCAATAAGTTCAGCTATTTGTTGAGATTGTTTTTTCAAAGCCTCTTGCAAAGCATCCTGCAAATCTTTTATTGTTAAAGCTGGTGCGGGTGCGGGTGCCGCAGGAGGAGGCATCAGAGCCTGTAATGAAGACTGCTGAACTGGCGAGGCACCAGCACTTCTAGGAACTTTAGTTGGTTTGGAAGCCATTTTAACACCACTTAATTCTATTGCACACTTTCACTTTCCGCACCGCTTGCAACTTTTCCCACAAAGTATTCTGAGTTAAAGTTCAAATATTTGCTTTACAGCATTCTCCTGCACAGCTCTGCCTGCATCCAAGTAATCCACAATTAACTATCGATGGCAGGGATGGTTGCAGTGTCCTGCTCTGCTTCAAAGCCTTGGAGCAGAGGCATCCCGGAGTCCGGAGCAAACTCAGGCTTCAGGGGGGCTCACACCCTTCAACCACCAGAGTTTAACTCTGGTGATCTAGGGGAGCTCTACCCCTGCCTAAGCACTCACCCCCTCCTCTTCTCCCAAGGAGCTGTTTTTGGCAGCTCTATGGAAAACAGCGGGGCTGACGGCCAAAATGGCCGCCATCAACGAAGTCTTGCCACCCGGAGCATTTCTTGTCCTGGCTGTTTGCTGCGGTTGTTGGCCGTTGACCCCTTGGGCTATCACGCTGCCCCAACGGATGGGTTGCTCTGCGATGTAGCATGTCCACCTCTGCCACTAATCCGTCCTCGCTGCTTCCCCCAGCTCCGTGTGTCTGATGAACAGTGCTTTCCTGGCTGCTACGGCTGGATTCGCTCGGCTCTGGTTTCTCCACTAACTCCCAAGCCAGTACCTCCTCCTGTACTTGCTTGAGGGTCAGTCCTGGTTTGGCAAACAACTTCTGCCTCAATTTTTGGTCCCTGAGACCGAAGATGATTCGGTCTCGCAGCCTCTTTTCTAAGTTCTCGAAATTCTCTGACTTCAGACAGGTCCCGGCGGATGCTACCCCCTGTGGGGTATCCTACAGCCCCTCGAAGCAGGATCCCACCTTCATCACCAATTGTTATGTTGGATTTGCGGGTTGATGAGACACAGTCATCAGGTGTGCAAGAGCTTTTATTAGGAGGGAAGCGTGGTCTGAACTTGGGAACAAAGGTCACCTGCCTATTGGTATATCTGACCCGGTGAATGCCTGGCCAATAGGTTTAAACTCAGGTTTCCCGCCGGCTGGGCAGCCAATCCCTTTGAATCCGGCTTTCCCGCCGAACGCTGTTCCTGCACGGAGCTGTCCAGTTCCACGCCACCTTATTCAGCTGTCACCCGTGTATGCTATGCCAGCATACACTACAATTTTCTTTAGCTTGAGAGACTTGGAATGTCATATTCAGGATAGGGAAAAGAAATTCATCTCATGGTATATCCAAATTATTCAACTGACTGAAATTCCATTAAAGTTTTGTCTCTTCTTTACCATTTGCCTCCATGCATCCCATGACATACAGCTCCTACTTCTTCCCTCCCATTTTTCCCCCTGATCAAATGGCACCTTACAATCATTTAAATGCTGCTCCTTTCTCCAGGTTTATTTTTAAAAATAACAACAACATGCAGCTGGAAAGGGAGACTACAAGGTCAAAGATAAGCTTGAACTGCTCTTCATTAAAATCATTTTTTAACTTATTGATTAGCAGCATGTCCAGTTAGATACATTCAAACCATTTTTCAAGCTCAGGTTTGGAAAAAGAGGAATCAGAAAGGAGAGGAGGCAAAGCTTTAAAGTAGTGTGACCCCAGATCATATTCATTCTTTCTTTAAACAGGAAGAATTTCCCAGCTTGCAATCATATCCTGAACTTAGCCTACGGAGACTTTGGCTTATTTTTGAGAATTAGTTAATTTCTTTTTTGGCTAGCAATTTTATAGCTTCTCACTTTTGTAATTGATATGAGTCTTTATGAACAGGGGGCTTTTTCCTTGAAAAACATGATTAAAATGAAATGAAACTGCCTGGTTTCTTCTTGTTCAGAATCAATACTGGGCTTCTTCCTTGATAAATATCTAGTAAGCAAAAATGAAAACAAAAAGGGGGCAAGGTCTGGAGTGAGGGCATCGAATGTGAATGTTGTTATAGTTAGCAGAATTTTCATGAAATACTTCTCTTATTTCTCCTCAAAGATCAAAAAAGATAAACAGAGAAGCTTAAAATAAAACAAAAGCTATTTGGTTCCCAGAAATATTTAGTTGGGGAAAAAAAAGAGAAAGTTTGCCTTTCTTCTTTGCTAATGCTACCATCTGCTGGTTACAAATGAAAACTGACCATGAACATGTTTACTGCTCAATGGTTCTGCCAACTGTTTAGAACTTTAGAAGGTAAACATTTGCTTTTATTTGCCAGGCTGGCTGAAATCATGGGCCTTTGGAAGTCACCAGACTGGGGAAGGCTGACCTACAGACTGCTTCTAAGATAAGATTTCAAAGTGTTCAATAGATGCAACTTATTTCAATGCAGTAAATAGAAAAGTGTTTGCTTATAAAAATTTTGTCAAAACATTCATCTGAAAATTTGTCAAAAAATCCTGGCAAGAAAATATCTGTGAAAATGAAAAACATCTGATTCACCATGGTCTTAAATATAACAAGATACTTCAAATCACATATCATAGTAGCAAAGAAGTAACTTAGGTCCTTTTGTCCTCTAGTTTTCCTCACTCACCGTTTTCTATTATTTGGGATAAAAGATTCTGCAAGTTTCATTTATCACAGTAGCCTCCTCATCAGAACAATCTAACTGAAATAGTAACAACACTTGAGTATGTAAAGTAATTCAGCAGCCATGAGAACTGAGTCTAACCACAAATTAGCAATATCAGCCATTTGTTTGTTGTATCCTCTTACTTAGATGGTCCATACAATTAGATACATGCTGTGCATACCACCTTAATCAGCAGTAATTAGCCGCTTCATATCCCAATAAAGTCTGTAAAATCTGGTTTTATACACCACGCAATTGAGCTGAAACTACATGGCATCTGTTTTCAAAAAATCCCACCAAATATTTTTATTGGGGGTTTGATGGTGTTTAGGGTGGATAAACGCCCCAAGTCTCTGTATATAAATGCAAAAATTAATTTATTTATCACATTTTGGAACTGTCCATCTCTCACACACACTGTGGTGCTACTGGCAGATTTCTGCTTCATTTTGTCAAAGATCTGTGCTGCTAGGTCTGAAATAGAAACATAAAATCATAGGCTGGAAAGGATTGGAGATATAATCCAACCTCCTGCCCAACCAGGAGGCCTTATATCATCCCGAACAAATGGATATCCAATCTTTTCTTGAAAACCTCCAGCAATGGTGCACCCAAAACTGCAGGAGGCAAGCTGTTCCATTAATTAATTGTTCTCATCAGGAAATTTCTTAGTTCCAGTTGGATCTCTCTTCAACAAGCTTTCACACATTGCTTCTTGTCCTGCTTTCAGGGGCTTTAGAAAATAAGTCAGCCCCCTCTTCTCTATGACTAGCCCTCAAGTATTGGAAGACAGCTATTATGTCATCCCTGTTCTGGTCATCACAATACAAAAAAAGATGCTGAAACTCTAGAAAGTGCAGAGAAGAACAACAAAGATGATAAGGGGTCTGGAGGCTAAACCCTACAGTGATTGGTTAAGGGAACTAAATTAAACTAAATTAAAATGAACCAAATCTAGATTGTTGGGGGCAATAAGCTGACTTTGTAATAATGCCGCTTGGGGGGGGGGGGGGTGAAAGCCCTAATAAGCAGGCATATACATAGAATGAAGGCTATTGCTAAGCACATTGGTTTGTGCTTAAATTGTAAGCCACCCTGAGTCTTCGGAGAAGGGCGGGATATAAATGGGATTAAATAAATCCATATAAAAATCTCGTCTCCAGCAGGCAGGCAGAAGGATAGTTGACTAGCAAGCCAATCAATTGTCAAAAATGATGAGGTTGATGGAGAAAAGATACTACATTTAAGACTGTGGTAAAATAGTGAGGAGAGCATAGTAAAACATATAAAATGTTGCTTGATGCAGAAGAATATATACAAACTCAGGGTCATCCTATAAAGCTGCGCTTACACTAGCATTGGAATAATATACTGTATAGCTAAGTGGCCAGAAGTTGAATACAAAAAGAAATACTGTTCCAGGCAGGCCATGATTTACCCAGAAATGCACTTTAACACAGCTGTATTAAAATATTAACCAATATTTAAGGAATCCTCACAAAAGCATTCAGGTTTTGTGATTTTTGACTGAGTTCATCTGAACCCTAGCTTGCTTTATAATTGGATTCTCGTAACATACTAAGCAATAAATTGTGAAGCAAGATAGCTATTTTTTTCATCTTCTTTCAAGATGGAGGAGCTATTTAGTTTGGAATTTTCTTTTCTATAGCAGTTACCTAGTGTTTTGAGCACACAAACACAAGCAGGCATAAAAATTATGGCTTAATCCTTACTTCCAATAATGAGATTTATTATATATTGTCAAAAACATTAAAATTCTCATATTTAACTTCCAGGATGTTACCTCTATATCTTTGGTTAAACTTGGGTCAATGCCACTATGAGACAACTCTTAGAATCCTAGTGGACAATCATTTAAATATGAGCCAACAGTGTGGTAGCAGCCAAAAAAGCCAATTAAATTGTAGAAAGCAGTAATAGAGGGACAGAATCAAGATCATGTATAGTACTGCTTAACAAAGATTTAGTAAAATCACATGGAATACTGTATCCAATTTTGGTCACAATAAAAAAAATGTTGAGATCGTGGAAAGACTATAAAGAGCAACAAATATGATTAGGTGCTAGAGGCTAAAACCTATGAAGAACAGTTGCAGGAATTGGATATGTCTAATCTAGCGGTGGCTCAGTGGGTTAGGACGCTGAGCTTGTCGATCAGAAAGTCGGCAGTTTGGCGGGTTGAATCCCGAGTGCCGCGTAACAGAGTGAGCACCTGTTACTTGTCCCAGCTTCTGCCAACCTAGCAATTCGAAAGCACGTAAAAATGCAAGTAGAAAAATAGGGACCACTACGGTGGGAAGGTAACAGCGTTCTGTGTGCCTTTGGCGTCTAGTCATGCCGGCCACATGACCAAAGAGACGTTCTCGGACAAGCACTGGCTCTTCGGCTTTGAAACAGAGACGAGCACCGGCCCCTAGTCAGAAACAACTAGCACGCATGTGCGGGGGAACCTTTACCTTTACCTAATCTAGTGAAAAGAACTAGGGGAGACTTGATAGCAGTGTTCCAATATTAGAGGAGCTACCACAAAGATAAGGCAGGCAACTTATTTTCCAAAGTGTCAGGAAGCAAGACAGGAAAAAATGAATGGAAATCTAACCAAGCAGAGAAGCAGCCTAGAACTAAAGAGAAAATTCCTAACAGTGAAAACAATTAACCAGTGGAATGGCTTGCTTCAGAAGTTGTGGGTGCCCCATCTCTGGAGGCCTTTAAGAAGAGACTGGACAGCCACTTGTCTGAAATGGTATAGGGTCTCCTGCTTGAGTAGGGGTTTGGACTATGGTAAGCACTTAAATCAGGAATCTGATGCATAGATTTGATCTGCATCATAAATCAAATTCCAAATTGATTGTCCTTAGTCACTAAAGCCAGTGAACCGTAATGGTGCTAGAGGGCTTCGAAACTATCTTCATTGTCTGAAAAAGTCATCCTGCATTGGTCCCAGTAATCAATGTACTGAAGCCTCACACACTGGAAGTCCATCATTCTATCATTCTTTGTCCAATCTCTAGATGTCATCATTTATTGGAGTGAATCTACAACTGTGGACAAGTTCACATAGTCTTGATTGTCATCAGTAGCAAGCTCACTGTCATCAATAGCAAATTCACTACAGTTTTACTAATGTTTTACTGAAGTAAGAAATCGGGTATCTAAGGACAATAAGGTTACCCTTACTTTAATATTCTTGGTCTAACTTTGGCTATTTGCAGTCTCTTGCAGAAACAAGTAACTATTGTCTCAGTTGTGAATTACTTAGATCAATTTCCTGTGTTAGAGGTTGCAAACCAAGTTGTGCATAACATCTATGAGTTAAAACAATTATAAATAATTTCATCTCTAAATTTAAGCATGTATTGAACATGCAAAACAATTTCCAAGTTTTATAAATTTTACTCAATATTTCTTACTAGTCCTTAATATTATAATAGCAACCACAATAATATTTTTCATTGATAGTTTCAGGATAGCAGAAATATCCTATTATTCCCACCATTAGGTACAATATATCATCTGTATGTATGTATCAAATCTAAACCTAGATGCCTATACCCCTTACATATGCACAAACACGCCATGTGCCGGGCTTAACTCTGGTTTCTTTGTCTTTTGTCTGTATAACTACAATGGAAGCTGAGTAGACAGAATTACAATCTCCTTTCTGGGCTGTAGGTAACACAAAGGACATCCTTAATAATTTATTGTAAACAAAATCTTCCCCTCTTTTATGGAATAGAAAATTATGTGTCTTAAAGGAGAAGACAGCACGGCTCACTCCAGTGCAGAAGGTACACTGAACTTGACTATATATTCATCATTTTATTCAAGTCTGTCCTTTTGATACTTACTATTAGACAAAGCTTCAGGCATATGTCAATTTACAATCCAAAGTGGTGTTCAGTTAAAAAAAAGAGTGAAATGACCTGTTTGAGAAGTTAGTGCAGCTGAACTTTACAGCCATCTGTTTAGTAAGTATGAGTCACACTAGATAATAATGAATAGTCTCTTTTTAATAGAAGAAAAACGCCCCAAAATTTCTCTCCTGCATTAGCAATCTCATTTTTCAGTGCTGAATCCATATATGAAAACTTAATATAAAAATATTATTTCAGTATACTTTTTGCATTGTGAAGCTGGGCCCAAGATAGCCTTAATAAAAGCTGTTTCTCAAGAATAAACACAGAGACATAGATAAGGCAAAAGGAAAAACCACTACAAACAAGAAAGCATAAGTGTAAGATAATAAGGTGACCAAAAAAATCTTATGCTTAAATTCCAAAGATGATGTAGGCTACACCAAAGGCTTCAATTTTATATGATTGAGACACTTTTGGAAACAAAAATAAACTGGATGACTTAAGAAAAACGCTTTTAATTCTGGTCCGGCATTGCACAATCGTTACAAATTACCCTCTTTGAATTTCAAAAAAAGAAAATGAATATATATTTAAATTTCAATTGCTTCAATTAGGTTCTAGAAAGCAGACTCCCAAGTGAAGTGAGAATTATTGATTCATCCAAATTAATCGTAGGGACGATCAATGCTCTCAGAATGAACTTTCTGATATACAAGTAATCATGGAGGAGATAAATCCAAAGCTTATACAATGTATTACTTTTAAGTAATATTTTAATTTGGTAAGCAAATCTTCAGTTATCCAGCTTCTTCTTGAAGAGGATACTTCTGTAGCAGCATTTTTAATAAAACAGCTCTATCTATAGATTGATTTTTATTAAGACAGCGTTAAGAATTCATTGAGGCTTGAAATGTGGTTGATGCCAATATATGATGTAGAGAATTTGAATTTATCTCCCATCTGATATCACAGAAAATAAAGTGTCTTACATTTTTGTAAGACATATCCATCCTACATAGAATTAAAGACATGGATGAGCCAACTACATAAAGAAAGAACTGTTAGATTCTAACTTGCAGATAGTCTTTTCTAGTGTAGTATCTTCCTGAAGTGTTGGGCTCTTATTACTCTAGTGAACATAGCAAAGTCAGGCTGGCTAGTTAATTACAGGGGTTTAAATCATGCAGATTTTGATGATACCAGCTTGGAGAAGTCTTCAGTAGATTGTCCCTGGAAGGGTGAATTTTTTCATTCATTAACAATAAAATACCAAAATACTGCAAAAATTATCATTATACATTAAATATTAAATATATTTCAATTCCATCAAAGTAGATGATCATGTAAGTAAACCCATATCAGACAAAGATCAAGAATATCTGCAAGTGTTTCTATCCTTTAGCTATTTACAATTCTAATAGTTCAGGACATAAACTTTTCTCAAGACCAATATTTTATAAACAATACAATTACTATTTTTCTGACAAAAACAAAACCAAGAGAAAGATATTCCTGTGGGGTTTTTTTTAAAAAATCTGCTGATCAGTGTTACATTCAAGCCCCTTTTTTAAGCAGAGAAGAAAAATAGCCTACAAATATACAACTGAGGTATAACAATAAATTTCAGTATCTCTGATTGCACTAGAGTGGACCAAAGAACAACATTTAAATGTGCAAACTGTGTCACAAACATCTATGTTACGCAGAAATGTACTATACAGATTTGGACATCTGCTCCACATATTCTTTTAAAACAAACATTTACTATTTCTGCTGGAACAGGTGTTTGCATTGTGGGAACAAAGAGACACACATATACAAACAATTCAATAAACATTAGAAATTTATTTTAAAAGATCTCCCTTTTTAAAAATTATTATCTCTTTGTGCTTCTTCCCATTGCTTATCACAGTGTTGGCAGTAAGTCATATTCAGATCTGTATCAAGTATCAAATACAGAAGTTGGATCCCTGTAAGGAACACAAGCCAGTTTTCTGATGATTAAATTAGGAACAATGGTCAATTCTACACTATTTAAAACAGATGTGTTCTTATCTCGGGATTCATATTGCCAATCCAATTTTGAGATCATAATCTAGCCAAAGCAAATTACTTTTCTAGATCACAACCTCAGACAGTTTATTATTTAAGGCCCATACTTTTTACAAGTTTTATCAAAGCAGCAACATTTTCTGATGCATAATTCACAGTACCTATTTAAAAATGAAGGTCCTAAGGAAAAAAAATCACACCGCCAAAAAAATCTGGTTAGTATTAGAAATAACCAAAACATGTACACAGACACAGATAAATCCAGAATATATCTAACAGTTTACTTAAAAGAAGAGGGTCATTTTATTTATTTAGTCTCATCCCTTTTTCTTTCTCTTTGGATAAAGGAAAAGTAAAGAATTTTTCTCATAATCTCTATTCTGAACTCAAAGTATAATATGCTATCTATGCACAATTAAAACAAAACTCTGGCATGTATTATGCACAGATTGTTCAAGAAATTACTTCCATCCTTGATACATAAATACAGTATTCTAAATATTCAAAATATAAAATATCAAGGATATGTTCAATAACATGGTTTCAAAAAAGTAATATGCCCCAAAGGGCATATTAAGGAACTCATACCACAAGATTTTGAAACCAAGGTATTTTTTTTTAAAAAGAAAGATATTCATAACTTTTAATTAAAAATCCATATAGCTAGTTCAGTTCCCAGCACATTAAGCATGCCAAAAATAATTCTCTGGAACTGGCCTTTATATAACTATATTTAATATATTTGAATAATTAAAAAATAGATTCAGTCATTCATTTTAATCAGCAGTTTGACAAGTTCTTGACTAAGTCACATTTTTAAAATCTATTTTCAAAGCATGTTTCTGTAACAAAACTATTTCCTAAAGACAGGTAAAAGATAGAAACATATGAAAGTTAATACTAAGTAACTGTTTAGTATCTATGGAAAATACCACATATATTTCATGACCATTCCATCTTTTTCCACTTTGGAGACCAAAGATAAATATCTTAATTATCAAAATGCCTGACAAAGTGAATCAGGTGGGTGTTCAAACTTTACTTTCTTCACTTAAAAATAATTCCTTTTTTAAAAATGAAAAATTGCTATGTACAAAGAACCAGGAAATGACTGCATGATACCACGTAAAATCAGTCAAACTGGTATGCTTAGCAGATTTCAGCTCCAACAGAAGTAATGAATTTGCCTAAAATACTAACATTTGATCTCTAGAAGAAGATTGTATGGATACAAAATGGAAAAAATTGTCCTTGGTGTGTATGATCCTTTATGAGTCTTCTTTGGTAACTTCTGATTTGCGCTGACTTCGAAAGTGTTGCTCAAGATTGATGGTCACCTCCCTTTGAAGATTTCTGCTGTTGTTTTTTCCAGCTGTGTGGATCCATAGGTGCTGAAGAACCTGTTGAGCAGTATAGCGCTTTTTTGGATCAACTATCAGGAGTCGGTTTATCAGGTCCTTTGCAGCTATTAAAAGCAAAGACAAGTAAATTAATATGACTTTGCTTTGAACAGTTTCACAGAATTGGAAAAACTTAATAAATTTTTTTAAAAAAATGTATGGCAACATTGGGCCACAATTTGGAAGACTAAAATTACAAAAACATTTAATTGCACCAAAAAAAGCTTTATAGGTAGACTCTGGAAAATCTTTCCTCTGTCTATCACAATTTTAGAATAAAGTATTAAAAGTAGTATGAAATAAATGTACAGTACAGTTTCTACTTTTAATAAAGGTAAATTTTTCATTCAAAAAACATACAGCAGAAATAAGAAAAAGCAATGCTTTGCACTGAAAAAGACCAGCCATAAGCATTTCAGATTCCACACAACAAAGTTATTATATAGAAAAATCACAGCTTGACTTTGCTTTTCCATTGTTATGGTTCTATAACATCGAGGTTCCATTTTTTCTCTTCTCATTGTTCTAAACAAGTACCTTCTAAATAAGTGTTCCCCCCGCCCCCAGGGATTTTAAGCTAAAAGTACAAACTAAAAAACTAAAGGGGGCAAATCTTTCTGATAATTTATACTTATGAAGAGTGCCTTGTTTACCCATTAATTCACCAATATACTATGAACATATCCTACAAGATATCTTACAATAATACAATAATCACTAAATCTCTGCCATAATAACCCAAATTGCTGCTTCCTTTGATTAGCAGAGAATACTGCCTTCTCTGCTAATAAATCATTCCTTTCCAGCAACCATTCCTTGATATCAATATCTCTTTTCCAATTTCTTAATATAATTCTTTTTGTCACCCACTACGATCAATACAAGCACAATTCCTGATAAACAGACAAATTCTAAAGCTCTGATAGATAATTCCACAGTTATATTAACACCTTTAGCATTTAAAGATTTTCCTATTAATTTACTCATGCTTTAATACACAATTCCAAAATGGCACCAAATGATCATTTGTTCATATCATATCACATTTATTGATAAAAATAAATCTCTAGCTTAGAAAATCTGATGTCCAGATTTCAAATATGCTACTTTTGGAGTAAATACACTACTTTAGAATCTAATATATCCTAAATACAATTGAAATACAAATACAATCTAATTATCCATTGTGGTTAATCTTAAGTATAATTAATGAATATAAACCAGTGTAATGAACATGATATAGAGTATATTATTTTTATTAAACATATTAAAAATTGCAATTGCTCCCAGTTTTAATATTATGACAAACTGGAGTTTAACACAAAAATCACACAAACTTCCAAACTCAACATTCTTTGAAAAAGAGAAGCAAGAAAAATATACAATTCAGAGTGCACCTGCAGTTCATACTTATAATATTAAATGTTTATGTCCACATATTTCACCAAGCTATTTGTTTTGTTTGATTTTAATTTAGTGTGAGATGTGAACTGAATCATTTTGGTTTATAAAGATTATTTATATTTATTTATGTGTGAATCCAGCTATTTTAACATTCCCCAAATCACATTTAAAACAAGTAAAGATAAACCCAGCTTATGGTTTAGCATTAGGTGTGAATATTTTACTTATGTAATGCTTATGCTATTCAAAGGGATATCTATGAAATATATAACCTAGCATAGACATCACCCATGGTTCAACTATACGTACTGTCTAAAGGTTTAACAGCAATAGCTACACATCTTTCCAGTCTTATGGTATATATATCTTTAAAAATTAAAACGAATTCCCAGACTATTATATTAAATATTGACTTTCATGCTCCTTTCATATTCCAAGAATATGAAATAAATATAGGAACCACTATAACCTGTTCCTTCCCACTGAAGTGGTACCTATTTATCTATTTGCTTTTGCATGCTATTGAACTGCTAGGTTGGCAAAAGCTGGGGCAAAAACGGGATCTCATCCTTTCCAGACAACAAGCCCAGTGTCACCACCACCTATAGTCGGCAACAACTAGCCAAGTAAAATCCACAGGGACTCCTTTACCTTTTACTTTTTACAACCTGTTTAGCCAGCTTTTTAAAGGAAGCTTACCAGTTGAAATGTTGTCCCAGTATGGAGAGAGAAATTCATAATGTCCAAGCTGTATAATTTGAAATAACTCCTCCTGATCTCGTTCATGACTTCGGAATGGAGGGAAGCCACAAAGTAAAATATAGAGTATTACACCAGTAGCCCACATATCGACTTCCAAACCATAGCCTGAGAGAGAGAAATGACATTGGTAAGTGATTTAATTTTTTGCTTTCATATTTTAGCATGTGAATAAAATATCAGAATAAAATAAATAAATTCCTTACGTCTTAGGTCACATGTAATTCTAAATATATTTAATAACCTTGTAATCATTCTAAACTTAATCAAGCATGATGGCCCATTATTATCACCAGTTCTGGCCAGGCTTATACACAAGCAGCTGCTATCATAAACAGGGCTGTCAGCCTTATCAGGAAACATGACCAGATTTGCTAATTCTACTTTATTGTAAGACTACAGTAACAGATTCTTGCAAATTTGAAGAGAAGAAAACTATGGCCTCTTTTTACAGACTATAAGTTATAGGACAGGGGTGTCAAACTCAATTTCATTGAGGGCCGCATCAGCATTGCGGTTGCCCTCAGGGGGCCGGGTGGGCATGGCCTACTGGGTGGGCGTGGCCTACTGGGTGGGTGTGGCTGGAGTGCATATGGCCTACTGGGTGGGCGTGGCCAGCTCTACATCATTCGCATCAAGGGTGCCTATGGGGGCCTGGGCAGGATTGGGACAGATCTGAGGGTCTCTGGCAGAAGGAGGGTCTCTGGGCCGGGGCCAAGGCAGTGGGGGCCATTCCCTCACTGTTTCCAGGATGGCTTCGCGGGTCACATGAAAGCACTTTGCGGGCCAGATCTGGCCCCCGGGCCTTGTGTTTGACATGTCTGTTATAGGAGATCTTTTCTGAGTTTCTATCTCTGCATTTAGACAGCTACTCATTTCCTTAATTAATACTGTCAAATAAAACTCAAAGACTACATAATCCAACTGCACTCCCATAGCATACAAATTCCTACTTTTTTCAGGAAAAGAAAAAACAATTCCTAAAGTTTATCCCTATTCCCATTTCTGTACCACCCCTTTGTGCATTTTCAGGCATGCATTCCTGGAGACAATTCAGCATTCCTCAATAATTACCAATAGAAAGGGACAACTGAGCAGCAAGAGATCAAACTGACAACTCCGTAATATAACACAGAAGAATACACTGAGGTCAAATTCATAGTTTTGTAAGAATATGCAGCATAAAAGAACAACCTGGGCCTCATTCATTCATCCATAATGTTATAAGAACATCTACTTGGATAACAGCTAAGCAAAATAAAACAAGATTAATCAAATGCTTGCATAACTTAATATAAAGATTTTACAAAAAAAATTGTATTGACCATTCTCAGCAAGTATTTCAGGAGCAACGTAAGTTGGAGTTCCACACACAGTGAATATTGGTCTGGTCACCTGCTTTGCAAGACCAAAATCTGCTAATTTCAATGTGGTAGTTTTATCTGGATTATGCTGAACCTGAACAGGAAAATCAAAATTAAACAGAAATTGTTAGTGTGAATTGCAGGCTTAGCTATCAACTGAAAATTACGCAATGGATCTCTATTGCTACAAAACTAGTGGTATAGAACTTATCCCAAGGTGTCAAACTGGCGACCTGTGGGCTGAATGCAGCACACGCAGGTCACGCCCATCCCAGCTCTGCAAAGGCAAAAAAATGTTGCAATACATCACAATACGTCACGTGATGCGATCGAGTTTGACACCTGTGACCTATCCTATCTAACTGCTTATCACAAATAAACAGGTATTGATTGAATTGCTATGATGTAGCAATTGGAGTAGTTCAAAGATTTTAATGGGCTGGGCTAATTAAATCTCTATAAAAATCCACCTCTTTTGCTATACAGGTAGTTCTCAACTTACAACCATTCATTTAATGACCAAAGTTTTAATAGCACTGAAAAAAAATACTTTCAACAACTGTTTTTCATACTTACAACTCTTAGAGCAACCCTATGGTCACATCTTCAAAATTCAAGTGCTTGGCAATTGGCATGCGTTTATAAGTGTTGGACTGCCCAAGGGTCATGTGATCACCATCTGTAATCTTCCCATTAGCTTCAGACAAGCAATCAATAGGGGAAGTCAGAATCACTTAATGACTGCATGATTTGCTTAACAACTCAGTGATTCGCCTAACAACTGTGGCAAAAATGTCATAAAATGAAGCAACAGAAATGTTGAGCTCAATTGTGGTCATAAGTTGAGGACTACCTGGACTGAACTTCCTTGATTAAGAGGGCACTGTTGCAATAGCTACCTCTCAGTGACACTTTATGGTGCCTCAATTGAAAAGAATCCTGAAAAAATATCAAGGAATTCTTTGAAAGTTAGGTTTCAGTGATATGTTGGTTGCAGTGATATGTTGGATAAACCAATGATGAGAACCAGTATAAGGCAAGTGATGATCTGTCTCAGATGCCTCTAACTTATGTTAAGAAGAGCCCACTTTGAATTTTTTCTTGAATAACAAACACTGGAGGAATTTTGATAAATTAAGCTGTGTGAAATTTTATGAGCCACTGCGATCCTCCGAATGCCACTTAAATGAATAAAGCATTCCGTCTTTGATTTTCTTTTTGGTTTCTTTGGACATGGTTTCAATATCTCTCCTGAACACTTGTATGAAAACGGGAAGTTAAAAAGTTTATTAAAAAAGAAGGCACGTAAATCTACATGATTTACGTGCCTTCAGAAGTGGTGAATGCTCCAACACTGGAAGTTTTTAAGAAGAGACTGGCCAGCCATTTGTCTGAAATGGTATAGGGTTTCCTGCCTGAGCAGGGGGTTGGACTAGATGACCTCCAAGGTCCCTTCCAACTTCTTCTTCTATTATTATTATTATTATTATTATTATTATTATTATTATTATTATTATTATTATTACTACTACTACTACTACTATTATTATTATTATTATTATTATTATGAGTATGAGTATGAGTATGAGTATGAGTATGAGTATGAACTGGTGAGCTATCAAGTGACTTCAATGAACACCTCTAAAGATACATGCCTTCTTCTATACAGAAGTTACAACAGGCTCACATTTTTCTCTGCTGTTACCTCTAGCCACACAAGATGGCAACATAATATTGCCAGATCCACATAAAATTTTGCTATGCGTTTATCCATTCCATTTCTTCAATACACTGAAGCTTCTATACACACTGCAAATTATTGTTAAGATCATCAGAGAAATTAGTCACATTTCACTTTTGTGTTCTGTTTTATAGAATAGTTTTGTAAAATCTATTTACCAGTTTCAGAGAGGGGTTTACTCTGCAGTTATTTGTTTGTTTTGATATACTAAAGTTGAATTACATCTAATGCAAATCAGTCATTCCTTTTCTCAAGAAAGTACTCCCAAGCTTTTTTAACCAGAGAAAGTTAATCAATTCAATCAATCCAAATTCCTAGATTAACCCTTAAGAGGATAGGGATAATTTGTACCAATTCCACACATTTTGCATACTCCTGTGCTTGATCATTTGCTCATATGCACAAAAATAAATAAAATAGCAACTATTTCAGTTTATCAGAAGGCACCACAATGCATTTTGCAATTCTTACCAGAAGATTTTCAGGCTTGAGATCTCTGTGAACAATGTTCTTGCTGTGGATATAGACGAGAGCTTCACACAGGTCTGTTATCATGAGAGCAGCGTCATGTTCTGTGAATTTCACACTCTCTATAATGGCATCAAATAAGTCACCACCAGGGACATATTCCATGATTAAGTGAATTTCTTCTTCAGTTTCAAATACTTCAATCAAGCTTACAATGTTGGGGTGGGAGAGGCTCTTGATGATCAAGATTTCATTTTCTAGCATATCCTCCTTTCCCTTCAACTTTGATTTGTCAATGATTTTCATTGCAAAAATCTGATTGGTGCTTCGATGGTGACACTCCATCACAACAGCGAAGTTCCCATCGCCAATAGTTCTGCCAATTGCATAGCAATTCTCCACCTCTGCTCTGCTAGAGACATTGTGACTCCATTTTACATCACTGGACTTATACATTTTTTTCCCTTCTTTGATGATTTTAAGTTCTTCCTCCCTTTTGTGATTAACACTCTCCCCCTGCTCCATTATCTCGTCTCCAGTATTTCCTTCTTTTAATTTCTGTACCTCTTCTTTTTCTCCCTGAATTTTTGTTTGCTTCTCTCTATCAGCCTGAGAAATTTTTATTAACCAACAGCTCTGATTCATTCTAGAACATTTTCTATGTTCCTTCTTTAGCTCATAGGTATCTCCTACTATGGTGTGCTGACTTTCTAGTGGCTTTGCCTTCATTACTCCTAATTCTTCATCGTGATTCTGCAGGATCTGATCTCTGTCATTACTTCTTTTTTGCTTCTCAAGATCTTTATTGGTATGACCATGTGAAGTTGTCCATGTACTCTGACAACCCACTTCCTTCCATGTAACTTCAGCTTCTTCTACTGAGTGTTCTGATAATTTCCTGCAACTTCTCAATTTTGCAGGCTTTTCAACATAGTATCTCTTACATGTTCTTACATTCAAGTCTCTGTTCTCAAATGGAAAATCATCCTGTCTTTCTTTTTGCAATTTTTGTCTCAGCTGTCTTTCTCTTTCACATTTCTCACATCTGATAATGTTATCTGAACTTCTTTCAGTGTCGCTTTCAGAATTTCTCTCTACATTAAAATATTCTGCAATGTCTTTAGGTTTTCGAGTAGGTTTCACATCATGTTCTCCATGCCAGTTGTCTCTTATCCATCTCTTTTTGGGCCTCAGTTTCTCCTCCTGTCTGATTCTGGTTTGAGCTTTTATGTCATGCTTGTTAAATAGTTTAGGAGACATGATATCCATGCAGTTGCTAGCAACTGTGGGTTCAAGGCTCTTTTCTAACTTAGAAATTTTTTCATGCATTCTGTGTTTGGACTTCTGAGCTTGTTCCCAATTTTCTGAAGCCCTAGTAAGTGGAGTGTAAGGGTTATCAGGATAAAGTTCTTGGATTGCCATTTCAAGGGTTTTCAAGGTTAAGTGTTCCTTTCCCATAGCTATAAATACATCACCCTCTCTAAAAAAATCAGAAACACTTCTGACTTCCCTTCCCTTTAAATTGTATAATTTTCTCACACGATCATTCTTCCATCGTGGAAATCCCAAGGCTTCTGAGATGTCAGCAATCAGCTGTTCAAATGTTTGAACAGAACGCCGATTTAAAAGCAGTGTTATCTTCCTGACTGCATGCCCACAGGGCTTCACTACTGTGACAATCCTTGGCTTTACTGGGCTGTTCTCAGAATGGATAGTGTGGAAACCAGTTCGAAAATTTATAAAAGGAGAACTGAAACCATTTCTACCCAAGTAAGGCTTTCCATAACCTCCATGGGCAATTGGTGGGCAAGTACCTTGCAGTCTTCTCTCAGTCACACTTGATCTCATGCAACTTAAAGTGTGATCGAAAATTCCTCGAGGTTCTGCAGAGAAAGAAAATAAGCAGATTAAGGAACTAGGACAGAAATCTTGCCATTAATGTTTATAGCATATCTTCTACCTGTACTAGCTGGAGGAATAAAGATATTCCAGATTAATCAATTTTATAAAATAAAAATATTTTAGATGAATAAGTTAAAGAACAGGATTTTTTTTGACGAAGATACAAAAAAAAAAAACACCCCACCCAATATAGTTAACACTTAAGTGTTTTTGGAGTATCCCAAATTGCAAATCCAAAAATATTTTTTAAAAAACTATTTTCTCAAAAAAAAGCTTTTATCGTAATATGAAATTCATCAAGCATATATATATATATATATATAAATTCTTTATTATAAAAATATTTTGATGTTAAATTTAATTACGGCAGCAAGTCTTTTGATAGGTCAGTATTGGAAGAAAGAGGAACTGCCGACCATAGAAGAATGGACTTTAAAGGTTTCCGACCTGGCAGAGATGGCAAAGATTTCGGCTTATTTGAAAGATCACTCGCAAGAACGTTATATTATGGAATGGAGAAAATGGATTGAGTATATCCAGAACAAGTATAGGGTTAAGAAGTTTCATGTAGCATTTGAATAAGTCTTCTTTCTTTTTTTTCTCTTTTAGCTTCTTTATATATATTTAATATTACTAAGGTTTGTCTTATCCTATATAAGCTAGAGAGTGATGGATTTTAGAGTTTATGGTTGTTAGTATATGGTTGTTTACGATTGTTTTTTTAATATATACCTTGTATTTAGCTCTGGGAAGTCGGGGGGGGGAGGGGGGAGGGGGGAGGGGGGAGAGGTAGGGGGGGAGGGAGAAGGGAGGGGGTGGGGGGACTGTTAAAGATAAACTGTATGTTAAAACTTTTCAATAAAAAAAAATATTTTGCTCATTTTTCTTATTTAAATATGACTGAAATCAAACTAGAGCATAATCCCAAGAAACAAGTAGATAGCTAAAATACAAAAGAAAAACAGTCAAATTATGTATCCATGTACCTTGGTTCAAAAATTACGCTTTGACAGGGAAACCGAAATTCCCCATGAACTTTCTCTAAATGGACAAAACTCATTTTTCAATAGGAAAAAAATTGAAAACCTCATATAAAATGAATTCACATAAAGTAATACATTGAACAAGTAGAAAAAAAGACTCCTACAATTTCAAACCAGCGAGATAAGATTGTCTTCACCTCATCGCAGAGAACTGGACTCTTCTAAAAACACTATATATTCACTTCACTTCCTAGTCACTGGACAGGAAATCAGTTTCTTCCATCTGATGTATATATACCCTTACCAGGGGGATTTTAAAAAAATAATTAAGTTCCATCTAAAACCCAGTCAGGCACTTTTGTTTACCTCCTGTGTTTCTTCCTTCCAGGATAATCTCATTTTTCTGAAAGTCATTGCAATCAAATACCAATCATCAATTGCTTTAGTATTTCCAGTGAGCCTGATAAACTTTTATTATAACCTTGGAAAATATTTCTTCTTTCAAAAGTCTTTTTCATTTTATCCAGATGTTTAGTTGGAAAATGAAGAGAGATCTTTCGTCATTTTCCAACTAAACATCTGGATAAAATGAAAAAGAATTTTTAAAGAAGAAATATTTTCCAAGGTTATAATTCTCCCACTTGTTATTCTTTTGCCGGGGTATCAAAATAGTCATAGTTCAGTCTTACTGTGACACCACCTCTCATTCCTCTTATCAGCCTTCCAATCTCTGACACAAAGCTTTTTAATCAAATATGTGATGCTTTTGTTCATATTACTTAGCCAAGAACTCTAAGATGAAATTGACTAGTTAGTTATTTAGGTGTATTCTTTTTTGTTTCATTACGCAATGAAATTATTATTAAGCCTCTACCATGCTTAACACACATAAAATGTAACATGCTCTAAGTTACACACACACACAAACACAGACACTGAAATTTCCAATCCACTTTATCAGGAATCCTAATTGGTGCCTGCTGCACTTTATACAACTGCACATAGTCTTCACTTAACAACCAAAGTTATGTGGACCTCCCAAAAGATACTTGCAACCCAAACTTACAGCCAATATAATACCCTACAGTCATTCACCCTTACGATCGATCCTAGGAATGCTGCAGTGCTTTCTCACCTATCTCTCATCTCCATTCCCCACACTGGGTTCCCACAGGCCTTGGTTTGCTTTCCACCCCATTGAGCCCCTCCTCACTTAACTTCCACAGATCTCCAGAATTCAGATGGTTGGGGTAGAGAAGGAGGGCAGGCCACACGGCATGATCCTGGAAACGGCCACCATTTTTCAAGCAGCCATATTAAACTGTGACCACTTGGAAAATGGTGGCCATGTCCAGGAGTGTGCCAGACATCCCAGCATTGGAGAACCTTATTTTGCTAACACAACTTCTGCAGCATTCCAGTATATTCCATCATTTTCTGAGCGGCTGCTTCTACAAGGGCAATTCGCAAATAAACCTGTTTGGTTATCAATGACAGACACTTGCAGATACAGAAATGTTATTATACAAATTAGAAAACTACAACATTACATTGCTTTTCGACACTTGTCATAACATCTTACAAGGTTTGAAATTCCTTAGTCATTCAGCACCAAACATGGGCTATGGGGGGGGTTGTATACGGTCACAAACATCCCAATGGAACTGCTTCAAAAGTTCTTGAGTCCATTTAGCGGTGTGCAGGCAAGCACATAGAAAATCCCGCCAAATGTGAAGATCCAAAGGAGTATTGCTAGTGAAGTTCATGGAGTGTGGTTTGACCATCAATTCAGAAGTCTACTGTGAAAGATTACAAAAATTCAGACAAGCCATCCATAACAAGCATCAGGGCATGCTGACTTCTGGTGTGGTGTTGGTTCACCATAATGCACATCCGCATATCGCAAGAAGCACCCAAGAATTTTTGAAGCAGTTCCATTGGGATGTTTTTGATCAAACCCCCCCCCCACGGCCCAGATTTGGCACCGAGTGAGTACTACTAAGGAATTTTAAACATTGTAAGATATTATGACAAGTGCCTCAATTTGAATGGCGATTATATCAAAAAGTAATGTAAAGTTGTAGTTTTCTAATGTATATAGTAACAGTTTTGTAATGACTATCTGTCATTTATAACCAACGGAGGTTTATTTCCAAATTGCCCTCATACAGTAGAACCATGTTGTGCATCATAGCAATGAAGCAGCTTGCAGCTGTATGGCACAATAATGGAAGTAGCCACTCAGAAAATGATGACCCATTGTACCAGCAGGCTGCACAATGCTGCAAACCCTATGTTCGCATATACTTAGGTTACATAACTATATCGCATGATTGTATGAACAATGTCAGCAACTTTTCAGGTGTCATACTAGAAATGTGTACTAAGGTATGAATGCCAAAAATATAAAAGTTTTTAAAGATTTACCAAGAACTTAAGTGAAAACATCATGTTTTGCATACCCATTCTGAAATCCTATAAAATACAATTATCACATTTCTAAAATGGAAATCAAATGTTTTTCAAAAACTATTATCTTCATCTATAGTCGAGGGTTTCCTCTATATAAAATTATACTAATGTTGAGTTGTTTTATATGGGAACCAAAAAGTCCCAAAATTATTTCGTAATCAGACTGCTGCTGAACTTGTAAAATCCTTGGTGTAAATATCAAACCATCTTTCATCCTTGCATAGACTATCCAGCATTGGGTAGAAAACTTGGGTAAAATGAGTATCTGTATTCTGGAAGATAGAACTATACACTCTACTGCTAATTTATGCAAATAGGCCATCTATGTCAAAGGTGAACAGCCCCCTCTCAACTAAGGGGAGGGATACGATATCATCTATCTCCAGTCTACAACACAGTCCTTTCAGCAGTTCCAAGAAGGCTCTACACCAGACATGTCAAACACAAGGCCCGGGGGCCGGATCCGGCCCGCGAAGTGGTTTCATGTGGCCCGCGAAGACTTCCTGGAAACAGTGAGGGAACGGCCCCCACTGCCTTGGCCCTGGCCCAGAGACCCTCCTTCTGCCAGAGACCCTCAGATCTGTCCTACTCCTGCCCAGGCCCCCATAGGCACCCTTGATGCGAACAATGTAGAGCTGGCCATGCCCACCTAGTAGGCCGTATGTACTCTAGCCACGCCCACCCAGTAGGCCACGCCCACCTTGGCCATACCCACCCGGCCCTTTGAGGGCAACCGCAATCCTGATGCGGCCGTCAGTGAAATTGAGTTTGACATCCCTGCTCTACACCCATTTGCACTACTCAGATGACCCTGACAACACAGATAAACCTCCAGGTGGCCTAAACAACTCTCTAAAAGAATGCAAATGATCAGCTGTCTACAAGGAGAATAAATCCTTCCATTCCCCACCATCTAGTCAGAGCTGAAGAAGCTTCTTGAATGAGAAGGAAAACAAAAACAAAAAAACCCAGTTGGCTTGTGAAAATCATCTTGGTATAACTATGACCTGGATGAGAATATCCATAGACCAGAGGTTCCCAACCAGGGGTGCAAGATGATATTCCAGGAGGTGCAAAAACTTGGGTTTTCAAAATTATAGTGTATATGCATAATTCGTTGTTATTTTGAACTTTTGTAAGGGGTGCAAGAATATATCAGAAGCGTTCTAGGGTGTGGGGTATAGAAAAGGTTGGGAACCACTGCCATAGACAGTCCCTCAACTACTGGAAAGCAGTTATCCTGCCCCTCAATCCTTCTGTTCGATAGGCTAGTCATACCTAGTTCCCTGAACCATTTATCACATAACTTAGCCTCTGAATCCTTTATCATTTTTGTTGCAGTTCTCTGTACTTTCCAGGGCCTCCATACTTTTTGTATTGTGATGACCAGAACTGTACACCGTAATCCAAATATGATCTCACCAGTGTGATATAAAGTGGTACTATCGCTCCTCATAATGATGATGATAACTTTATTGTCACTTTGAATGTACACCAATCGGCATACATCAAAATGAAATTTCGTTGCATACAGCTCTCAAAGGGTCACCACCTCTGATATATACTCCTTGTTCGGGGCCCGCTCAAATTTCACATTGTCCATTTTAGTCTCTAGGGAGTGAACGATAGCAAACAGGACAGATGGAAATGGGGCTCCATGTGGATTAGCCCTCAAATTCGCTTGTATTCTGACAACCTCGCCTTCTTTCCTTTTTCTGATGCTGACTCTTCCACCCTTTCCTTAAAGGGGCCTTGCTTCTTTTCGCCCCTGGAGCACGCTGCTGCCGCCGCCACCAACTCTCCAAAAGCCTCTCTCTCTTCCTCTGGGCCTGCCGACAGCCTCATCCAGTTCATTCACTTCTCCTCTGCCTCCCCTGGAAACAGCCCTGATTTGAAATAGAATCCATCACTGGGCCAGCAGTCAGATCTTGCTGCTGGTAGAACAAATTCAAACAGTGCCAACGACTTTTAACGGTCTCACCAACAGTTCCAAAACAACTAGAAACTTGCCATGCTAGCAAAGATTGTCGGTCGTATGTCGTATGTTACCTTAGTTCCACCATGTTGCTCAAACACATTAAAATCTTCCTGAGCATGTGGCCTATAGCCCTTACTATCCTTCCCAAAACTATTTGCCTGATGCTTTTCTTGTCTAAATGCAGGACTTTAGTTTTCTCACCACTGGACTGCATCTTATTAAAGAGGCCCCAATATTCAAATATATCAAGATCCTTCTGGATCTTGGTCTTTCAAAATATTAGCAAAAATTACCTCCAGTTTGGTTTTATCTGCAAAGAAGAGTTCCCCTTCTATCCCTTCATCTAGATCAGTGGTGGCGAACCTATGGCACAAGTGCCAGAGGCAGCACTCACAGCCCTCTCTGTGGGCACACACGCCATTGCCCCAGCCCCACAGCCCCCTCCTCACCAGCAGCCCCCTGGAGAAGAGTCGCCCCTGGGTGCAGCCCGCACAAAGCAGCACAGCCAAGCACTTGGGAGCTGGGCAGCAGGGACAAGACTCCACCCTCGTGCCCTGTTGAGTGCAGATGATGCTGTGGGGTGCAGGCAGAGGGCGTGGCCACCATGGTGCTGCAGGACTGCCTGGGCGATCTCCTGTGGCAGGCCGTGGAGGCAGTGGGGGTCCCTGCAGGAGGGGGGTGGGGGTGGAGCAGGGCAGGGGTGGAGCGGGGGCAGGCCAGGTGGTTTTTGAGCACTCGGTCTCTAAAAGGTTTGCCATCACTGATCTAGATCATTTATAATAGGTGTCAAACTGGCAGCCCGTAGGCTGGATGCAATACATGCAGGCCACACCCACCCCAGCTCTGCAAAGACAAAAAAACATTGTGATACATCATATGACACAATGGAGTTTGACCCCCATGATTTATAATATAGTGAAACAATGAGAAATGGGGATAAAGAAAGAATAATTGCTGGATAAATGTGGACTGCATACCCTAGGTAGCTACATTTGACAGGCCCTAGGTGGTGAGCTTTTTCTGTACTGGCACCCATGATGCAAAATCTTCTCATCCCTGGGATGAGATTGGTTTGATCACTGTTAAGCTTCCTGGGGTCCCTCAAGACCTGGTTATGCCAGCAGGGACAGGTAAACTACAGACTGTCCTCAACTTATGACCACAATTAAGCCCCAATTCACTTAGTTGTTAAGTGAATTTTGCTCCATTTTATGATCGCCCTTGCCACAGTTATTAAGCGAATCACAGCAGTTAATAACAGTTATTAAATGAATTCCAATTGATTTAGCTTGTCAGAAGTTTGCAAAAGGTGATCACAGGAACCTGTGATACTGTAAATCATCATAAATATGTCAGCTGCCAAGCGTCCAAATTTTGATCATGTGACCATGATGCAATGTATGTAAGTGTGAAAAATAATAAATGCCATTGTAACTTTGTAATTTTGAATGTTCATTAAACAAATGCCTGTAGTGAAGTGGCTCCACTATTTTTAATACCCCTTTAATACTTTAATAATATCTATTATTCTGTGTTTTAGTTTATTTTTTATGCTTTTTATGCATTGATTTAACAGTTTTTAGCTCAGTTGTAAACTGCCCAGAGTCACTCATTTGTGAGATGGACAGCCTCCTAAACTGGTTTAGCCTTTAGGAATGAATGAAGGAATGAATGAAGGAATGAATGAATTAGATGAAATGGGTTTGCAAGGACAGAAGGGTGTGGATAAATGTAATAAACACTATGTATGTATGTATGGTAAACACTACATTTCTTTTTCTTTAAGATTTTAATTTGAATTCCTTTTCTGTGGTCAGTATAACAATGCATGCATACACACACACACACACACACACACACACACGTGGCTTTGTCCATTCTCTTCATTCAAGAGATTGCATTAATATCAATAAAATTAAAATTACAGTAGATGAGACTGCTGCTATGAGAATGTATAAAGGAAAATAACATTTTACAAATGCAAATCTAAAATGAGTACATCTCGGAAGAGTTTTTTGGATGCAATTGTTTCCCTATCTAATATGCACAACTTTTGCATAAGTAAATAGTCAATGTCCATAGGATGTCAACTGAATGTTTTAAATTGCCTTCAATATTCCTTAAAAGCAAATTATTCACAGTATAATTTAACTTTAACCAAACAAATTTGGATATCCTTTGGAATTTATCAGTTTGACCAAGATACTATAAAAGTCACTCACATCTAAAGTAAATGTTAATGGGATATTTTGTCCTACTTTCTCACTATTCAGACGTTTGTGTGTGCACACGCACACATACACACGCGCACCCCTTCCCCCCTCTCCTTTAAAGCTCTAGATTTTGGGAGAAGAGAAAAGGGAAGCATACCAGGGCTTCCTTCAGATGGGAAAGGACATATGTGCATTTCTGCATCTGTAAGTCTTCCCTTTCCAAAAAGCCAAAATCAAGCCTGTATCACTTTCCTCCTATGCAGACTCCAGCAGATATTTTTTCTTTAGAATTGTAATTATTTACTGCTAAAATTATATATTATGCTTTCTTTTTCTTTTTTCTCTATTTTCTTTTTTCTTTTAAAAAGCAATGTTTGTGTGTTTATTTCCTCGATGATATACATATTTCAATTTTTGTGCTTTCTTATTTTTGTCATTATTTAAAAAACAATAAAAGAATAATTTTTTTTTAAAATGCCTTCAATCTCCTATTCCTTAAAACTAAATTATTCACAGTTTAACTTGGAAGGCCAATGTATAATGTGTACATATCAGACTGTACAATAGGAGAGAAAAGTAGGTAGGCATTAACGGATGTATTACATTATCAGATGGAAACAAAATGTGATCACACTCGTCCTTTTACAGCAAATGGATTTTACACTGGAATTGTTTACATACACTTTAGGAAGATAAGCCTGCCTTCTTATTCTAGCTCAGCTAGTGGAAAATACATAAAGTTATTCAAGGATTACCAATGTTTACGAATTATAATGGGGAATTAGCATACACAGATAAATTTGGGGACCCAAGTGTATTTTTACTGCACCAAAAACTGTATATTTGGCACAATTAATTTAACAGTCGTATTCTTGTATGCTAAAGGTTTGAATGCACATTTGCAATAGTGAAAATATTCTGTGCAAAACTTCCAAATAAAGTTTTTTATGTAGTAGTCTTAGGTCAGGTGGTTTCCAATAATGAATTATAGTGAAGAAAATCATGAACTGAACTCCTTAATTTGAAAAATGGTTCTAAGAATCTCTCAAATCTATCAGCTCCCACATTTATACCTAAACTCTTAAACTAATTATACTAATTATGTTGGCTGAATTTTAGGCATTTGAAAACTGTGTAGACCATATTAGCTTTCTATGGCAGGGATTTTCAACCAGTGGTACGGGTACCACCTGTGGTACATTGGCACCTGGCAGGTGGTATGCGACCATCCTAGAAAAGTGGTAGCGGGGGAGGAGAATGAGCTGAACTGGTGGCAGCACCACACAAACCTGAGCGAGAGATGGCTGGAGCTGCAGGGCTGTCAGGGCTCAGCCAGGCTCCAGCTGGAGCTCAATGCTGATACTGGTGCTTCTGAGCGCAAAGCGCCAATCAGTTGGAATGTTGCAGCATCTCCAGGGTCTTGTGATTTACATTAAAATCCTTGGCAACTGATTCATATTTTTGATGGTCACAGTGTCCCAGGGTCAAGAAGTAACCAAAACCTGTTGTGACCACCCAGCAGAATGGGGGAATAAAAACTAAACACCCCCCACCCCCACTGCCAATCCTCAACAGAAATGCTCACAACAATGAAAACTTCGGACAGGAAGAAGAGCGCCGCCGGGCAGGCAGACAGGTGTCTTGCTCGGCTGTGGCTTGGAGGGCACTTTTTTCAGTGCCATTGTAACTTCAAACAGTCACTAAGCGAACAGTTGTAAGTCGAGGACTACCTGTACTTTATCAATTTTTTCCTTTTGGGGGGAGAGGGGGCAGGTCATCAAGTTTTTGACACCTTGCTAGGCTACTGGTGGTACTCGGATGTTGCCATATCCTAAAAGTGGTACAAGGGGTGAAAAGGTTGAAAAGCCCTGTTCTATGGAGCCCATGTTAAGGCAGCAAAATGAGTGATTTGTCCCTCACCCAAGTGGCAGCAACCTGGAAGCAGGCACTATTTTGTCCTGCCTCTTGTGGGCAATCTAAAATGGTGGCTGTTTTTGAAAAGCCACCATGTTGGTGAGGGTCAAATCAATCCATTTTGCTTCCCTTGCTTGTAGATCATGTTAAGGTAGTAAAATGGAACGATTTGTCTCTTGGTATCACAACATGATTCTAGAATGATAACAGCTACTACCGAGTACACAAGCTTATTTCTTCCCACAGGCCACTTAAAAATGAAATAGCAATTCAAAATTATTATAGTCCTTGAAGTCTCACAGACATAACTGTATTTTATAATACACTACATTACTACAAAGTATAAGAATTCTTATTCAGCATAAAAACTGCTCGAGTGATAAACAATTCTAAGAAATATTGGAAATTTCCAGTCTGCTTACATGTAAACTACATGCATTAGCATCAAAATCTAATAAAATAAGATGACATTACAAAGCCAGGAAACTTTCCCAATTTCAATTTGCATTGGAGTAAATTAGTTTTAGGTAAGATAAACAACTTTCAGTCACTGTAGAAAGCCACATATAATTCAATAAACTTAGATAAAGAGACAGATTAATTTTCTGAAGCCAGGGCTTAGGCTTTATTGTACACATATCTTAAACGATTGTTTTGATCAGTTTGAGAAAGCATTCAGCCATCCAGCAGACTCTTCAATGTCCCAATGATTTAAAACAGGATCATATTCTAAAACAGTTAGTTTAATTCCCAGCAGTATCCTACAGCTAATTACATTTAATTTTGCTGGAATGGCACCAAAGTTAGATCATTTTTGAAAACACCATTATTCTATGTGGATGCTAGCAAAAATCATGAGCTAAGATGTAACGCTAAGTCTAAGAGGAATTATTTCATTATAATGGATTATGTAAAAAGGCATCCTCCATTTCTTTTCCTTCTGATATGCTGTTATAACTGAATTGTTATTCCCAACGCTATCCTTCATAATACAAAGAAATGTTAGTGTACAGGTAATCCTTGATTTACTTATGATCACTGTTATGTATTGGGCTTGTGGTATTACACCATGTGCGTTGCTGGAGGAGCTAATGGCTCTCCAGAAACCCAGACAGGCTGTCTCCGGTCCTGCAATTGGTCAGCCCCAGGCGGCAAGCGTGGATTCAAACCTATTGGCTGCCACCTAGGGGTTAGGGCCAGGCTATATATTGTGGCTGGGTGCAGCCCAAGCTTCAGTATTTATTTTATTTATTTATTTATTTATTTATTTATTTATTTATTTATTTTATTTATTTTATTTATTTTATTTATTTATTTATTTAGTACAGTTCCAGCAAGAATAAAAGAATGAGTTTCCCTGTACTCAGTCTTGTGTCATTATTCCTGCTCACCAGCGCCCACGACTTAACAATCACAATGGGGACTGGAACTTCCATCAGTGATGCAATCATTAAGTCAGTTGCACCCAATTTTACAACTTTTTCTATTGTCGTTAAAACAAATTAGGCAATCATTAAGCAAATCATGTGGTTATTAAGTGAATGTGGCTTACACTATTGACTTTGCTTGTTGAAAGCCTCCTGGAATTTTCGCAAATATTGGTCATGTGATCCTGGGATGTTGCAACCATCAAAAATACATGTCAGTTGCCAAGTGCCCAAATTCTGATCATGTGACCGTGGAGTTGTTGCCATATTCATAAGTATGAGGATCAGTCACAAGTCACTTTTTCCAGCCCTGTCATAACTTCAAATAGTTGTTGAATAAATGGTTGTAAGTCAAGGACTATCTGTTGGTATATCAGAACTTCAATTACCTTGTTAAAAACATACGGAAATAAAATACGTTATACAGAAAGCAAATATGCCTTAGTAACTTTATATTTCCATGCACATACATGCACACACATACATACAAATATTCTGTCAACAAAATAATAAAATCAAAAGTACTTTTAATATTCATTTATATTTAAACAAAGAAAGATGGTTATTAAGTATGTGAATCTTTATGATCATGGCTGGGTTCACAAAGAACATTTGGATTAAAAGGAATTTTGGTAGTTAGTGATTCAATTTGCTGCGAGAACCCAATTACTACCTTGTTAAATAAACTACTAAGCTACCCTAGAAAGCCTTAATCTGTTTAGGCATAACAAATGTATTTGATCAAACCAAATTTAGAGTTTAGCATGCTATGAATCCAAGTCACAGTCTGGACTTTTACTGAGTCACAGGATAAAAATTATTTGCCTTTATATTTTGAAAAGAAATATGGCATGGGATATATGAAAACAAAAGCTGAACATTCAAGAAAGAGAGACTTTAAGAATTTGTAACAGCCTCCAACAGTGTCTTTCAGATATCTTTGTTTCAGATCCTATTAATTCCTATTCAGCAGAGGAACTTTGTTAGTATCATTTTGAGAGTCATAGAAATTAAAGACTTACCGGTACTTCTCAAAGCAGAAGAACTAAAGAATTTGTTCTAAGGAATTCTGGACCTAAACCCAGCTTGAGTTTTGATAAAATGAAAATTAGATAGATATTTGAAATGGAATTGTGACAATGTTGTAGATCACAGGTGTCAAACTCACCACATCATGTGACATGTCGTGACGTATCATGACTTTTTTTGCACAGGGGCTGGCAGTTTGACACCCCTATTGTAGATTTACAAATTCTAGCCCACATAAATCCTTTGCCATAATAAATGTATTAAGCCTACTGCCACTTGACTCTTGAATCATAATATCCTACAAAAATGCAGTCACACAGAGAGCAGGATAAAATAAAAGCAAAGGGAAGAAAGCAAATACAAGACAATATTAGAAGATAAAGCAACTGAAAAAAAAATTCTGCAGTCTCACATATGGGTATAACTGACACAATATTTATCATTTTTAATTGAATAGGTACAGACATTGTAAATCAGCTGATCAGCTCTTTCTTTTTCTTTTTCCCAGTTGCTGAATTATAAGAGCCCTGGAATGGTGCTTAACAGCTTATAAAGGCACTTCCAGACATTATAAAATATTGAGCCTCCGTTCTCACACTTACATGACCACACTGGGTGCTTGGCAAGCGACTCACATTTATGACTGTTTGCACCATTCCATGGTCACATGATCACAATTTGTTATGGTTTTTGTTTTTGTTGTTGGGTTTTTTTTTGCTGCTTTCTGGCAAAAAATATCCTATTTGGAAGAAAAGGTTTGCTTAACATTCTTCCTGTTTTTTTAATGACTGATTTGCTTAACAAACAGGGTGATGTGCTTAACAATCACTGTGTAAATTGTTGGAAAAATAGGCTTGGTCATATGGGTGCTTTGGTTTACAATGCAACAACTTACAATTGGATTTCTGGTCCCATTTGTGGATGTAAGTCAAGAACTACTTGTACTTCAAAACTGTACTCCTTAGCTATGCTTGTTTCAAAATCCAAACAACGGCTTGCAACTAAATTTCAAACCATATTTGCAAATGGATCAGATATACTGGCAAAATTTACTCTGAAGAAAATGATTTTAGAAATGCCCTCCGAATGCAGAATACAATAACTGGCGGTCAATTCAGAAAAATACAAGTTAACACATCCTTTGAAATTATAATCTGAAGGAAATAAAGTAAATTCAATTATAGAAATGACTTAGCATTACATAATCAAGCTCTGGCCTTCAGTACTTCCTCGTCTTCCCATGCTTCCAATTCACTCAGTGGTTGCAATTGTACAAGTATTTACTCATGATCTATCACTGTATCCAATTAATCCAATTATCTGCTTTGCATTACACACTGAAACATAATTTACCACATGTGGGTTTATAAAACACACTCATTTAAAATTGTGGCTGGTCTGCTTGTGTGATTCAGCATGTCTGTCGTGAAAATAGTAACATATTTATTTCCTAATTTGTACCAAACTTTCACGAGTCCTACTTTTGAATTAGTGAACCAACATCTTATTCTAATAATAATCACTTCAAACATATAGTTTGCATTAGACTGCCCAAATTTTGAACGATACAGATTTTGTGCGTGCATCTAAATTACTTAGATATATATAATATATAATGAAATAAAGAGTTAAATTGGACAGCTTTTTGAGTGCTAGGAGAGATGTAATGTATCTCATGAACTAGGAAATAGTTCTGGTCTTATAAAGTATTTTGATCATTTGAAAAACGATTTAAAATGATTTAATCTGTTTTAAGATCATTTTTATAACAAAATCTATTAAATCATTAAAAAACAGTAAAAAAATTAACTACCTACTATACAATTCCATATTTTTTTGTTTTTCCATTTGTGAAATGCAAAATGAATGAAATAGGAAATCTAAATTTAACATATTCATTATCTATAGGCAACTGGGATAATTAGTGGTTACTGTTACAACTACAGCCTGGATTTTTGATTCTACTAAGAACAGAATAAAGGTAAAGGTTCCCCCGCACATATGTACTAGTCGTTTCCGACTCTAGGGGCCAGTGCTCATCTCCGTTTCAAAGCCGAAGAGCCAGCGCTTGTCCAAGGACGTCTCCGTGGTCATGTGGCCGGCATGACTAGACGCCAAAGGCGCACAGAATGCTGTTACCTTCCCACCATAGTAGTCCCTATTTTTCTACTTGCATTTTTACGTTCTTTCAAACTGCTAGGTTGGCAGAAGCTGGGACGAGTAACAGGCGCTCACTCTGTTACGCGGCACTCGGGATTTGACCTGCCAAACTGCCGACCTTCTGATCAACAAGCTCAGCGTCCTAACCCACTGAGCCACCACGTCCCGTAAGAACAGAATAGAAACACTTAAAACTGAGTGAAGTTGATACCTGTTTTTTTGGAGCCCTCTGATAGAAATAAAAATATAATACAAAAGACTTCACCAACAGAAGATCAGACTTAGCATATAGGTTTTGCAGGCTGATTCTGTAGCTCTCTAGTTAGTTCTACTTCTTTGGTCAATGGCATAGTAAAATAAAATTAGAATGAAGTATATCAATATTTTTTAAAACAAAATTCTTAAAAGAACTCTAAAGCAGGGCTTTTCAACCCTTGGTATGATGGTACACGAGCACCTGGCAGGTGGTACGCGTAGCAGGGCAGAGAGATGCCCACGCCTCCCCCAAGCATTTTTTGACTAACCTGTTTCAGCTGCATTCCGTTTCTCCATTAGCTTCTCAGCCTTCGCCACGTTTGTGGGACAAAAAAAAGTTCCATGAGACTTTCTAACTTCTCGCAAGAAAGTCTCATGGAACTTTTTTTTTTACCGATAGTCCCACAAACACGCGGCGAGGACTGAGAAGCGAAAGGAGAAATGGAATGCAGCTGAAAACAGACTAGTAAAAAAATGCTTGGGGCAGGCGAGGGCATCTGGGCAGGGGCGGGCCCGGCAACTTTACCCTGCATGGTGGCAGGAGGGTGGGGCATGTGGCCTTCCCATGCCAGGCCAGCCCCTGGGTGGCGGTGGGCAGGGCATTGAGGTGGGGGCTGGCAGGCCAACCAAAGCAGCAGGTGGAGCTCTGCGGCTTGGGGACGGAGGGCGCTGAAGTGGGCGGTTGGGCCATGGGCAATAAAGCAATGCATCTGAGCAGAAAACGGCCTCGTAACAAGTGGGGCAGGTAAGGAAAGAAATCCTTGCTCTCCCAGAATCTGCCTTTCTTTCCTTACCTGACTTCCAGGCCCATGCCGCTTCTCCTTCACAATCCACCCCCACCATGTGCAAGGAAATAAAGGAAGATCGTGAAAGATCGTGAAGTTGGAATTGATTGATTGACCTTTTCCCCCCCCCAAAAAAACCTTTGTTTCCTTGCAAACGGCGGGGGCAGATTGCGAAGGAGAAGCAGCACGGGGCTGGGAGTCAGGCAAGGAAAGAAAGGCAGATTCTGGGGGAAGCAAGGATTTCTTTTCTTACCTGCCCCACTTTTTCCGAGGCCGCTTTCCACTCAGACGCGTTGCTCTTTTGCCAATGGTGCGACCACCCACTTCAGCGCCTTCCATCCCCAAGCCGCCGAGCTCCACCTGCTGCTTTGGTGGCTCTGTAGGCAGAGCTGCAAAGTTCTCTTCTCTGACAGAGAAGCTCTGCCTACAGAGCCACCAAAGCAGCAGGTGCTGGGGCCAGGCTGGGGGAGGCAAATTTGCCCCCCCAGGGCTGTCCCAAAAAAGGCAAGGGACCAGCTCCTGCTGCCCCAGCCCTGGCCCATCCCAACCCAGCTGGGTGCCCTCCTGGTGCACGGACAGGAAACAGCAAGTGCTCAGGGGCTGGGAGGTTTGCAGCAGTAACTGCTGCTCATTTGCCTCACCCTGCCCTGCCCCACCCCTCCCAGCCTCGTCCGTCACACTCAGCCATTCCCTACTTTGCCGGGCCTCTCCTCGTCCGGTTCTGCTGCACTGCATCTTTCCTCCCTTTATAAAGAGGTGAATATAAAATAATTTCTTCTAAACCCAGACAGAGCATGAAAATTGCTTCCCTTTCTGCAATCAGCACAATTTAACTGGAGTGCAATTAGCACTATTAAATGTCAATTCTTCATAAACAAATCTGATTAAGAAGTGAAAGTGGGGTGAGAACCTCCAATCACTTGCACCAATAATTGTGCCCCCTTTCTCCTTATGCAGCAAGCTCTCCCCCCTCCCCCCATCTCGGCTACTCCGCACGTTTCTCCCAGACAAAACTGGCCAGGGCGCCTCCAAGAAGACAGTTCCTCCCGTGGAACCGGACGAACTCAGGAAGTGTAGCTGAAGGAAGGCCCCCTCTTGATCCCCTCAGAGGTCAAGATAATAAAAAAGAGCGAAGGAGAAACTAGACAAGTGTCCTGGGGTTAGGGAAGCCCTGATGAAATATTTTATTTCTGGTGGAATGACGAATCCCGTGTATGTGTGTGTGTGTGTGTGTGTATGTGTGTGTGTGTGTGAAAGAGAGAGAGAGACAGGAGGGGAGGAAGAGTAAGCCGAGGTGTTAGAAAAAAGGGGAGCCTCCCCCTTTCTTTTTTTTAACCTTCTCCCACTCCGTTCAGGTGCAGCTGTAGGAAAAGGGTGAGAAGGGGGAAAACACAGGGGAGTTTTTGTGTGTGATGGAGTGAGACAAAAAGAGATTGGGCCAGCAGGGAAACGAAAAGCATTGCGATTCTCAGAAAAGTGAGAGGCCCAAAAGAAATATATGGAATTATCTGCAAAGTTCTGGGGAAACGGCTTGGAGCCATGTGCTGCGTCGGGGAGGTGGTATGCAGGCAGGCGAGAGAGCAAACTCACAAATTGGCTTTGTGGTCTATTCTTGCCACCTCCCCTCCCTAAAATCATAGAACTCTTCGAATTGAATGGGAGGTTAAGAGTCAAACTCCCTCTCCCAATTATTTTGTCAGAGGTGTGGAAAGTTTCTTGCTTCTACTTCCTCTCATCTGCTCTTTTATAATTTAATCCAGCCTTACCCAAACTAATGTCTTTTAGGTGTCGTGGACCATAGTTCCCATAGTCCTGTGGTTATGCTGGCTAGAAATGCAATGCCTTATTTTCTCTGCAGTATGTGTCTAGGTCTGTGGGATTTAGATGTATTTAAACATTTGTTTTTTCTGCCTAATTTATTAAATCAACATCTAATTCGAAATTAAATGTTTCTGAGAAATCCAGGGTGGTTTACAAAAAAACTCTCTCAGAAAGCTGTTGTAAAGCATAACCAGCACTGCTTAATAGCTTTCAAGGTCAATCCTCATTTCAGGCTTGGGTGTATTTCTGTAAGGCTTCAAGATACTTGTAGTATCTTCCAGAATGTGGAGAATGAATCCACATCAGATTCCCTTAGGCAGACCTTCGATAAATAGTAAAGGTAAAGGTAAAGGTTCCCCTGCACATGCGTGCTAGTCGTTTCCGACTCTAGGGGCCGGTGCTCATCTCCGTTTCAAAGCCGAAGAGCCAGCGCTTGTCCAAGGACGTCTCCGTGGTCATGTGGGCGGCATGACTAGACGCCAAAGGCGCATGGAACGCTGTTACCTTCCCACCGTAGTGGTCCCTATTTTTCTACTTGCATTTTTTTACGTGCTTTCGAACTGCTAGGTTGGCAGAAGCTGGGACAAGTAACAGGCGCTCACTCTGTTAATATTACCATTACTAAAATACAGAAATAGTAAAAAAAAATAACCCTATCTGTACATTTATTACTATATGTGACCATTATTAACAATGTAAAACTATTAAGTAACAGGTTTAAAATTCTGCCATAAGAATCCATAACATTTAATCTAAACAACAGAGATTACCCGGTATATAAAGTTGCAGTAAACAATGAGGGTATCAAGCAGAATTTAGCTGTTCTCCTAGAAATCATATGTACCGTAAGTGTCTGCTAACAGAACAGTATCTATTTTATTATGTCTGAGAATCAAAAGAAATGCAATTATATCTTTATATCAATCTGAATAAAAGGGTAGCAAAGAAGGACATGTGCTATCAATTTAATTTCTTCCAAGAAATATGGGCACAGATAAACCTGAATATAGTTAAGGTATTCTTTGTTTTAGAAGCAGAATACTAGTGATTTATCTGGCTATTGCTAAGGGTTTCCTAAACATGCCAAACTGTAGATTTTGGAATATTTTAAGGTGCTTTTAGGTCAAATAAAAAAATCTGCTGTTCTTTTTAACAGTGTTTTCTTATAGCCAACTGAGATGAAATACTGGGTGGAAAATCCACAAAAATCTTAAGTTAGCTATGAAGGGGCAAGGTTATCTTGCAAAGTTAAAAAAAATCCAAAAGTCTTTCATAAATACTAGTTTGAGCCAACATGTCTAACAGAAAATTATACTTTAGTCTCTAATGAAGTCAGTTTTAATCTTATTTTAAAAAAACTAGAAACATAATCTTAGAAAGCTAGAAGAGAACCCTTGGAATTTTGATTGGACTATTGCTTTAGGAGACAGTTATGGCTAAGATCAAGCACAATAATCTATAGCTTTTTAGATGGAAAAGAAAAACCTTTCTCTGAAACCCTTTGTCTGAAGTTTTCTAAAAGCTAAAAATATAAGTGCAGTTTAAAATAAAGCATATAAAGAAAAATAAAATCAAACAATTTAAGCCTGAAGAATAACATAAATATATAGCATCTCCATAATAACTAATTGCAGGTAATTTGTTCTATGCAAAAGAATAAACACACAAACTTCAAACTCTTTTATTTGCTTGACTATAACATACTATATTTTTATCTGATGCTCATGAACTTGAGCTTAGTTATAATTTTCATTTAACTAATAACTCATTCATATGCTTATTAGAATTTCCACTGAATAGTCCCAAGTTTGGAAGAAATAGTGTAATATATACAGTTTAAGTAAAGCTGTGAGTTCCTATATATCAAGATCTCTACATGAAGAAGACACATGCATGGAATGGCTGCCAGTTTCATTGCCCAAGGACATTTCCCCAGCAGGCATAGACTTAAGGCTGTGGAAGACTTTAGAAGAATTAGATTTTTTTCTACCTTAAAGGGGAAAAAATTCCCATTTTTTATATTTTACAAAGCAATAGTGTAATATTGTTAATACTGAATTATAGTGGATTTACCTTAAATGGCAACATATATACTAAATCAGTTGCCCTGGTGGAACAAACTAATATTTATGTAGTTTGGGGATTGTTTTTTACAACTTGCAATATGCAATCCATCAGAAATAGGCAATAGCCCATCCCCAAATCTAAGTTTATTACCTAAACCTTTCCTAATCTCATATCCTCCAAATCTATTTGATTACAACATCCTTTATTCCCAGACAACGCACTAACAGGAAGAGATGGAGCTGTTTGCTTACACATCTAAAGGACAACAGATTTAATCTATTTGCCAACACAGGTTGATTCTGGGCAATCCCTGCATCCAGTCAGAAGAAAATAGGTCTATCCTTTTTCGAGAACAGAAAAGTTGTGGAAATAGGACTCGGCTCTAGAAGACTGGTAAAAATACAACTAAAAGCGAACAGGTAGCAGCAAATACCAGAATAATTAAACAGGATTCATCCTCCAATACCACTTTTAAACATCTGAAATACATTAATCCAGCTGTCCCTACAATGTTGATTATTTTCTCTGCGTTCCCATTAAGAATGAGAAAACAGCCTGAGCCCGTTTTTGTTGCTGTTGTTGTTGTTTTGTAGAAGTATATCATGAAAGTTGTTACAGACAAAATCCGTCAACATCAGTTATAGTTGCTTTTTCAACAACAAACCTTCCAAAGTCTCCACCTCACCATAAATTTCGCGGTAGTTCTCTGCCTCTCCAGGTACCCACCGCCAAGTCAAGAGGGTGAAATACGGCAGTAAGCCTCTCTTCTGCTATGCTCCCCCCCCCGCCTCCATCCCTCCAAAATAATACAGAATAGCAGATCTGGTGAAAAGACAACTCAGACAAAGAAGGGGGTTGCAAAGAAAGGAGGTAGGCGGGCGGCTATGCCCCCAGGCATGTATTCTCTGGGCACGTATTCCGATCTCTGGGATTGATACAAACAGCCCAGATAAGGCAGGAACAACTAGAAAGGAACGCGGGGAAAAGCCAGGTAGTATTCGAGGCTGGAGACTGTACAAGGGGAAAGTAAGGGAGATAACCCCCGTTATCTTGGCGGGAAAAATGTGGGTCAAGAGAGCAAAGCCTCCCAAAGGAGAGCAAAGTTTTTTTCCGCCGCAAGGGCCCACTCACCGGGATGACGGGGGTAGGGGCAATTACAGGAACCCCCCGGCCCCCCTGCATGATGCAAGGGAGGTGGCGCAGCAGCAGGCATGATCCTCTCAGTCCTAACTTCTCCGACTCGGAATACAGTGGCGACGGTGGCAGACTGAAGGAGGAGGTGGCATCACAACGTTTTCTCCGCCCAGGAGGCCGGTCAGCTCCCCGCCGCGCCCGGGAAATCGGGGAGGAGGTGGCGCCAAAGTTCCACCAGTCTCACCTCGCGCGCTCTGATCAGCTCTGCGGATGCTTCGTCTGGCAAAGCCGGCCCTCTATTTGCTTCGCCTCGCCCAACTTTGCCTCCTGCACGAGCCTATTAGTTTATAAGAAGTTGGTGTGTAGGCGAATTAGGGGGACGGAGCCTGAAGAATGCAACATTTGATGAGTATATTGGAGCGAAGGAATGAGACTATCATCCTTATTTTTCTTCCCGTCAGTCTTGCCCTAGTTTCAGCAACTGAACAGCAGGTTTTAAGATTCAGAACCAACTTGTATTTGAGAAAGGTTTTCATTTGTTAATCAGGGCATGGTTGGTGAAGCCCCAATATTCTGGGATTAAGAAGATAGCAACATACACTGAGCAGGTGTCTATCAACAATCTTATTTAAATGTTGGGGCCATCAGCACTTAACCCTTGGACATTTGGCTGGAATGATTCCTGTGTTTATCTTTGTGTTAGGAACAAAGATGATTATGAAATTGAGGATAAAACACACAATAAATGGTTGGCAGGAACTCAATATGTCTAGTCTAATGAAAAAAAATGACTAGGGGAGACCGCATAGCAATCTTCCAATATTTAAGAGGCTGTCACTGAGAGAATGGGGTGGAGTATTCTCCAAAGCAACTGAGGGCAGTACAATAAGTAATGGACGGAAACTTATCAAAGAGAAATCCAATCTAGAACTAAAGAGAAAATTCCTGACAGTGAGAACTATTAATCAAGTTGAATGGCTTACCTCCAGAAGTTGTGGGTGCTTCATCACTGGGGATTGGATAGCCATTTGTCTGGAGTAGCATAAGGTCTCCTGTTTGAACAAGGGGTTGGACTTCCAATACCTCAGAGGTGCCTTCCAACTCTCTTATTTGTTACTTTTACTCCCCTCCCAGTTGGTAAGATAAAACAATGGCAATATTTATGTGCTGGTTGTCCATCAGTTAATTCTACAAGAGACTGGAAAGAAAAAAAAATACTCGAGCATCTCATTGAATTGTAGGTTGCTCAATCAAGGTTTATTGAACTATCATGTGCAACAGCCATAAACTCTGGTTTTTATATAAAGTTCAGTAGCTAAGATGACACATTAACCCAAATCCCAAACAATTAAACATTTATAAAAAATATTTTACTGCTTAAATCTGATATATAGCTAATTGGTGGTCATCCAATGAAAGGCATTAATCAAAGGTAGTTCAAAAGCAGAACAATCTAAAACATGTATGCCTCCCACCTATACTTGAGTCATTACAGTTTGCTTATCAGGAGAACCATTCTATGGATTCTTGTGTGCTTCATCTTAGTTTGGCACACCTGGAGGAAGAGAATATTCACATGCGAATGGTGTTTGCTGATTTTAATTTGGTTTTAATACTTCCTTACGTAACTAGATACTTGACTTTCTTATCGATAGGCCCTAGTTTGTGCGAGTTGAAAGAAAAGTTTCCAATTCCATCTTTTTGAGCACAGGTTCCCCACAGGACTATGTTTTGAGTCCATTACTGTTCACCTTGATGGCCCATGACTGCTGCGCTAAGTCTACTACATATTCATATTGTGAAATATGCAGATGACATGGCAGTGGTGGGTCTTATCTGGGATGTTAACAAAGATTATTATAGGGAGGAGCTAAAGGCTTTGGTGGACTGGTGCAATAAAAATAACTTGGTTTTGCATGTTAATAAAACAAAGGAGATCATTGTTGATTTCAGAAAGAGTGCATAGTTATACTCTACTTTGTATCAAGACTGCAGCTGTGGAGGTGGTCAATAGTATTAAGTACCTGGAGGATACAGATAACTAACAATCTGACTTGGTCTCTTCACATGTTATCTTCACTAAAGCATGCAATTTGCATTTCTTGCATTGTATGAGAAGAGCACATCTTTTTCCTTCTGTCCTGGCCACTTTTTACAGAGGCACGAGTGAGAGTGTTAACAAACTGCATCATTGTTTGGTTTGGTGGTAGCAGTGCCTCAGATAGAAGGTCCATACATAGAGTGGTAAGTGCAGTGTATGCCTCCCAGCATACACAAAGGACAGCACAGCAGGAGGCTGATGGTGCAGATCAGCAGAGGGGTTGGACAGCTCCCGGCGATAACTGCTCACACAGGATAAGCCTAATGAGTTAAGCTGTTGACAGCCCCAGGCATGGTCAGCCTGGCGGGAAGCCAGGATCTACACCCATTGTCACCTGCACTGGCAAGAAGCCCAGGTTTGAACTGATTGGATGCCATCCACCTGGGCAGGTGCAAATAGACGCCAGGCTCCCCTCTTTCCCCAGTTCGTTCTGTTCTGAATAAACTCATCGTTACCCCAGCTCTGTGTCTGCCTCTCTGTGAAGCACGCGACTTTACAGTAAGGACAGCTGAGAAGATTATAGAAAGCTCACTTCCCATTATTCAGGACACTGCTTACAAGTGCTATGTGCTTAGAAGTCGAATCATTGTTAGAGACCCCACACACCCACTTCACAGTCTGTTTCTGTTGCTCCCCTCTGGGAGGAAGTTTCGTATTTCTAGCAGAATTACTAGATTCTGTAACAGATTTATTCCCTATACCATCCATCTTGTAAATTTGCAGGATTTTTTTTTAGCCATGTATACATTCGAACTAGGCTGTGATGTTTCTTTGTGTCATGTACAGTGTGTGTGTATGTGTGTGTGTGTATACAGTATATATATGGATATGCATAATGGTATTTTATTGAGAGCTGAATGTAACAAAATTTCATTTTTAATGTATGCTGATTAATGTACATTTAAAGTGGTAATTAACATTTTATTCTATTTTATGTACTGATTTGACTCTTGACTCTTCTACTGCCTTTGTCATCTTACAGATTTTTAAGGTATCTTCTGTACGGCTTTGTTGGAACTATCAAGAGACAACTTTAGTATAGACATCAAAGCTGTATTAAACCATAAATTTCTTTCATCTTGAGGTTAGTAAAATGGTTAAGTCAGAGTGGAAGATGATGAGAAGAGACATGATGAGTTCTTCCCTTTTCTATCATCATTCTGCCAATTTTCTGAGCATGTCATGAGTCTTAAGCAACTTCCTCCCAATGAGTCCAGGATGTCTTTGGAATAGAGATGAAGGGCTCTACTTGCAAATTCAACAGGAAGAGGCCTGCCAATTATAGTAGAATTGGCAAAGCAGGGAAGGTCAAATTCAAGTCTTCCTGTATTTGGCACCACTTCCATTTTCCTGTCCAAGAGCAGGTAAATGAGAAAAAGAAAGAGAAGGTACTGCTTAAGAGAATGGAAGCTTGGGCTTATAATTAATTGATTATAATTAATTGGTACTCAGACTTTGTGTTGCTTGTCTGGAGTTGCTTGAAGGGCTGACATCAATCTTGCAAGTCTGAAAACATTTCAAGGTGCTTTTTCAAGAGGCAAATGGACTTTCTTCTTTTTCTTTGAAGACATTTCGCTTCTCATCCAGGAAACTTCTTCAGTTCTGACTGGATGGTGGGGAAGGGAAGGATTTATACTTCTTGCAGACAACTGGTCATTTGCATTCTTTTTGAGAGTTGTTGAGGCCACTTGGAGGTTTATCCTTGTCCTCAGAGTCACCTGAGGAGTACAAATGTGTGGGGAGCCTTCTTGGAACTATGTTATAGACTGGAGATAGATGATGTTGTATCCCTTCCTCAGGTGAGGGAGGGCTGTTCAGTTTTGACATAGATGGCCTCTTTGAACTGTCTGCAAGGAGTATAAATCTTTCCCTTCCCCACCATCCAGTCAGAGCTGAAGACGCTTCTTGGATGAGAAGCGAAATGTCTTCAAAGAAAAAGAAGAAAGTCCAGTTGCCTCTTAAAAAAGCACCTTTGGGACAACCATGGCCTGGATGACTTGAGAATTTCCACTTCTTTACTTTTGCTTTCCAGAAAATAAGAGTCCTTTTTGAGATGATTCTCACACCCTTTTTGTTTCTATGGTTGAGATACTTTTTTGCATGACAGTTGTCTAGTCTGTGGATTTTCCTCCTGTCTCCCAAGGCTATTTATTTATTTATTTATTTATTTATTTATTTATTTATTTATTTAGTTTTCTATACTGCCCTATTACCGAAGGACTCAGGGCGGTTTACAGGGCAGCATATAAAAGACAATATAAAAAGATAATATAAAATTAAAATGAATTAAATTAATTAAAGCCCAACAATTAAAACAATATTAAAAAGCTAAAACCCGTTCAGTCCAGGCCTGATAGATCGAAAAGCCAGGTTTCCAGGTCCCGGCGAAATGAACGCAGATCGGGGGCGGTCCGGAGTTCCACAGGTAAATCATTCCAAAGGGCAGGCGCGCCCACAGAAAATGCCCTCCCTCTGGGGATCACCCGCCGGCACTCCCTAACCGGCGGCACCCTAAGGAGGCCCTCTCTATGGGAGCGCACAGGATGATGGGAAGTTGATGCTGGCAGCAGGTGCTCCCTAAGATAATCCGGACCCACGCCATGTAGGGCTTTATAGGTCATCACCAGCACCTTGAATCTCACCCAGAGGGCAACTGGAAGCCAATGCAGCTCGCGGAGACGAGGTGTTACACGGGAGTATCGGGAGACTCCCATCACAACTCGCGCGGCTGCATTCTGTACCAGCTGAAGCCTCCGAGTGGTCCTCAAGGGCAGCCCCATGTAGAGAGCGTTGCAGTAGTCTAACCAGGAGGTCACGAGCGCATGAGTGACTGTGCATAGGGCATCTCGGTCCAGATAGGGCCGCAACTGGTGCACCAGGCAAACCTGGGCAAAAGCCCCCCTGGTCACGGCTCCTATGTGGTCTTCTAAACTGAGCCGTGAATCCAGGAGGACACCCAAGTTGCAGGCCCTATCAACGGGGGGGGGGGTAACACCTCACCCCCCATAGTTAACGATGGACAAAACTGGTTCTCCCAAGATGCCGTTATGTACAGCCACTCAGTCTTGGCAAGATTGAGTCGAAGCCTGTTCCTCCCCATCCAAACCCGGACCACCTCCAGGCAACGGGACATCACGTCGAGGGCATCACTGGGTTGGTTCGGGGTGGAAAGAAAAAGCTGGGTATCATCAGCGTACTGATGATACCCCACCCCGAAACCATGAATGATCTCACCCAGTGGCTTCATATAGATGTTGAACAAGAGGGGAGAACCGATCCCTGAGGAACTCCATAAATGAGAGGCCTCGGGGTGGATCTCTGCCCTCCTGTCAACACCGACTGTGAATGGCCCAGAAGGTAGAAGAACCACTGTAAAACAATGCCCCTCACTCCCAACCCTCTGAGACGCCGCAGTAGGATACCATGGTATCAAAAGCCGCTGAGAGGTCTAATAGGACTAGGACAGAGGAACAACCCCTGTCCCGGGCCCACCAGAGATCATTAACCAGTGCAACCAATGCCATCTCCGTGCTGTACCCAGGCCTAAAGCCCGATTGGTACGGGTCTAGATAATCAGTTTCCTCCAGGAACAAAGGGAGCTGATGCGCCACCACGCTCTCAACAACCTTCACTAAAAAGCAAAGGTTGGAGACCGGACGATAGTTATTCAAAATAGCCGGGTCCAGAGCAAGCTTCTTGAGAAGGGGCCTCACCACCGCCTCTTTCAAGGCAGTAGGGAAGGTACCCTCTCTCAAAGAAGCAGTTATTACTGCCTGGAACCAGCCTCATGTCTTCTCCCGAGCTGAATACACCAGCCAGGAAGGGCACGGGTCCAATAAACACATGGTGAAACTCAGTCTCCTCATGGTCCTGTCCACCTCATCTGGGGTAACAGGATCGAACTCACTCCAAATGACATTCTCAAGACCGCTCAATTCCTCTCCATCAGTCTCTGCCCAGTCAGGGTCCAGACTGGCCCGAATCTGAGCGATTTTGTCCGCAAGATGGTGACTAAACTCCTCGGCCTGCCCCTGCAAGGGCTCCTCCCTCACCTCCTGATTAAGGAGGGAGCGAGTCACCCTAAAAAGGGCGGCCAGACGATTATCAGCGGACGCGATGAGGGCAGCAAAGTAGTTAGATTTCGCCATCCTCATCACCGCTAGGTAAGTCCTCGTAGCGGCTCTCAACCGCAATCGGTCAGATTCAGAACAGCTGGATCTCCAACAGCTCTCCAGACCCCGTCTCCGACACTTCATCTCCTGGAGCTCCACAGAAAACCCTGGAGCACAACGGGATCTGCGCCGGATCAGGGGTCGCAAGGGTACAACACGGTCAAGCATCTCGGTGGCCACCCTTTCCCAGGCCTCCACCAAGGCATCGACCGGGCTGTGAGTGAGGGAGATAGGTATAGACCCAAGCGCCGTCTGGAACCTTTCCGGATCCATTAGGCACCTGGGGCGGAACCATGTGGTCGGTTCCGCAGCCCAGCAGCGAGGGGTGGCAAAACGGAAGACCAACCGCAGGAGGTGATGATTGGACCATGACAGGGGGACAATAATTGGCGAGCCCCCTCCCAGATCATCAAACCACTGGTCGAGAGTGTGCCCCCCCCATGAGTTAGACCCTGAATTATTTGGGTCAGGTCCATGGCCGTCATGGAGGCCATGAACTCCCAAGCTAATTCTGACAATCCCCCCAGGGAAGGAATGTTAAAGTCCCCCAAAATTATAAGTTTGGGAAACTCAACCACCAACCCTGAAAGGGTGCCGAGAAGCTCGGGCAGGGCCGTTGCTACAGTGCTGGGCACCAGGTATGTCAGCAACAAGCCCAACTGAGCCCCAGGGCCACACCTCAGGAGGAGCAACTCACTCCCGCCCATCTGTACAACAGTAGTTTCCCGCGGACATAAGGTCTCTTGTATAACCACCGCCACACCCCCACCCCTACCCTGAGCCCGCGGCCGGTGAAACACACAGAAACCCGAAGGGCAAAGCTCAGTCAGAGGGACACCTCCCTCTGAGCCCAACCAGGTTTTGGTAATGCATGCCAGATCCACGTGTTCCTCCTCGATCAAGTCACAGATGAGGGGAGCTTTGTTCACAACGGATCTGGCATTAAAATATACCAGCCTGAGCTCAGGGGCCTGATCCCCCTCTCTCCCAGATAAATGGGTACCAGCCGGAGGGTCAAAGCACGCCACTGCTTGAAGATAGCAGCGGCGTGATCCCAGATGTTGATATGGCCCTCCGTGTACCCGCTTGCTGCCATTCCCAATCGTCGTAGGGATTGAAAACCCCACCCCACTGCTGGGAAAACCGGAGGTCCCCAACCCCAACCCCGTCTCGCCGGGAACCGTCTCAGGCCCAGACTGACAACCGGTTGATAAAATGTCCCTCCCAACCCTACCATTCCCCTCCATCCCCAACCCCTTAAAACAACCGGCTAAAAAACATACCAGGGGCCTCTTGGCTTACACCATTGTGTATGTGACAAACTAGCCTACTTTTATTTAGCCTATTCTGCCAGCCGTTGGTTGGGTTGTTTCTGGCTAAGTGTGCCGTATCAGTCTGAAAAATTGAGTTGTATAAAACCAAGGTTGAATTAATTATTGGTAAATAGGGTATACAAACACAGCTCTGATTCTTAGACTGATCTGTTTGACTTTGTTTTCTTTATCCTCTCTATACAGGCAGTCCCGGGGATTAAGAAGTTCTTACTCAAGAAGAACCTCTAGATAACAAACAGGCTGCCTAGTACTAGTACAATGTTCTCCTTACTCAAACCTCTTGAGCAATGCTGCAGGAACTACTGAAGCTACACATTTTTAATATTTAACTGTTTTCAGCAGTTCCTGAAAGTATTGTACAGGTTCAGTAGTTCATTGGCATGAGGAAGGACAATACCATTCACCATTTTTTAGTGATAGCAGTAGATTTGTAAATACAAGTTCCAACTTTCATAAAAATTTTGAGATTAAGAGTTAGAAATGGGATTCCTTCACCTAAGGACTGTCTGTACTATGCTTTCATTTATTTAGTCCTTTAGATCTCATGTCTTCTCCACTGTTGAAATTATACGTAAACATTTTTTAAAATATGTTACTAGTTTAAAACTCTTGAAAATGCTTTTTGTCAATATATTTTTGTATTTCTTTAATCCAGTCTAGTGTTCAGTGATCCAGTCTGGTAATGATGTTCAGGTTAAGCAGAACATGAATAAATACGTACAGCAATGAAATAAATATTAGTTTTCTTTATTATATTGCTCTCAAGAAGCCATTTCACGACTCTTAAATGCCTGAAACAATATGTTGTTGTTTTTTAAAAAAAATTACATGTGTCAATATGATGTTCAAATTTAACAGGGGTTTTAGATTAGCTAAATGGCACCACTGTTATAAGTATAGTTTTCTTTTGATATTCCAAATATCAGTTGCCTGTTGCCATAATATAGGGGAGGTTCTGATACCATTAAAAAAGGGACAACTAAAAAAAAATCAAGAAAAATAATGTAGCTGCTATAGAAAAAGATGTAACTCTGTTAAGTTTATATGGTTACTATAGTGATCACCTGCCACTACTTCTTTATGTGTGTTTTTTTTCAAAGTCATTTTGTTATTCTCATTTTCTTCCAAGTATGACTAATGCACTGCTACTCCCCCATTCTGCATTACACTGTGAAGGGAATAGCACTATAATTACAGAGGAATGTTGGCTTCTGACCTCCCACTTGTTAAGAATTGCTAGATTGACAGTATCCAACATTTATTGGCTGGTATCAGGACTGCATTTCACTCTATTTTGTGTATTTACATCTGCCACCACATATTGACCTCAAATGTTGCAATTCTGACATAGATACTGGAAAGAAGCACTGCAATCTAGCAAAAGAGCAGAAAGAGATGACTTGCTGTGCAAAGAGCCATGTGCTCTGGAGAATTCCAAGCTTTTTAAATCTCATTCCACCCCATTTTGATTCTGCTTTTTTGTTAACAGCTATTCAGGAGCATGAGCAGGAGGCAAACAGTTTGCAAGATCAAATGTACAGATGCTCCCATGTTCAAATATTTTTATTTGGTTTCTTTATAAAACACATTACAGCTGTCTGAGAATTCAAGATGCTCCTTTAAGACTAGACTATTTTCAGCAGCTCCTGGGAGCTGCTATCTGTCCTGCTTATTAACAGACACCTAGCACAGAATATATTTTAAAAACATAATTTTATGCCCATAGTATTAGCTTCAGTAGTAAACACGTGGCTTAGTATATTATTAAAGTCTTGAAGGAGAAAACACAGTTAATTTCTATTAATGGTCTTCAATGTAACATTCATGCTTTGCCAATTTGCAATAAAATATCAGAGTCATTAGTATTTATTTTTGCCAGAAGTTAAATACCCAAGCTGTAATGACACAGCAGTTATTAGGGAAGTTTTATGAAACTCACCTGGAATACTACAAGATGCTCACAGTCAAAATGTCTCCTTCTAATCAACATATATTTGAGCAGATATGAAACAAATCGATGTTTCTTTGACAACAGATGTTACAGCATACTGAAGGAACTGTATTTATAGTAACAGATTGCTACCTAACATAGTTTGTTTGGTAAGCCATATGGATTATTTTGAAAAGATGGAGGAAGATTGTCAGTTTCTGACTATGTCCAGAACATCCCAAGAGAATAGGAATCAGCTTAAAAATAAGAATAAAATAATATTTTTCAGCAAACATGTATTCTCATCTTTGTTGAAAGGGTCACAGTTATAGGAGTAGATGTTTCTAGTGAAATACTGAAAGAAAGATACTTCCATGCCCACCAACTTTCTTCAATAAATGCTCCCTCCATACCATTTTTTCAACTATTCTTACTTTTAACAAGAAACAAGTCTAAGGGGGAAAGTGCATGACAGAAGGCATTTGCAAAGAAGAAAATGGTAATCAAAAGAATTAAACTCACCCTCCATTCACTAAATATTCTCTGCTGTCTCAAATGTATCTCACAATTAAAGGGAACAACCCAGTAGTTTTATTATAATTTGTCAGGCATGCTGATGTGTGCAGCAAAGATTTGTACTATGTAGTAGTATGTACAGCACAGCTTTTTTCAAAGAGGGGTTTTTGAGTTATATACCAGGAGCCACACTTCAAAAAGGGGCCCAAACCATGTACTGAGTACATATGCATGCTTATACTTTTCAGAGGTCCAATATTGTTCTATGTACACTCCTTGTTTTATTGATTGGATGTAATATTCTAATTTTCTGAGATTGTGGATTTGGGGTTTTCATGAGCTGTACGCCATAATCATCACAATTATGACAAATCACGGCTTAAACTATCTTGCTTTGCATGTAATGAGTCTATCTGATATATTAGTTTTCCCCTTTTAAGTTGCATTACTGAAATAAATGAACTTTTGCACAATATTCTAATTTTTTGAGTTTCACCTGTATATTGTATATGATTGATACATTTACTCTCCATTCTGTATAGCTAATATTTTTTATATTTTGGTCATATAAAAGTAACCTTGAGACAGGTTCTGTGAGTCACACCTATGGCTTTGAGACTACCCCTGGTGTAAATGATAAAAAGCATTATTTTTTTCGACAGTGCAGGTAGTCCTTGACTTACAACAGTTCATGTAATGACTATTCAACATTTCTTTTTCTTTTTTTTATTAAAGAGTTTTACAAATACATTTTAAACATAAAACCCATCCCTCCCCCACCTTCACCCAATTTCCCCTCCCTACCCCTCCCCCCCGACTTCCTAGAGCATAATACAGGGTATTGACCCTAACAATCTTGGACTATAATATGCTATCTAACTATAATAACACTTTAAATCCTATCGCACTTTAACTCTCCTTTAAAATAACTAAATAATAAATCTTATAAATCTAATACTTATTCAAATGCTAAGTGAAACTTTTTAGTCCCATATTTATTCTGAATATAATCAATCCATCTTCTCCATTCCAAGATATATCTTTGTTGCAAATGGTCTTTCAAATATGCTGAAATTTTTGCCATTTCTGTCAGGTTCAAAACTTTTAAAGTTATCAATTGATTCATCCCTTCCCATTGCTCTTGTATAATTATTGGGATATTCACACCTTGTAAATAACTATCCATATCTAAACCTTGCTTTATATCCCTAGCATATAATTTAGAATAAAATTCAACAAAAGCTTTTTTAATAAGATTTTGCAGAAACACCTCTTTACCCTTATATTCTATCTTATCAATATTACGTAATCTTTGTTTTTTTCCTTAATAAATAAGCTAACCACCTACCCGGCTTATTAGCATTGTTAGTTTAGTTTAGTTTAGTTTATTAAATTTTTATACCGCCCTTCTCCCGAAGGACTCAGGGCGGTGAACAGGGCATATAATAAAAATACAAAAATACAAAAGTTAAAAAAGAATTAAATTATTGCCCAAAATAAAACAGTAAGAATATACAAATATTAAAACCCTAAATTAACTACCCATCAGGCCAGGCCAGCTTGTTCGAATAAATGGGTCTTTAACCCGCGCCGGAAGGAGCGGAGATCCGGTGCCATCCGGAGCTCAACCGGCAGTTGATTCCACAGAGCCGGGGCGCCCACAGAGAAGGCCCTCCCACTGGGGGCCACCAGCTGGCATTCTCTGACCGGAGGCACCCTGAGGAGGCCCTCTCTGTGGGAACGCACAGGGCGGAGGGGAGTCGACGCCGGCAGCAGGTGGTCCCTGAGGTATTCCGGACCCATGCCATGTAAGGACTTAAAAACCATCACTAAGACCTTGAACCTCACCCGGAAGACAACTGGTAACCAATGCAGCTCGCGGAGCAAAGGTGTAACATGGGAGTACCGGGAAACTCCCAAGACAACTCTTGCGGCCGCATTCTGTACCAGTTGGAGCCTCCGAGTGGTCTTCAAGGGAAGCCCCATGTAGAGAGCATTGCAATAGTCAAGACGAGAGGTCATGAGCGCATGAGTGACCGTACACAGGGCATCCCGGTCTAGATAGGGCCGCAACTGACGCACCAGGTGAACCTGAGCGAAAGCCCCCCTAGTCACGGCTACTATATGATCTTCTAAGGTAAGCCGTGAATCTAGGAGGACTCCCAAGTTGCGAGCCCTATCCACGGGGGGTAAAGACTCACCCCCCATAGAAAGCGATGGAACATTTTGAATGTCCCGGGATGCCGGAATGTACAGCCACTCAGTCTTGTCAGGGTTGAGTTGAAGTCTGTTCCTCCCCATCCAGACCCGAACCGCCTCCAGGCAATGGGACATCACAGTGAGGGCATCACTGGGGTGGTTTGGGGTCGAAATAAAAAGTTAAAAGTATGTTTGGCATATCGTAAATTAGTTGCTACTTGATCTGCCATTAACGTATCAAACTGTCCTCTTAGCAAATTAATTACTTCTTTCAACCTCTTATCAGATGGATTCAAGATAAGAGCTTTTTCTTTCAACTTTATTTCCTCCTCTATTTCTTTATGCTTATATTCCAATCTATATCGATGTTTATTATTCAAATATATTAACACTCCTCTCATATAAGCTTTATTTGCATCCCAGACCATTTCAATGGGAGTACCCTTATGCATATTCATAATAAAAAATTCTCGCATATGCTTTTTACATTCTACCATTTTCTTCATATCTAAACAAATTTTCATTTAACCTCCATGATCTTCTATCCCCCTTGCTCTTGTTCAATTCCATCCAAACTGGACTATGATCTGATAGAGTTCTTGGGCATATCTTAATCTTCTTAATCCTAGAAAAGAAATCATTAGTAGTTAATACGAAATCAATCCTAGAAAAAGATTGATGTCTATCAGAAAAAAAAGTAAAATCCTTTTCTTCCAAATTTCTTTCTCTCCAGACATCTCTCAATTCCAAGTCATCTTTCAAATCAAAAAAAGATTTTGGCAATCTAGCGTGGCTTGGAGTATTTTTAAAAGATCCTTTTTTATCTTTCTGAGTATCCAACACTCCATTCCAATCTCCCATTAAAATACACGATTTATAATCCCATTGAATTATTTTGTTATGTAACAGTTTATAAAATTCTCCTTGCTGTTGATTAGGTGCATATACTCCAATTAAAAGTGTTTTCTTCCCTTCTATTAATAGTTCAATTATAATATATCTTCCTTGTTTATCTGCTTCAATTAAATTAGCTGTTAAGTCTTTCTTTACATAAATAACTACTCCATTTTTCTTCTCTGGAGCAGATGCAATAAATTGTATACCATCTAGAATTTATCAAATATTTTTGATCAGATGCGCGAATATGCGTTTCTTGCAAACATATAAGATCATTTTTAAATTGTTTCAAATACTGAAATACTTTCTCTTTTGTGGTGAATTTAATCCATTAACATTCCAGGTTAGAAACTTTGTAGCCATCTTTTGCGACTTGAAGCTTTCGGAGCATTTCTTGCAAATCCACAAGCATCTGCCTCTTTGGCCTAGCTCCTCCCACTGCTTCACTAGAAGTAGATTCCTGACTTGTAGTTATAGAACACTGTTTCTGTTGTTGTTGTTCCTTACGTCTAGATGCAGCCCGTGTCACTCTTTGAGTCTTAGATTCTTCTAATAAAACCAGGGGTTGCACGGTTTTCGAAATTTGCTGTGTTTCTTGTAACTGTCGCTCTCCTTCTTCTTTTCCTCTTTTAACTTCTGAAGATGGCAGTGAACCTGCTTTCAATACATTAGAATAAAAATCACGTGCCTTCAGGACTGTATTAAGACAATATGTTACTCCAGCATAATTCACCACAATCCCCATTGGTATCTCCCATCTGAACTGAATCTGTTGTTTTTTTAATTCATCTGCCAGAAAAACAAAATTTTTCCTTTTTCTCAAAATTCTTGGGGGAATCTCTTTCAGAATCAAAACCTCTTGATTAGCCACTTTAAATCTATTATTGTAAAAAGCTTGAATGATCCCATTGCTGATCTTTCTCTTTGTAAAATACACAATCACATCTCTTGGCAGTTTCCTTTGCCTAGCAATCCAAGAATTAACACGGAATACTTTATCTATCTCCACAAAAAAATCTTCCGGTTGAATTCCCAAAATAGGCGCCAGAGCATCCACCAACATCTCCTCCAGATTTTCCTGTGGATTTTCTTTTAAACCTCTTATCCTCAGGGCAAACTCCATGTCTCTATATTGTATCATCACCACTTCATCATCAATTTTATCCATTTTATTCTCAACTTCACACATTTTAGCCTCCAAGCTCAGATTATTTTGCTTCACTTCTTCCACACGTTCATCCAGACTCTCAATACAACCTGAGAGCCCCTGAAATGCCAACAGAATACCCTCCCGTATTTCCTTATTTTTCTCTTCAATAAGTTCTGCCACCTGCTCAGATATTTTTTCAGACTGAAGTTTTAAAGCATCTTTTAAAGAATCTTGTAAATCTTTCAAAGTCAGTACAGGTACAGCAGCTGCGGAATGTGACATCAAAGATTGAATTCCAGATTGCTGAACAGGCGATACCCCCAGACTTTTAGAAATGGGAATTCTAGGCGGTTTGGAAGCCATTTTAACACCTAATTAACTTTTGTTACACACTTTCACTTTTCCGCCCCACTTGCTATTGTAGTTTAACTGTTAAATGTCCAAGTCTTATAATCAATTTTAAACAGCTCCAGAGTTTAACAAAATCTTTTAAAGTTTTGAGAATCCACTTTGCATATTCCTCCTCAATATCCAAACAATCACTTTCTCTTTGAGAGAAAAAAAAACACCAGCCAAACACTTTCAATTCTTGTTACAAAAAAAATCACTCAGACGCCATCTTCCCCTTCTTTTTTAAAACGATCATTGAAACAAGAAAAAAGTTGAAATTCCAGAGTTAAAGTCTTATACTTGCTATTTATACAGCTCCCGCATCCACTCTGCCTGCTTCAGTAACTCAAGATAACAATCAAATCCAGCAGGAGTGGATTCAGCATCTTGTTCTGCTTATAGCAGAGAAGTCCTCCCGGTCCCGAGTATTTCCAGGCTTCAGGGGAGCTCTCACCCTTCAAGCCCCAGAATAAACATTCTGGGGCTCTAGGGTAGCTCTACCCCTACCCAGAGTCTCCCCTTCCCCTCTTCGCCCGAGGAGAAGGTTTTCAAGCCATGGAACAGCTGATCATTGGCTGCTCCGCGGCTTTAACGAAATCGGAAGGCTGGTGGTCGATCCTGACCATCCGCGCCGCTGAAGCACCACCCGCCACTATTCAACATTTCAACAGCACTAATAAAAGTGACTTGTGACCATTTTCCACACAATCATTGTGACATCCCCATGTTCATGTGATTAAAATTCAGATGTTTGGCAACTGACTCATATTTATGATGGTCATTGTGATCACCAGTTGTGACCTTCTGACAAGCAAAGTCAATGGGGAAGCCAGATTCACTTAACAGCTGTATTACTAACTTAGCAACTGCAGTGATTCACTTAAATTTTGAGCTCAATTGTGGACATAAGTCAAGAACTACCCATACATGCTTTCACAATGTTTTTCTGTCCGCTGAACATAATTCATGAGCCATCTTTAGAAGTCCCTTAGGAACCCCATAAAATTTCTATTGGATTGCCTGCTTTCACTTGCAAAAAATGAACAAGTATAACACCCATCAGACTCCAATTCATAACTGATTGCAAGATTATAACAACCCACAGTTATTCCACCTAACATGGGGATGGTATGGTAGACAAATGTAAACCAATATTTGGAACAGTGTATAAAGGCACCTGTCAAGTTGACTAACTAACAAGTCACAGTCATGGCACTATGACCTATCAAATGGATTATTTCTATCACTGGTTTAGGGTTTTTCTGAAAAAAATATTAAACCCATGTCCAGAAATAACCATTGAACAAGTAGCAGGCAAGATTATGAGTGTCCTTGACTAGCGCAGTTCCATTGCTTATGACATACCACATCAAAAAATATACATGGGCTGCAGTATAATAGGAATGGAATAGACAGGATGGGATCATCCTACTGTAATAACAAAAAAGGGATGACCACATAAGTCCCCTTGTTGGTAGAAGCAACAAAATAACAAAATTACAATGTACTCAGTGATGATCTAACCAGCAACCCATAACTAACAGAACATGGATTTGTCCCCTAGTTTAAATGTACCCTTCTAAGCAGCAAAAGAATTACTGCTTTGTGCAGAATGATAAACCTTATCATTCAAAAGAGTGTTTTAATCATGCTCATAAGGAATCTGCAAAATATGTGACAAGTCTTGGAAAGTATAATGAGGCGTTATGCAGACATACCTTGTCAACCTTGCAAAGTGATATCTATGTAGGTTCTCAATCATCCAGATCAGGATTGTCCCAAAAGGCAACCGGACTTTTCTTTATTTTTTTCTTGAAAACATTTTGCTTCTCATCAAGAAGCTTCTTCAGATTTCCAGAAATGAAGAAGCTTCTTGAATGAGAAGCGAAACATTTTCAAGGAAAAAACCCAAGAATGTTCAGTTGCCTTTCAGAAAAACACCTTTCAGACTTGCAAAGTGATCTAGATAAGAAACATATCAGAAGTAAAACTCTATTGTAAGGTTACATTAGCAGAATCTTGCAGTTCTGTTACAGTTGAAAGTACATTTCTCCCCATTCAGCTGTACAGTCCAAAAAACTAATAAGGGTCCCTTAGGAGAGGTCACATTCCTTCTGTAAGATCAGCTGTCTTTCATCTGATCATTATCTAATCTATGACGTTTACATTTTTAAAATTCATTTCCATGTACTATCATATAATCTCTACAAAGCTAGATATTTTATTCATTTCTGCCACCCAAACGCAAATAAATATGAGAAGCAAGTATCAACCAATAGAAACAGCAGATCCCACCATATCAACCACTACAGATAGTCTTCAAGTTATGACTACAAATAGGACCACAATTTCCATTGTTAAGCAAGGTGGATGTTAAGTTAGTCATGCCGAATTTTATAACTTTTTTGCCATTGTTGTTAATCATTAATTATTTAATTACTTAAGATCAATCCATTTTTCCCTTGCCTCCAGTTGCAGGGAAAGAACAAAGAAGACAGGTAGATTACCTTCTGTTAGAAAAAAAATAGAAAAATAAAGCAACTAGAAAACAAATTTGGGAATCTGCTTCTCTCCAGAAATCTGACATGGGAAAGTAGCATACCTGTTGGCATGTTTACACTGTGTTCCTTAATGGCCAGTATGTAAATAAAAATATAGATTAAATATTTATTTATTTATATTTGATTTATGTCGCTGCTCACCTCAACAAGTGACTTTGTGGCCAATCTCCAGTACCCACCCTTTTAAATGAAAGCAAATCTGAGAAGGCTCTCAAATTTTTCATGACTGGTAGAAGTGAGATAAAAGCAGGCCTCAGTCACAGCACATATCATGTGCTTGGTAGCTTAGTTGACATATCCCTTTAAGCCATAAAGTAGTTTATTTTGTTTGGGCTCAGTATGTTTCATGAAACTAATCATTACAGTATCTAAATCATAATTCATGGCTTAATGTGTGGGCCCATTCAGCCCTATTTCACAGGTCTTTCAATTCTTGGACTATTGCCCAAACTGAGGTAGTTTAATTGACAGCTGTTTATGTATAAGTTTTATTGTTTTAAGGTAATAGTATTGTAATCTGACAGTCTGTTAGAATGGTAAATAAAAAATATATAATCTCACCAAGCAATGACAGCAGTATATTGATAGGCCATAATATGATGGAATGGAAATTTAAAACAGATGTTGCATGGTTAGTGAAGGAGATAGGAGGATTTTGTAGTATCTATATCTATATCAGTATAATAGTGATACAAATAATTCATGGTTGAATTTTGGCACTGAAAAAATAGGCTCCTCTGGCTCAGATTATAGCCTGTAATGCTACTTTTTTTCTAATCTGGCGATGTCCTTCCAGCATACGACTACAACTGCTATGATTTCCAGCTACTACACTAGGTTGTAATCTTGCTGTCTAGCCCAGACATGTCAAACACAAAGTGGTTTCATGTGACCCGCGAAGCCATCCTGGAAACAGTGAGAGAACGGCCCCCACTGCCTTGGTCCTGGCCCAGAGACCCTCCTTCTGCCAGAGACCCTCAGATCTGTCCCACTCCTGCACAGGCCCCCATAGGCACCCTTGATGTGAACGATGTAGAGCTGGCCACGCCCACCCAGTAGGCCATACGGACTCTAGCCATGCCCACCCTGGCCATGCCCACCCGGCCCCCTGAGGGCAACCGTAATGCTGACGCGGCCCTCAATGAAATTGAGTTTGACACCCCTGGTCTAGCCCATCTCTGGAGTGCCAGTTTTGTGAGAGCTAGCATATTAACAGCAGGTTCATTTCTCTGAACTGACCCATAAGCAGCCCAAACAATCCAAGATTTTCAAAGGTAAAAAGAAATGAAGGAAAATGATCCAGTGGCATTGAGAAGACCTATGACCCCAGTGTGCTCCCAGGCTACTGGGAAAATTCAGAAAGATAGGGAATGGCATCTCTGTTGAGGTTGTTTTATCAGTAACAACAGAAGCTGCAGAAGTCACAGCAGTGATATTATTTTTAAAAGAATAAATGTGTCATTTTATAATCCTTTGTCAAGAATAAACAGAAATTATGGAAATGGTCCAGCCAACAGGACAGGTGGACAACCTTTCAGGAAGCAGAAACAGATGACATCACTCTATTAATTCCTCATTATCAATGCTCTCTCAGGGCACATTTTTCTGTTCAATTCCTGAAGTGCCTTTTCCATGTTATAATTCCTCAAATACTTCTAGTTTAGTCTAGATTCCTCAAGTACATCTAGTTTAGATAGCATGCTTCATTTTGGTGTAAATTAGAGTTTATATCCATTACCTAAAAAAATTGCAAGTGTCTATAATTCCAACATCTTCCTCAGCTCTGAGTATTCTGAAGAACACAAAGTGAAGTTTGTTGTCTGCTTTTCATAAGCATATTGTTGCTATACATGGAGCTGCCATTCTGGCTAATAAAATTAAGGATAATGGAGGACACACTAACTTTTGGATAACTTGACTCTCAGATAAGCAGAGGTCATATGCTATTCGATCATCAAATATCTTGGTGGAAAAAGTTGTTTACCAATGTTTTATTTATACAAACCAAGTAACAAGCTCTTTGCAAGATTTATTATTTATAGTGCATGAGTCTGCACAGACAACTCTCACTTTCATTAAGGGTATCATGACATTTGGATCATTTCTTAAACCTCTTTCTTCTCCTTGGTATCTACAGAGTACAATACAGACTTTGATATCTGAAAGTTTACAATCCATGAAAATGTCCTTTCCCATATAGAGACTCTGGAAATACAATTGTGAAATTTGGACTGCAAAAAAGTAATTGCTTAGTATCTGTTTACTTAATACTCCAAGTTAGAGGATAAAGCAGTCTTGAGGGAGAAGCTCTTGGGAAATACTGTTTATTGGTGTTATTAACAACTGTGAAAAAAAAGTTTTCCTGCAAACATCACAAAGTGCTATTACAGTAAGGCACCAAAGCAGCAGAGATCAAATGAACAGGAGTTTGCATTCCACTGGGGCATTCAATCAGCTCAAAAATTTCTCATTTTGTCTAGCTTGCTGTCAACCTGAGAATGAACAGATTCATCCATGATTTGTTTATGGGATCACTGGAGACTAAAGCAAACAAGCAAAAAAGCTCCATAGCAACCAGAGAGAGGACAGTTATTTGTCTCTGACAATTCAGAGTGAGTGCAAGTAAAAAAATCCATATTCCTGATGGCTTCCACATTAGGACCTTTTTGTGTTGTACTTCTGCACATGTAGAATGAGACCCTTGGTTGGCTTCACACTAAAACAAAATGCAATTGGGAGGCTTTAAACTTATATGTGAATCCAGATGGTTGGGGAATCTTCCATTAACCTAATTTTCATTGTATAGCAAATTGATGAAGAAAACACCATACTCACAAGAAAATGGAAAGTATCATCCTTGTTCAGTAAACAGTACATTTATTCATAAGTAATTTCCATTTCAGCTCAAACCCATTTGGGGTATCTAACAACAACAACAACTTTTATTGATTAGCCCTTGGGCCATATCAAAGTACAAAGTTCCAGCAACAAACCGTCACCAAAACTAGATAAAAGCAATCCGAAATGGAATTTGATAAAATACAATTTAAAATGGAATTAAAGTACAATTTAAGTTAAAATAGTAATAAAATGCAAATTTAAGATATAGATAAAATATGGAAACATTATATTTCGGAGTCGCCCTTACAATCTACCCCAATCAGTCCCACATATGCAGATCTTAACTGGATCATTTTGTTCAAATACTGTGCTACGTTGGATGTTATTTTCAAGTTCTGGCCGGACATAAGGTAAGTTATTTTGATATGGGGATCCCAATGGGTCATTCGTTTGGTATATAGACCAAGATACCTGTCTCTCACCCTCTTATACAAACAACAGTCAAATAGGATGTGAGCCAGGTCCTCTACCTCTGCCGCTCCGCAAATGCAGAGACGCTCATTGTACGGTATAGCATGAAATCTCCCATATCTGACCATTGTGTCAAGCTGTTCAAATCTCGCTCTCGTAAATATCTCCCTAAGATGTTTTGGGAGTTGTGACTTCAAATAACTGTCCACTTGAAAAGTACATTTGTATTTACTCAGCCATTTCAAGTTACCCACCTTACTAAGGATAGCTATATCAGTTTGTGCTTCTATATCCTTAATTCTTTGGGCAACTCTTTTTTTTTATTGTTCTCCTGTTACGCAAGAAACAGGAAGGCCACAGCTTCTTACAAAATTTGTTAGTTTGGTGATCCAGGAGATTTGTGATTGTAGTTTTATTTGCTCTAGTAGGCATAATTTGGGGAGTCTATCAGTCCCCATTTCATTAACTTTGCACCAGTAGTTATAAGCTCTAATTTTAGATAATGCCTGAATTGTATGAATTCCCAATTCAGCTCTAACTGCTGCAGCAGATGTTCTTGGATCTACACCCAAAATGCATCTCAGATGCTGGGACTGTGTTCGTTCTAAAGCTGTGGTTGAATAAAGACCCCAAATTTCTGCTCCATACAAGAGCATTGTCGTAACCTTAGCCTTATAAACTTTGAGTAGTGGAGCTAGGGACCCTGGGTAACTATGATTCTTTAGTTTGAGCAATAAATTCAAACGGGCTTTTGCTCTAAATGTACTTCGTTGATGATGGCAGGCCCAAGATCCAGTCTTGGAAAAAGTTACTCCCAAATATACAAAGGTATTAACCTATTCAATTGGTTCACCATCTAATTGCCACTTATGTCTCTGATGGTTTCTTCCAAACACCATTATTTTCGATTTGGATTTGCTAATAATTAGGGAGTTATCCTGGCAATAAGAGCTGAATCTTCTTAATAGCCTACGTAATCCTACTTGTGAGTATGATAATAAAATCATATCATCAGCATAAAGCAAGCTGTTACAGTAAGTATTTAGGATCATCGGCATGTGTACCATGGTATCCTTCATTAACCCTGGCAAATCATTGATGTATAAATTAAATAATAATGGGGCCAGGATACACCCTTGCCTTATCCCTTTATTTGTGTGAATCCTGTTAGTCAGGGCCCCATTAACCCCATACCGCACCCTCAAACAGGTACTTGTGTAAAGGGCTTTAATCAAAGCCAGAAGTCTGGGTTCTATTTTAAGAGATGTCAATTTACTCCATAGTACGTCTCTATTTACCATATCAAATGCTGCTGTAAGGTCTATAAAAGCAGCAAACAGGGGTCTCCTCTTATAGGCATATTTGGCAATTAGATGGTTCAAAACAAAGCAGTTATCAATAGTAGATCTGTTCTGTCTAAAACCTGCTTGTTCTTCTGTGAGGATGTTGTTTTCCTTTCCTTTCAATTCTGTTCAAAAGGTACCTAGCATATATTTTTGCTACAATGTCAATCAGGCTGATGGGCCTATAATTACTAGGATCCTTTTTATTCCCTTTTTTATATATAGGGACAACTATTGCCATCTTCCACCCGTTTGGTATATGGCAGGTGTTATTTATGTGTGTAAAAAGACCTGCTAATACAGGGTCCCACCAGTTGGGAAATTTCTTAAATAATTCTGCTGGTAAAAAATCCTCGCTTGGGGCTTTATTGCTCTTTAAGCTTTTAATGATGGACTGTATCTCCTTTTCTGAAACTGGTGGCCAAGGGGGGAGGGTTCTCGGATTTACCAAATCACTATTTAAAAATAATTTCTTTACCGGTTCGGTGGGGGCAAACAAGCACTGATAATAATTCTCCCAGTCCGCAGCAGAGATTGGTATGTCAAATGCAAATCTCCGTTCCTTCAGAATACCTGCTACTGAGTGCCAAAATAATACTGAATTATGACTTCTGGCAGCCAACTCAAGTTCTGACCAGATTGAAATGGCAAAACGTTTTTTCTTTAATGTTATAGTTTTTTTATATTCCCTTCTTGTGTGCAGCATCTTAGCTTGTATATGGGCAGTAGGATTCCTCTGGGCAAGCCTCATGGCTGCCTTCAATTTCTTTTTCTGTCGCTGGCAATCAGGATCAAACTAGCGAGGTCTACCCACTTGGGCTCTTTTTGTAGTAGGTTTAGCTGTTAGGTGTTTCTTCAGTATATTACACAGATTGGAGAATGCATTGAAGGCTGACATCCAGTCAGTAGTAAATGACTGTATTGTTCTAGCCCACTTAGTAGCTTTCTCTGTTTTAAGGCATTCTAATATTGCCTTAGTATCAACTTTGGCCCAAATTAACCTTTTATTTTGGGTCACCTCTAACTTTTTGGTGAGCCATCTGTCAGCCATGTTATATGGTCTTAAATCTGAGCGGCCTCGCAATGTCACACTTACAGGCTGATGGTCGCTATTGTCGCTAAGGTGTACTGTGACCTCTGATAAGAGGTCAGCCTTATCTCTAGACACACAAAAGAGATCCAGTACACTACTTGAATTGGCTGAGTGGTATGTATAAGGGTATGTATAATTCTTGTCCTTACCTCCCAAAATTTGGAGATTACCCTTAAAAATTAAGGAGACTAGGAGCAGGCCAGCAGCATTACTTTTACAGTCTCTTGAGAGCCACTGAGGATGGTTATCAAAGAACTCCCCTGGGATTCCCTTCTTCTGGGCAAGCTCATACAGAGAGGGACCCAGTCTAGCGTTCAGATCTCCTAATAATACCACTATGGACTGAGGGTACAATATAGATAAATCTTCTAAGATAACTTCCAAGCCCATCCAATATTCAAAATTATAGTGCTGGGATGTGCTTGGAGGAATGTACACATTTACCAATATTAACTCAAACTGGTCATATTCAAATTTGACAGCTAGAAAGTACGGATACTTATCTTCGTTATATAATTTCTCTCCCTGCCATTGCAACTCTTCCTTTATAAGAATGCATAGCCCACCAGAGGGTCTCCCTTTGTTCTTTGTTTTTAGGGCTGGGGAGGCCCATCCCTGAAAGCCTGGCAATTGTACTGGTTCATCCACTTCGGTTAGCCAGGTTTCTTGAAAGGCTATTACGTCAAATCTAGAAAGAAAGCTCATTAGTCCACTATCAACCATCCTTTTCCAGCCAGCTATGTTCCAGGTCATCAACTGTATGGGGTTCTCAGAAGCAATGTGGTCTGACTTGGTTGATTGGCTAGATGGTGGAAATGCCAGATGTCAACTTGACAATGGAGCTGGGTCAATATCATCTAAGCTTCCCATATAAACACAGTTGTTGTGAGGTTCGATATTTCTCCTCGTGGGTTGCAGAACTTGTTGTTGCTCCTCTATATCTCGGTTGCCAGTGTGCCTCTGCTCTTGCTCCAAGAATGATTTTTTTTCCAAAGAGCAGGTACTCTGGCTTAAGTCAATAAATGTAGATTTATGTCCATTTTTGGAGGGGCATGGCTGAGGGTTCATCTTGTGGAGAGATGTTGTGGGAACTTCTAAATCAAATGAGGATGGAAGCTGGATTATGTCCTTAGTGTTTGTCAGCTTAGGGGGCACTGTGTGATGAAGCCCTTTGTCTTTCAGTTGTTTCTCAGAGGCTGGGTCAGTCAGTGCAGTTACTCCACTCTCAGCCTGTGTGACAACACCTTTTTTTACTGTTGAGGCAGATTGTTGATTAAATATCTTGTCACAAGGTTGCGTGTTTAGTGGATCCAAATTAAATAGAGGCTTTGCTGTAGATTGGGTTGTTGTCAGTGCCTCTTTTAGGTCGTCCAATCTTTGAATGATGTTAACTTGCTCAGGTTCTGGCAATGCACTGAATAGGTCAATCAACATTTCCTCTGGCACATCCTCAGCAGTTCCTGCAGCTGTGGGTAACACAGTTCGTATATTGCTTCTTTGCTTTCTCAGGGTCATTTCAGTTGCAGCAGCCTCAGGCTTAGTAGTGTGAGGGCTGTTGCAGCCTAGATTTAAAGCGACAGTTCCCTCTTGGTGATGCTGTTTCAGGAGTGGGCACACTTTTTCTGAGCAAAAGACCCTTATTGGAAATATAGAGAAAAAGCTCAGAAAGGGCTTCATTCTGAAGAGCATGGAGGGAATTGTGGGCTGCTTGAATGATAGGAGAATTCTCATACATTGTGTTCTTGCTGGCAGCCACTCTACATGTAGTAGATCTATCAGAGTGGATTCACAGCGGAGCAGCTGGCTCAGGGACAGCCTAATAGCTTTTCTATTGCTCCAACGCCCTCTATTTACTCTCTTGTCATAAATTTGCAAAGTAACCTGGTTAGTTTGCAGACTGTAGTTATATTGGTCATCTCTTAGACCTTTGCCTGATTGAGTGTTTTCTCTGTAGGTGTTCAAATTTTTGGGAGGAGAACAAGGTCCTTCTCTACTTTCACCTTCTGAGTTAGCCATCCCATGTCTGTCCATGGTTATCCTCCCAAGTCCTTCCACAGTATTTGGGTGGCTCCTAACAAACTCTGCAAAAGACTCTTTCAGACAATCAACCTTATCCATGACAATTGACAAGAGATTATATATTGAGTTTACAGTTTGGGCTGTAAGCAAACATTGTCTAGAGAGGAAGTCTGTCACATTTTCCTCCTTCAAATTTGCTACATCTCCCTCCTGTGTAAAAGAGGCTGTTGCCAGATTCCAAGGAGGGGAGCCATTCTCCAAGAGGGAGGAAGACAACTCCACACGCCGTCTGCTCTCCACTTCGGCCTGTAAGTCCCATTCCAATGAGTCACATAAATTAACTTTATCTGATAAGGTGCCTGCGAATGAGTTACTTACTGGAGCAGACTGTCTGTTTGCAATATAATCCTCCATTTTCTGCTGCTTCAAAGGCTTGGATATACTTTCTGCTGCAGAGTGCTGTCTCTTCCTTCTTTTCCCCATTCAGGTTTGTTAAAACAGGTTTAAAAATAAGTTTAAAACTATGGTTTAAAAAGTTGAAATGGGTTAAAAATGGGTTTAAAAAGTTTAAAAGAGGTAGGTTAAAATACAATATTAAAAGAGGTTAAAAAGTTAAAATAAAAATAAAGTAAAATAAAATAAAACCTTTACTTTTGGAGGAGCTCTTTACAGCCTTTGCTGCCTCTCCACCATCTTGGCTCCATTTGGGGTATCTAGAAACTGGTACTTGGACCCAAGGTTAATTATGAGTTTCCTGTCTCTATTTCCAGAAATAAAAAAAAATTCAGTAAAACACAATGCATGTTAAAGATGCACACTTAAAGATGCATAGATGTTCATTAAGCTTAGATAGTATTGGGAGAATTTCTCTGGGTCCCTTCTGGGCCGGGAGGCAATCAAGATGAGAAGGCTGGCTGCTTTTGGAAAGGTTTATTATTATTCTAAAAACAATACAAGGTTTGCTTTTGGGACCCCAGACTGGCACATCAGCAAGATTTTTATAGGATTCTAAGCTTTTATCAGTAATGTGAGCAAATATATATGGTTTTATAAGAAAAAAAACCCAGGAAACACATGATTTTCTATGGTTAGAGAAAATACTTTGCTTGTTATTTCCTTTAGCAGAAAAGATCTTCCTGGCCAGGTACATGGTGTAAAGAGCATGGGCACAACTGTTAAAACTCCCATGCCTTTTAAATGTTGATTGATTCCAGAGCTGCTTGCTTTTTAGGAAACCTTGTATTTTATGAGTGGAGACAGGTTTGACTTCAGATCAAAAGGCTCTTAAAGGGTAGGGTGCAAATCAGAGGCTTTTTAACTTCTGTCAATAATTATCAAATAGTTTCAGAGTCAGTAAAGTGAGAACGAACAGTGTTTCCCAATCTGGTCCTCCCCAGATGCCAATGATTTCTACTGTCATCCTGAATGTAGATTGTGAGAGTTGAAGCGCTAATGTTGGATTCCCCTGAGAGTCAGGAAGGTTTCATTAAAAAAAAATTCTTTTTTTAAAAAAGATATCTTGCTTAATAAAGTATTGTTAACAGATCAATCCCTGGCATGTTTCCTGCACATTTTTATTTCCACAAATAAAACAACCAACTCACAGGCATGCTTCCCTGAACATTTCGGAAGACTGGGATTTTTTTTTTAAGAGAAATATTCCAAGGGCATATTGACTGAATGAATGAACTCTTTCATTTCATTTTATTTTATTTAGAGAGCGGGTGGATATACACGTAGGTATAGGCAATGCTTTATTCTTACTGTGAAAAGTTCTCCCCTGGGGTTAAAAAAGCACCAATAAACCTTAGAAAAACTAAGTGAGGAGCAAAAAAAAATGCCACTTTCATCAGCAACAAATTGGAAAATGAACAATAAAAGAGAAGGGATACAGTTGTTTACCTTATATGATCTCTTTGGCCTCTTTACCATATTTAGTCCTTCCTAGTGTGACTTCAGCTATCTGGAGGCTCCCAAACAGGATCATGTAGCAAACTCCTCAGATTTCTCTGTGCCTTTAGCAGATCTACAACCTGTGGCTCGCTACTGCTTGAATCCATTTGAATATGAAGCATTAGATTGCATTTCACAAAAATATTCTGTTCTTATTACTCACTCTCTATAACAAAGAATGTTACCTATACAGAAATAAATTTTGATATTGCCACTTTCTCAGGGAAAATTCTCCTTCCTAATGCAGAGTTCCCCAGGAACTGTTTGCCTTATAGTTGAACATTATTTTGCATTAAAATGACTGCTGAGTGACATTTAGAGCATTGTGCAATTCTATTTTATACTTCTTTTATTTAGTTTTGGGGAAAGCAGTCACTAAATGGCACAAATCTGCCATGACTATTTTATTGCTCATCAGTTGCTTGGCTTATTGTGATGCTACTGAGAATTCTTAGCTCTGAAAGATAAGCAAGATCTGAAGTTTATACAGCTAACATGCCTAAGAAAAGCCAGAGTAGGCTCAGGACCAAGAGAGATGGAAGTTGATTCACTGTGATAAGTGAAAAATTAATCTCCTGGAACTACTACAAATAATAATAAGATCAGTAGCCAGTTTAAACCTTCAGAAAGGCCTTTAAAAAGCTAGGTTGTCTGGTGTTATAATGGTAAATTAAAATTTAAAGGAAGCAGAGAATTTCAGGGAGAGGGCTTAGTTCCTCCAGGTTTTAAACTGATATATTCTTAGTCTATGTAATCTATGTAAGATGAAAGACAAAATGAAAGGCTTATGTTTAAAATAGCTCTGTAAGAGAGGGTATTCTTTTAATAACCTACTTACTTGAACTTTCTTTTTTATGTATGAAATTTCTTTTACATTTATTAAACTTACACAATAGACTACAAAATGTAAATGCTACATATTTGTTACATTGCAACCTCTTTATCAATGTTGAAATGAAGATCAAATATCTAAATATTGAGTTATGTTGAAAACATTTCAGTGGGGTATACTTATTTTTCCCATGACTGTGCCACTATCTCTCTATCCATTTGTACCAAGTCCTTTTTTAAAGAAAGTCAAATTTATAACTTGAGTACAGTTTATGTAATGAATACACTAGAGAAAATGTCTTTGTTTAAATATGAATGGAATAGTATTTGTAATTGTATATTTATATATTTGAAAATTTCTATATTTGAAAAATGTAACTTACAGGAATTGACTATGTCAGCATGCTGCTGTGTAAGTATGCAGTAATTAAGTATGTAAAAATGCAGTTCAAAAATGCAGTCTGTCAAAAGAGGTCCTGAAAAAAACATGAAGCTGCTACTAGTTATACCCATAATCAGTTGGAATATGCTTTCCTGTAAACATAAATCTATTATTCTCTGTCCTGTCCTGTAACAACAGAAGACAGGTCTTAACATTCTTCAATGTGTCATGTGTCATTATTTCAGATAATTGAGGAATGTTATCATCTTTTCCATTATTCTTTTTTCTAAGGCTAAGCACACTTTGAAACTTAGTTTTTAATCCATTGATTATCCTTAGTGTCTGAAACTCTCTTCACAAAAAACTGTTCATGCTGTGGTGTGACCAAACAAGAACATCTGTTTAATTGACCTTGCATTTATGACACTTTGCATGGACTCCAGATGCCAATTTAGGCAAGATGAGGAAGAGAAAAATAAAATGAAAATAAAAATATTCTGGTGCTATAGTGTTTTAATCTCACAACTGGAATTTTGTCCTCTTTCCTTTTTGAAACTAAATCTGCTTTGTTTTGCTGCAAAGGCAAAAGATGAAACAATACAGAAGAAATATCAGAACAGATTTAGGAAGCTATTGTTCTGTTTATTAGAAATAGGCCACCATACCATGGAGAATACCTTGTTAGGCAAGGAGTCTGGAGACTCTTCTTTTGCTACTATGGCAACCTATCAGTATCTTTTATAATACCCTGTGGATAGTCTTCTTTAGGTATACAGGTTGTCCTTGACTTATAATCAAAATTGGGACCAGAATTTCTCTTGCTAAGCAAGGTCATTGTTAAATGAAATGTGTCCAGTTTTACAACTTTCTGCCATAGTTGTAAATCAAATCACTGAAGTTGATAAGTTGAATCATATAGTCAAGTAAGCAAATCTAATAAGTAAATTCCCCCATTTACTTTGCTTGCCTGAAGTGAGCTGGGAAGATCCCAGAGGGTGACTACAATGCCCCTAGGGTGTTGAAAGTCATAAATACATGCCAGTTGTCAAGCACCTGAATTTTGATCACATGACTATGGGGATGCTGCAACAGTTGTAAGTGTGAGGTCAGATTGCAAGTATTTTTTTTCATGCAGTTGTAACTTCAAACAGTTGCTAAATGAATGGATATAAGTTAAGGACTATCTGTATTTACAATGAAATCCAAGCAATTAAGACAACAACTCCATTCATCTGTCTTACTCATATGTATAAAAAGGTAAAGGTTCACCTGCACATGCATGGTAGTCGTTTCCAACTCTAGGGGCCGGTGCTCATCTCCGTTTCAAAGCCAAAGAGCCAGCGCTTGTCCAAGGACGTATCCGTGGTCATGTGGCCAGCATGACTAGATGCCAAAGGCACAGAGAACACTGTTAGCTTCCCACCGTAGTGGTCCCTATTTTTCTACTTGCACTCTTACGTGCTTTTGAACTACTAGGTTGGCAGAAGCTGGGACGAGTAACAGGCGCTCACTCTGTTACGCGGCACTCAGGATTCAACCTGCCAAACTGCCGACCTTCTGATAGACAAGCTCAGCATCCTAACCCACTGACCCACCGCGTCCCTTTACTCATATGTATAAGGTAAAGGTAAAGGTTCCCCCGCACATGCGTGCTAGTCGTTTCCGACTCTAGGGGCCGGTGCTCATCTCCGTTTCAAAGCCGAAGAGCCAGCGCTTGTCCGAGGACGTCTCCGTGGTCATGTGGCCAGCATGACTAGACGCCAAAGGCGCACGGAACGCTGTTACTCATATGTATACTTCATATTAAAAAAAACTGGGAGAGAGATCTCAGAGTCCTAGTGGACAATCACTTAAATATGAACCAGCAGTGTGCTGCAGCTACCAAAAAAGCCAACACAGTGCTAGGCTGCATTAACAGAGGGATAGAATCAAGATCACGTGAAGTACTAATACTACTTTACAATGGCTTGGTAAGGCCACACCTGGAATACTGCATCCAGTTTTGGTCACCACGATGTAAAAAAGATGTCGAGACTCTAGAAAGAGTACAGAGTACAGAGAAGAGCAACAAAGATGATTGGGGGACTGGAGGCTAAAACATAGGGAACGGTTGCTGGAATTGGATATGTGTAGTTTAATGAAGAGAAGGGTTAGGGGTGACATGATAGCAGTGTTCTAATATCTCAGGGGCTGCCACAAAGAAGAAGGAGTCAAGCTATTCTCCAAAGCACCTGAAGGCAGGACAAGAAGCAACGGATGGAAACTAGTCAAGGAGAGACTAAGAGAACAGTTCTCTCTGTGTGAGTGCACAGGGCAATGGGAAGTTGTTCCTGGCAGCAGACGGTCCTGTAAATATCCCGGGCCTAAGCCATGTAGGGCTTTATAGGTAAGAACCAGCACCTTGAACCTCACCCGAAGGGCAACCGGCAACCAATGCACCAATGGAGGGGTGTAATATGGGAGTATCGGGATGCTCCCATCACAACCTGCACGGCCGCATTCTGCACTAGCTGAAGCCTCCGGGTGGTCTTCAAGGGCAGCCCCATGTAGAGTGTGTTGCAGTAATCTATACGGGAGGTGACGAGTGCATGAGTGACCGTACGTAAGGCATCTCAGTCCAGATAGGGGCGCAACTGGATAGGGCCCATTGTTCAATTCTGTAAAGATCTTTTTAGATTCTGAGGTTGTATTTTGGGGTATTGGCTATTCCTACCAGCTTAATATCACCTGCCAATTTGTTGAGTTCCCCTTCTATTCCCTCTTCTAAGACATTTATGAAGATATTGAAAAGTACTGGGCCCAAGACAGAACCTTGTGGTACCCCACTGCTTACTTCCATGTAGATGTAGTGCCACTAAGGACTACTTGTTGAGTATGGTTTGTCAGTCAGTGACAAATCCATCTGGTGATGATGCTGGCTATCCCACATTTTTCTAGCTTTTATTTCTGTGAGCAGAAATAAAAACCTTGATTGTTCATATTAAATGTTAAGTTAAAAATACATTCAAAAATGTGGTTGAAATTCAGCACACTTATCCCATACATTATTTTCTGCCCAGTAGTATATAAAATATATTCTTAGTGGTTCCTTTGGTTGTTTATCAAGGGTTGCTCAGGGAAAAGAGATACAGCAGTAAATAATTCTTGAAAGGAAGCTTGCACTGACCTCTGTTGAGCTCTGTTGAGTCACAATAGGGAAAGTTATTTATTGATGCATTTCTGAAAAAAGCTATGTAAGTGTTACATTTAGAGTAAGGGAAGACTCAACAGTATAAAAAATACAAAAAGATGAAATATATATATTCTTTCTTCCTAAAAGGCTGGATATAGCTAATATGTGAAAATTAAAATCTCATTAAAAGGGTTTAAAGTAATCTAAAAACTGCAATGCTAGAATCTACTATAGAATAAATATCCCTTAGTAGGTCTAAGAGATCCCAAATTCTTTGCTTAAGAACATAATCAGACCAGAAATTCATCTAGTTCAGTGTCCTGTACCCATAGAAAACTAGATATAGACAAGAAGCCAAAAATGTGGTATAAACAATTATATTTTCTGCTTGCAATTAGATTCTAAGATATACTGCCTTGTCATTAGTACTGAAAATACTGTATCTTGTTTTATCATAACTTTTCCAGAAGCCATACAATTTTTTTTCAACAAGGGTTTATCCTTATGGGTTATTTGATTTTTAATATTCAATTTATTAAAGCCAGTCCAGTGGTGAAGGCAGCAGGCTAAAAAGCAAATGACTGTGAGTTCTAATACTGCCTTAGCCATGAAAGCCAGCTGAAAGACCTTGGGTCAGTCACTCTTCTCAGCCCAACCCACCTCACTAGATTGTTGTGAGGAAAATAGGAGGAGGAAAATATGTTGGATATACTATCTTGAGTTATTTGTAAAAAATAATAAAAGGTGGGATATAACCAAACATACATTTACATGAAAGGAAAATCATTTTTACTTTTAGTTGAAATGCCTTTAATTTCATTTTAGATGAAATGTCTTTAATTCATTGAGAACTAAGTAATATAAATATTTAACGTCCTTTTTAATAACATTCTTTTTGGAGAGAAGCTGGATGCTTAGAGTAGTGCTTTCTTTATTTGTTGGAAAAATAACCCTCATTGGTGAAGAATAATTTTTAAATCCCCTTTTTAAACTGAGTTACAATCGCCTGTCTATCAAGGATTCCTGGAATGAGCAAGTATTGGAGAAGTTCCAATTACTCTATCGTATGTCATGTAAGGTAGCATTTTGCACAAGTTTTATTGGTTTTGTAATTGTGAGCTTTAGCCAGAAAAATTCAAAACACCTGCATTTATGTTCCCCTAGAGTTAGGCTAAAGGGAAACATCCTCAATAAGAAACCTAAGAACCCCCCCCCCCCGTGGATGGATAGGGATAATTCCATAATTAAAAGTTTGCAGGCCCGACATAGGATTGCAACTGTTTCATGGTCCTGGAGTTCAGGTTTACACTGTCATTATTAAAAATGATTCTAGCCAACAGAGCTGCATCTGGAGAAGCTACCAGGCAAACTTTAAGAAATCCAAAACACTTTGTAGAAATGTATTGGTCTTTATTTATACTTGGAGATTTCTATCTAGAAGTTAGAATTTTATTGAGATCTCTGGAAAAGTGAACCAAGAGTTAGAACCCACAGGGGGAAAAAACCTCAGGTATAAAGGGATTGTTTGGTTCCAAAAATCTGCAGATTATCTTTCAAAAATAAATTAGGCTACATTCTAGAAAGTTTAGAGTTAATTAATGAAGGTAGTGTGAAATATAACTCCATACTCCATGTCAGATATTGGAGAGAGATGCAAAATTACAAGAACTAACAGCTTCAGAATGAAAACCCTGAAAAATGCTTCTGTTATTTATGATAGTCCTCAGGAACTCCTGGCACAAAAGCAGCCATTGTGTGAACCCTCTCCTTGATAATAATAATAATAATAATAATAATAATAATAATAATAATAATAATAATAATAATAATAATAATAATAATAGGATCTAGGAAATAAAATAGGAGGTTCAAGAGCTTTTACAAATGTCAATTAAAATAGAATGCTCTAATTTGGACCACTAGCTGACTCTACTTGGAAAGGTCAAAATGGCAGTTCTCAACAATTCTTTCCAAGCTGATGACTGGTGGAGGGAAAATACCTAGAAAACTGGGGCTGTTGTATTGGAAAAAGGGAACTTATTTGTAGTTAACTGTCTGCTCCAGATAAGGAATTCTAGATGTAGAAAAGCCCTTTCAATGATGGATGAAGGAACAACTAGTCACCCACTGCAGCCAATCTCCATGCCTTCCTTCGCGGGATCCTCAGTTCTCCATAAAAAATAACTATTTGAAGAGTTAGAATCTGGTTCCTAGAGAGAGCTAATGATGGTACAGCTGGAGCACCTTGAGGCAGGAAAAAAAGTTAAAAGGTTCGTGGTACCTCCGTACTCAACTGCTTTGAAACTCATCTATTTGGTATCAACATAATTTTGATGAGAAATATTTTGTCCCAGTATTTGTCATTTGTTCAGTACTCAATGCACAAACTAGAACCTGTCAGTGTCGATTGCCTCGCTACCCATTCCAGCCCAAAGGGTGATGTTACAGTCATGTGGTAATGCTTGCCCTGAGTACATCCCTTGCAGTCTTAGCTTCTCTGATCATTTTGTGTATGTTTGTGCTTTTTTTTCTTATTAGTGCAGGCAAAGTGAAATTTTTAATCTAATCTAAGCATTTGTTAATTTTTAGGTTTATTTCTCATGTAAAGTAATGATATGCAACCCTATTTTTTGCATATTGCCTTAATATGTGCATTGTCTTTGGTATGGGAATGCATTAAATTTATATACATTATTCCTTATGGGAAAAATTTGTTTAGTACTCATCATTTTTGATACTCATTGCACCTCCCAATTAATGACTAGTACCGAGGTACCACTGTACTTCTACTTACTTGCTATTTAATTTACCTGGCCTACTATCTCACCGAAGTGATTCAGGGCAGCTTACAAAATTCAAAACCAACCAACCTCCCACCCTCTCAAACATAAACGTTCCCTCCCCCATATCCAATGATAAACTATTAATTCCCAATAATAACTAATAACTTCCCCCAGGAAGTTATGCTTCTTTCAAAAGCCTTACCTACTGTAATGAGTGGGAGCAGCAATCCACTATCACTTACCCTTATCACTATCACTTACCCTTCTCCACCACAGGGAAAGATGTACCATTATCATTTACAATTATTTAAACACATTCAGTACATAAGATCAAGAATATTTTTTTAAAAAGACAGTGCCACTCTTTATTTTAAAACTTTAATTGTAGAAAAATTATTCAATTAAAATGCATATAAGGCATATAACATTTTGAGGAGGTTATACAGGTGTGTTAAATAATAGTACATTATCTTTCAACAGATTTTCAACAGACCTTTCAACAGATTTTGCTGCCTCTTCATACCATTCTTCACAGCAACACATTTTAAGTGCTAGATCAAACTCCTGAATCTGTTCAAAACATCTGGATGCATCCTTGTAGCACTGGCATCTCTTATACAAATATGCTGCCTCTTTTACCTGTATAATAATAATGTATGTTTTAGGTATATGGAATTGTTAGCAATAAAAAATAAACTAGGTTTGCTATTATGAAGCAGAGAAAAAAAATAATTAAAACATTTAGAGGAACACTCTTCCTGAATAAGAAGTGTCATGGCTTGTTTGTGCTGTTCTTATGATTGTTCTTGGATAAAATACCACCCATTAACAAAATCAAACCTCTCTCTCCTGTTCTTAGCACACTTCTCCTCAAATCTGATCTGGAGAATTTGGAATCCTCAAGAGCAGATTTAAAGGCAGAAAGTAAGAAACAAAACAGTGGTTCTGTTACAATGAACCAAAATGCATTTTCCTTTCACTAGATATAAAAACATACCTGCCTTCATTTATTGGTCTGGATTTCTTATTATCTTCTAAGACACAGGTCTGCAACCCGCAGCTCCAGAGCCACATGCGGCTCTTTCAGCCGTCTCCTGCAGCTCCCAGTCCTCTGCCATGTGCAGTCCAAAAAAAAAAGTGGGACTAAAAAAGTTCAACCAATCAATTCAAACTTCTCATGGAAAAAAACAACTTGTGAAGCTTGAACTGATTGGTTGAAGTTCTTTGGTTTGTGGGGCTTCCCACAAACCTCTTTTCTTCCTCAGACTGTACATGGCGGCAGCGTCTCTCAGCAAGTGCATTAGGCTGCCCCAACAGCAGCAGCTACCGCCGGAGCGATTGTTCAGCCCTTGGGGCCCGCTGCTACCAAGGGGGCCGGCCCAGGAATTTGTTTCTGTGGGGGAGGCAGAGGCTGACGGAGATGCGGCAGACCTCCAGCGTCTCTCTCGCCACCACCTCCACCGCTACTGTCGGCTTCCGCTATGGCCAAACCTGGGCAGCCTCTTCCACCCCCAGCAGTGGCATCCAGGGGTTCTCCAGTTTCATCGGAACCAAGCAGCAAGTGGAAAATTTATCAGTAGCAGCACTACTGGGGGCGGTTTCAATCGGCCCCTTCATTGCCAAGCGTCCCCATGGAAGTCAATGGAGGTGCCGTGGCTGGCCTTTCGAGTGAATGAGAGCAAGAGAGAAGTTTTTCCAAACAAAATGTGAGTGAATGAGAGCGGAGGGGGCAGGGTCGGTGCATATCTCACCTTGGCTCCATTCTTCAGTCAAACCCTGTTCTGCGCATGCACACATGTACACGCATGCACACACATTTTTTGCGACTCCCAGTTTTTCCTTTTGTGAGGGAACCGGTTCAGAGTGGTTCTTTCACTGTTTCAGGTTGCTGACCCCTGTTCTAAGAGAATACTCAAGAAATAGCAAATCCTATCTGGGCAATAGGACATCCAACTCCTAATTTTTAATGCAGAAATCAGAGGAGCATTTGCATTTACCTTTCCAAGTTTTTCATAAATTTTTGCACAAAGCTGGTATTCTTTTGCATGAAACAGACATTTGAGAGCCAAATTTGGCTCAAAACATTCCAAGTAGGTTTTAACCAGATTTAGGTATTCCATTTGCTTCTCTCTATTAATTAAAAACAAACATAAACATTTTAAAATTAGAGTACAAACCAACTAATATATTCATTTTATTCCCTCAGTTAAATTTAATTCCTTGGTTGAAATAAAGAGGCCCATATACATTTTCACATTGGTTAAGAAATGTATTTTGTCTCCAATCCTAAGGCTAGTTGGATAAATCAGATATAGGATGTCTTTTCTTGCCAACTCCCACAGGTATCACTTACAGAAATGAAAAATTCCTGAAATATCAGAAAATGAAGAAAGAGTTTGAGTATCTTTAACTTCTACCTGTAATCCTCAGCCACAAAGGCAGTGAATGTATTGCCTTTGATAAACAGGGAAGATGAAAAGAGGAAAAAGCCCTATTCCTTGAGATCAGATACTACATATCAATAAAACAAGATAATAACGAGCTGTGTGATGGGCTTATTCTTATTTCATTAAACCATTTTTGTGCAGTGTTTTATTATCTATTTGAACTGTACTGATATATGTCAAAACCCACCAATCATCCCAATTTTCACATCTTCATGACTTTACCCTCAATATTATCTGGCAGCTCATGGAAATCCTATATCTCACATTACTTATGTTCCTTACCTAATCTCAAAGATATAATGTTGCAAAAACTTTTGCTGTTCAACGCTAGTCTGCATTCCCACAAGATTTCCATTCTGCAGTTAAAGGTTTTCGTTGTCTCAAGAATTCTGCTGTCTAGCAAACAGAAATCTCTGTCCCTTTTATCTATCTACTTGGAACCAACATTACTTATTTTATTCATGAGAGAAGGGAACATTTAAAACTCTTTTTTCTTAAGTGAAAATAGGCTATATAAAACTCCAGTGATGAAAAGGCTGGCAGTAAAAGTCTGACGAGGGAAAGAGACAGTAAGGAAGACACTGAATAAATAAATATATGTGATTTTTGAGGGAGGAATAATCAACACACTTCTTATAAATCCAGTATTGCACAAAGACACACACACACACACACCCCTACCAAATTAGGTAAGATTTCATATAAAACTTTGCAACATTTTTTCTTTTTTAAAAAACACTTACTTGGGGTTGATTTTCTTTGACTGAACTGTAAGCACAGTATCATGTGCCAAAGCCAGTTTCTCTTTCTCGTGTGCTCCTCCTTGTTGATAGCACTTTGCAGCAACCTGAAATTAAAATAGTAATATAAAGATACAACAAATTCCAATCTTCTGATGTAGGTCAAGCAGCTATTAAGTAGCATCTTTCTAGGAAACTGTACATTTCCACATCCATTTTCCTTCTATATATCTCCTGGATAAACTCTTTCACCCAATGATTTGTGCGAATGAACCTAGTTGACTAGTTCATTTATTAAGGAGGAAAATTCATCTGTTCTGATTTTCTCACTAGGCCACTGACATTAGATACTATTATTTCTGGAGAGAAAATAAATCAGAAAATAAATCTGCTTACATAGCAGAGTAATGACAAAAATCTTGCTCAATGAGAAATCAGGATATGCCTTGGAAGAGTAGGGAATCTCTTAGGAATATGTGGTGCTTGCCAAGACGGAAGCAAATAATGGAGATTGATGATAAGATGAGCAACTTGTAAGGGAGTTCAAACTATGAGATGGTTAATTGCTGTATTTGGATATAAATTCTCTAAACTTGAATATATAGTTCCATCCATGATGGATGAATGGGCAGAAAGACATATAGATACAGATGATGAATTATTAATACTGTCTAAATAAACTAAATACAAAGGCAATAGTCTGTATTCCTTTTCAGAAATATTTGCCCAAGAGCTTCTTCAACAGTTCAACACTTCTAACTGTTTTAATCACTGAATGTGATTAAAAAGAGTGATTAACCTTCAAGGTGATTCAACTCATGGTGGCTTCATGGATATATTCTTGGATATATTTTTCTTGGCAAGACAATGGAAATGATTTGGTATTGCTTCCTTCTGTATCCCATGGATACAGGGAAATATTCAGTATTTAAATCAATGTCTTTTGTGCTTGCAAGGAGCTGAATCATATCTTTCAATTTGTTTTTTCTTAAACTACAGTATATACCATTTATACTGTAGTGAGACTTTGAAGGTGCCAGCAAGTATTAACAAGAGATCTGATGTCTTCCAACAAAGATGCCTTCACCAAATCTTAAAGATTCCCTATTTTGACCAAAGAAGTGTTCCAAAGGAGTTTCTCCTGCAAATTATACAACATTGTCATATGCAAAAGACTCCAACTTGCAGATAATATTCTCTGCATGGAGAACAATTGAATCCCCCAAATGGTATGAGATGACCCACCCACCCCCGATGGCAAACAACCAAGAGGACACCTTCAAAATACATGGTGAAAAACGTTCATGGAAGCTTCAAAAACTCTAACCATCATTATTGAGTTTATGTATTTAAAAAAGTCTGAATTCAACTTTATGTTATTCCTTTCAATTCGTTTGAAATCTTTTAAAGAAGCCTCTGAATTTACCTTCCAACACTGATGTCTAGCATAATATTCTCCTTGTGCAATCCATTCTTCTGGAGTTGATGTTTTAACAAACATAGTATCCTCAAATTCTAAAAAGAAAGGTACAGATAGAAGAATTGTTTAAACATGAGGAAAAGAATTAATGAGTTTACTCTGTATGTACTAACTGTATATATACTAACTGTATATATTACTCTGTATATACTAACTGGCGTATTTCAATTAAATTAGATATTCCTCAACCTTGACTACATAAAGAACAGAAGCCTGAAGATGGGCTCCAGCACGGAGACAAATCCTCTGTGTCTTGGTGACCAACCCAGATTGGATCCTGCAACTTTGTCCTGGGACACATATATTCACCTTCATTCGTAATAGAAATCTCAACTTGGATGAGGGATACTTTTATAAGAATTTATATTCTTAACTTTAATCCTTAATTCATAAAGTGGGGATAAGAGATAGTTCTAAGAATTTATCTTCTGTGAATATATTCATATTATATTATAACAAAGAAGGTCTTCTACCAAAAATGCTGTCTGGTCTTTATCTGATTAATTGTTCTCCAAAAATGAATTCTGCAGCTCTTAAGATTTGATTTTGGAAAAGGTTTAAATAGCAATTATTTTGGCACTGGAAATGTTAATTGTTGTATGTCCTTTGCCTCAAGTTGTGGAATTCAAGGCAAGAATATGGGTCTTTACTGTTTTCATTTATACATATATGTCTTATACAAATCATATGCATATGGAGTTGTGGGGGGCATCACCCTGCTCCCCCTTCCTATTGACACCAACTTACACCGCAAACCTGGTTTTCAAAAGGGCGAGAATGGCAATAAGAGGCAAACAATTTCCATTCTCATAAATACGACCTCCCCAACATGAAAAACAGCCCCAAATCATGCTACATTTTTTTGGCTTTTTGTGGACTTCATGAAATATCAGGCATTTTATTTGTGAATTTTGATGGCGTGTTCATTTTCTGAGCTTGGGGAAATTGCAAGAGACTTCACCCTTCCTTAATCAGTGCTTCCTAACAGACGTTTGGGATTCCTCCTCATTTGGGATGCAGTTAGTGAGGTTGGTTTCAAAGGTTTCTTGTAAATGCACAAAAAAACCCACATAAAACTGAAATTATTAAGTTAAATTCTTTGAAAATCATTAGACTAACCTTAACTTAGGATAAATACAATTTTGAGCTAAGTTTGACTCTTGATGATTTCCCAGTACTTTTTTCAGATTGCTTTTCTTCAACTTTGCAATCGATCCAACTATCTGGAATTACTAAATAACTGCCTGTTCAATTATTAAGTGAGACCAACACTGCTTAACCTCTCAGATTAATCACAACTAACTGGAAGTTCTCACTTGCTGAGTCAGCCATCGGCAAAGAAGTGAACTGACCTTCAGTGTGACACATTCAAATATAATTGACAACAGCGATTGCATATTTTTGGCAAAAACAAAGTATATTTCAAGGACAAGCTAGTGCAGTTTTGTGAAAGAGTTATATAGGACTTACTTTTATTTTCATCCTTTTTGACAACCTGAACAAGTTCTCGTTTGATAAAATATTGAAATGCAGGGGCCTGCCTATCACTGTTTTCATCAAAAATCCACAGATTAACTCTGGCTCTTGTGATAGCAGTGTACAACTGCTTTAGCTCTCCATTAAGCATCTAGAAAAAGAATGATTCAAGTTCAAGGATTAATTCTCTGTGGAGGCACTTTAAGATGGGCACTGCAATGTTTTAGGTTTAAGCAATAAGAAATTACAGTGTTATGTGTGTTTATGACACAATTTTCAATTCAAGGAACAAATATCAGCTAAATTCTAATATATTATCAAAATACTATTTCATTCTACTTATCTTTATTCATCAGTTACCATTATATAAACTGCAAAACAGGATGTAAACGAATTCTTTCCACACAAAAGTTTGATTTTTGTTTGACTCATACTAAGGACTGTTCCATTATGCCATTCTTTTCATGCCAGTTGATAGTAAGATCATCATGACTTTAAAAGTAGGCAATGTATTTTCTCTTTTGCTCTGTTCACATTCCTTTCTTTTATATATCAGGTTATTTTACACCATAACCTAAGAATAAGAACTCTACAATGGACATTTTTTAAAGAACAAACTAAAATATCCTAGATAAACAAATAAATAAAACAATTTTTATATTCACCTTGACTATTCAAGAGATTCTCTTTAGAATCTTTTTTTGCATTCCTGTGTTTCATTCAGAGTTCAATCACAACAAGTTTCAGCTTTATATATTTGTTCTTTAATTTCAGTGAATTAACTCAGCCCCATCCCTAAAATTGAAGATTAACTATTTGAACCCTAACTATAGGCTGATTTAATATACAAAAGACACCAATTTGAAAAATGGGTGCGCACTGCAAGGGGCATTACAAGTAATCTTTAACTTATAACCTTCGTGTAATGACCATTCAAAATTACACCAGTGGTGAAAAAAGTGATTTTTTTTACAATTACTGTTAACAAATTAGCAGCATGATATGATTGTATTTGATTTCTGTTTCCTGCACAAAATACATTTGCATTTGCTTCTGTTACACTTCAAGCTGTTATTTTCAATCAATTTCTCCAAATTATGGTCATTTTAATTTTTACTTCTATCTTTCAGGGTAATTATCTACTCTATCCAATTATATATCAGTTGCAGAATTGATAAGCGCTTCCTCTACTTCTCTATCCCAATACTAAGTAATACATACTGAACAATAAAATATGTTTAACATGTCTCTTCCATCTAGCTAATCCATACAATCATGCTTACACCTAGTCCATACTTTAGTTTGCTTATCAGCATGATATGGAATATTCTGAACATTTAGATGTTTTCTCTGACAATCACCTTATACATTTCTGGATTTAGAACTGAGCATCTTCTTTCTGCAACCACATCTTTCTCTAAAGGTACTTCAAATATTGGCTTGGTTTCTTGATCAGGCAAATCAGTGTGAGGTATAAAAGAAGAAATTACTTTCCATTCTTTGTAAGCCTAAAAATGTAAGGAGTATTACACCTGTAAATGTTTGGAACAAATTAATTTTAGAAAGGATCCCAAACAACTGAAAGAAAGCTATTCTATTAAAATAATTTAATAAACAGAAATTAATCGGTGATATTTTTCTCCTTCTATTTCTTCTATGCCACTGGTTTTGAAGAGGTATATAAACTATTTAATTTCCTTCCAAATGTAGATAATGTTGTCTAGTCTCTGTAGCAGAACACCCTTAAAAAGATCTACTGTATATATGAATGATTATTAAAATTCACCCATTGATTCTGACAATTTTTACATGATAAAATGAAGAACATTGTACAAGGGATTAAAGATGAAAGAATCATTTATTGATTATTGATATTTTTAAAACTATCATTGGAACAGTATGCTTTTTGTATTTTTATCTACTAATTAAGGCACCAGGTTAGAAACTGGTGATCGTGAGTTCTAATCCCACTTTAGGCATGAAAACTGGCTGAATGACTTAAGGCCAATCAGCTCAACACACTTCAGAAAGTTATTGTGGGGAAAAGAGGAGGATGAAGGAATAGTCTTCTGCTTTGAGTTATTTATAAAAATATAAAATCAGGATAAAAGGTTTAAATAAAGTCTTTTTTGTCCTCTGGCAGAAAGATTAAGAAGGCTATATAGCTCCAGGTGTTCTTAGAGGAGATCCTTTCTACATCTTTCACAGTGTGAGTTTAGACTTAGATTTGGTATAGACAAAGCCCTCTTTCTTCTGATGGGCAATCTGTACTTAGACAAAGAATGTGCTATCCTGTTAATCTTCTAGATCAGTGGTGGCAAACCTATGGCACGTGTGCCAGAGGCGGCACTCAGAGCCCTCTCTGTAGGCACGCGCACCGCCACTGCCAGCAGCTTCTGCAGGTCCATTAGGCCACTGCCGCCGCCTGGAGCGGCAGCCCCACCCAGCACAAAGGAGGTGAAGCAACCAGCTAGCAAGCTCGAGTAGAGGTGGTAGAGAACACCCACACCCAGCAAGCCACAGGCCACCCCGAGCAGGGAAAGTTGGATCCCCATCGGTGCCATGGCCCTGTAGCCCCAGCTAGGATTGCGCGCCTCCCCATCTATGCTGGGCCTCCTTCCCACAGTCCCACCTGACAGAGACCCCCTGGATCTCCCCCAACCCTGACCAGCCCCCAAAGGCGTCCCCCGCATGAGCAAAATCAAGGTGGCCATGCCCACCCCAGCCATGCCCACCCAGTCTGCTGTGACAACCACAACCATGCCCACCCAGTGGGCCATGCTCCCCCTGAGGGCACCACAATGCTGATGCGGCCCTGGCACATTGCGATAAATAAGTGGGATTTGGGTTGTTTTTGGCACTCTATCTCTAAAAGGTTTGCCATCACTGTTCTAGATCTATTGATACCACAGATCACAGTATCTCGATGAAGCGTTTTCGAAATTGGAAGTTAGAAACACTGCTTTTCAATAATTCTTTCTGAGTTTTACCAGATATAGTTTCAGAAGAAAATTCCAGTTTTTCAGAATTACCCTAAAGATTTTTGTAATACTGTATCCTGTCTTCCAGGTTATTTAATGTTTATATGAAACTTTTGGGAACTATCACTCATGATTTGGAGATAGTTGCCAAATGCTGGTGAAGCTCAATCCTCAGAAGTAAAAGATTATATGAGGAACAGCGAACTAAAGCTGAGTCTGGTTGCAGGTAATATTGCTGATTCAAGGGATGGACTTCAGGATAAAGGTAATATTACTGTTTTGTATAGAGCTGCAAACTCCTGAAAAGTAAAGTTGACAAACTGGAGTTTTATGTAACCACACTTACAATGTACTTTGGTGTGAAGGACTTTTATCAACTTTGACTATAAAACCAATTACATTCCTTTCTGAAGAATATATGCATTGATGTCCTAAAGGCTGGATTATTATAATAAATTATTGCTGAGATAATCTTTAAAGAAAAATAAAAAACTGTAATTGGAAGCAGAGAAGGTGAACAGCCCTTCTAAAAAGATTTATTTATTTATTTATTTTGTTACATTTATATACCGCCCTTTCCCTGAGGACTCAGGGCGGTTTACAGGGAATTAAAAAATCCAACATACAAAAGTTAAAAACCAGATTAAAAAATATTAAATTGACCCTGTACTCTTAAAAACCCCAATTAAAAATTTTCTCCTCAGCCTGGGCCCGAGAGCTCAAAGAGCCAGGTCTTCAGGCCCCGGCGGAATGATCGGAGGTTGGGGGCAGTCCTCAGCTCCACCGGCAGCTGGTTCCAGAGGGCAGGCGCTCCCACTGAGAAGGCCCTATCCCTGGGTGTCACCCGCCGGCAATCTCTCACCGGCGGGACCCTGAGCAGACCCTCCCTGTGGGAGCGCACTGGGCGAAGGGCGTTTGATGCCGGCAGCAGGTGTTCCCTCAAATAACCCGGACCCAGGCCATGTAGGGCTTTATAGGTAATAACCAGCATCTTGAATTTCACCCGGAGGGCAACCGGAAGCCAATGCAGCTCGCGGAGTAGAAGTGTTACATGGGAGTATCGGGAAACCCCCATTACAACTCGCGCGGCCGCATTCTGCACCAGTTGAAGAGTGGTGCAGAATGCGAGTGGTCTTCAAGGGCAGCCCCATGTAGAGAGCGTTACAGTAGTCCAAACGGGAGGTCACAAGCACATGAGTAACTGTGCATAGGGTGTCTCGGTCCAGATAGGGACGCAACTGGCGCACCAGACGAACCTGGGCAAAAGCCCCCTGGTCACGGCTCCTATATGGTCTTCAAAATTGAGCCGTGAGTCCAGGAGGACGCCCAGGTTGCGAGCCCTATCAACGGGGGGTAACACCTCACCCCCATCATTAAAGATGGAATAACTTGGTTAACCCGAGATGCCAATATGCACAGCCACTCAGTCTTGGCGGGATTGAGACGAAGCCTGTTTCTCCCCATCCAGACCTGAACTGCCTCCAGGCACCGGGACATCACGGAGAGGGCATCACTGGGATGGTTCGGGGTGGAAAGAAAAAGTTGGGTATCATCAGCGTACTGGTGATACCCCACCCCAAAACCACGAATGATCTCGCCCAGCGGCTTCATATAGATGTTGAACAGGAGAGGCAAGAGGACCGACCCCTGAGGAACTCCACAAATGAGAGACCTCGGGGCGGATCTCTGCCCTCCTGTCAACACCGACTGCGAGCGGCCCTGGAGGTAGGAGGAGAACCACCGTAGGACGGTGCCTCCCACTCCCAACCCCCTGAGACGCCGCAGCAGGATACCATGGTCAATGGTATCGAACGCCGCTGAGAGATCTAATAGGACCAGGACAGAGGAACAACCCCTGTCCCTAGCCCTCCAGAGATCATTCACCAGCGCGACCAATGCTGTCTCCATGCTGTGTCCGGGCCTGAAGCCCGATTGGTATGGGTCCAGATAATCAGTTTCCTCCAGGAACAGAGGGAGCTGATGCGCCACCACACTCTCAACAACCTTCGCCAGAAAGCGAAGGTTGGAGACTGGACGATAGTTGTTTAAAACAGCTGGGTCCAAAGCAGGCTTCTTGAGAAGGGGTCTCACCACCGCCTCCTTCAAGGCGGCAGGGAAGACACCCTCCTTCAAAGAAGCAGTTATTACTGCATGGAACCAGCCTCGTGTTCCCTCCCGAGCCGCATAAGCTAGCCAGGAGGGGCACGGATCCAACAAACAGGTGGTGGTGCTCAGTCTCCCCATGATCCTGTCCACATCATCAGGGGAAACAGGGTCGAACTCAGTCCAGATAACGTGCTCAAGACCGCCTGATTCCTCCACATCAGACTCTGCCCAGTCAGAGTCCAAGCCGGTCCGGATCCGAGCGATTTTGTCTGCCAGATGATGACTAAACTCCTCAGCTTGTCCCTGCAAGGGATCCTCTCTCACCTCCTGGTTAAGGAGGGAGTGAGTCACCCTAAACAGGGCGGCCGGGCGATTATCTGCGGACGCGATAAGGGCGGCAAAGTAGTTAGACTTCGCCGTCCTTATCGCCGCAAGATAAGACCTTATAAAAGTTCTTAACTGCAATCGGTCGGATTCGGATCGGCTGGATCTCCAACCGCTCTCTAGACCTCGTCTCCGACGCTTCATCTCCCGGAGCTCCACAGAGAACCATGGGGCCCAGCGGGATCTGCGACGGGTCAGAGGTCGCATGGGTACAACGCAGTCGAGTGCCCTGGTGGCAGCCGTTTCCCAGGCCTCCACCAGGGCATCGACTGGGCTGTGGGTAAGGGTGATGGGTATAGGCCCAAGCGCCCTCTGGAACCGATCCGGGTCCATTAGGCGCCTGGGGCGGAACCACCTGGTCGGTTCCGCCGCCCAGCGGCGGGGGGTGGCATGACAGAAAACCAGCCTCAGGAGGTGGTGATCTGACCATGACAGAGGGGTGATGGATGGGGAACCCCCTCCCAGATCATCCAACCACTTTCCAGACAGGAACACCAGGTCGAGAGTATGATCCCCCTCATGAGTCGGGCCCTCAATAACCTGGGTCAGGCCCATGGCTGTCATGGAAGCCATGAACTCCCGAGCTAACTCTGACGACCCTCCCAGTGATGGCAGGTTGAAGTCACCCAGGACTATAAGCCTGGGGAACTCCACCGCCAACCCTGAGAGGGTGTCGAGCAGCTCAGGCAGGGCTGTTGCCACACAGCTGGGCACCAGGTATGTAAGCAACAAGCCCAACTGAACCCGAGGACCACATCTCAAGAGGAGGGATTCACTCCCGGCCATCTGGACAATGGTGGCCTCCCGGGGACACAAAGTCTCCCGAATAACCACTGCCACTCCACCACCCCTGCCCTGAGCCCGTGGCTGGTGCAGCACCCGGAAACCTGGCGGGCATAACTCGGTGAGAGGCACCGCTCCCTCCGAGCCCAACCAAGTTTCCGTGATGCACGCTAGATCCGCACATTCCTCCTTGATCAGATCATGGATGAGGGGAGCTTTGTTAACTACGGATCTAGCGTTAAAATAGACCAACCTGAGCTCAGGGGCCTGATCACCCTCATCCCCGGGTAAGAGGGTGCTAACCGGAGGGTCGGAGCGCGCCATCGCTCGGAGATAGCGGGGGCGCGATCCCAGATGTTGATATGGCCCTCCGCGCAAACACCTGCTGCCATACCCTATCGCCGTGGGGATTTGACGCCCCACCCCCACATTCCCAGCACCAGCAGCCACCTCCCCCGACCCTGTCCTGTGTTAAAAAAACTGCATTTATCCACCTGGATAGCTTTCCTATATCGGATTTGCAAGAGATTTGTTAAAAGTTTTGAAGGATTTTGTGAGAAGGGACAAAGATAAAATCAAACGTAATCAACTCCTAAGACATTATTTGAAGGGATTAAGGATCATGATTGCTAAAAATAAAAGAAAGAAATATAAAGTTGATTTATTTATTTGATCACAATAGATATTAAAAAGGTAAAGGTAAAGGTTCCCCCGCACATGCGTGCTAGTCGTTGTACCTTTAAAAATAGATATACTGTATTGTTGGACCATAAGAAAGGCTGAGCGCAAAAGAATTGAGGCCTTTGAACTCTGGTGCTGGAGAAGACTCCTGCGAGTCCCTTGGACTGCAAGGCGATCAAACCGGTCAGTCATAGAGGAGATCAACCCTGACTGCTCTTTAGAAGGCCAGATCCTGAAGCTAAAACTCAAATACTTTGGCCACCTAATGAGGAGGAAGGACTCACTGGAGAAGAGTCTAATGCTGGGAAAGATTGAGGGCAATAGAAGAAGGGGACAACAGAGAATGAGGTGGCTGGATGGAGTTACTGAAGCAGTAGGCGTGAGCTTAAATGGACTCCAGAAGATGGTAGAGGACAGGAAAGCCTGGAGGAACATTGTCCATAGGGTCGCGATGGGTCGGACACGACTTCGCAACTAACAACAACAACAACAACAACATTGTTATTTTTGATTTCTCTTAACAGACTTTGCTGGGGAGACTGAATGATGAGTCTTTAAGGATTTATTTGTAGATAAGAGTGGAAATATTTGTTCTATTTTAAAGGAAGGTGTTAAGTTATTAAAATTGTTTATATTTGTAAAGTAGGAAGTCATTCCTTTTTTATTTACTGTATTTATTTTTTCTTTTCTTTTGTTTCTATTTTTCTCCTCTTTTCTGCACTATTTCTTCTTATTTTTAGTTAATATTAGTTTCTATCTTTTTAATTGTAATATTTAATAAAATTACCATAAAAAGAAAAAAAACACATTAATTTTAGATCCAACTCCAGATGACTACTATAGGTTAGAAAACTTTATGAATAGTAGTTCAAGTCCCAAATATCTGCTGGATTTTCTACATATTCATATTACAAAAAGACTGCCACAGATTAATAACTAATTTTATTTTTCTGTGGCAGATTTGAGTTACAGAAACTACCATGAGAAATTAGATAGGCTGCTAACATTATATTTTATAAGAAAACTAAGTGTACATCTTTTTATGTCTGACTTTTAGAGCTTTATGGGTTTTTTAATTATGTCAGATTTTATTATTATTTTTTATTATATTTTGACAGGCTGAATTAGATCCCCTGGGTGTGGATAGTATACAAATTTGCAAAATGAAGAAATAAATACAATTTCTGTCTCAAATGATAGGTGTTTATTCCCTTATTAATGTATCCGAAGTATCCACAACAAGAGTTATGAGGTCACATCTCCATACTATCCTAAGACTTCCAATTCAAGAAAGTTATAATAGTTAAGAAGCGTAAAATAGTAGTATGTCACAAAAATCAAACTAGAATGTGATAGTATTAAGATAGTACCGTTTCTATACTATGTAAAAGAAAATTATATATCTCCAGATTCTCAGTAATTTACCTACCTCTGAATCTGTAAAAAAGTTGTAAAGGAGCACATCATCAAATTCCAAGCCTTTTGCTTCATAAATCGTTAGCACAAGGGCCAAGTTAAGCTCCATGGGGATATTTTTCTTGGTCCTTTCACTAGCTACCAGTATTGCCTATACCAAAATAGGAAGAAAAAAAAGAGCGTCAAAGAATAGTAACCAGATGCACAGAAAACTAACTTGTTGTACTTATTAAGCAGACAATAAAGAACCAGAACAATCAAGTGACATAATACCATAAATACTGTTCACGCAAGTTGTGCAAGGTTGAATGCAGAAACTGAAATTACAATCACATTTTTATTAGCCTCCATTCCTTTACTACTCTGACCTTCAAACCATAACTGTATGACAAGGTGCATATTGTACACTATAGTTATCTAGTTTACCGGAGGGTTATCTAGTTTACAGGAGGTACGCGGTGGCTCAGTGGGTTAGGATGCTGAGCTTGTCGATCAGATGGTCGGCAGTTTGGCGGGTCGAATCCTGAGTGCCGCGTAACAGAGTGAGCACCTGTTACTAGTCCCAGCTTCTGCCAACCTAGCAGTTCGAAAGCACGTAAAAATGCAAGTAGAAAAACAGGGACCACTACAGTGGGAAGGTAACAGCGTTCCGTGCGCCTTTGGCATCTAGTCATGCCAGCCACATGACCACAGAGACGTCCTCGGAAAAGCACTGGCTCTTCGGCTTTGAAACGGAGATGAGCACCGGCCCCTAGAGTTGGAAACGACTAGCACGCATGTGCGGGGGAACCTTTACTATTACATTTAAACTGTAATAATTTTTTAAAAAAATTATTAATAATAAAATCCCAAGTATTTCATTTTGCTTGAAAAAGATCTAAACTGGTATTAATGAATTTACTATCTGAATGTTGTAATTTACAAAGTAATGATAATATTAGAGGTGATAGGGGGGAAAGTGAATGGTTGTTATATGTATTAAATCAGAAATCACCTAAAGAATTTCCTATGCTTCCTGCCCCACCAAAGGCTTACCTGGTGGGCCCCAAATTCTATTGGCTGTGTTTTTCTTTTATTGCCTTTTAGCAAAATTGCCAGATCACTAACACTGCAAGATTCCAACACAGTAGGGTTAGGTCAATGAAAGAGACCTCTATCTCTAGGAAGACGATCAAAAGATTCTGGGAAATACCACTGAAGCAGATCAACAACTCCTGAGGCTAAATTAAGAATCCCTGCAAACAAAGAGCAGCAGGCAGAATTAGCACATCAGCACAGTCTCTCGCATGTAGGGGGGGGGGACCAGTAATGGAAAGCTATTTTGAGAAATATCTGATTTTAAAAACCAAACAGAACAGGGGAAAAAATCTTAGGACTACAGTCTATAAAGTGTTGAGTTGCATATTTCTTTTCCATATTTCTAAATTATAATTACATGGATCACATGAGTATATCAGTGCAAAGAATTGGGGAATATCTGAATTGGTGCTGTCACTCAGCTGCTCTGAAGTCTTAAGAGAGCAGTTAGTCCTTTTAGTCTGTACAAATTGCTGATAGCTATTCCCATAGGAAGGAGCTTTTTACAGTCTCAGACATTTAAACTGGAGATATTAAGACAAACCTGAGAATTTCTACATTTCACTCAGGAAGTCCATAGTACAGAGCTTTGTACATTATTAAGTTTCTAATGTTATTTCAGTCCATAAAACTAATATCTTAAAACTGCAGGCAAATCTACACCTTCCGTGGTCATGACTGCAATCCAGGTGCTCAGCACCAACTTGCAATTATGATTCTAGCAAGCCATGGTTAAGTGTTCATGATTTCTGATATTCCCTACTAACTTCCACAAGCAAAGTCAATGGGGAAGCTGGCAGGAAGTTGGAAGTTGTGGTTAATGACTGCTGTTCTATAATGCTGTTGCTAGCAGTGCAATCACATGACATTGTTTTACAACTGCATTGCTTAGCAATGGCAATTGTAGCTCCAATTGCCATTATAAGCTGAGTCTAAATTAACTTTTTCCCTCCAAAACCATGACTAAATTTTAAGGGCCTTTGTCTCTCCAACTCACCCCATTACTATACCATAAACACAGACACATGTATATCAAATAATAAGATAACAATAAAAGTTTGATACCTGAATGAGATCTGTAGTTCTGATAAAGCTCATATATCCTTCTTGGCTTTCTAACCAAATACTGCTTGTCACTAGAACTTAGGCTGGCATAGTGAAAAAGTGATTTCAAATCACTGAAACGAAAAGCTACTCCTTTCATGATGCTTTGTGCAGTGTCACCAGTCAAGAACATTGCATTAGGATCCTTAATGCAATTCATTAGCAACATTATTTCTGCCTGAGTGAAATCCTGAATTTCATCTCCATAAAGTTCATGGATGCACCATGGCAATTCACCGAGTTTTGAAAGCTGCTGAGACAACTTATACAGTAAGTCTTCTTTATCAAAATAATTTCCCTGTGATTTTATTTGTTGATACAGGCAAAAAAGTCGGTAGATTTCACCACGGTCTTCTTTGAAATCTGGGGACCTTTTTCGTCCTAGATTTTTATATTCTTCCTTCAGTCAGTATGCCTTGGTAGCTGTTCAGAGCTTCAAAAGAGCCTTTCAGAAATGATTTTATTTCTTTCCAAATCAATGCTGGGTTATAGGGACATTTTCTTTTGACCATTTTAGGCCAAATTTCATCAGCAAATATGTTATAAGTCAAAAAGATTCGAGGGTCACACTCTTTTGTATAACTTTTATAATCTATTTCCCCATCAATGTCTTCATTTTCTTCTTGCCAATTTATGATTGCCAGATCTTCTGTAGTAGACCATCCATCAACAATATGTTTAAGGCTTCCATCTTCATTTCTAGGGGAAAATGGCTCAGGCACAGAGGCATCCAATAAGAGCAACAACTGTTTGGTAGTAAGGAAGAGTGGAAAATTTTCATCTTTGACATCCTGAAGTCTGTAGATATTTGGTTCAAGTGGCTTGAAGTGACAGGTTGCTTTGGAAGAATTACTAAGCTCAGTGAAGTTTCTCTTAACTTCTTGGCACAGAACATGATTTTTAGTGACAAAGATTTGATGCAGGTGCACTAGTTTGTCAGACTCCTCCTCAACAGGTTTCTCACCCTCATGACATTCACATAGTAAATTCATTAAGTCCACCGAAGTTAAAATGCCCCAGTCAACTTCATTTTCTTTTTTATCACTATTCATATTGGAAGAGGTTTTCAAGTCTGTCAAATGATCAGGATCACTATCGAGTTCACTTTTATCATAATTTATGTCTGCTATGTTCTCACTTCCCAGCCGTGTACTGTATTTTAATCTATGCCACGTCTGTCTGACTAACAATGGGCATCTTGCTAACTCTGCTTTCTCCCAATAGGAACTGAATTTTTTCCAAAGTCTGTATAAACAACATGTAGTTTTTCCTGTTCCACTCCGCCCAGTCAAGATTATTGGCTCCAATGGTTTGAGATTCAAGTCAATAACTGTATATTCTAATTCACCAACTCTAAAGGGATATTCAACAGTAGAAGTTATGTCATTTAGGATGTTAAATGCCATGTTCGTACTGAAACTATGAAACTTCATTACATTGTACTCAGTTTCAACTCTACTTGCTGGGGGAAAATATTCAAGAAGTGCATGATCTTTCACTTTTTCTGTTTTGGTGTCTTCCACATAAATGAGAGGAATACGCTTTTGTGTTTTCAGATTAGAAGATATGGGGCCTGTATTTATACCTTTAAGCTTTTTTCTCAGGATACAATCGAGCCCACGACTCTATGCAATGCAAATAGTGTCAATGGCATGGCTGAGTTTGTCATGATCCAGTACAACATCCCATAGGCGAATTATTTCTGTATAAACTCTTCCATTTCTTTCTGCTGAGCTGCAAGCATCCTTCTCTGTTATCTTATCTTGTCTTTCACTGCAACGAGGAGAAAAATCTACTGCCAACTCCCACAACATCCTTGACCCCTTGGACAACTTTGCTTCATAGAGTTGAATGTCACCTTTCAAATGTTTCAGATGCTTTTGAAGACTTTGAGTCTATTCTCCATTTCCCAGTTGCTGAATAACAAATATTACTCTGTTTTTTATTTGACGAGGCATGCTTTTGTCGCTCAGCTTCTTTAGCATTTCAGATGTATGCTCAATTTCCCATGTCATGTTATCAAAGTCCTGAATGTACATCTCTACATCCTGGAACTGATCATTGTCCTGAATATGTTCTTCCTGTTTGCATTCCCTGGGTTCTTTCTGGGCTTTTTCCTTCAAGTCATTTTTACTCAGACAAGCATCCTTTGTACTGTAAGTTATCTTCTGCTGGCCACAGGACTTTTGATGTTTGATCTCCTTGATTTCAGTTTTCGCTACTGAAGATAACTCCTTTGGTTTCTCAAATGTCTCTGAATCAATTTTTCCTGAAAATTCACAGAATTCAACTTTCCGCATTAGCAACGTGATTTCTTGCAAAATACATTCTTTCTATGTCAGTAGCCTATCCTTGAATGAATCATGTTCTTTTTCTTTATCTGCATTCAGCCCCTTGATTAATGACATTTCTATAGATGTCGCATTTGATATTGTGATTGAAGAATGGGCAGAATTTTTTGTTTGTGACCTGCTTAAACCTGCAGTGGGTTGTTGTCCCGTGGCATCATATCGGTATCTTTTCTTGTTTTCACTTAGAGCATCATTACAAGCAATAAGCATTGGGTCATTCTTTTTTTATTCTGTACCGTATATCTCTGCCTAAATTATTTTTCAAATTAAAGTTAATGCCAAAGTTTGCTAGCAAGCCTAGAACTTTTGTAATCTGCTTTATCAGATTTTTCTGAAAGACAATGTGCAATATTGTGTCCCCGTTTTTGTTTTGGGTATTTGGATTAAGATGTGGAAATGTGGATGGATTTGACTTGTACAATTTTAGAAGATGACTTAGGGAACTGATACCAGCATCATCTGGAGAAAAAAAGGCAAGCATTTTTTAATTATTATTTTTACAGTATGTTTAAATGAGAATTATTTTCTCTTCTATGCAATGCTCAATAGTTCATAACTATTTCTTTTAAAGTAGTTCACTACTTATAACCTGTTCTCTAAGTTAGCTACAGGATTCAACTAGAATTATCCAGTCTAATCAAAGGTTTTATTCCAGGATAAGGATTAAGGAACAATAACAAACAAAACTCAAGTTTCATAGTATTGAGCTAAATAGCATTTTAGAAATTTGCAATAAATCTTTTTTTATATTCTGTCTTACAGCTTCTTCTGGTATACACACTATTCTGAAATCTCTCCTCTACCCAAAGTCTGGAATAAATTTTAGGCACCAGTTAGCATGAGGAAAAAAATTGAAATAGATGCTTCACACAAATGTTTATCAGCATGAAATATTAATCAATGTGAATTAATGCTTTCCACTTCCTTAAAATACAAGCAATTATATGATGGGATTTGGCCTTATTTCCTGTTCTAGATGCTTCTTTCCATTTTACCATGGCATAAAAGAAATTTCTATCTCCTAAAAGATTGATTAAATTTATAGAACACAGGAGATGGCACTATTGAAACGATAACAACTTTGCATTTTTTATCTTTTAATCCCGACATAGCACCATAGGGTATGAGAGGGTTACGGGATGCGTATGAAATATGCCAGCAAAGGAAAATTACTTTAAACTTCGATAAATATAAACCAAACTATTATGAATCAGACTCTCCACAGACATTTTTCTCTCTGCTGCCTATCATCCCCTTGTTACACAAGAGAGAGATGTAACCTGGGAACTTCTATAGGCAAGCCAACTGTTTTATTATTGAAACGCAGAATTTTGACATTCCCTTTCTGCAAGTCATATGACATATCTTGATGGGAATGATGAAGGGGATGGTAACAGGATGATGTTACATATGCTTGATAGTTACCTAATCCATCTCCTTTGACTCAAGGCAAAATCTCACCTTTTTTTATCAAGATAAATTGACAATGCAGAATGTAATGGCGTGTCATTTCTCCAAATGAATAAACAATTAGGATCTGTGCCAGATTTCAGGAACAAATATGCCAATTCGAAATCATTCTTTTTTAAACAATCCAGAAGTGGTTTCTCCTGGGTAGTTCCAATACCATCAGGTGGGGCTGCATAAGAAATACCATAAACATATATAAAACAGAATAACAGAATGACAGAGTTGGAAGAGACTTTAGAGGTCTTCTAGTCCAACCCCCTGTTCAAACCCTATCCCATTCTGGACAACTGGCTGTCCAATCTCTTCCTAAAAACCTTCAGTGATAGACTACACACAATTTCTGGAGGCAAGTCATTCCACTGATTGTAACAGAATCACAGTTTCAGAGCTGGAAGAGACCTTAGAGGTATAGCCCTGGTATAGGGCTTCAAGCAGGAAGCCCTATACCAGGGGTCAGCAACCTGAAACAGTGAAAGAGCCACTCAGAACCAGTTCCCTCACAAAAGGAAAAACTGGGAGCCGCAAAAAATGTGTGCACATGCGCGTACATGCGCGTATACGCAGAACAGGGTTTGACTGACGAGTGGAGCCAAGGCGAGATATACACCTACCCCGCATATTTGAATTGATTGGTTGAACTTTTTTAGTTCCATTTTTTTGGACTGCACATGGCAGAGGACTGGGATTCGCAGGAGATGGCTGAAAGAGCCGCATGCGGCTCCGGAGCCGCGAGTTGCAGACCTGTGCCCTATACCATTCTGGATAAATGTTGCCCAGTCTCTTCTTGAAAACCTCCAGTGATGGAACATCCACAACTTCTGGTGGCAAGCTGTTCCACTGGTTAATTGTCCTCTCTGTTAGGAAGTTTCTCCTTAGTTCTAAGTTGCTTCTCTCCTTGAATAGTTTCTATCCGTTGTTTCCTTCTGGTGCTTTGGAGAATAGGTTGACCTCCCACTTCTTTGTGGCAACCCCTCAAATATTGGAAGACTGCTAGCCTCCAGCCCCCTAATCATATTTGTTGCTCTTTTCTACACTCTTTCTAGATTATCAAAATCTTTTTATTCTGGTATATTTATAATACATAACATTATAATGCCAGAGAGATCTGAAAATAAATTCAGATCATTACTTCGCCTGGTTAGGAAAAAAAATCTTCAGCAAAAAAAAAAAAATCTCCAGAAGACATGAAACATTCAACAGTGTGAACTGCTACCAATCCATTTAGGCTAAGTTTGAAATGAATATGGTATCTTACTTTAAACAACAGAGCTGTAAAAAAAAATCTGATTGTTCCCCAGGAGAACCCAGCTACGTTTTTCAAGCAGAAGAAAAAGATAAAAGCTACCAGATCTTAGCTGCAAAAACTCACTAGGTGGCAGCAGGGATTCAGGTTTTGCACAACTCTTTGTTACCATTTATTTAGTTATTGCCTAGATTTTTGTAATTCAGACCTGGTAATTCTATAAAATAATACTTAGAAGCTGATTCACTACCTTGCAGCTGATTCTGATGGTGTATGGTGTCAAAGGAATTTCAAAGCAATAAGTTTTGAATAATAACAAGAAGTAGGGAAGAAAGATTATTCTCTATCTTAAGAGAAAAGGGAAACATTGGGGGAGATGGGAACGATGGAGAGGAAGGGGAAAAAATGAAAAAAGCTGATATTCCTCCTTTGGGATTAATCTTATTCATTAGAATTAAGTGCTCTCAGTAATCTTCTCTCGTTAGTTTAACTTCATTTTCAAAATCTTTACCAGTATCAAGTCATCCATTCTTAACAATACTAATTGCTCACTGTAATACAACCCAACTTAGTTTGATTGTATGACCTTAAATAAAATATTTTTATCTGTAACTATTTTATTTGGCAATTCCAGATTATGTGGAGTTCTAAAGAAAAATACCAAGAATTTTTCCTAAACATAGTCCAACATACATAAATGAAAATATCAAACCTTTTTAAAAATGTGTTTGTTTTTTTCATTTTTCTTCACATGCATATCTAGATCTTCAATATATTAAAAGCTCACCTCCTCTTTCTATCAAGCATCTTATGAGCTGTACTCGATGCTTATGATTCTTATTTATGTTTTTCAAGACGGTCCCAATGTCCAGGTCTGAGAGAAAACAGTTCTTAAGTAATCTATCTCCCGGTGTCATTTCCCCTGTGGCCTTTCTGGTCAACAGTAACAAAACCTCATGCCACATATGCTTCTCCAACAATAATTTTATAAAGCCATTGGCACAATAATTTTATAAAGCCATTGGCACAGGCAAGGTTTTCAGGAATCTCTTTAATAAATTAAAGTTTAAAAAAGGAACTATCAGGCACAGATAATTTGATCTCACTTGTATAATATATAAATTCTCTATTTAACCCTAACCCTAAATAAAACCTAAATAAAAAAAGATATTGATAACCTGCAAAAGAAGGTACAAAGGTTTCTTCTAGCTGACTTGGAGACCAAGATAATAATACAGAAACAATAGAACTTGACCTATATAGTAAAATAGCCTGGCATGAAAATAAAGTCATTTGCTTAATAAGGCAATAAAATAATACTTTGGAGGTAGAGAAATGTGAAGATAGATCCCATACATTTAGAAAATATTACTAAATGGAAAAGGGGAAAAAAGATAAGGAAATATAGCTATGTGAAATTTTGTATTCTGCAAATCTACAACAATGTCTACTTCAACAAGCCAAACTGATGGGAGCAATCAATAAACAAGAAAGCTGATGGGAGCCGTAATGGTGCAGTATTCATTTTTTAAATTGTGCTTCATTTTTAAATTGTGCTTTTAGAAAACTTTGAACCTACGGATGATTTCCTTGGGGCCTATTATTAGCCTCTATAGGTAGATCAGACCAAATAATCAATTCCATAGGTAAGGTAAAGATTCCCCCGCACATGCGTGCTAGTCGTTTCCGACTCTAGGGGCCGGTGCTCATCTCCGTTTCAAAGCCGAAGAGCCAGCGCTTGTCCAAGGACGTCTCCGTGGTCATGTGGCCGGCATGACTAGACGCCAAAGGTGCACAGAACGCTGTTACCTTCCCACCGTAGTGGTCCCTATTTTTCTACTTGCATTTTTACGTGCTTTCGAACTGCTAGGTTGGCAGAAGCTGGGACGAGTAACAGGCGCTCACTCTGTTATGCGGCACTCGGGATTCGACCCGTCAAACTGCCGACCTTCCGATCGACAAGCTCAGCGTCCTAACCCACTCTCCATAAGAGAGCTAAAACTACTTTTAGCTATAACAATAGAATGTTGCAAGTGCAATTGTTTTGTGTATCTTCCTCCTTATAGTTTATTGACTCAGGGAGGTGTCTGCCTTAGATACTTCAGAATGTTGTCTTGCTGTTCTGGACTATATAAATGATCCAATCCTTTTGCCTTGGTAATATTCCTGCATATCTCCATCAAGCCCCAAAGGTGCTTTTTCTTTTTCTTTCTTCCTTTCACTTCTCATCCAAAAAGCTTCTCCAGTTCTTCTTGGATGAGAAATGAATTGATTTCCATGGGGAAAAAATGAGAAAGAGCTTTTGAAAAAGCTCCTTTGCGACAAGCATGACCTGGATGATTGAGAATCGCCATATATGTCTCTCCACCATGGTTATCTTTTTACTCTCTATGCCTATAATGTGACTTCAGAAACTAAGGATCTCTTTGGCCGACAGAAAATTTCATTGATTTTTCAAAGAGATAACAGTCTTTACAAGGATTGGAGGAAGATGAGGAGGTTACAGTACCTTTGGACCCTGCTACCCTTAATGCTTGCTATCGAAGAGTTGTTTACAAACAAAATGAACAATTGTGATGAACCTACGTAACAGATGGTTGGTAATATTTAGAAGAGTTTAAAGAGATCTTCCCAAAAGCAAAATGACATCATTTCTGCTTATATAAGGATATAAATATTATACAGCACTTTCAAATGGTTAAATGGGTCTTAAATCCTAAAACTAATCATTTTGCAAGCGTGATTCACCCGTAGGCATGATCATATTAGTGAACCCTTATACTATTTTAACTAAAGAGACTTCTATTTTACAATCTTCAAATAAGAGTTCTCCAGATATGATATAGATCAGGGCTTTTCAACCAGTGGTATGGGTACCACCTGTGGTACATTGGCACCTGGCAGGTGGTACGCGACCACCCTAGAAAAGTGGTAGCGGGGGAGGGGAATGAGCTGAACCGGTGGCAGCACCACACAAGCCTGAGCGAGAGATGGCTGGAGCTGCAAGGCTGTCAGGGCTCAGCAGAAGCAACAGGATCAGCGCTTCTTCAGGGCTGTCAGGGCTCAGTGGAAGCACCAGGATCTGCGCCAGGCTGCAGCTGGAGCTTGGCACTGATCCTGGCACTTCTGCTGAGCCCAGAAGAAGTGCTGATCAGCTGGAATGTTGCAGCATCTCCAGGGTCCTGTGATTTACATTCAGATGCTTGGCAACTGATTCATATTTATGATGATCACAATGTCCCAGGGTCATGTGAAGTGACCAAAATCTGCTGCAACCACCCAGCAGACGGGGGGAATAAAAACCAAACACCCTCCACCACACCCCCACTGCCAATCCTCAACAGTGAGGACAACAATGAAAACCTCGAATAGGAGAAAGAGTGCTGCCGGGCAGGCAGGCAAGTGTCTTGCTCAGCTGTGGCTTGGGGGGGCACTTTTTTCAGTGCCATTGTAACTTCAAACAGTCACTAAGTAAACTGTTGTAAGTCAAGGACTACCTGTACTTCATCACTTTTTTCCCCTTTTTTTGGTCATAAGCTTTTTGACACCTTCCTAGGCAACTAGTGGTACTCGGATGTTGCCATATCCTAAAAGTGGTACAGTGGGTGAAAAGGATGAAAAGCCCTGATATAAATATGATAAAAGCTACTAAAATTACCTAGATAACGTTGTGCTGTTGGATGCTAAGCATAAATACTTAACAAATATGAAGTGTTATGAAAATGTACAGCTCAAGCAATTATCCATATGGGCTAATTAAGAGTCCATTGGAGTTGGTTGGCTAATAAATTTATATTAATAATAATGTGAACTTCAGCATCAGTGTTTGAAATCATGTGCTTGGAAAAAAAATCAAAATTATAGTTGCATTGCAGAGGACATCCTGAACATACTAAAGATATCCATGCATTTGGGAAGTAGAACACATACTGTACCCGATACTGCAGACAACAGCTTCAAAAGCCTTTGGATTTTGTCATGTTTCAACATCTTGGGACTGTATTTCCCTTGTACTAAGCAGCAAAACTCCAAAAATTGTTCAAAAGCCTCTTGAAGTGAATTAATTAGATCTGCGGATGCGTCACTTCTAATCTCTCCTGCATTAGAAAGCACAGGAAAAAGTTACTATTAAGAAGAGCGACAAGCTCATGATTTGTCAGCCATTCAAGGTAGCCCAGGTCAAAAAACCCACTCTACATTATTGATATAAGCTATAATAGTAGAATCTTGAAAATATTACTGTGTTTTTCCTTCCGTCTCATATCCCAGAGAACTAAGGTGGAATCAGTTTGAGTTTCTCTTTTAGGTTTTACTTATGTTGAAAACCTGACTTTGTTTTTGTAGTTACGCTGTGCAGTTTCTTTAAAGATGTCTGTGCTTTTCTATAATGCTGCACTCAAAGTACTTAAAAATGAGTGATACTAGCATCCATAAGTTTCAAATCTAGCTGTCCAATCACCCTTACTCATACCCTCTCTGATGCTGACAGCAATAATGCTATAGCACCTATACTGTTCTAAAGAGAGAGAGAGAAAAACAATACAGCCAATACAATCCTAAATGACAACTGCAGGAAACTAGCAGCAATTGATTTTCAAATTCCTAAAAATGTTAAACTGATTGAGTAGGCCCATCTGGGAAGTACCTGGTAAGTCCTCCAGGTATAATTTGTTGCTAGTTGAGTAATTGTTGATTAGGTCTACAGCTATGAACTTCCCGTTTTTCCCCCAAGATATCCAGAGGTGATCTTCATTGCGCATCAGAGATATTTGGATCTGCCCCAGCATGTAGAAGCATCATGATATCTTCCTTCTGATCTAATACAAAGACAAGTGCAACTGATAATAAGTATCCAACAATGTTATGTCAGCAATACATCTGCACTTCATGACACAAACCTCTTATCTACTCTAATATGTTGCGAGCGTTAACAATAACTTGTAGAAAGCTCCACAAGGAAGTATATAAAATTCACTTTGGCATTTGTTGGAATAAGTAACAGGAACAGACATACACTTTTCAGCAAACTGTTCATTTTTAGAAATCTCAGAAAATTCATGGCAAATAACAAAATAAAATTGTGATTAAGTTTACATCACTTCCAACAAACTAAAACCAAACCAATTGTCAGGACCCACCCCAATCCATGTCTTAGGAAAACAAAAACTCTTGGAGTCAGTTCTAGTCCAAAAGGAATTTTTACTAGGACATGTTTGGTTGTGGAAATACAAGACAGGACCTGGCATTGTTTTACAGATTGAAACTTTATAAAGAGTTTCCGGCTCAACCCCCTTCCCTCAACCCCATTTGGTCAGCCCCCCATCATTTACTTCTTGTCATCCCTTTCGTGGCAAAAAGGGAACTCCGGATCTTTACGGTTATTGTCTTCTTCCTTTACAGATTCAAATGGAGACACAGGCCAGATGCCTTCTTCCCTAACCCTCCCCTTTGTTCCCCCAGTTCAAAAGGTTTCCCTTGGTCTTTGAAATAACCTAAGGCAGGCTGAATCCACATCCGCTCCTCCTTCCTCGGGAGATGGCAGAATCCAGGGGGGGGGATAATGTTTTAAACATACATTTATGAATGTGATATAAATGGATTCTGACACCAATTCATTATGAATTCAAACATTATACAAACCAAGTTATTTATACACTGCACTGTGGTATGCTTCTTTTAACCATGGATTACTGAGTAAACCCAAAATGACTCAGTTTACACAACACAAATAGATATACTTTACAAAGCCAAAGAATTTCATTACAGTTTTAGCACAATGTGCAAATAGGGCTAGTGCTTTTCTTCCCAGCATAAATGATGCAAAGCAGCACTGGTCATCTCTTCAAAGATATTTATTTCTATAATTATCTCAGTTCCAAAAAAAACTCTTTGTGTATGCCAGGTGCAAGAAAGCATACATTTAAACCCACTGAAAAATGCTATATCAACATTAAAAAAGAAATGGAACAATAATTGAAGTAACTATTACAGAATTGAGAAACCAGGTGAATAAAATCAGTGTTGAAAGTGTAATGATACATTTATTCACCATATTGTTTTAACTCAGCATTTGTTCCAAGTGCAATCCTATAATGCTACAAAATTTCTTCTTACAAAGATTGTGTTCACTCAGAAATGAGGAGAGGTCCACACATTTAGAGATAACTAGATTGATCTAATTTCAGTTAAAAATAAATGAATGAACGAACATATTACTATACAGTACTGCCAGAAAATATAGAATCATATACGTGTACCAAAAGTCAGACACAGACCAAGTTGGGCCTCACAGACATTTTATTTTATATAAATTATATTACATGTCCAAATTGCTTGCCATTTGCTCTAAACATTGCCTTAGTGACCCATGACTCTCAAATATTTCTTGATAACTTTTATTGAATGAATGAATGAATGAATGATGAATTGAATGAACCTTTATTGTCAAAGTACAACCATGTATACATTGAGATTGGTTGAGCCTCCCTTCGTGCCCCCACCCCCAACTTACAGTGACACAAACTCTCCATCTTATTACACCATGTGAGCTAATTGCCCAACGCACTGGCCTTGCAAATCAATTATGCATAAAGTTTATAAAATTATTTCCCATTCAAAAGCCTAACAGCCCATGGATAAAAGCTGTTCTTCATACCTGTTGGTATGGCTGGCTATACTCCTATATCTCCTACCCAATGGTAGGAGAGTAAAGAGATACCGTCCAGGGTGTGAGTCATCCCTGAGAATTTTCCTCACTCTTCCAAGGCAGCGAACCCTGGCGATGTCATCCAGTGGTGTCAGGAGACAGCCCACAATGTCTTGTGCTGTGCTCACCACCCTCTGTAATACTTTCCTATCCGTGGCTGTCAGACCAGCATACCAAACCACAATACCATACAAGAGGATGCTCTCTATAGTAGACCGGTAAAAGAGGGTCATAAGCCATTGTTCTACCCTGTTCTTCCAAAAGACCCTGAGAAAGTGAAGCCTCTGTTGGGCCTTTCTGGTCACCTGGGCTGTATTAACTTTCCAGGTCAGATCTTTGCAGAGGTAGACTCCCAGAAATTTAAAGGAGGAAACTCTCTCCACACAGTCCTCCCCGATGTAAAGTGGGGCAGGTTCCTCCTTTTTCCTCCGGAAGTCTAGCACCATCTCTTTCATCTTGCCGATGTTCAGGTGCAAGTTGTTGTTACAACACCATATGGATAGTTTTTGTACCTCCGCCCTGTATGCTGTCTCACCCCCACCTGTAATAAGACCCACCATGGTAGTATCACCTGCGAACTTAATTATCACAGTAGATGGGTCGGATGATACACAGTCATATGTGTACAAAGAGTACAGGCAGGAGCTAAGCACGCAGCGCTGTTGTGAGCTGGTGCAAAGCTTCAGGGGGGTAGACAAAGCAGACCCGACCCTCAATGTTTGTAACCGGTCCCTAAGAAAGTCTTGAATCCAATCAAAGATGGAGGGGGAAAATTTCAAGTCAGTCAGCTTCTCGATGAGAGTGCTTGGCAAAATGGTGTTGAAAGCCAAGCTATAATCAACAAAAAGCACCTTGACATAGCTTCCAAGTTTCTCAAGATGACTTGCTACAGAGTGTAAAACAATAGTTATGCCATCGTCTGTCGACCTGTTCCCCCTGTAGGCAAATTGATGTTTATAGAAATCCAGTAGGAGGCATGTCCTGAGATGTTGGAGAACAGTCTTTCGAAGCATTTCATGAGTACAGACATTAATGCAACAGGTCTGTAGTCATTCAGGCACTCAACTGCAGTTTTCTTGGGGACTTGGACAATGGTAGCTGCTTTCAAGCACGATGATACACATGCCGTTTCCAAGGAGATGTTAAAAATCCTTGTCAGGACCCCTGCTAATTGGTCGACACAATTCTTAACCACTATCCCCAGCACCCCATCTGGGCCTGCAGCTTTGCTGGGATTCACAGCCTTCAGTACAGTTTTCACTTGGTCTTCAGATAGGGTGAGTTGCTGAAAATCAGAAGGCCGGCCAGCAGAGGCTACAGGATCTGGTCTTTTTACCTCGTAGCGAGCAAAGAAGATATTCAGCTCCTCAGCCAATGAGGCATTGGTGTTAACCATGCTCCTCGTACTGCCCTTATAGTTGGTTAAGTGCTGCAGTCCCTGCCACACTTGCCTCGGATTGTTGTCTGCTAAGTGGTTCTCTACCTTGTGTTTATATTGCTGTTTCACTATCCTAATGCGTCTTCTAAGATTTGCCCTGGCCTCTCTGTATGTGTCCCTGTCCCCTGCCTTAAAGGCAGAATCCTGGGCTCTCAGGAGTGTTCATATCTCTGCATTCATCCAGGGTTTACAGTTCCCGTAAACTCTAATGCACTTTTCTGTTGTTACACTATCAGTGCATGTTCTAATATAAGAGAGTACAGCATCTGTGTATGCATTCAGGTCTTGATCTTCGAATACACTCCAGTCAGTGGTTTCAAAGCAGTCCTGCAAATGGCTGAGAGCAGCCACGGGCCAGGTTTTGACCCTTTTCATGACTGCCCAAGTTCTTTTCCTGAGAGGGACATACTCTGGGCACAACAGGAGTGAAAGATGGTCAGATGTACCCACTAAAAACAAATACTGTTTCTTATCTTGGATTTGGGGACAAGGTGACTAAAAATGGAAATAGTATTATTTCACAGAAAGCAACAGAGTTACCATGCAGGAATATTCCAAACTGTGCATTTAAACTTACTTTTCCATAAATATCTACTAGTCTGAGATGCTACTAGATGAAGAACTGTGGACCCATCTTCATTTTGTTGGTTAATAAGTCTCTTCAATTCATGCTTATAATTCAGTAACCATTTGAAAAGATTGTTTTCATCTAAATATTTAAATGCAGAAACATACACATTTAAAGAAAAAGAAATATCCAACAAAACATACAGAATGTCTGCATATGATGAGTATTTTTTATACTTTTTTCCCTATTTGGATTAACCTATTTTATGCCAAATAGAGAAGGCTGCAGAATAGAAATCACCATCCTTCTAAATTCATACAACAAAAGTCAAGTCCAGGCCATTATATAGCATCTTCCCTGGGCATTGTCCAAAATTGGGGGGCAAAGTTACTCGTGTCTGTGGCAAATCTTAAGCCACACGTGCCTCCTGGGTGGTGCTAAATGAGTAACAGACGGACTGGTAGCCAGACATCCGCGAGGATCTCCTGGCTTCACACACAATTCCACAGTCCTTTTAAGGACTAAAAAATAACAGATATAGCAGAAATAACAAATACCAATACTAAAATGATTCAGAATATTGGAAGTTCAATATGTATATGCCAACTTAACATCAAAGGCAGTAGTAGATCAAAATGTGAACATCTCTCCAAACTACTACTTGAAAACTATGTCGATTTGGCTGTGATCCAGGAAACACGCAATGAGAATGAACAGCAGCTTAAAAGCAGAGGAAGAATACCTGGATATGATGTCTTAGGCGCTATTTTTCATCAGACTTATGGTCTGATAACATTGTTGTTGTTGTTAGCTGCGAAGTCATGTCCGACCCATCACGACCCTATGGACAACGTTCCTCCAGGCCTTCCTGTCCTCTACCATCTGCTGGAGTCCATTTAAGCTCACACCAACTGCTTCAGTGACTCCATCCAGCCACCTCATTCTCTGCCGTCCCCTTCTTCTCTTGCCCTCAATCTTTCCCAGCATTAGGCTCTTCTCCAGTGAGGCCTTCCTTCTCATTAGGTGGCCAAAGTATTTGAGTTTTAACTTCAGGATCTGGCCTTCTAAAGAGCAGTCAGGGTTGATCTCCTCTAGGACTGACCGGTTTGATCGCCTTGCAGTCCAAGGGACTCACAGGAGTCTTCTCCAGCACCATAGTTCAAAGGCCTCAATTCTTTGGCGCTCAGCCTTTCTTATGGTCCAGCTTTCACTGCCATACATTGCAACTGGAAAGACCATAGCCTTGACTATACACACTTTTGTTGACAGGGTGATGTCTCTGCTTTTTAGTGTTTTGTCTAGATTTGCCAAGGCTTTCCTCCCCAGGAGCAAGCGTCTTTTAATTTCTTGGCTACAGTCCCCATCTGCAGTGATCTTGGAGCCCAGGAAAATAAAATCTGTCACTACCTCCATTTCTTCCCCATCTATTTGCCAGGAATTGAGAGGGCCAGATGCCATGATCTTGGTTTTCTTAATGTTAAGTTTCAACCCAACTTTTGCACTCTCCTTCTTCACCCACAACACGAGGCTCTTTAGTTCTTCTTCACTTTCTGCCATTAGAGTGGTATCATCTGCATATCTTAGGTTGTTGATATTTCTTCCAGCAATATTAATTCCAACTTTTGATTCATCTAGCCCTGCCTTTCTCAGGATGTGCTCTGCATATAAGTTAAATAGGCAGGGTGACAGTATACAGCCTTGCCGGATTCCTTTCCCAATTTTGAACCAATCAGTGGTTCTGTGTCCAGTTCTCACTGTTGCTTCTTGGCCCACATATAGGTTTCTCAAGAGACAAATAAGATGGTCTGGTATGCCCATCTCTTTAAGAACTTGCCACAGTTTGTTATGATCCACACAATCAAAGGCTTTAGCATAGTCAATGAAGCAAAAGTAGATGTTTTTCTGGAACTCTCTAGCTTTCTCCATGATCCAGCGTATGTTGGCAATTTGATCTCTAGTTCCTCTGCCTCTTTGAAATCCTGCCTGCACTTCTGGTACTTCTCAATCCACATACTGCTGGAGTCTAGCTTGTAGGATTTTAAGCATAACTTTACTAGCATGTGAAATGAGTGCAATGGTGTGATAGTTTGAACATTCTTTGGCACTGCCTTTCTTTGGAATTGGAATGTAAACTGATCTTTTCCAATCCTGTGGCCACTGTTGAGTTTTCCAAATTTGCTGGCAAATTGAGTGTACCACTTTTACTGCATCATCTTTTAAGATTTTGAATAGCTCAGCTGGAATACTGTCACCTCCACTAGCTTTGTTGTTGCTCAGTTTTTCTAAGGCCAACTTCACTTCACATTCTAGGATGTCTGACTCGAGGTCAGTGACCACCTCATCGTGCCATCTCTTCTTAATCTCTTCTGCCTTTGTTAGGTCCCTGCCATTTTTTTTAAAATCCCATTTATATCCCGCCCTTCTCCAAAGACTCAGGGCAGCTTACAATCTAAGAAGCACAAATCAATGTGCTTAGCAATTTTGGTCCTTTATCATACCCATTTTTGCATGAAACAAGAAAATGCTATGTCAGTGTAATACATAAACATTCATAATGTTAAGACTAACTCTTCATATGTGTTTGAAATTGGGCAAGTTGGGAAAATTGTACTTTCTTCACTTTTAAATACAACATTTTCTCAGATGAAACTGTAATCTCCTCCCTGCTCACAACATTAATTCTCTCAGTAGTCACATAAACAAACTTCATAGTATTTTTTCAAAACAGAATCAAGTATCTTGTGTTCTTTCCAATGGGTCATCTAGTCATCTTATCAAAGAGTGGTTTTCTTGTCCTTTGAGTGTCCAAGGACTGATATGACTACCACTTTGACTCTACAAATGTTATAAACAAATTGGGCAGAACTGAACTTTTCCAATCTTTCCATTTAGTTTAAAGTTCATTATTGTTCTAGTGTTTACTGTGAATGCAATGGCTTAAGGAACATTTCTCTTGTGTTCCTCACATTAAAATACATAAGGAGTGATTTTGATACTAGAAAAAATATCCAAAGGAATATATTGAATATGTAAGATTGTCAAGGTTGTGTGCTAGATGATTTGTACGTGTTACATATTTTTCCATGCTAGAAGTGAAGTAGTTTTAGTACGTCAGTGGTGATAGAGCAATGAAGATAATATGCTGTTCATGAAGAAATGCTTTGCTCTAGACAGCATGTCTAAAGAAAGTAGTGAAAAAGTTATAACACTTTTAGAATTTAGGAGACAAGAAAAAAAAACAGAAATTCTTCCCAACAGCCATCTTTTTAATAGATTTGTTCTATTCTGAAGTATTTATTTAATGATTATTATAAACCACTTCTGTATTGTGTGAAATACAAACGCATTGGATAAATAATGAAGTAAATATAGTTATATTAAGCAAAACTTTTCAAGATGTTGACAGCTTGAAGGATGCTAATTTATGGAACATTTGTTCCCAAGGATATTTTACAGAATAAATATATAAGCATTTGTTCTCTGAAGTAAATCTGAGTTTGTGAAGCTTACTTTCATAAAATCGTGCAATCTTATATATTTCTATAGTGAACAGATTGCTTAAGATAGTGGAAATTATCACTGCTCTTAAGTCCTTTCTAGGAAAAATGAAAAGGCCTTGCTCTGCCTCTAGAGGTACTGACAACAATTATCCATTTAGGAGGAAATGCTTATCAGAGCAGTGATATGATATCAAGAATGGAAAACACTTCTATAGATATCCATTTGTATCATGGAGGAAGAGGGTGTTTTCTGTTGCGATATCCATTCTTTGAAGAACCCACTCCTTGGAATGCAGTACAGGTGGTCCTCAACTTACAACCACAACTAAGCCCAAAATTTACGTTTTTTTATATGAGAAATTTGTTAAGTGAGTTTTGCACCATTTTATGAATTTTCTTGCCACATTTGTTAAGTGAATCACTGCAGTTGTTAAATTAGTAACATAGGTGTTAAGTGAATCTGCTTTCCCCGTTGACTTTACTTGTCAGAAGGTTGCAAAAGATTGCAGTGTTCATGATCATAGGATCACGGACATTGCAATCATCATAAAGTGAGTCAGTTGTCAAACATCCGAATGTAAATCAGGTGGATATGAGGATGCTACAATGGTCCTATGTATGAAAAATGGCGGTCACTTTGTTTTCAGATTCGTTGTAACTTTAAGCAGTCACTAAAAAAATTGTTGTAAGTCAAGAACTGTTTAAGTTATTTTTGCAAGTTAGCTGTTTGTTCAAAATATTTTCATTTGCCTCAAGATTTAAAAATCCGTATGTTTAATCAATATTTATTTATTTATTTATTTATTTATTTATTTATTTAATTTGTATACCGCCCTTCTCCCGAAGGACTCAGGGCGGTTAACAGGGCAATACATAAAAACAAGATACAAAAATTAAAAATTATTAAAAAGTAATTAAACAGTGCCCATAATAAATTAATACAGATTAAAAATTAAAATCCATTTATAAAATCCCACCCCGTCCCATCAGGCCAGGCCAGCTTGTTCAAAAAGATGGGTTTTAAGATCGCGCCGGAAGGAGCGGAGATCGGGCGCCATCCGCTCGACCGGAAGATGGTTCCATAAATCCAGTGCACCCACAGAGAACGCCCTCCCCCTGGGGGCCACCAGTCGGCATTCTTTGACCGGTGGCACCCTGAGGAGGCCCTCTCTGTGGGAGCGTACTGGGCGGAGGGAAGTTGACACCGGCCGCAGGTGCTCCCCAAGGTATTCCGGACCCATGCCATGTAGGGCTTTGTAGGTCATTACTAACACCTTGAACCTCACTCGGAAGACAACTGGAAGCCAATGCAGCTCGCGGAGCAAAGGTGTGACATGGGAGTGTCGGGAAACTCCCAATACAACTCTCGCGGCTGCATTCTGTACCAGTTGGAGCTTCCGAGTGGTCTTCAAGGGTAGCCCCATGTAGAGAGCGTTGCAGTAGTCAAGACGAGAGGTCACGAGCGCATGAGTGACCGTACGTAAGGCATCCCGGTCTAGATAGGGCCGCAACTGGCGCACCAGGCGAACCTGGGCGAAGGCTACTATATGGTCTTCTAGGGAAAGCTGTGAATCTAGGACTCCCAAGTTGCAAGCCCTATCTACAGGAGGTAATAACTCACCCCCCATAGTGAGGGGTGGGATATCCTGAATATCCCGAGATGCCGTTACGCACAGCCACTCAGTCTTGTCAGGGTTGAGTCAAAGCCTGTTCCTCCCCATCCAGACCCGGACCGCCTCCAGGCATCGGGACATCACGTCGAGGGCATCACTGGGGTGGTTTGGGGTCGAAATGAAAATATTGCCTTTGTTATACTATTTTGTATGTTTTATCTTGTGTTTGGCTGTTTTTTTAAAAAGTATTTTATCGACCACCTCATATACACTGCTTGAGATGAATATTTAAAATAAAATAAAATTATCCACAAAGAGGTTCCATTTAATATAATGAGGCTTACTTTCAGAAGAACATAGAAGTGTACATATATACTGTAGTCCTGGACACATGCTCTGTTGAATTAAATGATAGTTACTTTGGGATTGATGAAATATGGATCACATGACCCCAGAACACTACAACCATCATAAGTACATGCTAGTTGTCACATGCCTGAATTTTGATCACATAAACAAGGGGAAATTTCAGTGGTTATTAAGTGTGAAAACTTTGTTGTTGTTGTTAGCTGTGAAGTTGTGTCCAACCCATCACAACCCCATGAACGTTCCTCCAGGCCTTACTGTCCTCTACCATCTTCTGGAGTCCATTTAAGCTCACACCTACTGCTTCAGTGACTCCATCCAGCCACCTCATTCTCTGTTGTCCCCTTCTTCTCTTGCCCTCAATTTTTCCTAGCATTAGGCTCTTCTCCAGTGAGTCCTTCCTTCAAAGGCCTCAATTCTTTGGCACTCAGCCTTTCTTATGGTTCAACTTTCACAGCCATACATTGCAACTGGGAAAACCATGGCCCTGACTATACGCACTTTTGTTGGCAGGGTGATGTCTCTGCTTTTTAGCATGCTGTCTAGATTTGCCATAGCTTTTCTCCCTTAGCTTTGTTGTCGCTGAGATTTCCTAAGGCCCATTTCACTTCACATTCTAGGATGTCTGGCTCAGGGTCAGTGACCACCCAATCGTGGTTATCTGGGACATTAAGCTCATTCTGTGTAGTTTTGCCACCTCTTCTTAATCTCTTCTGCCTCTGTTAGGTCCCTGCCATTTTGGTCCTTTATCATGTCCATTTTTGCATGAAACGTTCCCTTCATATCTCCAATTTTCTTGAAGAGACCTCTGGTCCTCCCTATTCTATTGTTTTCTTCTATTTTTTAGTATTGTTCATTTAAGAAGGCATTCTTATCTCTTCTAGCTATTCTCTGGAATTCTGCATTGGATGTATCTTTCTTTTTCTCCCTTGCCTTTCGCTTCCCTCCTGTCCTCAGCTATTTGCAAAGCTTCCTCAGACAGCCATTTTGCTTTCTTGCATTTCTTTTTCTTTGGGATGGTTTTAGTTACTACCTCTTGTACAATGTTGCGAACCTCTGTCCATAATTCTTCAGGCACTCTGTCTATCAGATCTAATTCCTTAGATCTATTTGTACCTCTATTGCGTACGCATCAGAGATAGGATTTAGTTCAGATCTAAGTGGCCTAGTGCTTTTCCCTACTTTATTCAATTTAAGCCTAAATTTTGCAATGAGAAGCTCATGATCCGAGTCACAGTCAGCTCCTGGTCTTGTTTTTACTGACTGTACAGAGCAAGGCTTTTCAACCAGTGGTACGGGTACCACCTGTGGTACATTGGCACCTGGCAGATGGTACGCGACCATCCCAGAAAACTGGTAGTGGGGGAGGGGAATGAGCTGAACTGGTGGCAGCACCACACAAGCCTAAGCGAGAGATGGCTGGAGCTAGGCAATTGGTGGTACTCAGATGTTGCCATATCCTAAAAGTGGTACAATGGGTGAAAAGGTTGAAAAGCCCTGGTATAGTGCTTCTCAATCTTTGACTGCAGAGCACATTACAGTCTGATTTCTGTATGGGCTGTCTGGTGATATCCATGTGTAGAGCCGTCTCTTGGGTTGTTGGAAAAGAGTGTTTGCTTTGACCATTGTATTCTCTTTACAAAATTGTGCCCTGCTTGTGCCCTGCTTCATTTTGTACTCCAAGGCCAAACTTGCCTGTTATTCTGGTTATCTTTTGGCTTCCTACTTTAGCATTCCAATCCCCCATGATGATAAGGACATCATTTTTTGGTGTTAATTCTATAAGGTGTTGTAGGACTTCATAGAACTGGTCAATTTCATCCTCTTCAGCACCAGTGGTTGGGGTATAGACCTGGACTATTGTGATATTGAATGGTTTGCCTTGGATTCACACTGAGATCATTCTGTCATTTTGGGGGTTGTATCCCAGTATTGCTGGGTTAACTGGTCATATGTTACTTTATTCAGTACCATTGTAATTTCGAATGGTCACTAAACAAATGGGTGCAAGCTAAGGATTAGCCGTAATGTGACTCAGGTTAATGTAGTACAATGTGTTGTTTACACAAGGTATCAGGGATAAAATGAATCATGCTACAGTTGCCTTCAAGCATTTCTAGTCAAGCTATTACTTCACTTAATCCAGTATCATCAATACTAAGTGGCTATAAATAGTTCTTTAAAAGTTTCAAGAGTCTTTTTAGAAAACATCAAATTTCCTGCATATAAAATGAGTGCTCTCCCACATACAATATAAACAGAGTGGAAATGAATATATATATTGTTCAGGTAAAATATCAAATGTAAGCAAGCCAGCAAAGGTTGTACATGTCAGTAAAGAATGTACATTTTGCTGTTCTCTAGATGTGAAAATACTTCTGAAAAGATTCAATAATTAACATTAGGGGCCATTGTAAGATGAAATTCTAGGATAAGTAATTTGGGGAAACAAACATAAGATAAAGGTAATTAGATGTGACAAAGATGTTGCTATATTTGCAGAGGCTGAGATATATTGTTTTTGTTAAGAGTTTAATTAATGGCGGCAAGCAGTCAATTTACTATGCATATCCGAATTTGCAATGGAACTCAGACACGATTTTTTTTACTATTGAAGACAAACTGATTCCTGGTATACGGAAAATGTCGTTATTTATCTGATTGCAACTGCTTGGTTTAGAATGATAGACGAAGGAGCGAACTGGGATTATCTAAATCTTTTTAAATTAATTATACGTGCTTGGGTTAAAGCAGATGTTGCAAACTTGTCATTTTGCAGTAAAAGGCAGCTCAGCAATAAGAGCCATTACAGACATTTCTCCCTATGCATGTTGTTTGTTGTTAGTTGCAAAGTCGTGTCCGACCCATCGCGACCCTATGGACAATGTTCCTCCAGGCCTTCCTGTCCTCTACCATCTTCTGGAGTCCATTTAAGCTCACACCAACTGCTTCAGTGACTCCATCCAGCCACCTCATTCTCTGTCGTCCCCTTTTTCTCTTGCCCTCAATCTTTCCCAGCATTAGGCTCTTCTCCAGTGAGTCCATCCTTCTCATTAGGTGGCCAAAGTATTTGAGTTTCAACTTCAGGATCTGGCCTTCTAAAGAGCAGTCAGGGTTGATCTCCTCTAGGACTGACCGGTTTGATCGCCTTGCAGTCCAAGGAACTCGCAGGAGTCTTCTCCAGCACCATAGTTCAAAGGCTTCAATTCTTTGGCGCTCAGCCTTTCTTATGGTCCAGCTTTCACTGCCATACATTGCAACTGGGAAGACCAAAGCCTTGACTATACCCACTTTTGTTGGCAGGGTGATCTCTCTGCTTTTTAGTGTGCTGTCTAGATTTGCCATGGCTTTCCTCCCAAGGAGCAAGCGTCTTTTAATTTCTTGGCTACAGTCCCCATCTGCAGTGATCTTGGAGCCCAGGAAAATAAAATCTGTCACTACCTCCATTTCTTCCCCATCTATTTGCCAGGAATTGAGAGGGCCAGATGCCATGATCTTGGTTTTCTTAATGTTTAGTTTCAACCCAAGTTTTGCACTCTCCTTCTTCACCCGCAACAAGAGGCTCTTTAGTTCTTCTTCACTTTCTGCCATTAGAGTGGTATCATCTGCATATCTTAGGTTGTTGATGTTTCTTCCGGCAATCTTAATTCCAACTTTTGATTCATCTAGCCCTGCCTTTCTCATGATGTGCTCTGCATATAAGTTAAATAGGCAAGGCGACAGTATACAGCCTTGCCGGATTCCTTTCCCAATTTGGAACCAATCAGTGGTTCCGTGTCCAGTTCTCACTGTTGCTTCTTGGCCCACATATAGGTTTCTCAAGAGACAAATAAGATGGTCTGGTATGCCCATCTCTTTAAGAACTTGCCACAGTTTGTTATGATCCACACAATCAAAGGCTTTAGCATAGTCAATGAAGCAAAAGTAGATGTTTTTCTGGAACTCTCTAGCTTTCTCCATGATCCAGCGTATGTTGGCAATTTGATCTCTAGTTCCTCTGCCTCTTCGAAATCCTGCCTGTACTTCTGGTAGTTCTCGATCCACATACTGCTGGAGTCTAGCTTGTAGAATTTTAAGCATAACTTTACTAGCATGAGAAATGAGTGCAATGGTGCGATAGTTTGAACATTCTTTAGCACTGCCTTTCTTTGGGATTGGAATGTAAACTGATTTTTTCCAATCCTGTGGCCACTGTTGAGTTTTCCAAATTTGCTGGCAAATTGAGTGTAGCACTTTTACTGCATGTCTTTTAAGATTTTGAATAGCTCAGCTGGAATACTGTCACCTCCACTAGCTTTGTTGTTGCTCAGCTTTTCTAAGGCCCACTTCACTTCACATTCTAGGATGTCTGACTCGAGGTCAGTGACCACCTCATTGTGATTATCAGGGACGTTAAGCTCGTTCTTGTATAGTTCTTCTGTGTAATTTTGCCACCTCTTCTTAATCTCTTCTGCCTCTGTTAGGTCCCTGCCATTTTGGTCCTTTAGCATGCCCATTTTTGCATAAAACGTTCCTTTCATCTCTCCAATTTTCTTGAAAAGATCTCTGGTCCTCCCTATTCTGTTGTTTTCTTCTATTTCTTTGCACTGTTCATTTAAGAAGGCATTCTTATCTCTTCTAGCTATTCTTTGGAATTCTGCATTTAATTGGGCATATCTTTCTTTTTCTCCCTTGCCTTTCACTTCCCTCCTTTCACTTCCCTCCTCCTATGCATATACAGTACTTTAAAAAAAAACCTCCTCTAGACTAGTGCAAATAAATCCGACAGTTTTGCACAACTCTTAGTTTTAGTATCTGAGTAGCCGACAATCCCACCTCAATAATAATAAAAAAAAGCTACAGGAAACGCTTGAAACGCCGCTCTACCTTTTTCTATGCCTTTGTTTTCCTTTCGACGGAAGAGCGTTTCTTAAAAAAAGGAACCAGAAAGTTTGATTGGCATGCTTGCAGCCAATCAACAATGAGTTCGAGCCTGAGTTTTGGCGCGTGATTATTACAATAGTGGTCTGTCGGATTTTTTGGCGTCCCGTAGGAGAGGTTATTGGTGGTCTCGTCTTCCTCGGGCTTTAAAATTATTTCCTGCTGCTCCTTAATGCGAGGAGCACCGTGCTTTTTTCTCCCCGGGCCCTCCTCATTTGTACGGTGCCCCCCGCCCCCTTCCGTAGTTACAAGCTACCGGAGCTTTTGGGCTTGGGATTTCTCCTTTCCCTCCAATTCAGTACTCGCGCTTCGATCTCGGTGCTCAGCCCTATCATGGCTCTTGTAGCTGGTGTGATCCGTCGGCTAGATGAGACGGTAGTGAACCGCATTGCAGCCGGAGAGGTCATCCAGCGACCCTCGAATGCCATTAAAGAGATGATTGAGAACTGGTAATGCGCCCGGTGGATCCTGGGGTTGGTTGCTCCTAGTAGTTGTAGGGAAGAAGCAAGGCGTGCATACTATCCTACACTGGCAAAAATAGTTCTTATCGTGGAATATTTAAATTACCCCTACTGTATTATTGCACAGTATATATATGAGTTTCGGGCCGGTTTGAGAGTAGTATAGGATGTTCTGTCTTACTGGGGGGGGGGGGGAAATTGGCCAACATTCCCATAGAAAAAGTATGAGAGCTGCTAAACGGGCAGGAAGGAGCGAACTAAGGAGGATAGGTTTAGAGAAAAGATTATGCAGGTAGTATGAGAAAGAAACTAACCCCGCGTTGAATTTGTTGGGACAGAGAAAAATCTGAACAGGCTTTCAAGACTCGTGTCAGGCCTTCAAGGTGGGGCAGGTCAGAAAAGAGACACAAATTCCAGGAATGTTACTTTACTGTCAGAGCACATTAACTGAAACTAGAAGCCTATCCAGGTTTCTTTCTGGCCCATTTTATGCTGAACAAAATCAAGGTGGAATTATTTTGAGTTTCTCCCTTTTTTCTTTTATTTCTGAATGTTATTTTTCCAAATCCCTTCTTACCAACTCAACCCATCGCATGCTGTTGTGGGGAAAATAGGAGAAGGAAAGTGTGTTGGATATGTTCTCTGCCTTGTATTATTTATAAAAATAATAAAGGCAAGATGTAAGTAAATAAAGCTCTTTCCTTCATTCCTTAGCTGCTTTCTCATACTTTGCCCTAGGTCAGCTGTAAATTTCTTTACACTTGTATCAGTTGTTAATAATAATAAAGTTGGAAGGGACCTTGGAGGTCATCTAGTCCAACCCACTGCACAGGCAGGAAACCTTATACCATTTCGGACAAATGGCTATCCAGTCTCTTCTTAAAAACTTCCAGTGTTGGAACATTCACCGCTTCTGAAGGTAGGTTGTTCCACTAGTTAATTTTTCTAACAGTCCTTAGTTCTAGGTTACTTCTTCTTGATTAGTTTCCATCCATTGCTTCTTGTCCTGCCCTCAGGCGCTTTGGAGAATAGCTTCTTTGTGGCAGCCCCTGAGATATTGGAACACTGCTATCATGTCCCCCTCGTCCTTCTCTTGATTAAACTAGATATACCCAATTCCAGCAGCTGTTAATTATATGTTTTAGCCTCCAGTCCCCTAATCATCTTTGTTGCTCTTCTCTGTACTCTAACTAGAGTCTCAACATCTTTTTTACATCGTGGTGACCAAAACTGGATACAGTATTCCAAGTGTGGCCTTACCAACATTGTAAAGTGGTATTACTTCATGTGATCTTGATTCTATCCCTTTGTTAATGCAGCCTAGCACTGTGTTGGCTTTTTTGGCAGCTGCAGCACACTGCTGGCTCATATCTAAGTGATTGTCCACTAGGACTCCGAGATCCCTCTCACAGTTACTACTATTGAGCAAGGTACCCCCTATACTATACCTGTACATTTGGTTTTTATTGCCTAAATGTAGAACCTTACTTTTTCACCATTGAATTTCATTTTGTTAGATAGTGCCCAGTGTTTGAGTCTGTCCACATCCTCCTGTATATTAAGCCTATCTTCTGGAGTATTGGCTATTCCTGCCAGCTTGGTGTCGTCTGAAAATTTGATGAGTTCCCCATCTATCCCCTCGTCCAAATCGTTGATGAAGATATTGAAGAGCACTGGGCCCAGAACAGAGTCCTGGGGCACCCCACTACACACTTCCCTTCATGTAGATACAGTTCTATTGAGGACCACACGCTGAGTATGGCCGGTCAGCCAGCTACGGATCCATCTGGTGGTGATGCTGTCTAACCCACATTTTTCTATCTTATCAAGTAGTAGGTTGTGATCTACTTTATCAAATACCTTACTGAAGTCCAAGTAAATTATATCCACAGCATTCCTCTGATCCACTAATTTTGTCACTTAGTCAAAGAATAAGATTTGTCTGGCATGATCTGTTTTTGACAAACCCATGTTGGCTTTTAGTAATGATTTTGTTTGCCTCTAGGTGCTCACAGATTCATTGTTTGATTATCTTTTCCAGAATCTTCCCAGGTATTGAGGTCAGACTGATAGGTCTGTAATTTCCTGGATCCATTTTTTTTCTTTTTTGAAGATGGGAACTACATCAGCTCTTTTCCAGTCCAGTGCTCCAGGATCTTTGAAAAATATAGTTCAGTGGTTCTGAGATCACATCTGCCAGTTGGTCTGTTTTTTCTCTTTGTGTAAAGACAGATACAAAAAATGAGTTAAATAGTTCCGCTTTCTCCCTGTTGCTTGTCACTTTCACCCACTAAGGGACCAATCATTTCCTTCACTTTTTTCTTGTTTTTTACATGTTGAAAAAAGCTTTTTTTGTTATTTTTGACTTTGGTCGCAAGCCTTAGTTCATTCTGAGCCTTAGCTTTCCTCACTTTGTCTTTGCAGGCTTGGGCTATTTCCTGAAATTCTGACTTAGTTATGTGCCTCTCTTTCCACTTTCTAAACTTGTCCTTTTTATCTTTCAATTTATCAGAGAGTTCTTTATGCAGCCATGCTGGTTTCTTTTGAGAGGTGTTATTTTTCCTCTTTGTTGGTATTGGGCTAGACTGGATTTTTATTATCTCACTTTTCAAAATTTCCCAAGCTTCTTGAGTTGTTTTCCCCTTGAGGATTCTCATCCATGGAATCCTTCCCAAGCTCTCTCTAAGTTTATTGAAATTAGCTCTCTTAAATTCCAAGACTCTAGTTTGGCTGTGCTTGTGCTTCCATAATGTTGAATTCCAATATTGCATGATCACTTCCTCCCAAGGTTCCTGTGGCTTCAACACCTTCTATCATTTCATCTCTATTAGTGAGAATTAGATCCAAAATGGCTAGTTCCCTTCTCTACTTTTTGGGTGACAAAGTTGTCTACTAGGTTTGTCAGGAATCTCTTTGATCTTCCACTTGGTGCAGAGTTTGTCTCCCAGTTGATGTCAGGGTAGTTCTCAGTGGTCCGTAAGTATTAGGTAAGAAGGTTTCATTCAAAGTAAATTTATAAATACATGTGCATAGCTTTACGTTACTGAAAAGGAAAAAAGGTCAGACAGGTATCCAGTAACCATTCAGAATATGATGGAATGTGTAGCTGGAAAAAGAGTGGAGGGGCTGGGGTAATGTTGGCAACAGCATTGTGACTTCCTGTAGCACATTCCAGCAAGAGGCCTAAAACAAGCTATTGGTTGGGGGAGAATAGATTGTTCCCTATTTAGAATTTTCATGCACCTATTCTAAACATTCACGTAGAATGTCATAGGATTGGCAGTGTCTCATTACAATATATTTGTTGTCTTTTTAGTTTAGATGCTAAAGCCACCAACATCCAGCTGACAATTAAAGATGGTGGTTTAAAGCTTATTCAGGTACAAGATAATGGTTCTGGAATTAGGGTGAGTAAAGTACTTGGTTGTTTAGCAGCTAAACTTTATATAAAAAGATATTTAAAAAAACACTGATTTGTGGTTTTCTTTTATAGAAGGAAGACTTGGATATCGTGTGTGAAAGATTCACTACAAGTAAACTGCAGACTTTTGATGATCTAGCTAGTATTTCTACATATGGATTTAGAGGTGAGGTATGTTGAGATAGATACTACAATCCACAATTTTTGTGGTCCTGTTTTTTCCCTTTCAATCTAATATATTGGTTCTTAAGAGATTCCAGAAATAGTTACAAATACTTATATGTGGCTTACCAGAAAGATGGAGTAGGGATGTAATGATATGCATAATAACTCCTTGGCTTCTTTATAGTTAGCCATCAACTTACAGCCATTATGGACAATTATAATACCATTTAAAAGAGTATTTTATGGCCCATAAAGCATTTTCAGTCATTGGAAAACATTGCATTGTCATCCTTATAGTCACTTGATTGTGATTTGGTTGCTTTGCAACCTATTCGCACATATGACCGATTGGAAAGCTCCCCACAATCATGATTGCTATTTCCAAAGTTCTGTCCTTTTAACCCAGAAAAATCTGGAGAAGCCATCAGGGAAGGTTGCGACCTGCTGCCACCCGCTGAAAGGAAAACTCCCCTCTTTGGGGGCTGGCTAAAGAAGTCACCTTCCAAGGGGAGCTGAATTCCTCTGGCAAAATGCAGAAATGGAGCTGAAATTATGAATATTTCAACTCCATTCCTGCACCTGGCTGAAGGACTTATAATTCATACACAGATGGAAGTTGAACTTCTTCAGCAGACAGCCCTTTCACCAGCTCTTAGGGAGGAGAAGTCAAAATCTATGCAGGAAGTAGAGAGGGAGTGTGTAGAGGAAGGAGTGTAGGTGCCTCAGGCAGGAAAGGATCAGCACAGGCCTCATGCTATCATGTCTTTCCTCAAGGCCTGAAAATCCTGCTTGGATTTCAGTAGGGACGATTTTCAGCTCCTGAATGGAGGCTCCGATGGTCTCTCCCACCCTAGATTCCTTATCTGGGACTCCATCTGCTTAAGAACCAATGATATTGCTTAATAAGCACAACTGACAGTGCAGGGATTGTGATTCTTTACCCAAGCAGTCATGTGGGCTGCTTGCTTAATTTAGGGTTTAATTTTGACTTTAAACTCAACAGTTGAGTTTCTGGTCCCAACTGTGGTCATCAGTTGAGGACTACTTGTAAATAGATTTAATTCCTGACTCTCCTTCAGGAACTCAGTTAATATTGCTAGCTGCCAGCTGAAACAATTTAGAATCCCAATATTTCAGAAATCATTCCCTCTATCTTCATAACATTTGCTTAGCATAGTTAGTTTTGCATGCACACTCATTGCACAATATCCACAACCAAGAGAATCTAACTCCATTGTGATTTGACTTTTCTGCATATTTAGGTAATTCAAAGATTAACTTAAGGTTCATTAAATAAAAGTTGTTTATATTTCCTTATGAAATAGATATAGAATTATTAGCCATTATTTGAAAAATACAACAAAGTTTAAATGATAGACCCTGAAATAAGTATATTTGTTAAATACCTGAATAAAATGCCTACCGTACTTTTTCTCCCAGTCAAATGTTGGATAATTTATCTCAAAATGAAGATCATTTGATCTCTAATTACAGCAGGAGTCAGTAACATGATGCCTGTTTTACCCTCAGATATTAGCCATAGAACTCCAAAATTAAATAAAAATAAAAAATGGCACATGTTACATAAGATCACCAAATTTTGTGAGATTTTGTATGCCTGAAATTTAAATGCATCTATTACAGATAAAGCATAGAGAATGTTGGTTGAAAGTAGTGAAGTGTCATGTTTACATGGAGTAATATTGCTTTTAAAACTGAACTTCTTTTCTCTAGGCTTTGGCTAGTATAAGTCATATTGCTCATATTACTATAACTTCTAAAACAGCTGATGGAAAATGTGCCTATAGGTAGGTATAATTAGTATTTAACTGTTCATATATGTCAATTGTATCACTCTGGGCTATTTATTATTTATTTATCAAAGTTGTAAAGCTGCCTGACTCCAGAGTTACTTTGAGCTGCTTATAGTATTAAAAATAGTTCAAAGCAACATAGCCAATGAAAAGAATGATGAACATCCAGAGAGGGCAATGAAATACACAAACTGAAACACAAAATTTTTGAATAAGAGGTATATCATACAGTCTAGCTTAAAGCTTGGAGAAGAATCAGATTTTAAAGCGCTAAGAGGAGTATTAGTATTTGAATAAAATGAATAAAACAATTTATTAACACCACTAATATTACCGTTGAAAATCTAGGAGACTGTTGAGAAAAAAAATAATATAAAACAAAGGATTCTAAACATAATAATGTGTGTGCATAGAATGTTAAAATCCTGAGATACGTTGTGACGAGGAATGTTTCTGGTTCAGTGTTTAACAATAGCAGTTTCTCACTGCTATAGAAACTCAGTTTTAGAGATCTATTTCCTTGTGGGTTATAGGATACAATAAGCCGTACTTTTGAATTTGACTTCATGCTTGTATGCTGTTCTGAATTTGCTTAATTGTTTAATTTGGAATCTAATAGCAATATATTTTATTAAAAATTTCTAACAACCTCTACCTATATCTGGACGTGGACTTTAAAATCCAAGAAATTGTTATTCCATCTATTAATTCCTATCCCACCTATTCAGTTGCCTTTGCCTTTGCCAAAGAAAGCCTTTGGAAAAAGACACTTTTTCTAAATGGTTATTAACTACAATTACTGCTCATACATAGAGAAATGGACTAAATGGGAGAGTTTATTCTTTTCTCTAGGTGTCAGAATCCATTTATATCACATTTCATAATTGTATAGGTAGAACAACGTGCTATTACTGGGGATTCTGCCATCTCTCCGAGGGGGGGGGAGAGGATGGTTACTAAAGCAATTTTCAAACAACAGGGGATGTTTTAACGGGGGAAGGGAGGGGGACAGACAGATATGGTTTGTGTCTTCATTTACAACTGGAAAAAGGGAAGCAATAACCATAAAACCAAGGAGAGTTCCCTTTCCCATGGAAGAACCTGACACCTAGCAACTGACGACAGCCTGACCAAATGGATGAGGGGAGGGGCTGGAATGGGAATGGTTTATATAGGATTGAAATGTAACTTTTCTCAGATTCCGTCTTGTATTCCCACAATCAATTCCTTCCTAGTAAACATTTTCCTTTTGGACTAAACTTGCATCCAAGAGTTCTTATTTCCTAAGATGTGGATTGAGGTGGGTCCTGACAGTAGACGGAATCTGCTTTAAGAGTCAACCTGGAAGGGAAAACCTTACCGGGGGACTTTGCAACAAATACAAATGTCTGGCGACGAAGCAAGAGAGGAGGGAAGCCCCATGGAGGGGGAGTCTTCCCCCCAAATGGAATCCCAGAGACAATGGGAAACTGAAGCAGCATATTCCCCCGGGGAAGAAGCGGTGGAGCAGTACGACCGAAAACCCCGGTGGTCGATGGGCGTTGGAAGGAAAAGTGAGTGGGAAAAGGCTTCGGGAGAAAAGACCCTGAGGCGTAGTAACCACCAACCGGAATGGAGGCAAGAGATGGAGAGTTCCCTGCACGCCAGCGAGGAGGAGCGGATCCTGGAAAAGGCCATTGATCTGATGAAAACAACCCTGAGTTCACTGAGGGAGGAGAGAGCTGAAAATCGCAACCGAGGCAGCGCCTGGGGACGCAACTGGAAAGGTAACGGAGGGGATCCAACACCTGAAACCCCGGGGCCATCCAATGGAACAGGAATTGCTGCCTCAGCAGTACCCACCCACCCCCCCAGAACCACAGATGGGGACCAGGATGAGGAGCGATACCAGCCACAGCCAAAAAATCAACAAGTTGTTTCAACTGCGGGAGAGAGGGCCACCGTGCTGCAGAATGTCGTTCAAAAGCCCCCCCCCGAAAACCAGAGGCATCATCCTCCAAGAAGCCGGGGAAGCCCCAAGGCAACACAAAAGAATCTTCCATGAAGGGGACAGAGGCTGTAGAGTCCACAATTCCTGCCAGGAACTGGGACTGGACTCCGGCCTGCACCGCAGGGACGGTGGACAACTCGGAAGACAGCTCAGAGGGAGAACCATTGGTAAGTGGACCCCTTCCACCCATGCTTAAGACAGTGACTATATTAGCTTCCCCTATGCCTGAAGCAGCCAAAATAAAAGCTCTGATAGACTCTGGGTGCATCCGCTGCCTTATCAGCCCAACGCTGGTGGAGAGATTGAGCATCCCAGTGAGGAGGCTAAAACATCCAATCTCTTTTAGTCAATTAGATGGGACAATAGCAGGGGGAGGACCAGCCACCCTAGCCACTTTACCAATCCACCTATCACTGGGGCCCCATGAGGAGGACATAACGTTTATAGTGGCCCCAGGCATGGAATGCCCAATGATCCTAGGACTGGAATGGCTGAAGAAATGGAACCCCGGGATAAACTGGAGGACAGCAGAACTCAACTTCCCAAAGGGGGGGCAGAAGAACGTAGACTCCAAAAGCACCCCCCCAACCCAGAGGGAGGAGACAGCAGCAGTGGGGAAAGAGAAGGGATTACCAGAGATACCAGAGGAATACAGGGACCTGGCTGAGGTTTTCAGTGAGGAAAGAGCAGATGAGCTTCCCCCCCACCGCCCCACAGACTGCACCATAGAATTCAAACCTGGGGCAAAACTCCCAAAACCCAGGATGTATGCCATGAGCCCAAGGGAAATGGCAGAAATGGAGAGATTCATAAAGAAAAACTTAGAAAGAGGATTTATTGAGCCTGCCAAACCCAAAGTGGCCGCCCCGGTTCTGTTCAGGGAGAAGAAGGATGGATCCTTTCGTTTGGTTGTGGACTATAGAAATTTGAACACAATTAGTGAATGTAATCTGTACCCCCTTCCCCTAATGAAGGATATGTTATCCCACCTATCGAAAGGAAAGATTTTTACCAAACTAGACCTGAGGGAAGCATACTACCGAATTAGGATTAAGGAAGGAGACGAATGGAAGACTGCATTCAACTGCCCAATGGGGTGCTATCAATTCAAAGTATTGCCATTCGGACTGCAAGGGGCCCCCGCAGTCTTTATGCAATTAATTAATGACGTGCTGAGAGAGCACCTATATAAGGGGGTCCTGGTTTACCTCGATGACATCCTTATCTTCACAGAAACTAAAGAGGAACATATCAAACTAGTCAGAGCAGTCCTGAAGAAGTTGCGAGCTGCCCACTTATATGCTAAATTATCGAAGTGTGAATTCCATCAGGAAAAAATCGACTACCTGGGATATCGCATATCTCCAGAGGGCATCGAAATGGACCCTGAGAAGGTCAGAGCAGTACTAGAGTGGGCACCCCCCCGCACACGGAAGCAATTGCAAAGTTTCCTGGGGTTTGCAAACTTCTACCGCCAATTCATCCCCGCATTTGGCCAAATAGCCATGCCCCTCACAAATTTGTTGAAAACGAAGGGGGGGTCACCCGTGAAACCCAGCCAGCCTCTGAAATGGTCAATGGAATGTCAAGCAGCATTTGAGAGGCTAAAGAGACTTTTTTCTGCTGAACCTGTCCTAAAACACCCAGATCCCGACAAACCTTTTGTAATACAGGCAGATGCGAGTGATGTAGCGGTAGGAGCCGTACTATTACAAGAAAATGATGGGGGGACATTGCAACCATGCGCATACACATCCAGAAAACTCACAGAAACAGAACAACGCTGGCCAATATGGGAAAAAGAGGCATTCTCGCTGAGGTGGGCATTACTAACATGGCGCCAATTTTTAGAAGGAAATAAAATACCTTTCCAGGTCTGGACAGACCACAAAAATTTGGAAGCACTAAAAACGCCCAGGAAGCTCACTCCTAAGCAAGCCCGCTGGTCCCAACACTTTCACCGATTCAATTTCACTCTCAAACACTTACCGGGGGGAAAGAACTTCCTGGCAGATGCATTATCCCGCATGCCCCAATATAACAGCACAAGAGTTACTGACTTTAAACCACTTGTACCGGAACAACAACTGGCAGCACCAGTCACCACCAGGGCACAAGAAAAAATGAAACCGAAGGTAGATAGCCAAACTGGAATAGAATTCAGGAAATCTTTGGAAAGTGATGAATGGTTCCAGAAAAATAAACATGTGTGCACAATTAAAGATGGACTGCCATGGGTGGGGGAGAAGCTATATATACCTGCCACACAGAGAATCAATTTCATGCAACTGTGCCATGATACAAAATCAGCAGGACACTTTGGGTTTGTAAAAACCTTACACTTAACTAAAAGGCAATTTTGGTGGCCATCTATGAAAAAGGACATAGAAAGCTATGTGGGTAGCTGTCAAATTTGCGCGATGGCCAAAAGACTGCAAGGGAAACCGCCAGGTCTGTTACAACCGGTGGCAAACCCCTCAGCCCCATGGAAAGAAATAGCCATGGATTTTATCGTAGAACTGCCTGAAAGTAATGGAAACACCGTAGTCTGGACTGTCACAGATCTGTTCTCTAAGCAAGTACACTTCATACCTTGCCAAAAAATCCCGACTGCAAAAGCATTAGCAAAACTTTTTGTACAGCATATTTACAGATTGCACGGGGTACCACAACGCATCATATCTGACAGAGGGGTGCAATTTACATCGGCATTTTGGAAAGAATTTTTATCCCTCTTAGGAACCACCCAAGGACTGTCATCTAGTCACCATCCTCAGACAGACGGAGCTTCTGAAAGACTTAATAATATACTTGAACAATATCTGAGATGCTATATTAATTTTCAGCAGTCCGACTGGACGGACCTACTGCCTTTTGCAGAAGTAGCATATAATAATGCAGTCCACTCAAGCACAGGTTACACTCCTTTTCAAGTAGCTACAGGCCAGAGTTTCAACCCAATACCAGAACTAACCCCAAAAGAACCGGTTATCCCTGACCTGAAGGAATGGATTGCTCAATTACAAAATACATGGCCAATCGTTAGGAAAGCGTTGGAAGATGCCAGAAAAGCATACAAGACACAGGCAGACAAAAAAAGAACCGATCCAACACCATTTAGGGTAGGAGAGATGGTATATTTATCCACAAAATACCTGAAATCACTCCAACCCTGTAAAAAACTAGGACCAAAATATATTGGACCCTTTCCAATTAAAAGAATCATAAACCCAGTAACAGTTGAATTAGAACTACCCAAAAATCTTAGACGAATACACCCAACCTTCCACTGCAGTCTATTAAAGAGAGAACAACAATCTCCACTACGAGAAAAAATCCCACCACCACCACCCCCCATCATGGTGGAAGGAGAACAACATTTTGAAGTGAAAGAAATCTTAGATTCCAGAAAACACCATGGAACGATACAATATTTAGTGGCATGGAAACACCTCCCCTCCTCAGAAAACGAATGGGTTAACAAACTCCATGTTAAAGCACCTAAGTTGCTTAAGAGGTTTCATACAGAATATCCAAACAAACCAGGCTAACAGTTATATGTTTTCTTTCCCCACAGATGGACTCATCTTTTTTCTGAAAGGAGAGCCGAATGTCAGAATCCATTTATATCACATTTCATAATTGTATAGGTAGAACAACGTGCTATTACTGGGGATTCTGCCATCTCTCCGAGGGGGGGGGAGAGGATGGTTACTAAAGCAATTTTCAAACAACAGGGGATGTTTTAACGGGGGAAGGGAGGGGGACAGACAGATATGGTTTGTGTCTTCATTTACAACTGGAAAAAGGGAAGCAATAACCATAAAACCAAGGAGAGTTCCCTTTCCCATGGAAGAACCTGACACCTAGCAACTGACGACAGCCTGACCAAATGGATGAGGGGAGGGGCTGGAATGGGAATGGTTTATATAGGATTGAAATGTAACTTTTCTCAGATTCCGTCTTGTATTCCCACAATCAATTCCTTCCTAGTAAACATTTTCCTTTTGGACTAAACTTGCATCCAAGAGTTCTTATTTCCTAAGATGTGGATTGAGGTGGGTCCTGACACTAGGTGTTGGCTAGTATAAGTCATATTGTTCGTGTTACTATAACTTCCAATAAAGCTAACCCAGTCAAAAGTAAACAACCTAATGCTAGAGCTGGCCATTACCAGAATGAGATATTTGGGACTGGGCCTCCCACCCAAATTCTTTATCTTTTTGACTCTTGAGTGCCGTGAGTGGCACTTTGAAGATCCTCCTGGACCCACAACTCCTTTGCACAGATTCTTCTGGTGTACCAGTTGTGTCCTTTTCTGCACCAGGAGACCTTACTCATGGTCATTCATGCGTTGCTTACCTGCTGTCTAGATTACTTCAGTATGCTATACATGGGGTTGCCCTTGAAGACCATCTACTAGTCTAGAATGCAGCAGTGTGCACAGTAATGGGACTCCTAGGTTGACCGAGCTAACACATCTGTTATGTGAGCTGCATGGCTTCCAATTTCTTGGTGCAATTCAAGGTGGTGGTCATCACCTATAAAGCTCTATATGGATTTTTTGCAAGTTCATCTTTCCCTAAGGACGTCTGCCCATCTTACCAGGTCAAATAGGGTTGGCACACTCCTATCCCCTTCCCTCAAGTACAATCTAATGTGAGCTAGGAAGTGTGCTTTTTTCCATGGTAGCCCCTGCCCTATGCAATACCTTGTTCCTTGATGTGCAGCAGCCCTTTACCTTTTAGCCTTCCCTAAGCTTTAAAGCACGGGTGCCAAGTCACATTGTGTTCCAATGTATTGCAACTCTTTGCATTGCTGGCAATGGGGTGGGTGTGGCTTCAGTATGATGAAACCAGCTGGCAGTTTGACACCCCTGCTTTAAAGCCTGGGCTTTCCCCCCTAGCTTTGGGAGAGGATTAGATGGTTACAGGTTGACATGGATTGGTACCGAGATTTTATGTTTTAACTGCTAATGTCTTACAGTTTTTAAAATGGTTTTTTTTTAATTTTTGATTGGGAGATGCTCAGAGTTGGCTGGCAGATGGGCAACCATTGAAAGGTTTTAAATAAGTAAATAAATAAATGTTATTGGGTGTTTGGCTAAGAATACATGGTTTTGCTTTGTTATACATTTGTCAGAGAATAGTACAACAAACTTAAGGACAAAACCTGTACTGAAAACAGCATATTGCATTAATAAAAATGGCAGTTCTAAAGCGCATGTCCTGAAAGGTGTTAAAGTGTTTAGCGGTGTTTGAAAACAGAAAATATTGATTCTTTAACATTTCAACTATTTCCAACCAACTTTATTTCCTTTTAGCAGCATGTAATAATTAGGTTAAACTTTTCAGGATGTTGTTTTTTTAAGTTTATTGGTAACAATGGTTTTTTTGGTACTTTTAAGTAGTCCAAGCTATAACTAATATCTATTCTCTGAGCCAATTGTACAAATTTCTTTTAAAGAATTCTCCTTTTCCCTGCCAGTCCATTTAATATGATTATTTTAATTAATTTGAGAATAAGTAGCTATATCTGCTAGTGGTAGAAATTATACCCTCCAGGAGCTTTGTGACTCATATTAGCTCAGTTAAACTGTAAAGGTCATTTTCTGTTTTTAGTAAACCTGCTAAGATATAGTTTTGCTTCTCTTTGGCCTTACAAAGATTAGAAAGTAGCAATAGTGAAAGTTGTATTGTTCTTGAAACTTGTAATATAAGAGGTAACTCTCTTTTGTTTTACTATCAGGGCAAATTACTCTGATGGAAAAATGAAGAGTGTTCCAAAACCTTGTGCAGGAAACCAAGGAACCCAGATCACAGTAGGTTACTTCCATTTTTAATTTTTATAATTCTGGAGCAGCCACATTCCCACCTTGTCCAGTATCTTTACACTCCAGTGCTAACTTTATTGTAGTTTATCACAGCAGGAATGCATCACTGTAGACAGCTGGGAGTGGAGAGTTTGCTCTGGTTAGCCTCAAACATGTTTTTCGAAGCAGCTGTTATCGCTGAAAACCATGGAGGTGTAATAAGAGTATCCCCTTTCAGTAACAAACCTTTTAAATTATAATATTGGAAAAAATGATGTGCAGATTCCTTATCGGAATCTGATCTTTTTATAGTTCAGGTAAACTTGAATTAATGCCTAATTTCTGACTTAATTCCATCTGGTACAAAATATCTCAAATACAAAATGTATACAGTTCTTAGTGGACTTTGTAATAGTTTTTAACTGAAAGTGACACTTTTCTCTCTCCCTTCACACATGTATGCATATATGTATGTATAAACACACGCTGTTTATCTGTCACAGTATTGTCACCCTCAAAATATTAGTTCAAATACTGCATGCACGGTGATACTGGAGGGTCCAATATGAGAGAATGTTAAAATGCATGGTGTATTTATTTCATTAACTGCTCTTTTACTCAGATTTTTCAGACTGATATGCTTTGTGAATAATAGTGAGATTTCACAATAAGTACAAATCTGGAATAGGATAATAGTTGAAATGACAGTAGATACATTGTGGAATATTGAACTCCAGCAATTTTGACTTAAGATGACTGTAAACAGAAATAAGTTCTAGAACTCTTCTGGAAGAAACATTAGGAATATAACAATATTTGATAGTAATTTTGAAGAAAGGTACATAGATCCTTATTGAGTACACTAAAAATACAAGCACTGAAACATCTGAGATTATTTAAACATTGCAGCCAAAATGGATTATGCCAAGTATTGAAAAGTAATAATCAGAAATTGAATAGAAAAGTGTATAAATGAATAGTGATAGCTACTTTAATCTATTATTCTTTATGAGAGGCAATGCTGAGTGTAATTTGGATTAAACCATTATTTGAAAAAACTTCCTGCTTTTTATCACACCACAACCAGAAATATTTTCAATTAAATTATATCATCTTGTATTCATGGTGTATTGCAATTGATATTTGTAGTAATATAGAAGTTTCATGTAAAATTAGAGAGTGAATTTAAACACAGTGATACGCTGCTTGATGATGGCATTCAGTTATTTTTTCAGGACCTTGCAAGGAGAAACAATATTCTGGGGTCCTAGGAAACATTGGGGCAAATAGAGAAGATAGAGCAGGATTAAATGGAGCAAGACAAATTTGATGAATACCCTATGTGCTTGGCAGAATTACCTTTGTTGTGCTTCACAATAAAATACTATTTTGTAACCTTTACTTTGGCTTTGTTTGTTTGTATTAAACACTGTTGTTTCTTTCTGTAGGTTGAGGATCTATTTTACAATGTAGCTACCAGGAGAAAAGCTTTTAAAAATCCTAGTGAAGAATATGCAAAAATACTGGATGTTGTCAGCAGGTGATGTACTTAAAAGGAAGATTGTCATAGTCTATCTGTGTATCTTGCTTTTTGTTAGATTGGAACATTTTTTTTCTTTTAGCTAAGAATTATATCTTTGATAAATTAATAATAGCAAGAGAGATGACTTTATTATATATAGCTGGATCATAGGCTTGAGAAGATATTCTCATAATTGTTGAGAAGAATTCAAGAACAATTGGTACAAACATTTGAAAGTAACTGTAAAAGCATTAACATTAATTGGCCTAGTGAGATTCTTCTCTTCATAGTTGTAAAGCTAACAAAGACTGCCAAAAAATAATAGAACATTTGTTCTGAATCATATAGTTGGTTAAAAGTAAAGGTTCCCCCGCACATGCATGCTAGTTGTTTCCGACTCTAGGGGCCGGTGTTCATCTCCGTTTCAAAGCTGAAGAGCCAGCGTTTGTCCGAAGAGGCCTCCGTGGTCATGTGGCCGGCATGACTAGACGCCAAAGGTGCACGGAACACTGTTATCTTCCCACTGTAGTGGTCCCTATTTTTCTACTTGCATTTTTTACGTGCTTTCAAACTGTCTCACTCTGATCAGAAGAAGAATTCTACAGGAAAAAAATAATAAACCTCCTTTTCTGTGTTATCATTTTGATTATGGGAAAGAGTCTTCCAATTACTATAAGGAAAAACTTCAAAGAGCTGAAAAGTTAGTTAAGGATGTTTTGTTTGAAATAGATCCAACAATTCATGAAAGGCACATCTGCCTGATTTTTTTAGTCAAATCACCTTTCAGCACAGCACAGCAACTTCCTCCAGAAGAGATACAAGAGAAGAAAAAATCTTTAGCTACCTCAGCCAGTTGCATGTACTAAAACCTGATTTTCTAAAAAATAAAATTGAACACTGTTATCTTCCCACTGTAGTGGTCCCTATTTTTCTACTTGCATTTTTTACGTGCTTTCAAACCGCTAGGTGGGCAGAAGCTGGGATGAGTAGCAGGTGCTCACTGTGTTATGCGGCACTCGGGTTTCAACCCGCCATACTGCCAACCGACAAGCTCAGCGTCCTAACCCACTGAGCCACCGCGTTGGTTACAAGTTATTAAACATTCCTCAGAATGTGCTTACTTAATTTTAGATCTTATCATTTAGCAATTCTTCCCTCCCTCACTAATACATAATAAAACTTAAAGGTGTCATGATGTTATGTTAAAAAATTATTTGTTCCACTTCATGATTGTTGCTTTGTAGGCAGTGAAATCCAGTATTTGATGCCATGATGCCTGCTTACATTTACCATACAGTATATTACCAAACATGGGGAAAAGATGTGATACATAGTTCTATTCCATTCTATGTCAGCCATGTATCTTCCATCCACCTTTTATGGATTAGGCCTTACTCAAATTCATTTTATAAATAAATATCAGTTCTCAGTGGGTTAGGACGCTGAGCTTGTTGACCAGAAGGTCGGCAGTTTGGCGGGTCGAATCCCGAGTGCCGCGTAACAGAGTGAGCGCCTGTTACTCGTCCCAGCTTCTGCCAGCCTAGCAGTTCGGAAGCACGTAAAAATGCAAGTAGAAAAATAGGGACCACTATGGTGGGAAGGTAACAGCGTTCCGTGCGCCTTTGGCATCTAGTCATGCCGGCCACATGACCACGGAGATGTCCTCGGACAAGCGCTGGCTCTTCGGCTTTGAAACGGAGATGAGCACTGGCCTCTAGAGTTGGAAATGACTAGCACGCATGTGTGGGGGAACCTTTACCTTTACCTATACATGCTTCACTAACAGTTTTTTCAATGTCTGTTTGGCTATCTACATTAGTTTTTCTTTTTATGTATTCCACACGCCAGGTATGCCATTCACAACTCTGGCATCAGTTTTTCTGTTAAAAAGGTAAAACATATTTTTTCTTCAATATTGCTAAAATAGTATTGTATCTGAATGTTTAATAAAATAGTTAAAAACCTATAGAGAGTAAATGTGTAGGTCAAGCTCATTTTAAAAAGTATAAGAGATTATTTTTGATTTCAGAGTGTTTATGACCTTAACTATTTCAAGTCACATTATTTATTAAGGACGTCTCCGTGGTCTTTTTCTACTTGCATTTTTACGTGCTTTCGAACTGCTAGGTTGGCAGAAGCTGGGACGAGTAACAGGCGCTCACTCTGTTACGCGGCACTTGGGATTCGACCCGCCAAACTGCCGACCTTCTGATCGACAAGCTCAGCGTCCTAACCCACTGAGCCACCGCGTCCCTTTTGCTTATACATTAGAAGCGTCCTAAAAATCATGCTAGGGTCTATTTTCCAGTTGGCTCTTATTTTCGGAGAAATGAGGTAGCAACAGGAAGAGAGTAAGCTTTAGGTAATATAAAAACACTTTTAACAAGATATGCTGAAAGTTGGTTCTTCAGAGCCAAGAATAATGATGACATTGCTGTGATAAGATGAAAGAAAAAAAATAAGCTTTCATTTGAGAGGTTACATATGCTGCTTTGTTTTAGTGCAGGGATCCTTAAACCTTGTTTTCTCAGAAAAAGATGATTTTGCAAGCAAAGTGGTTGTAGAGGATGTACAAAATCCCAGGGGTGAATTTCTATTCATCTAGTTTTTCAATATATATTAAAAGCATTGCTATCTTCTGCTTTGTAGCAAGGCGACACAGTTGCAGATATAAGAACACTGTCAAGTAATACAACTATCGACAATATTCGGTCTGTCTTTGGAAATGCTGTTAGCAGGTATGGTTACCATAAAATGTGGTGTAACTTCAAATCTAATTATGAGTATTACTATGCCCATAAATTGAGTTTAGCGTGACGTACTGGTCACATGCTATACTAGGTGGAACATAGGTTCAAGACATCTTCAGCCTTAGAAATTCTCTAGAGAAATTTGGACCAAACATTAGCTATTAATATATGGTATCTCTCAGGGGTGCCATTATAATGAAATTTGGAGGAAGAAATGCTTTCTATACCACAAGAATTCCTGGAAGAATGGTGGCATATAAATTCTGCCACTTAAATAATCCTGAGACCTAAAAATGTTGAAAAGTGTTAACTTATGGGAAATACAATAGATGAGCAATCAAAAAATTTATTAGAAGTAGTGGAAAGTATGGTTTATGCCATCTCAGGTCCTGGTGAAATGATGAGATATAATTCAATTTTATTTTTTAGAAAATCAGGTTTTAGTACATGCAACTGGCTGAGGTAGCTAAAGATTTTTTCTTCTCTTGTATCTCTTCTGGAGGAAGTTGCTGTGCTGTGCTGAAAGGTGATTTGACTAAAAAAATCAGGCAGATGTGCCTTTCATGAATTGTTGGATCTATTTCAAACAAAACATCCTTAACTAACTTTTCAGCTCTTTGAAGTTTTTCCTTATAGTAATTGGAAGACTCTTTCCCATAATCAAACCGATAACACAGAAAAGGAGGTTTATTATTTTTTTCCTGTAGAATTCTTCTTCTGATCAGAGTGAGACTGTTCCTCATTATAGAAATGGTAATTATAATTTTGGGTTGAACAGTTGATATTTTTGTTAAGCTAACAGAAGTAGGCTTAAATAGAATACATTATTTATTTATGCAGACTGACTTGTCCTTAATAAATTCGATCATTTAGGATTTTTGTAATGCTTAATCTGCCCCTATTTTTCCCTTGAAAAGTCCCCTGACTTTTAATTTGGTTTAATGGTTAAGGCACCAGGTAGAAATCAGGATGCTAAGTTCTATGTCTGCCTTAGGCATGGAAGCTGGCTGGTGAGGAGGAAGGACTGTGTTGAATGTTCACCACTTGAGTTATTTATAAAAATAATAAAAAGAGATATAAATAGATAAATTAATAGTTGATCAAGACTCAAATAAGGCTCCTTGTATCTGCTGCTGTTCTGATATTCACTAGTTTAGACCTGATCTTACTATCATCTACAACTGAGATCAGAATCATACTGTCTGTAAGTACATTGTATCACCAGGCAACCGTTCTGGGGTCTGCAAAGCCTTTTATTTCTCCCAAGTTTGTAAATACTTTTTAAAAATTTTTTAAAGAAAGCTTTATTTGCTGGAAAATAGCGGGCTAGTTTCCCTCCTTTCGTCCTTTTCCCGTTTCCTTTTTTGCCATAGGAAAATAATGTGGCTACTGAAGTCCAAAACTAGGTTGTTTGCCAGCCAACCAAACAAGCAAATTTGTGTTTAAGATTAAACAAATTAGTTTTAGTTTAATTTATTTAAGGGCCATTTGGAACAATTGGATTGGCTGTTTAAAAAAAACGGGTTACTTGAAATAAATGGGTTCAAAGCAACATTATTTTGCAGTTCTCCCAAATGTTTTATAATAATATATAAATGTTTCAATAGGTACAAAAGGATTTGAAAAGTTAGAGATCACTGATTTATAGTAATTATCTTTCTTTAACTGATTTTTTGAGCATGATTGGAATAATTTTTATTTTTCTTCATTGATAAAGTGAATTGAGTCTTCTAAAACAAGTCATTTGGTTTTCTTGCATATGCAAAAGTATGTGAAAGGGAAGGTCACTTTGAAGCTTAAGAAAGGCTGGTTCATTATGGTCTGGTTATAGTTTAAGTGGGCTACCGTATGCTTTTAAAAACAATTTATGGTGGTTCCCTAAAATTGTACATCACAAAGAAAAAAAGTACTCTATATGTACTTCTATGGAGGTATGAAAATAACAATAAGAAGATGTATACTATTTCAGATAAATCGTTGTCCAGTCTCTTCTTAAAAACTTCCAGTGTTGCAGCATTCACAACTTCTGGAGGAAAGTTGTTACCCTGATCATTAAAGATATAGAAGATATAACTAGTAATCACTTATCTGGGATTAAAGACTATAGAAAATAGTGGAATCATGAGCAGAATATGTGTTGCATATTTAATAATTATTAATTACAATAGTTTCAGTATGTTCTTAAAGGTGTTTTATTGAAAAAACAAAAGACTAATTAATTTCTATTAAAATATGTTTAGAGAATTGATTGAAGTGGGCTGTGAAGATGCAACATTGGCTTTTAAAATGAAAGGTTTTGTAACGAATGCAAACTATTCCATGAAGAAATGTATCTTTTTACTTTTTATAAATTGTAAGTACAAATATATTCACTTCCATATTTTCACTGAATGTTTAAGGGATATTTTCATACATTAAAGGCCAATTATTAATTCCATCCTGAAACTACTGGTTATTTTTTTCTTTCACATAGTTCATCCGTGTGTTGAAGTTAAGCTTTCTAAAAAAAATAGCAATAACTATAGTACTGAATCTCAATGAAATAATGAAGGTGAGGAAGAAAGCTCCAATTCCTGTTTTTGCATTACAACCATGAACCTCTCCAGAAGAATACAATTTTAAAAAAAAGGAAAAGAAAAAAAAGTATACATTTTTGTAATATGATCCTTGATGTATTTCTGAAAGCCCAGTGTAGTCTTCAGCTAATTATGCAGTTTTGGTCTAAGGTAACAATGTCTTTAAGTTGATTTGATTTAATACAGTTAAGATCAACCATATTACATAATTCTAATATGAACTGTAATTATCAGCATATGTTGGTTTTCCTCAATATTTAATTAATACTGCTCTACAATAAGGAGGGCCTAAGGACACTGAATTGACTTATGCGTCCAGGCAAAGAAATCATAAATAAGAAAAGAAAATCACAGTCATGGCAGAATCACTATGTTTGGTAATTTAGAAAGAAATATAACCTGTTTAGCAAATAAGTAGATCTTAATTAAAATATATTTCTTGGCAAAATAGATAATTTTCACTGGGTAATTCTTTATGCATATTTTTCACTTATAATGATAGTGCTTAACCGTCATTAAAATAAACAGACTTTAGTTCCAAATCATTGAGTTTGTATGTCTTTAAGAATATTTGTTGAATGTGATGTCATGATTACATAAGATTGTTAAGAACATTTTTACAATCATAAAATTAATTTTTTATTATATATTTGTTATAGGGGTTTTTTTAATATAAAGGCTAAGCTTATTCAGAAATGGATTTAAAAGTGATAATTTGAAAAAAGGTAATTGAAACAATTTTTTCTGTTCTCTTTCCAGGTAGACTGGTAGAGTCAACTGCCCTGCGTAGAGCGATAGAGACTGTATATGCTGCTTATTTACCCAAAAGCACATATCCATTTTTATATATAAGGTAACACTGAGAAATACTTTTGCCATTGAAATTTGATTTGGCAAGAAGAGGAGACTTCCTTTTCCTTCCTAACAATCCAAATATGTAGGTGCTGAGGACCAGTGCTTGATATGTGAATTTGACTGGATAAGGATTACTGAATGGAAATTAAATTTGCATAAGAAGAGGGTACTTCTGAACAATGAGAGGGTTTTTGTTTGAATGTTTAGCAATGTTGTAAGAAGTTGTGCTTCCTTTACAAACAAATGTAATTAAGAGTCTTTTCTAGATTGTGACTTAAACCTGGAATTTCAGATCTCAGCTATGATCTGAACCTCTTTGCCCAATTAGGATTGCTGGAACAGCACTTTTTCCTTTTGGAACCTTCCTAGTAGTTGTGATGGTTCATTCTATGGGTATCTATTGCTTTGATTATTGTAAGGTCTGCAAATACCATGTTTCCCCAAAAATAAGACTCACCCAGAAAATAAGCCCTAGCCTGATTTTTTTTAGCATGATCCTAATATAAACCGTACCCTAAAAATAAGCCCCGGGGGGTGTGGGTGGCCAGCACAGGAGGCGGCAAGTGCATGGGGGCTGACGGTGGCCGGTAGCAGTCATAGCCTGAGCAGGGGGAGGCAGGCAATCGGGATGCGCTTAACAGCAGCCTGGCTTGTGCGGCAGCAGCAGGCGGAGGCAGAGGCACGGGGGGGGGGGAGGTCCGGATCTCCTGTCTACCCCTGTGCCTCTGCCTCCTCCTACTGCTGCTGTCTGAGCTTCCCACAAGCCAGACGGCTGTACACCACATCCAGATTGCCTGCCACGCCCTTCCCCTACCTTCATGCTCAGACTTACCTGCGCTGCACCAAGGAACTGGCGGGATGTGGCTGCTGCCAGATAGTGTTGGCCCTCGTGTGCTCGCTGCGTCTTGTGTTCGTATCGGAGGGTGGGGTGCCTGTCTGGGCTGATCACCCTGATACTGTGGTTCGCCAAAAATAAGCTCTAATGTGTCTTTTGTAGCAAAATATATATATGTAAGACTGGGTCTTATTTTTGGGAAACACGGTATGATCTTTTCTTTGAATGCCATCTGCAAATTTCATTGGCTCAAAATGCTGTAGCCAGGCTTAGGTTTTATCTATTGTCTGTCCATTTCAAAACAAAATTTAATATTCATTGTTAATCTGTAAATAAATAGTGTATTGTGAATATTTCTGCCAGTTCTCTTATTCTACTACCATGTTTCCCTGAAAATAAGAGCTGGTCTTTTGTTTTTTTTTTTTGATCACCAAAATAAGCATCAAGGCTTATTTTTTGTGTGGCTGCAATGAGCAGGAGGTGAGGGGGGTGAGTGGGATGCAGAACAAAGCGAGATGATGGAGAGGTGGAGGACAAAGTGATGCACCGGTGCCACGGCCATAAGCAAGGCGGGGGTGCGGCACTGCCCCACACAGGCTGATAGATGGCCCCACAGCCAGGCCATCAACGTGCCGACAATTGCCTGGCCTTGTGGTGGTGGCTCCAGCAGCCCCATGCAGGATCGCCGGCCTGCTGCTTCTCCTTACTCACCGTTGCAACAAAGCAGGAGGTTGAGCGATGCACCAGTGCTGCAGTCAGTAAGCGAGGTGGTGGTGGTGGGTGGAGAACGAAGCCCCCACGAAGCCTGATATTGCCAGAGTGAGGCAGTAGCGGCTGGAGCAGCTCCTTCCCTGTCTCCCCTCACTTTCCCAAAGAATTCCTTCACTAACCTGCTTTCCAGCTCGTTCTCTACCAACGTGTGCAGGGCAACAAAAGAAGCCTGTGAGACTACCGGTAAAAAAAAAAAAGTTTAGTCAGACCTTTCAACTTTACGAGTTGGAAGGTTAGATTGATCTTTTTTTTTAGTCCCACAAACTTCTTTTGTTGCCCTGCATGGAGAACGGAGCTGGAAAGGAGGTTAGTGAAGGAATATTGCCCTGGGGCAGGGGTTAGGATTTGGCATTGTGGATGCCCTGTGGTGGGGTGGGTGTTAGGATTTGGCATCCACAATGCCAAATCCTAACCCCCGTCCCAGGGCAACCACATTCCTTCACTAACGTCCTTTCCAGCTCTGCTAGCATCAAGCCTCTGCAGGCTGGGCGGCCAAGGATACTGTTGGGGCTTTGCCTCCACCCCCCCACCACCTCGCTTAGTGGCTGTGGCATGGGTGCATCGCTCAAGCCTCCTGCTTCGTTGCGGTGTTGAGTAAGGAGAAGAAGGAGCTTCATCCTCTACCTCCCCACCACCTTGCTTAGTGCTGTGGCATGGGTGCATTGCTCAAGCCTCCTGCTTTGTTGCAGTGTTGAGTAAGGAGAAGAAGGGGACCAGCAATCCTGCATTGGGCTGCTGAAGCCACCGCTGCAAGGCCAGGCAATTGTCAGCATGTTGATGGCCTGGCGGCCCTTTGTCAGCCCGTGTGGGACGCGTGGGGCAGCACCTTGCTTCGTCCTCCACCCCCTCACTGCCTTGCTTCATCTTCAACCCCCCCCCACTGCCTCGCCTCTTGGCCGCAGCACCTCCCCCCTCCTCATGTCGGCAGCAAGCAGACAGAATGTGCGGGTGGCCAGGTTCTTAAGTAGGGATTTTGGGGTAGGGCTTACATTTGGCGCAGGCATGAAAATCGGGTTAGGTTTTATTTTCGAGGTAGGTCCTATTTTCGGGGAAACAGGTACTTATGAATAAATAATTCAAAAGACATTTTTTCTGTGTGAACTTCCAGTTTATATAGATTCCTTTTATGGGAAGTATACCACTTTTAGTTCATGAACTCAATGCAAAATATAAATTACATTCTGTATTTTGGGCAGGCCTTAAAATATTATCTTTAAATTAAACTTCAACATCAAATGTTGTGAATTTCCTGTGTCTTTGCTTGCTTATAGTGCTTAATCTTTTTGTATGATCTTTTCAGATTTCCTTAAGGAAAAAGGGCAGTAAATGAATATTATAGTATTGATGTTGTATTTGCGTTTGTTTCAAAATGCACAGCAAGCTATACAGTAGAAGTCTCTCAGTCATGTGCTTAAAGGATTACTATGATTTGTATACTTCTGGTTTTGAAAAAATACATAGTACCACAGTTCTGATTATATCGTAAATTTGTAACTGAACACAAGTTTGAACAGCTTGCATTTATTGTTCTGAAAATGTTTTATAGCCTTGAGATTGCACCTCAGAATGTGGATGTGAATGTGCATCCTACAAAGCATGAAGTTCATTTCCTGCATGAAGACAGCATCCTGGAGCGTGTACAACAACATATAGAGTGCAAATTGTTAGGTTCCAACTCATCAAGGATGTATTTCACGCAAGTAAGTGGATTCCTATATCCCCAAAGGAGTGTTAATGTGTGCTTTGTTAATAATAATCCTATGAAAATCATTCCAAACTAGGTTATAGTATGTTGTGTATGAGAAACACTTCTTCTTGCTGGATATTTGCATAGCTGAGTGCACAGTTCAGTTTAAAGAGGGTTCTTTGAGGTGTCCTCGGTGCCTTCTGAGCTTGCTTATTTTCCTGCAGATGTTTCATTACCCAAACTAGGAATGTTACCTAGTTTGGGTAATGAAACATCTGCAAGAAAACAAGCAAGCTCAGAGAGCACCAAGGACCAATTATTTCAACCCTGAACTCCAAATATTCTTCACTGAGAGGTTTGTTTTTTTTTGATAAAGAATCAGTATTGTATAATAAACAGTATTTGTATCTTATAACAAATCATTGGAAATCTGTTGAATCACTGAGAAATCCAAATATATTATCTTAATATAAATTAATAATTTTAATTGTGTAATATAAAGTTAAAGTAGGTTTCATGTAAGGTAGAGCTTGGAAAAGGACTTTACATTTGTAGAAACATTAAAATATTATTTCATCATTGTTTTTCTGCAATGAAGACATTGTTACCAGCCATTACTGCCCCTTCCACTGAAGTTGTTAAATCAACAAAATCTTCAGCTATTCAAGGAAATGAGAAGGTTTATGCTCATCAGAAGATCCGCATTGACTCACGGGACCAAAAATTGGATGCTTTTCTTCAACCAGTTAATAAAACTAAGACTATGGGACTTGCTATGGCAGAACCAGAGGACAAAAGCAACATGCAAAGTTGCAAAACTACTGGAGTACAAGATGTTGAAATGGAAGAATGTGGTAATTTGAATACAAGTGTCTCAAGAGCTGAAGAGACACCGAAAGGATCAATGGAAAGACAATCAATGCCTATTGAGGCAGTACCTGAAAGGTAAGAGGGGTTTTTTTGCACAACGCTCTCTTTCTTTTAAAAACATCTTCTCTTTTCTAGTTATATTAAAATCAGAATCTATATGCTTTTAAGCCTTTGATAGAAAAAAAGATGAACTCTTGGTCTAGATTTTTAAGTGCTTTTTAAAATTCTTTAATATTTGCCCGGGCTGCTTAGTATTATCTATTTTAATAATTATTTGATTTCTAATAAGTATCCGATATTCTTATTAGCTAACTAAAATCCAGGTAGGAATGAATTTTTTACTTAGTCTTAATTAAAACCCAGGTGCTAGCAAAAATGTTATTTATAATCTTAGGTTATAGTAACTGTTTAGTCCCTTCAGTATAACTTTATAGGCTTTTTTTTCTTTTATACAATTGCTCATGGATGTGTCGTGGAAAAAACCCAATGGAAAAGACAAGAAACAGCAACAAAAACCAATAATTCTTATTTTAAGATTCAGAGGTTTATTTTTCTAATAATTTAGAACATAGCAAGCATAATAACACATCATCATGTACATTAATAACCCATTGCAATGAGGACCAAATGGTTATAGCAAATTCCAATAGGACAGCTATAGGCCAATGGCAGATCAATCAGGTCCAGTCCCAACCTTTTATACACTTTCTTGTTCTACGACTAGGCAGATGGTCTGCTGACTTTTGTTGACATTTGCTGACCTCTTACTGACTCTCTGCTGACCTACTTTCCACATATACTTTCTGCTGAACATAACTCTCCAAATATACCCGTGTACATTGGAACCTGCATCCATCAGCTATTTTCAGTTCCCTATTTCTCCCATGGTTATAATACTCATGTTCCAACTATACATAGACCTATCTACTTTGCAATTTCATATTGCACAAATTACAAATAGTACGCTCATATTGTGAAATGGTATAAAGTTCAAGTCAAAGCTTTGTTTTAAATCACAACTGTGGGGCCTATCACAGGTTTGCTTCAGCCTCATCTTGTTATATGAGGAGGGGGCTATATTTTCATCTCCCACAGATGTATTAACGGTGTGTTGCATTTTTAAATTTTTGACTTGGTTTGGAGCTTAGATACAATAAGGGAAAAAATGATTTGATCCCCTGCTGATTTTGTATGTTTATCCACTGACAAAAAAAATGATCAGTCTATAATTTTAATGGTAGGTTTATTTTAACAGTGAGAGAAAGAATAACAACAACGCCCCCCCCCCCAAAAAAAAAACACATTTCAAAAAAGTTATAAATTGATTTGCATTTTAATGAGTGATCCCTTCGCAAAACATGTCTTAGTACTTGGTGGCAAAATTCTTGTTGGAAATCACAGGGGTCAGACGTTTCTTGTAATTGGCCACCAGGTTTGCACACATCTCAGGAGGGATTTTGTCCCACTCCTCCTTGCAGATCCTATCTAAGTCATTAAGGTTTCTAGGCTGATGTTTGGCAGTTCGAACCTTCAGCTACCTCCACAGATTTTCTATGGGATTAAGGTCTGGAAACTGGCTAGGTGCCTCCTTAATGTGCTTCTTCTTGAGCTGCTCCTTTGTTGCCTTGGCTGTGTATTTTGGGTCATTGTCATGCTGGAATACCCATCCACAATGCATTTTCAATGCCCTGGCTGAGGTAAGGAGGTTCTCACCCAAGATTTGATGGTACAGGGCCCCGTCCATTGTTCCTTTGATGCTGTGAAGTTGTCCTGTCCCCTTAGCAGAAAAACACCCCCAAAGCATAATGTTTCCACCTCTGTGTTTGACTGTGGAGATGGTGTTCTTGGGGTCATAGGCAGCATTTCTCTTCCTCCGAACATGGCGAGTTGAGTTGATGCCAAAGAGCTTGAGACTTTCATTCATTTCTACTCTTGAGTCATTCAGATGTTCATTGGCAATCTTCAGATGGGCGTGTACATGTGCTTTCTTGAGCAGGGGGACTTTGTGGGTGCTGCAGGATTTCAGTCCTTTACGGCATAGTGTGTTACCAATTGTTTTCTTGGTGACTCTGGTCCCAGCTGACAAGATCCTCCTGTGTAGTTCTAGGCTGATTCCTCACTGTTCTCATAATCATTGAAACCACAAGGTGAGATCTTGCATGGAGCCCCAGACTGAGAGAGATTGACAGTTATTGTATGTTTCTTCCATTTGCGATCAGTGGCACCAACTGTTGTAGGTCTGTGATCTTGTCTCTGACATCCTTGGACAGCTATTTGGTCTTGGCCATGATGGAGAGTTTTAAATCTGATTGATTGATTTCTTCTGCGGACAGGTGTCTTTTATATAGGTAACAGGCTGAGATTAGGAGTACTCCCTTTAAGAGAGTGCTTCTAATCTCAGCTCTATACCTGTATAAAAGACACCTGGGAGCCAGAAATCTTGCTGATTGATAGGGGATCAAATAATTATTTTACTCATTAAAATGCAAATCAATTTATAACTTTTTTGAGATGTGTTTTTCTGGATTTCTTTTGCTGTTATTCTGTCTCTCACTGTTAAAATAAACCTACCATTACAATTATAGACTGATCGTTTCTTTGTCAGTGGGCAAACATACAAAATCAGCAGGGGATCAAATAATTTTTCGCCTCACTGTAAGTAATGTTGGAGTAGACCTCATTTACCAGTCTACTATAGAGAGCATCCTCTCGTATGGTATTGTGGTTTGGTATGCTGGTCTGACAGCCGCGGATAGGAAAGTATTACAGAGGGTAGTGAGCACAGCACAAGACATTGTGGGCTGTCCCCTGACACCACTGGATGACATCGCCAGGGCTCGCTGCCTTGGAAGAGTGAGGAAGATTCTCAGGGATGACTCACACCCTGGACGGTATCTCTTTACTCTCCTACCATCCGGTAGGAGATATAGGAATATAGCCAGACGTACCAACAGGCTGAAAAATAGCTTTTATCCGTGGGCTGTTAGGCTTTTAAATGGGACACAATCTTATGCAGAATTGACTTGGGAGGCCGGTGTGTGGTGTAGTTGGTTCACATGGTGTGGTAGGATGGAGGGTTTGTTGTCACTGTGTGTTGGGGGGAGAGAGCACGGGGGGAGGCTCAGCTAATCTCAGTGTACACATGTTGTACTTTGACAATAAAAGTTTATTATTATTATTATTATTAGTAGGCAATATTTTTAAAACAGCTGGCACAATTTATTTATTTATTTTTAAATGCGTTCTTTGAAAGAGATGTTATTCAGTTTAATTTCTCTTGCAGAAAAAGGCAGCGAACAGATCATGGTCTTGAAATAGAAAAACAACAACAACAGGAAATGACTGCTGCCTGCACTCCAAGAAGAAGAATTATTAACCTAACCAGTGTATTGACTCTACAAGAAGAAATTAATAAAAGGGCAAATGCAAGTAAGTTTATTTCTTTTTGCCGCTAGTTTCTTACACTGCCTGTAACTTTTTTCAGTAATTCAGCAGCAAGGGGGGACTCGTTTGCTTGTAGAATGTGTGAATGTGCTGTGCTGAATGGAGAGGTGTTGCATGTACTCTTGGCAATGAGAGCTGGTAAAAATAAAATGCCTCAGAATGGTCAACTTCCCCTTCCAAGGATGTCTGTTGAGAACGATAGTTCCCAGATTGGGGTAGTCAGGGCCTGGGAAATGATAATAGGGCTACTATTTGAGGATTGGAGGCAGGTCAAAATATTATGATTGTAATGGGAAGGGGAAAATATGGTGAAAGACAGGACCACAAGACTATTGTCTTATAACAGGTCCACATTCCAGCTCTTTGATCTGAGCCCAATGCCTAACAATAGCCCTATTCCTATCCCCATATCCTAGACCAGGGGTGTCAAACTGCTGGCCCGCAGGCCGGACGTATCATCTGGAAGCCACACTCACCCCATTGCCGGCAATGGCAAAATAGTCCCAATATGTCTCGCGACGTCACATGACATCACAAGTTTGACATGTCTGTCCTATACACTCGTTTCCCCAACCAGCTGCTGCTACAGAATGACAGGTCTATTTATGTCTTCATCACAAGTTTATTTTTCAGAATCCTTACTGAATTAACAGAATTATCTATTCATTGTTTGTTTATAAATAATTGTTATAAATTATTTTATTAAAATTACTATTTTTTTGTAAAGACTTCACAAAGTTTGAATGTGTGCTCAGATTGAAAGTCCTGCAAAACATTAGCCTAGAAAGCAAAGTTTGATTCATGTACTTGAGCTACTGATGAAGTAACAGCGTTAACAAGTTGTGTATTTCTGAGCAGTATAGTAAGCTTAATTATTACACTAGATTGCAGTTAATGCTGATGTTGGTGTGAAAACAATCTCATGATGTATTTTTAGATTCAATTTATTATCAGTGTAATAAATTGTTGAGTTAGGAGAATCAATGAGAATTTTATTATCAGGTTCTTTAAATATTTTGAAGGAAATAAAAATAGCTTATACCTTCTTCATATGAATAGATTCTTCTTAGCTGTAGGTTTGTATGTTTCAGAACAGAATATCCATGTGATAGAAATAAGCGGAGCTGGCATTCAGTTGATTACTAATGTTATATTTTGATATACACCTGCTAATGACATATTATTTTGTTCTTAATATTTTTCTCCTAGTATAAATAGCCATTGTCTTTTGAAAAATCTAGATTGGATTTTAAAAGTTTACAAATAGATATTGTTTGAGTTGAGTTGACTTTAGAAATGGGCTTAAATATTTGCTAATCTTCAGATTTTTGGGAACAAAATTCTTATTTGGCCACACTAAATATATTTACTTTTGAACAGAAAATTTTAAATTTCCAGTCAGTTGTACAAATGGGACAATTAAAACTGGGTTCTTGGTTTCATGTATTTTATTATTATCAATTTTTATAGGGTTAGGAATAAGGTGGGGTTAGGGTTAAGGTTGGGATTTGGGTTGGGTTTAGGATTTTTCCAAATAACATTTTCAATATTTAGCAAACAGCATAATGTCTGGGTTCATGTGTTTAACAAACAATAATAGATATAGTTAATTATCATAAACAATATATTATTTAATCACTCAATAGCCTTCTTGCTAATATATATTCAAAGTTACATATCACATTCCTTTAACTCGTTTTTCTAGCCATTGATAGAAGTTATCCCATGTTCTAAAGTCTTCTTTTTAATCTTTAAAGACAATCTATCCATTTCTGCACACTCTAGAATTTTCTTAATTACTACTTCTTCAGCTGGTAAGTTTTCATTTTTCCAATATTGGGCAAATACAATTCTTGCTGCTGTTAATACGTGTGTATTAGCTCATAATTAGCTCCTATTTCTCCTAACAAAAATAATTCTGGTTTAAGGTCTATTTGTTTTTTAGTCATTTTCTCCAACCATAAATATATTTTAACCCAAAATCTTTTTGCTTTAGGGCATGTCCACCAGATATGATAATAAGTACCTGGTCTTTCCATTTCCAACAGTTGTTTGAAGTATTTTTAAACATTTTTGCTAATCTCACTGGTGTTATACGCCATCTGTAAAACATTTTATATGTTTTCTTTATATGCCACTGCTTTAGTTAATTTAATATTTCTTTCCCATAATTTTTGCCAATCTTCTAATTCTATATTATATCCAAAATTCTTTGCCCATGTTATCGTTTCTTTTACTTGTTCTTACTCCATCTTTAAGTTTAACAGAAATCTATAGTTTCTTAATCAATTTTTCATCTGTTTTTAACAGTATCTGATCAAATTCTGTCTGTTCTTTATAAAATCCCGTTGCTTTGACATCTTTTTCATATCTCGTTTGACTTTGCAGATATGGCCACCATCAATACCTTGTTCTTATAAATCTTGTTTGTTTTTCAATTTTCCTTCATTGTCCAAAATATCTTTATAAGTCACAACTTTATTGTAGTTAATTAAATTTGGGTAAGTAAAAGCTTCCATTGTTGAAAGCCATTCAGGTATCTTAATATAAATTTTTTCTTTTATTTTTTCCCATTCTGAAAGAAGTGCATTCCTTATAAAATAGTTTTGAAAGTGTCTATGTATTTTATTCTTCCCATACCACAGAAAGGAATGCCAACCAATTTGTAGGTCATACCCCTCTAAGTACAATAGTCTTTTATCTCTAAGCATTATCCATTCTTTAAGCCATGTTAGAATGGTTGTTTGGTAATATAATCTCAGTCCGGCAATGCAAATCCTCCACTTTCTTTTGCTTGTTGTAGCATTTTCACTTTAATTCTAGCTTTTTTTCCTTGCCAGATAAATTTCAATAATATTATATTCAGTTCATCAAAAAAGACTTTTCCCAGCCTTACAGGAATCGTTTGAAATAAAAAGAGTATTTTTGGTAAGATATTCATTTTCAGTGTTTCTATTCTCCCCAACAATGAGAGTTGAAAGTTTTTCCACTTTTCCAAATCCAATTTTATTCGTTTTAGCAGTCTTACATAGTTATCTTCTTTTATTGTTACACATCTTGCTGTTAGATAAATTCCCAAATATTTATTTTTTTTAACTATTTGAAGATTTGTGGGGGGTTTTTGTTAGTTGATTTTTTTGTTTTTCTGTTAGATTCTGTAAACACTTTAGTCTTCTCTGTTTATTGTCAACCCTACCACTTCTCCAAATTTTTCTATTTTCTCCAGAAGTTTGGTGTTTGTTTTCAATGGAACTTCCAATATAAAAACGAAATCATCTGCAAATGCTTGTAGTTTATATTTTTCATCTTTTATCTCCAGTCCTTTAATTTCTATATCTTGTCTAATGTTTCTATTCAGTACATCCAATGTTAGTATAAATAGTAATGGAGATAGTGGACTTCTGTGTCTTGTGCCCTTTTTAATATTGAAGTTTTCTGTAAGATCTCCATTTACAATTATTTTGGCTGTTTACAATAAATTGTTTTGATTACATTCATTAACTTTTTTCCAAAGTCCATTTATGCAAATTGCTGAAACATAAATTGCCAGTTTATGTTGTCTAACGCTTTTTGTGCATCAAGGAATATTAAAGCCATCTGTTTACCTGAATGAATTTCATAATACTCTAACACATCAAGAATCATTCTTAAATTATTTTTTATCTGCCTTAGGTAGGAAACCATTTTGATCTGTGTATATAAATTCGATCAAAAATTTCTTTAGTCTTTCTCAGTGCTTTTTTTCTAAAAAAAAAAAAAAAGGTGCCGGAACTCTCATCTTGGTGGCCGCAGGGGGGTGGGGGGAGCTTTGCTGCGGTCACGGGTGCGAGGGGTGTTGGTGGCGGGCTGCCCCCCAGGGCTGGAGCTGGCGCAGCTGGTGCTGTGGGAGCAGCAGGACCCGCTCTATATGGCGGGGCTGCACGGGGCGGGGGGCAGAGGTGGTGCGGGCCAGGCGATGCAGGGCGGCCACTTAGGCACGCAGGGCGAGGCGATGGTGGCACAGGTCCAGCACCAGTTAGGCCACCAGCCTGGCTGACACAGGGGAGCACAAGGAAGGAGTGCCAATGGACTCCGCAGAACCCACTTCCCACTCCTTGTCCTCTTTTACTTACCTAGTTGAGATAGTGTAGTTGGGCAGCAGGGAGGGATGCAAAGTTCTTGCCAAATCGCCTTCGCTACAGACAACTTGCCGGTGCAACATTTGCCGGCCAGGTCTTTTGGCACAGGGCAGTGGTGGTGATTTTATTACTTTTTTTTTTTAAAAAAAGTCTGTGCTCTGTCCAAGGGTACTTGGTAGGCTGCATGTACAGGCCTGGTCTAGAATTTATTTTGGAGCATTCAACTATCTAGAGCAGGCATGTCAAACTGATTTTGTTTGAGGCAACTTCTTCTAAAAGAATTGCCATTAATTTGTTTTAATAAAATAATTTAAATCAATTTTTCACTTGATTTCAAATTAAATGTATTATATTGGTTGACGAGATTTTTTTTTTTTTAGTACAATTGCCAAATGCAATAAACTGGTTTTAGGTATATATGTGCACTAATTATTTCAACACCAATACATTTTAACAACATATTCCATTTGTAAATGAATGGCAAATGCAAATTATACAATTTTTTGTGCAAAAATAAAACAAAATAACAGATTTAAGAGCTGTTATCATTATTAGATAAAAAATAATTCCATCATCCAAAACTTTGTTATACTGTATTTAATAAACAGATGCTTTGGGATTAAAAAAAAAGACTGACTACATTTGATTGTGTATCACCATGGCACTAAAACAAAATTCGAACAGTGTATGAAAAATAAAGGTTCCCTAAACGTCTGCTGGCTATATCTATACATTTTCCTTGATAGCATATCACATATAATTGAAGATTATAATTAGTTGCGTGTGCACGTTCAGCAAGTGTGATGTATTTGTGCTGGCATTTCTAGGCCTCTTTCCAACCACATCCAAAAAACAAACATTGGAATTCTTAAGGCCATATTTTGTACTCCCCAGCAATCTGCTACTGGAAGGAAAAAGCAATCCCTGCTGTGTTACTGATCCCAGAGAAGCATTTGCATGTATGCAGGTATCCTTAGGGTGCCATAGTTATGGATGAGAAATATTGGTTGCAAAGTTGGCATTTCTGAATGTAATACAGATATTTTGGACTTATTTTTCTTTCTTTGCATGTCTGATATTTTTAAAATGGCATATGCTACTGACTACACTTATGCACATATGTAACATCTTTTGCTAGGATACATGACCACTGCTTTTCCAGAATGTGAAAAGTGAAAGATTGTGACTAAACAAAAATTTAATGTACAGATAATACCACCAGAAATTATTTTAGCCTTTTTAATAAATGTTGTTATTGATGTTAACCTCACCATGGAAAACATCGTATATTGTTTATATACTAGATTAATCAGGGCGGCTTACAATCTAAGAAGCACAAATCAATGTGCTTAGCAATAAATATTTATTTATTAACGAAATGTATATAGTTGACCTTTTACTAAAAGAACTTGGGGGGTGTAAATAATAGCTGGTTCCTTGTAGCAAAACCCTTTTTCCATTAATTTCCTAGTTAGAAACTGGTATTCTCTTCGGGATTCTCTTATTCTCCTAGGAATTTGTTTGAGGACTACAATTTCTTTTTCTTTGTATTTCAAAAGTTCGTCTCTTACTCTTCTCAAAAACTCATCTCTTGTAGATTTTTTAAGAAATCTAACATGTACTTCCCTGGGGATTTTATTTCTTCTAGCATAGTTTGAGTTGACTTGATAGATCTGGTCTAATTCTTCTTCCATTTGCTGTTTCTCGGTTCCTAATGTGTCTGCTAATAATTCGGTTATCAAGCCTAGGAGATCCTCTTTCTTATCTTCCATTATATTTTAAAATCTTAAAAATTATGAGGCTCTTTCCACCTCTATCCCAGCTATCAAGTCTTCTAGTTCTTCATTTATTTGGATCAACTTCTGATTTTCATCTTTTAAAATTTCTAATTTCTGGTCAACCTCAGTTGATTTATCTTCTGTTTTTTGAATTCTTTGTTGATTATCTGTGATCATCTGTTTAAAATTTTCAAATTGAGAATCCATATTGTTAATTTTTTAACTCATTTTATCAAAATCACTTTTCAAATCCTCATGGTTTCTCAATGTGACCGCCATGTGAGTAGCAATTGCCTTTTGAATTGCTTGTAGGGTTGCTTGAGTGTCCCTTTGGAAGGTATTAGTCTTTTCTTGTTGAAGCATTGTATCAATTGATCTCTGATAGACTGGACTTGCAGAAGCCAAAGAGGGAGCAGAAGATCCTTTTTTTCCAACTTTATATAAGTTAGGAGCGCTCATCTTTATCTTTGTAATCCACCAAGTAAATCAAAATTTGTAATCCAATAGGCTCCTAACAAATAGGAGAGGTAAACAATAAAAATAATAAATAGCAAAGAAGAGCAAAAAGAAAAAATAGAAAGAAAAAAGGAAAAAACCCACCAAAATTTGTAATCCAAAGTATTCTGTTCGGAGGGATTTCTTGTTATTCACTTTTTCAAAACAGCTTGTAAAGATTCCAGGTCAAGCTGTATTTGTAATCCAGGGAAGCCCGATGAATTCAAACACAGTTTTTATTTATAATTGTAATCCATCCTGTAAGACAGGGGAATCCAAAAAGAGTCTTTCTTTTCCAGCCACAATCTTCAGTACTTTGAATTCCAAGGACACCAAAATGTTTAAACTATAGGCAATGTCTGGGCGTACAGCCAAGTTTTACTCCTATCAGAGCAACTCAGTAAGATAAAGATAAAAAGAAAACTGCATGTAGTTCTCCGTTTTGCCACTAGATGTCATTAGATGTCCATTCCCACCATACTTTGAGAAAGTTAAAAAGGTGAAAACCCAATGGTTTCCAAACAAGAAATTATCCTTCTTTTATGCCTGTTATCTTCACAGTATTGTTACAAGCCAGTTTTAATTTCCCCAAAGCTTAAACTGCAACTTATAATTCAGGAGGGAGGGGTAAAGAAAAAAATCCCACCCTCCCTAAAGCTTGGGGCTTTGCTTTTGAATGCTGTTTCCCAGAACTGGTATTTCCACTAAGAAAAGTAGTGTCACCCAGATCAGCTGTTTTGCCTTCCGCTTTAAAATTTGTTGTCTCCGATAATCAGCCGCTTCTGGCAGACCGCATGGGTGTGGTCAGCCTTTCTTCCTGCCGGTCCCAAGGGCTCCTTTGGATCAAGCATGCCAGCACAATCTGCAAAGTTTCACCTTTTGGCCAGCCACCTCTATGGGGCAACTTTTAGTCCTGTCGGACTCCCAGCTGATAGAAGTCAGACTTGGGGAAGGGAAATTCATTCCCCAGCGACCATCTTGCAGCAACGTCACCAGAAACCACTGTTTCATGTAGTTTTAAAAGTAACTAAAGTAGATTAGCAATGAATTGCAAAATCCATTGTGATTTTTAAAGAGCAATAATGTTATTAATTTTGTACCATATCTTAAATGTAAATAAACTTGTTTCAGGTCTGCAGGAGATGCTTCGTGGTCATTCGTTTGTTGGAAGTGTTAATCCTCAATGGGCACTGGTTCAGTATCAGACGAAACTTTATCTTCTGAATACCACAAAACTCAGGTAGTCTGAATGTATTGTTATTTTTGTCAAAACAAAATTGATTTAATTACTTGAGATAGGAAATAAATCTTAAACAGATGTTCTGGGCTGCAGCTTAGCTTTTGCATTTTGTTCATAGTCCAGAGGTTGGGAGAAAGCGTGCTCCAATTTAAGCACAAATTGTGCCAAAGAGTGGTATATTCTATCATAAATCACATACCCATGTGATTTATGATAGAATATACCACTCTTTGGCGCAATTTACAGATGATAATGATATTTTGAAATAATATATAATTAGCACTTGAAGGACATTATCATCATTTTGTCCTGCAGGTATGTATTTGGCAATTATTAGCTTCAACATTCTGCTAAAATAGGTTGATTTTATATAACGCTGACCATTTGATTGTCACTTCTAATTCATAAATTAGAATCTAATTTGTAATTAATGTTTCAGTAAAGCTTAATTTTCTGCAAATGTTAAATACATAAGAGAATGTGCATTGAAGAAACTGATTTTTGTTTTCTTTTTATTCAAGTCAAGAAATGTTCTATCAGATCCTTATTTATGACTTTGGAAACTTTGGAATTTTAAGATTATCAGTGAGTATACTTTGGAGGGGATTTAAATTTGATACTTTACTAATCCTTTTAAAAATAGTAATTCCTTTTTTAGGCTATCATATAAGACAGACATGTCAAACACAAGGCCCGGGGGCCAGATCCGGCCCGCGAAGTGGTTCCATGTGGCCCGCGAAGCCATCCTGGAAACAGTGAGGGAGCAGCCCCCACTGCCTTGGCCCTGGCCCAGAGACCCTCCTTCTGCCAGAGACCCTCAGATCTGTCCCAAACCTGCCCAGGCCCCCATAGGCACCCTTGATGCGAATGATGTAGAGCTGGCCACGCCCACCCAGTAGGCCATACACACTCTGGCCATGCCCACCCAGTAGGCCACGCCCACCCAGGCCACACCCACCCGGCCCCCTGAGGGCAACCGCAATGCTGATGTGGCCCTCAATGAAATTGAGTTTGACACCCCTGATATAAGACATTCTGATTTTGTAAATAAAAAAAAAAGTCAGCCAGAGATTTATTTAGTCCAGATATCTGTTCCCAAGGGACCAATAACAAGAGGCATAGAAGAATAGAATAATGGTCACCTGTTCCAAGTGTTGACATTGAGTTACCAACTTAACTTTCATCAAGTCTTGTCGATATAGCAAATGTTTAGGCACGGGGCTTCCATTCCAGCAATGTGTGGAACACAAACGTGATTGTCCTCATGCTCTGTGAATATTTACATGGTCTGTTTTTAAATCCATACAATGTATGTATACATATGTTCTCTTGTCTGCCCCCACATCTGTAATTCAATTTTTTTTGGATGATTTCAAATTTTAGTATTATGATCTAAATAGAAATTTCCTATCAAATTCACTCAGAAATTTATGAAAATCTTTACTAAAATACTATTGAAAGATCAAGAGTACATAATTTACTGGATGTCTCTTACTCATATTCTTGCAGAAATCTAAAAGTGATACAAAATCTTTTAATGGTTTAGCAAGGTTTTTCTTTCTGTTTGGGGAGGGGAAACTGCAGTTTTTCAGATACTGTTATCTGCTAAAACAGCCTGAGTAATAGCAAAAAGTACTGGAAATTCCATAGATTTCCAATTCCGATAATATTTTAAGAATATTTTTCACCATTCTACCAGAAGCATACATTAAGGCACCTGATACAAATGCTGATTTTAGGGATAGTTTACTTAAAAATAAACAACTTCATATTTGAACTATGGAACACTTCTGAAATGGACACTACAGTGGGCTGGTAAGGTATATAACTTCTAGCTATTTGCCTGAGTTGCTCAGACTTCCTTCTAGAAAATATGAATTGATGTTCAGATTTTCTCGTAGCCAGTGAAAACCGGCAAAGTTCATCCTTCTAATATTTCTTGTATTTTAAATTCCTTGTTGTTCAATCTTCCAATCCACTTTTACTGTTCTTAACAATAGCAATTAACTATCATAATGATTTCCTTCTCCCTTCCCCTACAACCCCCATCTCTTCAGTACATGTCTTGCTTGCATATGTGTGCATACAGATGCAAGCATCCTAGTTTGTGCTTCCTTTTATTCTTTTTCTTTGGGCTCTGAAATAAACTTCTTGCTTATCTATCAATAGCTTCCATGATATCATTCATGTTATTCTAGATACAGTAACTTTGGGGTGTTTAATATACGTTTTGTATTGTTTCCGGCCTAGAGTCCCTCTTTGAGGGAGATACGCAGTTCAGAAACATGAAATATAAATAAATAATATAAATAATGACTTCACTTGCTTATCCCAATGTTTTATTACTATTATAGCTCATCATTTAAAAAATATTCTTTTATTGTTTTTAAATAGTGATGAAAAGAAAAAGAACCAAAACACAAAGATAAAAAGACATACATTACCATAGAAAAAATGCATTAAAATGAAGTAAAATACATGTAGTCTTCAATTTACAATCATTCGTTTAGTGACCATTCAAAATTACAACAACACTGAAAACAGTGACTTATGACCGTTTTTCACTTACAACCGTTCCAGCATCTCTATGGTCATGTGATCAAAATTCAGCCCAGATTTGCTTAGCAACTACATGATTCACTTAACAATTGCAGTAATTCACTTAAAAACTGGCAAAAAGGTTAGAAAATGAAAGTAAAAATCATTTAACAACTGCCTTGCTTACCAATGGAAATATTGAGTTCAATTGTAGTGGTAACTTGAGGAATACCAGTACAACAGAAAAAGTATAATACTGTATATCACTAACAGTAGTAACAAAAGAATTATATATATAATATATGTATCTAACACAATTATTATTCAAATACATAAACATTTCTAATACATTTATATCAGTCATTTTCTAACCTATTGTATTTTACACAAATGAGTCCTCTATTTAATTTCATTCATCCAAACAAAATCTGTGTCTACAAGATTCCATTCATAGATAGCAAATTCAGTCAGATTCTCAATCCATTGGTGGATCCTTGGTAGATGCTTGATGAATTAAAACAGAGATGAGTTTGCATGCTGTTCCATCCTTGTAGAAGATGTTGCTCCCAGAAATCCACAGGACCTATATACACTTATCTTTTTCTGGAACAGGCAGAACGTTCTGATATTAAGAGACAAAGTGTGGTTTAATTGTCAATTTTGTTTTTATAATTTTTATATAATTGTTATATTGTATTAATTACTACTTATATTTAGCTGCATAGTCACTGGAGCTGTTCAGAATTGTTAAATTGTCTTCCCAGTTAAATTGTAGAAGTCTGTTACTGCAGCCTTCCACAGTATTTAATCTCTGGGAGGGTGACATGCAGTTAATAATTTCCATATCCCGTCTTTATATAATTCATATAAAGAAAGTATATTGTTTTCATAAACAATAATGTTTATGTTTCTTCTGTATATCTAGGAACCAGCTCCTCTCTTTGATCTGGCTATGTTGGCCTTGGAGAATGCTGAAAGCGGTTGGACAGAAGAAGATGGTTCAAAGGAAGGCCTTGCTGAATATATTGTTGACTTCCTATCAAAGAAGAGTGAAATGCTAAGAGACTATTTTTCACTTGAAATTGATGTACTGATATAGCATTTTGTTCCTAAAACAATGAATTCATAATTATTAGGAATATACCCAATTTATTTACATTAGTAATTCCAGTATATGTAGTCTTGCCTAATGATGATAATTGGGATTGGCAATTCTATTGTTAAGCAAAGTGTTTGCAAAGTGAAAACAACTGTGCTTATGATCTTACTTCAGCTTTGCTTTGCTTTACTGACCTGCAAAGCTTGTAAATGCGAGGATTGGCTGCAAAGATGCTTTTTCATGATCATCATTATTAAAAGCTGTACAAAGCAATGGTACTGAAATTTAGTGGTAAATGAAGAAATTGATAGCATTCAAGTTATGAGGTAGCCTGTTGAAATTATGGATACCCATGATAAGCCTTCAAGAAAGAATTCAAAAGCAGTAATAAGAAAATACCTTTAGTAACACCATCAAAATAAATCTGAAACAGTAATGTGGTAGAAATATGTTCATAATCTGGCATTTTAATTTTAATTGATCTTATACAGTGGAATGTGATTATGCAAATGACAGCATAAAAACTTTCTGTTTACAGGAGGGAAATCTTATCGGGCTACCGCTTCTGATAGATAATTATGTTCCTCCACTGGAAGGGCTACCTATATTTATTCTTCGTTTGGCCACAGAGGTATGTTGACATTCAGCACAAATTACTGCTATGTGCAGTCATGATTAAATAGTTCATTTTTATTTCTTAATATTCAGCATGAGAAAAGATAGAAAAAAGGGCTTGGTGCTCTTAAAAAGTGTCTGTTTGTATTTGCTCAGTGTTGGGAAAATGAAAATACCATTAGAAGAAGAGAGGATCAAGAAAATACCGGACTGTGTAGTATTGGACACATCTGTGTTGAGGAAGTTAATATGTATTACTGAGTAACAAATAGACCCAGACAACATGTTGTTTACTAAGCATGTATAGACTTATAATAACAGAAAATTAATAAAATTTAAAAAATGTCTCTGAACTGAGGCCTAACTGATTATAATTTATTTTAATATTACCAGTTCTGTGAAACATTTAAGAAGTTATGGAAGACCTTAATACCTTTTTCCAATTATTCATCCAACTTCTTAAATTACAATGGATTGCCAAATCTCTATCAAACATAGTTTCATTAATATACTTCCCATTTTTTAAAAAAAGTTAAAACTGAGATAGCATTTGTAAAATATAACTATAATCACACAATCTTCTGCAATTTATCCTTAAAAAGGTTATGATAGGATTACTTGTTTAAATGATATCTTGCCTTTCCTTAAGGCAATGTACATAGTCCATTCTTCAATTTTTTTCTCACAAGAACCCTGTGAAGTATCTTGAGGGTAGACTTGAATCACAGGAAGTAGAATCTGCAAATAGGTGATTTTTAATTTTTTCCACAAATTTTTTTTATATATTCTCAACTTAGTCTGTGTATGAAGGATACTTATTGTGAAGTTTAACATTACATAGATATATACAAACATAATCTAAACTAATAAAAATTAGATTTAAAAATTTGAGAATGGAGTGTTTCAGTTTCTAGTTATACCCCCACCCCTACTACCCCTGCTAAAACATTAAAACTAAAATATTCTTTATTCATGTATAATATAAGGAGCCTTGATGGAGCAGTGGGCTAATGCCTCCTTAAGTAACACCAGCTGCCTGCAATTAGTGCAGGTTCGCATCCCACCAGGCTCAAGGTTGACTCAGCCTTCCATCCTTCTGAGGTAGGTAAAATGAGGGCCCAGATTGTTGGGGGCAATAAGCTGACTTTGTAATAATGCCGCTTGGGGTGTGTGTGAAAGCCCTAATAAGCAGGCAGATACATAGAATGAAGGCTACTGCTAAGCTTGTAAGCCGCCCTGAGTCTTCGGAGAAGGGCGGGATATAAATGGAATTAAAATAAAAAATAAAAAATATAGCTTGTCTTTGTAACTGACCGTTTCACTAAAGCTAGAACTATACATTTTATTTATTTTCTTTACCAGGTAAACTGGGATGAAGAAAAGGAGTGTTTTGATAGTCTTAGTAAAGAATGTGCCATGTTCTACTCTATTAGAAAGCAGTATATAATGGAAGATTCCGATCTTACTACTCAACAGGTATTGTCTATAGTTGTAAAGAATGAAAAGATCATTTTTCACCTGTAGCCATCATATACGGGAGTTAAAATTTTCAAATTTCCCAGCCACTTGTCTTAGAATTTTGGGAAATGTACATTTAGAAGACACCAAGTTTGGAAAGGCAAGAGCATAAAAATCTATATTTGTAAATTCTGTATCTAGAGTATTATTATTTGTGTATTTAAATGTTGCCCATCTCACTATCCAAAGCAATTCTGGATAGTTTACAGCAACATAAAGTTATAAATATAAAAGCATTAAAACCTGAAAATTACATTTAAGCAAAGGTTAAAAAGCAAAAGCATAGATGTTGCAGAGACAGGCATCTGTCTCTGACTCAGCCAACCAATTCCAGCATAATGCTCCCCATTTGGGGCCCCAAGCCAACAACCACAGACCTAGGTTTTAAGTCTTCTGGAAGGCCAGGAGGGTGGAGATAGTTCTCCAGTTGCAAGATGTCAGAGGAGGCTGGGGCATGGCAGAAAAAACTGTTCTGAATCGTGTTAACAAAAAATACTTGGCTTTCAGGTTCCATAGAAGGCCTTTTCTGCTGGATTAAGTGGGGCAGGCCAATCCCATTGGGCAAGAAGTTTTCTTAGATCAGGGGTTTTCAATCAGTGGTACGGGTACCACCTGTGGTACATTGGCACCTAGCAGGTGAAACACGACCATCCTAGAAAAGTAGCGGGGGAGGGGAATGAGCTGTATCTGGTGGCAGCACCGCACAAGCCTGAGCGAGAGACGGCTGAAGCTGCAGGGCTGTCAGGGCTCAGCTGGGGCTTGGTGCTGATCCTGGCGCTTCTGCTGAGCTCAGAAGAAGCGCCGATCAGCTGGAATGTTGCAGCATCTTCAGGGTCTTGTGGCAACTGATTCATATTTATGACACTCACAGTGGCCCAGGGTCATGTGAAGTGACCATAACCTCCTGCAACCACCGAGTAGAGGAGGGGGGGGAAATAAAAACCAAACACCCCCTACCCAACCCCCGCTGCCAATCCTCAACAGAAATGCTCACAATGAAAACCTCGGACAGGACGAAGAGCGCTGCTGGGCAGGCAGGCTGTGGCTTGGGGGGGCACTTTTTTTGTGCCATTGTAATTTCGAACAGTCACTAAGCGAACTGTTGTAAGTCGAGGACTACCTGTACTTCATCCATCTCTCTCTCTCTCTCTCTCTCTCTCTCTCTCTCTCTCTCTCTCTCTCTCTCTCTCTCTCTCTCACTCTCTCTCTCTCTCATCAAGTTTTTGACACCGTGCTAGGCAATTGGTGGTACTCGGATGTTGCCATATCCTAAAAGTGTTACAATGGGTGAAAAGGTTGAAAAGCCCTGTCTTAGATAACCTGGTTGGTCTCCTTCATTTCACATATTGGTCTCCTTTATTTCATTGAAAACACAGTATGCACTCTTGATTTAAGAGCTGAGTAACATTTTCATGCAATATAATCTTAAGAAATTTTTAGCTGAATTGGTCCTTGGTCAAAATTTAGTTATGCAAAAGCTTCATAGAATACTGCTAAAGTAATTGCCATGATGTTGCCTGAGTACCTTGCTTGATCATTCTCTTGAAGAGGTGTGCACAGATCAGCAAGGAAATTAATTCATTCAGTAAAAAGAAACAAAACAAAACACATGCAGTGAAACTCCGTTTAGCAGAGTGGTGAAATTTCTGTCAAATCCAAATTTGCATCATTAATGTAATTAATATAATTTGTGTACTTATGCAAATGACCCAAATCATCTAAAATATCTCAGTTGTGCCACTGTGCTGAAGATAGTCTGCATTTGTTTATAAATACAATATATTGGAAACAACCATGTCTATTTGTATGTGCTACACTGCATATTCTTTGATGTGCTGAAATCTTGCCTGGTTTCTGTAAAATGTCATATGAGATCCCACTGACTGAAACATTAACTGAAATTAGCTTACTGGGATTGTTCCTGGGTCAGCTAAGTCCTAGTGAATAAATCTACCACTGAAGTGTTGTGGCCTTATAGCCTGATTTAAGTCAGTACTTAATACCATGCTAGGAACTAAACAGGATAATCTTTACCTGGACTGTAGAAAATTGGATCAAAGCTTCTTATTACTGTTGTGGCAGCTTCTGTGAGAAAACTTTCCTGTTACCTAATAGTTTTTATAATATTCTATCCTGCACATTGAAAATTTTAATAATTAAATGATTCTTAAATTGCCTGCACATTCAAGATAATTTTGCACGCATTCCTTTGACAGCACTCTGAATTATCAATGTCTTGCTTCAGCTGGTTTTATGGGAAAGCTCCTGTAAGCAGGGCTTTTTTTCTCATAGAACGCTCAGAACGGAGTTCCGGCACCTTTTTTGGATGGAACCTTGTAGGGTAGGCAAGGTGGGTTGTATGACATGTGTGAGTTCCGGCACCTTTTTCTTTTACAAAAAAAGCACTGCCTGAAAGTATTTCTTTTAAAGGAGACACTTTTACAGAAGTATCCAGACTGCTTTAAAAACAATAGACTTTGTTCATTTGGGGAATTGATGTCTGAAGTAAAATTTTGTCTATTGAATGAATTTCAGAGAATCCGGGTTTTATTGTAATTTTAAAATAATTATGAAGGATTTTTTTCAGAAACAATCAAAACGCTATAATGAATTTTGGTAAAATTAACACAGTCCACTATGAACCTAAAATGGATATGGGGTTTTTCTGATCTAGGTTTAGTAAAATATAGTAACAGTAACAGCTTGTCTTAAAGAGTAGTACAGTTATAGGAACTAGTAAGCATGTTCACTATCTCAGTATTATTGTTATCCTATGCTGTGATAGTACATGTTAAATTGCAAAACGTCTTGCGTATAGAATAATGTGCTTGGGGTAAAACTGGGTTTCATTTGCATTTGTAGCATACTGGGTAAGCAGTATTGTTCTTAACCATTAGTAGCGAATGTTGATGTGACATACTAGAAAAACTATTTAGCATTCTTACAGTAAGATACAGAAAGTGTAGTTTAGCTTATGTGAAGACTTTGAGGAAAAGTTACAAATAGAGCAGTTACAAATCATTTATCTGTGGATCTGGATAGTGATGATCATGACAAGATTGCAAGTTAAAGTATATGAGTATTAAAAGAGCCTGAATTAATAGGGAAATGAAAGAAATACATATGCTGTTTGTTTGTGAAACATAATCTGGAAATCCTGTGTTTTTGTGAAATAGACCATGGAAAAATGTAATAGATCTGAAAGAAAATGACTCCATCTTGTGAAGTTGATCAACACATATATGGGAATGAAGGTGTAGGTTTAACAAATGAACAAAAGGCCAGAATGTATCTCAAGAATAAAAATGGTCATCATCTGTGTTGTTATAAAAGGCATAGGAAGGTAGGAATACATAAGTGGATAATAGCTGCATGTTATGATTCACTAAATCAGGGGTGTCAAACTCAATTTCATTGAGGGCCGCATCAGCATTGTGGTTGCCCTAAGGGGGCCGGGTGGGTAAGGCCAGGGTGGGCGTGGCCTACTGGGTGGGCGTGGCTAGAGTGCGTATGGCCTGCTGGGTAGGCGTGGCCAGCTCTACATCGTTCGCATCAAGGGTGCCTATGGGGGCACGGGCAGGAGTGGGACAGATCTCTGGCAGAAGGAGGGTCTCTGGGCCAGGGCCAAGGCAGTGGGGGCCGTTCCCTCACTGTTTCCAGGATGGCTTCGCGGGCCACATGAAACCACTTCGCGGGCTGGATCCGGCCCCCGGGCCTTGTGTTTGACATGTCTGCACTAAATGGTAATAATTAAAGAATCAGGAATGAGTTTTGGGGGAAAACCTGCAGAGTTCTGAGTATATGTGATGCAGTGGGAATATTATTTTGTTTAATGACAATGGGATCAGAGAACAGGATATAAGAAATAATTGAATGATTTGAAGGCTTGGAATGAATAATAGTGCCTTGTTTTTCTTCTTCCATGTGTAGATCAAATTTATACTGCCAGAATGAAGCCACCTTCTTGGCTTTGTCTTATTAGTGAAAGTGCTTGAAACAAAGTGAAAAAATATCAGGGATCATAACGTCTATAAAATCATACTAATGTTAAAACATATGTTCGCTTAGATTTTGAGCCCTCGTAGAGACTCTTGATAAGATGAAATTGTCCAGGTGGGATGCTTTATTAATGGTACCAATACTCTTTTTGGCTGCACTGACTTTGTCAAAATGGAAAATACTAATTGGGAAGATAGAAGATAGAAAAAAATTCTAAAAAAAAGATATTTTTTAAAAAACATGCTAGCCATTCTATCTTTTCCAAGGCTATCAGTTGTCTTTCACAGTGTAACAGCTGGTTTAAGGACTGAATGATACATGTTTTAGATCCCCATCTGCCTCTGTTTACTCTGTTGTTTAGGATTTGTAGTTATCTTATTGGTTGGAAAAAGACATCTGCTTTTTAGAAGCCTTTTTCCCTTCTTGCCCTTTTTTGTACAATTGCTTTTCTTCTGTTACTTTCATTTAAAAAATTCATTTAAACTTCAGGAGTAAAGTCTTCCTTTCCTGTGCCAGTGTCTGGAGGCATTATACAAACAAAATTGTTTGCTTTGGCAGAGTGAGCAATTTTACTTACTTGACCCAATAAATTTTGCAAAAGATTCTTTTAAAGAACCTATTTTACTTTTAACTATAGTCAGCAAGTCAAATATTGAAGTCTTTGCTATCAGTAGACTATGTCCAGTTATAAAGTCTAGCATATTTTGCTCTTTCAAGGATTTAAACCTAGAACTCTCATGTGCTGTGTGAGCCCTTATGTGGCTGAGCAAACAGCCTTTGCCTTTGGGGAGGGAGCATTCTCTGTCAGAGAGGAGGAAAGTTGCAACAGTTGTAGTCTCTTTATCTCAGAGTAGGTCCCGTTCTAGGGAGTCACATCTGTTTGGATAGATCACTAATAAGGTGGCTTGCTTGCTTGTGACATCTGTCAACTTTGTTTCAGAGACTTAGGTGAAGACTATATTCAAGATGTCCGCTTGCTTCTTCCTTTTCCCCATGTACTTTTTGTAAACAAGCTGGCTCAAGAATGGCAGCAATAAAATAAAAAATGACTGCTAGGGGAAAGAAATCAAGTGACTTAAAAATAAGCTGGGAATTAAAATAGAGGTAAAATGAAAGGTTTTTAGGCAGAGCTTGTCATAAAAGAGTGTAGCTATGCCACCAATTTAAATCTCTGCTGTTGAACTTAGAAGATTTGGCCACTCTGGAAGATGTTCCTCAATCAAGACGCAAGGTTGCCTGTGCCAAAAGGGAGCAATTCTCATTATCCTTGCACCTGGCATTCCTATTCTGCATGTCATCCTTGCCTTACATTTAGTAGACCTTGTGGCCAAGCACCAATTAGAGCATCATTATTTATTTATTTATTTATTTATTTATTTATTTATTTATTTATTTATTTATTATTGGGACTTATATGTCGCCCTATCTCTGGAAGGACTCAGGGCGGCTAACAACAATAAAATACAATAATACAAAAGTTAAAAAGAAATTAAATTAATGGCCCCAGTAGAATAAATTAAAATTAAGTTAAAAATTAAAAACATAATTAAAATCCCTGTCAGTCCAGGTCAGCCTGATGGAAAAGGAGTGTTTTGAGGCCGCGGCAAAAGGACCGGAGATCCGGGGCCATCCGAAGCTCAAGGGGGAGTTGGTTCCATAGGGCTGGCGCTCCCACAGAGAAGGCCCTCCCCCTGGGGGTCGCCAGCCGACATTGTCTAGCCGACGGTACCCTGAGGAGGCCCTGTCTGTGTGAGCGCACTGGGCGATGGGAAGTCGTTCTCAGCAGCAGATGGTCTTGCAAGTATCCCTGGCCTAAGCCATGTAGGGCTTTAAAGGTAAGTACCAGCACCTTAAATCTCAGTACAACTGGTAACCAATGCAGCTCACGCAGGAGGGGTGTAATATGGGAGTATCGGGATGCTCCCATCACTACCCGCGTGGCCGCATCATACCTTTTGAACTCAAATGGCAGAATGTGAACTAGAGATGCTTCCCCACTAATTCATGGTTTTCTGAAACATCTCTGGATGTTCTGTCTAAGTCTAGACAGATTGTCTGTTTAATTAGGATACAGCCAAATTCTGTGTCGTTTTCTTTGCCCAGTGGAACAATCAGGATGCCTCTAATGGCAGCCAGCCCCTTCAATCGCATTCTTCCTTGATTTTTATTTTTGTGTGTGGAGCCATCTTATATCCAAATGGCTCACATCTGTAAGTGGCCAATGACTGTTTTCATGTTCATTTGATTTGTAGCATGACCAAATTTTAAAAAAACAACCCCACCCCCAAACCTGAGGCAATTGACTTGAGAAAATGAGTTCCCTAGTTTGCACTGCATCCCATACAGTTAGATCCTTGCAAAGTTGTCTCAAAGGTAGCCCTATCAATATATTGGGGGAGTTCCAATATTAAATGTGCCTTTAAGGTAACCTGCACCTAAAAGAGAAGTGTATGAGTAATTTGGTTTAGTGATTAAGGCACCAGGATAGAAATGGAAAGATTTGAGTTTTTATTCCCACCTTAATATTGAAATCCAGCTGGGGGACCTTGGGCCAGTCACACACCCTCAGTCCAATTCACTTTGGAGGATTGTTGGGGGAAAATAGGAGGAAGAAGGTGTATTGGATATGTTCATCACCTTATTTGTAAAAGTAATAAAGGCAGGATACAAAAAAAATAGCGAGTGATTTGAGAGGAAGAAGGTTGAGAAAGTTGCTGTTGCATATAGTTGATGAGATCCTCAAAGAGATGTTAGAATTTTAAAGAACAAAGATAATATATGAATTGATGTATAGATATAGAAAAGGATAGTTTGCAAGTACAGGTATTCCCGAACTTATGACCACAATTGAGTCCAAAATTTATATTGCTAAGTGAGAAATTTGTTGAGTTTTGCCCTATTTTATGACTTTTCTTGCCACGTTTGTTAAGTGAATGACTGGAATCATTATGTGAATTTGGTTTCCCATTGACTTTGCTTGTCAGGTCACAAAAAGGGATCACATGACCCCAGGATATTGTAACTGACATAAATATGAACCACTTGTCAAGCATCTGAATGTAAATCACATGACCATGGGGATGCTGTAACGATCATAAGTGTGAAAAACGGTCATAAGTCACTTTTTTCAGTGCTGTTGTAACTTTGAACGCTCACTAAATGAACTGTTGTAAGTTGAGGACTACCTGTATGCTCTGTAATGGCCTTGCCATTCACTGTGCATCCCCCTCACAATTGCAGAAGCCATGCCAGTCTTGCTGTTTGCCTGCATTGCTCCCCAATGCCAGAAACTGCACTAGCTTTGTTTCTCCTCCCACTCATTTGAGTTGCAAGCCAAGCTGTCTTTGTCAAGCCCCCTGAGATGCCCCTCCTTCCCTCCCTGTCTGCTCCCCCCAGTGGCCACCACTGGTGCTGGTGACAGACCTGCAAGGCCCCCAAACCTGCAGAGCAGCCATAGTACTTTTCAAAAAAATTCTTGCATCTCACACTGCCCCCTCACAGCCCCTGCAATCACACATCACCAATTTGCATGCTGCCCCCGCAGCACCATTGTTTCTGCCTGCTATCTGATTGGCTGGGAGCTATTTGTCCCATGCAGCCAAATGCCTGGGTCAAACAGTGAATGGGCCTGTCCCAAGGTGGAGGGCCAAGGGACCACTGACTGTGGAGAATAGCTGGGGGAGGGCCAGTGGAGGAGGAAAGTTGGCTGCAAATGGGTTGAGGTGGGTGGCAGGGGGTGAAGGAAGTGCAGCCAAGGGTCCTTGCTTGAACGCCCTAAATCCATTATTGAGATACAAATGACAAACTCAGTAATTCCTCTGTAGAACTGTATCAGCAGCTCCATGGGCAATCTGAGCTTTCTGAGTTGATGCAGGAAGAACATTCTTTGCTGTGGCTTTTGAATGATGTTTATAATGTTAGGTGTTCCAAGTCCTCAGAGGTAATAGAACCTAGAAACTTGAAGATCTCTACTGTTGATACTGTGTTGCCTAATATTGTAAGAGGAAGTAAAATAGGAGAGCTTCTAAAATCCACTATCATCTCTACAGTTTTAAGAGTGTTCAGCTCCAGATTGTTCCGGCTGCACTATGGGGCCAGTTGATCTACCTCTTGTCTATATGCAGACTCACTGTCTCGAATGAGACCAATGATTGTTGTATCATCTGCAAACTTCAGTACTTTAACAGACGGATCCTTTGAGATGCAGTCATTGATATATGTAGAGGAGAGTAATGGAAAGAGCACACAGCTCTGAGGTGGGACTACTGTGCTAACTGAACAGGTATTCGATGTGATTTTCCCTAGCTTCGTTTGCTGCTTCCTGTTCATTATATACTCATGTCAAAAAAGGTACTGGGTAGAAACTTTAAGAAATGAAATGAATACCTAACAATAAGTATTGGGTATATTTTAGCTAATGAGTTTTTTTTACTAGAGGTTTGATTAGAGATGGTCCTCAGCAACTAAAATTGGAATGGATAAGTCTATTGCTAAGTGGCATTATTAAATGAAAAATCTCGTAACTGAACTGGAGTTACACTGATTCTACTGCAGTGATAGTGTGACAGCACATTTCCTGCCTGTTTCCTCCTTGACTTTGCTGGTCAGAAACCAGGTATGAAGGTTACAAATGATGATCATGTGACCATGGGACATGAGTTGTGTATGCCAGTAGTGAAGTGCCCAAATTGTGATCATGTAACCATAGAAATACTGTAATGGCCATCCTAAACCTACTTTTTCATTGCCCTTGTAACAGAATGGTTGCTATTTGGGAACTGAGGACCACCTGTATATGATATGGCTAAAGTTTATGTTTAGAACCTCACTAGACAACCCAGTTAGATCACTGATTCAGAGGTGTTTCCTCTGTGTTATCTAGACAAGAGAAACAGAATAACCATGGGTGGGCAAAAAAGCAGTGGGAGTGAGAGCAACTTCCAATTTCCTGCCAGTTTCCCCATTGAGCTTTATTTTGGGAAGTTGGCAAAGAGCGTCAGAAATTTTCCATTCTTCCATCTTTCCTTCCCCATTCTTCCCTCTTCCTTGCTTGATTGGTTAATTCTTCCCTCTCCCTTTCCCTTTTCATTCCCTTTCTTCTTTCCTCCCTCAAATTCCTGCTGGCTTCCCCATTTACTTGTGAAGCTAGCAGTGAGAAAGTAAAAAAATGTTGCCCTATGAGAGGGCGTTTCAACCTTTTCACCCATTGTACCACTTTTAAGATATGGCAACATCCGAGTACCACCAGTCGCCTAGCAAGGTGTCAAAAACATGACGACCCCCCCAAAAGGAAAGAAGTGATGAAGTACAGGTAGTCCTCAACTTACAACAGTTCGCTTAGTGACTGTTCGAAGTTACAACGGCACTGAAAAAAGTACCCCCGAAGCCACAGCCGAGCAAGACACCTGCCCGCCCGGCGGCGCTCTTTCTTCTGTCCAAAGTTTTCATTGTTGTGAACATTTCTGTCACGGATTGGCAGCGGGGGGTGGGGGTGTTTGGTTTTTATTCCCCCTGTCTGCTGGGTGGTTGCAGCAGGTTTTGGTCACTTCACATGACCCTGGGACACTGTGACCGTCATAAATATGAATCAGTTGCCAAGCATCTGAATGTAAATCACAAGACCCTGGAGATACTGCAACATTCCAGCTGATCGACGCTTCTTCTGGGCTGGTGCTGATCCTGGCGCTTCCACTGAGCCCTGACAGCCGTGCAGCACTAGCCATCTCTTGCTCAGGCTTGTGCGGTGCTGCCACCGGTTCAGCTCATTCCCCTCCCCTGCTACCACTTTTCTAGGATGGTCACATACCACCTGCCAGGTGCCAATGTACTACAGGTGGTACCCGTACCACTGGTTGAAAAGCCCTGTCCTGTGATACACTATTTAGCCAGTTAAGAGTCATGGCAACAAACATTTTAGGAGTACGTGTTGCTGAAATTGCAAGCAATTAAATTTATCAGATATCATTCAGCAGGTGTTTATAATTTGATCTTTTATTTCTCGGCCTTGGATAACAAGATTATACATATTTGCTATGAAAAAGAATGAACATATAGCTTCTTAATTTTTATGGATGCTAAATGCTTTATTGTAGGATGTCTAGCACTTCCATGTTGCAAATGACTTACAATTGAGCTCAAAATTTCTGTTGCCAAGTGAGTTGCTCCATTTTACCACCTTTCTGGCCACATCTGTTGTGGCAAAAATGCAAATAAGTTGCTTTTTTCAGTGCTCTTGTAACTTTGAACAGTCATTAAATGTTGCAAGTTGAGAACTACTCATATATTAAAGCAGGGTTCCCTAGACCACCACCAGTCCGTGGCACAGCAGAAACCAGGCTATTCAAACAAGCAAAGCCCAATCTGTGCACATACAGGATGCAAGGCAGTACACGAAACCACATCCTTGACCCAGTTCACCAAAAAAGGTTGGGGACCACAGTACAAAAGCAACCAGATGTTAGACCTTATGGGAATTTTGTTCTATTTGCATTTAACTCAGTCTACCCACTTGGCTCAAACTGTTACGTAAAGTAAAAAAAACCCTATCCTTGAAAATTTGTATTTGTCATTTGTATCACAGTATAGGTAACACTTGACGGGAAACTTGCAAAATGTTCATTTTTGCATGGATTTTTGTAATTAATTTATAATTTATAATCATTGCAAAAATGATAAACAATTGAAAATTGAAGAGAGATTGAGCAAATTAACTGTTAGACACAGGTATATTTCTGATTATTGCTGCATTAAATGACTTACAAATTGAATTATCAACTAGGAATTCAAAAAGACATGTTATATTGTTATTCAATAATGTATATGTTTCAAACTTTACTATGAACTCTGAGGTATTGTTAACACTGCTCTTACAGGTTGAAGAGCCTGGAAAAAGCATGAGATCATGGAAATGGACAGTGGAACATACACTCTACAAAGCTTTTCGGTCATACCTTTTACCTCCTACAAATTTTAGAGAAGATGGCAATATTTTGCAACTTGCTAATCTACTTGACTTGTACAAAGTTTTTGAGCGATGCTAAGTACAAATATTCTAGGACTATTTAATCTGTTTTCTTCCTTGTCATTATAACTTTAATCAATCATTAAATAGTACTGTATTTAACTTTTGCATAAAAACGTCTATTGAATGGTCAGAAAATTAATCCACTATTGTTCAACGTTTCACAATATCCACATATTGTACAGTGAGCAAATAAAGCTTAATTAAACTCCTAATGAACCATACAACTGATGAAGGTGTATACTGGACAAATATAGAAGATCAGAATTCTCTTTTTCTACTTGATGCTGTTTTAGTATTTCTGCTGGCAGATAGTTTGGGAATAGATGATTAGAGCATTCTTGAATGTAAAGGAAAATTTTATATAGAAATATAGGTAGCCCTCGACTTATGACCATAATTGAAAGCAAAGTTTTTGTTGCTAACCAAAACAGTTTTTAAGTGAATTTTGCCCCATTTTATGACCTTTCTTGCCATAGTTGTTAAGTGAATCACTGTAGTTAAGTTAGTAACATGGCTGTTAAGTGAATCTAGCTTACCCATTGACTTTGCTTGTCCAAAGGTTGCAAAAAGTGATCACATGATCCTGGGACACTGCAACCATCATAAATTCAAGTCAGTTGCCAAGCATCATAATTTTGATTATGTGACCATGGGGATGCTGCAATGCTCATAAGAAAAATGGTCATAAGTCGCTTAGTGCCATTATAACTTTGAATGGTCACTAAACAAACTGTTGAGGACTACCTGTACAGAAATTATCAATTTTCTATTAGTAATATCATAGTGATTATAAACAGCTCCTGCTGACATAGTTTTTACTTAATTATATCCTGTCAGGTTTGTCATTCAAAATAAATAATTGAAACATTTTCAGTCTGTAATGTTTTGAGTTACATAGGAGAATCAAAATTTTCAGAATTAGCACAATGAAAAGCTCAACAATGAAAATGCCAGAGAACATTAAGACAAGACACACCCATGCTATGCAAAGTGTCCATTTAATAGGTTTATATCCGCCACATTTCTCCCACCCACATTTCACTCCACACTTAAGCAGCATACACATCAGGTTTTACACAATTTACGATAACAAATCTTGCTCACTATTCTTACATTAAAAATAGGGATAGTACTGTTTAAAATTGAAATCTCAATTGTGCATCACCATGCAATAAAGCAGATTTTATACAAGTCATTTCTATTTTATATAAATTTAAATATTTTACAAAAGTGTTTCCCATCAAAATGTAAAAAGTTTAGCAAACAAGACTCCAATTGTGTTTTAAAATAAATGGTATTTGATTCCACATTATATTTTGTTCTAATCTCTGAAGTTCTCATTGCACTATATTAAAAGGCACTTGTGCCATGTGATGATCTCGAGCACATAATTGGTTAGTTTGTTGTGCAGCAAATACTCTTGAATTCGTGCATCTCTTTCCAAGCACCAAGCATTAATTAAAGCAGTTGAAAATAATTCAGAGAATAAACTTGATTTCACAAGTGTGAAAATAGTTTATATAAAATAAGCCAACCATAGGGAACTGGGCTCCATCAGATTCCTGAATTAAGCGGCTAGAACTCATCACTTGCATAAATATGTAAGCTGTTTTTCCCATTTGCTCAAGTTAAAGTATTATGAAACTAAAACTCACTGAACAGCTTTGTTTTTAAATTTATGCCAAGGAAAGCCTGTACGTAAAATAAGCTCAGGCATTTCCAGGAACAGTGCATTCTTTAGTTTCCTTTCTATTGTTGAGATAGCAATGCAGTTCGATTTGCCTTCATTTTCTCTAACCGTTTCACTAAGTGACTGTTGGTCATCTCCATTTCTTCTATCCTATCCAATGCTGTTCTTAACTAAAAAAAGAGAGACAAAACTGTTAGACTTGAGAAAACCAAGGTGCCATCTAAATATATCATAAAACAACAAAATATTTTGTTGCAGCTTTTTTATTGAACTAAGGTCCCCAAGTAATTTAGCAGATCTAAAACACTCTTTGCTTACAAAAAAGGTTTGAAAGCATTTTAGCCCTACATTTAGCAGTATCTGGTTAAACTACAACTAAACTAGGTGACAAAATATAAACCTATGCAGCAGCTAAGTTATGAAACTGACAAATAATGAAATTTTCATGTAAGTCATAACTCAGTTGCTTTTCTTTACACTATTTTAATGTCCACTATCAAACCCAAAGGTAAAGAAATCACTTAGAAGGGGAGGCATATGGGTACGCTTCATTCTGAGCCAGCTGTAGTTTCCAAAAAGCCACACATGAAGAACTAAATTGCAGTAGTCTAATCTTGAAATTGCCACATTTGTTATCAATAGAAGCTCTCTTATTTGCCAACACTGGTTAAAATTTCCACTTATCATGAAGGCTTCTCAATTGCCCATGCCAAATCCAGGATGAGCTCCAAGATGGAAACTTGCTCTTTAGATAAAAGTATTACCAAATCCAAATTCCAATCCCCAGAATTGTCAGGAAATCATGCCCAAAACCAATGATATCTCATGCACTTGGAGATATTCAAAGGCTTTTGAGATATCCAACCTGCTTCATAGGAAAAAGATATCATTAAGGTTTGTCTCATGTCAAACTATGGAAATTAAATCTATGTTTGTTAGTTTCCCATTCATTCAAAAGTTAATGTAGGCCATAAGAATTAGCCTTCTAACATCTCCCAAGTATATGGAGTCATCCAGGTCATGGTTATCCCTAAGGTGCTTTTCAAAAGGCAACTGGACTTTATTTTTATTTGAAGATGTTTCATTTCTCATCCAAGTAGCTTCTTCTGAAGAAGTTTCTTGGATAAGAAGTAAAACATCTTCAAGGAAAAACTATAAGTCCAGCTGCTTTTTGAAAAGCACCTTTAGGGTCTCCCAAAGTAATCCCCAAAAGTCAAAGCAAAAATGCCCCAATGCCACTTCCTGAGAGACTGAAGCAAAAAGTAGAACACTGTTAACCCTATAAGAAGCAACTGAGAAACTGCAACAATAACAAAATTGCATTTCTCTATCATCCATTGAAGGCAACTGCAACAATGCTACAAAACCCACAGTAGAAAGGATTTAAGTAGTTTATTTCCTACAAATGTTCTAGACTTGCAGTGCCATCATTTTGACTAAATATACAATTCAAGTGACTATTTATTAGAAGAAACTTTCCAGAGGCCCTCTAATAGTAATAGAGCACCACTAAGTTCAATAGCTCCAAAGAAATCCCACTGTCCAGATATCTATAGATGAAGAAGGAAACCCATCCTCTTTCTCAGAATAAACTGAAGTTCACTATTTATTCATAGGTTTTCCCTTTGCTCAAATGAAGATGGTCAGCTAGCTTCAGAAAGGCCTATGTGTGGTTCAGAAGACATCTGTACTACTTTTCTGGAAATATGGTCTTCTCTAAAAACATTGGAAGATGCTTCTAATCAAACTTCTTCAATGGATCCTAACCATAGCCGACAGATTTTAGTTAGTGGGGTCTATCAGTATCTGGCTTTGGACTGGCTATGACAGAGGTTAAGACTAAACCAAGGAGAATGGAAATTCAGGAGTAAATTAAGAACATGTTTCTCACTCTGTTTTCAAGAAATGTGCTAGCTTGGGAATAAAATTACTGAGTGGGCAAAACATATCCCAAATACAGTAGTCCTCAACTTATGAGCACAATTGAGCCCAAAATGTATGTTGTTAAGAGAGAAATTTGTTAAGTGAGTTTACCCCATTTAACGACTTTTCTTGCCACAGTTGTTAAATGAGTGACTGCAGTTGATAAGTTAAGTAACCTAGTTGTTAAGTGAATCTGGCTTCCCCATTGATTTTGCTTGTCAGAAGGTTGTAAAAAGGGATCACATGACCCTGGGACACAGCAAAGGTCGTAAATATGAAACAATTGCCAAGCATCTGAATTTTGATCACATGATTCTGGGGATGCTACAAAGGTTGTAACTAAAAAAATGTTCATAAGTCACATTTTTCAGTGCTGTTGTAACTTTGAACGTTTGCTAAATGACCTGTTGTAAGTTGAGGATTACCTGTACCGGTACTACTCAACTTACCTGTAACCACCTTCTAATATTCTGTGGTGAATGCCCTCAAAGGCACCCTTTTCAGGAATGTTTTCATACTAAGATTGAAAAACTTTCTAATTCTGTTTGCTAGGATTTAATCCAATGATTTTAGACTCACTAAAGGAATAGGATATAGTCTATGTATTTCTGCTTAAATATGGTACACGTTATTGGAAACTTCGCTATTGGAGAATAAACAAAGGAGCTAAAGAGACTGTGTAATATCTCAGATGTTCCAGTCCATGTTACATATTGTGTATCTGATTATCCAGCATGCATCACTTCTCAAAGAAGACAGAAAAATGAGGTGGCATTAGAACTATATGCTGAACTTTTTGCATTTCATTTGTATTTGGGATAAATCTGTATCTAGTCTAAGAACCACAATGGAATAAAGAGATCTCTTAATTTGTTAAGAGCTCACAACCTGTCATTCCGAAACAGGCCTTCAACAGTACCAGAATCTTGAAGGAAGCTGCTGAGGTTTGAAAAGAGGTTGGGGAGAATCTGTGAACTATGGCAAGATTAAGCAGAAATGCATGCTTGAGGAATCCAATAAATAGACAGATCTTACACACACACACACACACACACTAATCGTTTCCGACTCTAGGGGCCGGTGCTCATCTCCGTTTCAAAGCCGAAGAGCCAGTGCTTGTCCGAGGACGTCTCCGTGGTCATGTGGCTGGCATGACTAGACGCCAAAGGTGCACGGAACGCTGTTACCTTCCCACCGCAGTGGTCCCTATTTTTCTACTTGCATTTTTACGTGCTTTCGAACTGCTAGGTTGGCAGAAGCTGGGACGAGTAACAGGCGCTCACTCTGCTACACGGCACTCGGGATTTGACCTGCCAAACTGCCGACCTTCAGATCGACAAGCTCAGCGTCCTAAGCCACTGAGCCACCGCGTCCCTTATATATATATTAGTTGGCCCATTTAAGCTGGATGTGGACAAGACATCCTATGAATATGTTCATAAGGACAAGAAAGTTTTTTAAAAAGTAATAAAAATAATCCCACTGGCAATTGGTAAATTCATTTGTTATCCTTGCTTCACAAGATCCTTTAGGATTCCATGGAATAGAAATAAAGACATAGAATTATTCTTTTGACCATTCTGTCACCCAATAGTACAGGTAGTCGTCATTTAGTGACAATGATGAAAAAGTAATTTTGCAACCAATCCTTGCATTTATAACTTTTGCGGTTTGGTACAGCACAGGAAAGCTTAAATGAAATAATAAATGCTGTTACAAAGTTAATGATTAAATGGCCAGCCCCTATTGTGATCACTAAATGAGGACTACCTGTACACAGGTTCTGTAATTTCTTTCTAGTATCTTATTTGAAATATGATAATGAAAATGTGATGCTTTAGAAGACTAGACAGATGAAACTTGAAATCTTAAATATCTGGTTATGCATTGGATAATGTAATTTTATTTTGGTTCCTTTTTACTGAAATGGCATGGCAATTTCATCATATATATAATGTGATATATGCTTTCAGAAAGCACTTGCTTTCACTTTATGTAAACCCTGTATCATCAGCCATGGGGTACATTGATGTTCTAAGTCAGGGGTAGGCAACCTTGGCTCTTTTATGACTCGTGGACTTCAACTCCCAGAATTCCTGAGCCAGCATAAAACAGCCAAGGAGCTAGGTAAATAGCTCCAAGTTCTGATTTTCTAATATTTTTCATGAGGTCTTTTATTAAAAAACAGACTCTTATTGCAGCCCTAACTCCTTTGGGAAATTAAGTGGAAAGTACCTTTCCAACCAGAGAAAAGGCCTTTCCTAGTCTAGGTAGCTCCTGAATATAAAATGAACATGTGCCTTCCTATTACTCTTTCCAATTTTTAAAACAAGGTATTCATTTTCCAAACCAGCAGGGGATTATAGAAAGTCTCGTGACAATATAAGTACCATTACCTGAATAAGCAATGATAAATGCCAAGTAGTAGATACTGTTCGCTTTTTAAAGGATAGAAACGGGAGTATAAAGTCTTTGGGAAGTAAACTATTCTTATTTTCACCTGTAACTTTCCTCCAACTGGTCCAAAACTGAACCAAAATCACTTTTGTCATTTTGAAACTACCTATATGAATGGGAGATGTTAAGGACAGAAACTGGAAGTGTCTGCCTCCCAGAAACCTCATATTCCTGTTTGCATATATGGGAGGATTCAAGGGGGCGATGGAGGAAAATTGCATTGCTGGAAATGGATTATTTTATTGCTAGATGTTAATAAGCCTGATCTTGGATGCTAAATTCTGCAAATGATTTGGTTTCTGGCTGTCCTATGAACACACAATTTCTCACTACAATTGCAAGAAACCTATGGACAGAGTATTTATATTACTTTGAAATAACAATAATCTCAAGCTACCTTTAAATATAGCACACATTCACAGCTCAATTACTATGCTATTACTAATCTTTCACTGAAAGATAAAGGAGACACTTACCTCTCGTTGAAGTTTTCTCTTTTCTGCTTTCAGTTCATCTTCAACTTTTTCTGCATTTTCTGCAGCAGTTTTATATCTCACCACCTGTCCTTCAAGTCTTAAAACCTAAAAGACCAATGATTTGTTTATCTTCCCATATGCAAGGAAGATTCAATGTAATTTTGACCTTTCTTTAAAAGCACTAAATGGAAAGCATTTACTTTTCACTGTTCCTTCCAAGGAATCAATACAAACATGTCAAACAATACATATTCAAGTGATATAATCATACCCAGAAACTCAATAGAATACTAATTAATTCAAATCAAATGCAAACATGGCACTGATATTATCACTGATTATAAGTAAAGATTTTCCCAATGTAAATGTTTATGTGCAACGTTCTACATCAGACATAGTCATCTTTTTCAACTTTTTTTTTTAATCCCATTTATATCCCACCCTTCTCCGAAGACTCAGGGCGGCTTACAATCTAAGAAGCACAAATCAATGTGCTTAGCAATAGCCTTCATTCTATGTATATACCTGCTTATTAGGGCTTTCCCCCCCCCAAGCGGCATTATTACAAAGTCAGCTTAATTGCCCCCAACAATCTGGGTCCTCATTTTACCTACCTCAGAAGGATGGAAGGCTGAGTCAACCTTGAGCCTGGTGGGACTCGAACCTGCACTAATTGCAGGCAGCTGGTGTTACTTAAGGAGGCATTAGCCCACTGCTCCACCAAGGCTCCTTGGTGCCCAAATATCTTTCCTGGCCATCAACTCATATATACAATGCTTATTGCTTGAGGAATGGTCCTCTTAAGAAAATATCAAACCCTGGACGTCATTGGCCTCATAATAGATGATAGGATTCCCATACTAGTGTGCAAAAGAGGCATATTATGTGATGAAGAAGGGGAAAAAATGGGGGAGGCATGGTGCATGGTCCTTAAGTTTGGAATATATCAACATCTTAAAAGATACCTACATTTTGTTCCAAAGTAGTTATATCTTGTTCAGCTTTTGAAAGTTTAAATTTGAAATCACTTATTTGTCTGTTGGCATCTCCTAGAGACAAGAAAATTTAGAATTTAAGAATTGTAAACCAAACTTACGAATTCACTTCAAATCAAACCTTTACTTATTGCAAATGTTTGTTCTGGAGGAAAACAAGCACTAAATGTGGCAATTAGGCAACTCTGGAGACTGGTATTTTTCAATATTTATTCCTGAAAGTTCATGAGGTTAATGCTTAAGATCTCAGGAGTTTAGTCAACACTTTTATTGGAATATAAAAAACAGAATGACTTGGATAATAATATTTTAATCTCATACACACTGGAAATGTAGTTATTTTAAAAAATTGCAAATGGCAGATCAAAAGATATTATACAAATTAATTGTCAAGACATTTCTCACCATGTCAAGAGAGAATGTAAGAAACAGCTCAAATGAGAAAAAAGTTTTCTTTCTGCAGTTTTCATTCTCTCTGGTTATGACAAGAAATCTATAAATTTCACAACTGGTACCAGACTTTGCCTGTTTTCCTTCATATTACCTCTTTAAATTGTACCTTATACATCTAAAACTATATACAATACTTTCATTAAATCTGCTTTATCATCTGGTATAAAATTGCAAAACACAAACTGAAAATTTGCATAGAAATCAAGACATGACTACTTCAAAGTGCATCTTCTTTGAATACTGAATGAATTAACATACTCTGCATTTCAATTAATTGCAAATCAGAACCATTTTCCAGTCCTGTTAAATCAGCATTTGTGCTTTCATGCCTAGAGGATTTCTGCCGTGCCTCTTCCAATTGCAATTTCAGTTTTTTAATCTGAAATTAAAATAAAACAGTATTTTCAGTATTTCACTTCAAACTTTATGAACTATATGAATGGTTTTAACTGGAACAAGTTTTGCCCTATACATATTATGAAATATTTAATACATACAGCAGAAATTCACAACCTGTTGCTCTTAAAAGATTTTGCCATGGCCCTTGACAACCTCCAAAATTGCTAGCAAAATGCTGGAGAAGGAAAACTGTCTTACAGATGAAAGATAAGATTGCTGTACTTAAAGAATGTACAGCAATCGGATCTTTCACCTGTAAAACACAGAAATCTACAGCTTAACTTTTTTTTTACAATTTTCCCACTATAAGCTTAGAATTCAACAAATATGAAGCCCCTCCTAGATTATTCTCAACAGTCAGAAGAGAATAGAGGGGGAAAAACCATGAATTCTATAGTTCCTGGATTATTGCTGAAGCATCAGAATTATAGCCTAAAGAAAACAAAGCTAACTCTGGAGGTCATAAAGCAAGTGAATTTCTGTTATTTAATTAGAACTTCATTATGGGAAGCTGTTTAACTCATTGCTTTATAAACCTTCAGGAGACTTACCTGTGACAATAGCTCTTCCTTTTCTCCTGCTAGCTTTCGTAGTCTAACATCTAGAACAAACAAATAGCTTAATTTCACAAATTAGAAGGCTTTTGAAGAATAGTTTTATGTGGTTAGAATTCCACCCAAAGATTCACAATAAGACAGGTAGGACCTTTTTAAGCAAAACTAGCCCACAAAACTTTAAAAAAAGATGGATTAACGCTATTATCTTTAACTTGCAAGTACAAATACGTTGAGGAGGGTGACTTGAGCAAACCATTACTGAATTATAGCAAAATCACTTTAAAAATTGTAACTTAAGGCATAGGGTCCAACTAAGCAGTTAATTAACTAATTAATTAATTAGTTAATTAGTTAATTAATTAACTCTTAGTATAGCAATCCACACTTACCTTACTTGTTCAGGCACTGTTCAAAGTCACAACAGTGCTGAAAATAACTTTACGACCAATGCCTGCATCTATAACCTTTGCAGCATCCCTCAGTCATGTGATTACCATTATAGTCAGTATATATTGTATCTATTGTTTCTCTCCCCGCCCCCCATTGCCCAGTGGAGAAGTTGGAGAGAACGGATTACAAGAGAGTAAGCAGGCACACAATAGGAAATATAGTTGAAAGAATATGCTTATTTCAGCAGATGTGAGGACACTACACAAACAGCCCAGTGTATTCCGCATTGAGTGCCTGCTTACTCTTCTGTGATCTGGTCCTCTCCTATGAATGTAATATTAATTCCCTTCCGGTTAATTATCCCAGTGCCAAGGTGAAAATTCCGAACAGGAGGGGTGTGGTTAGAAGACAAACAAAAATCTAAGATGTGAAACTGATTAGTCTTGTCAGTTCCCAGCCAGCTATCCCAATGCAGCAGTTTGTTTTTGGAATACTTTCTACAGGAAGCATTCTAATACACAGCGACTTAAATTTAAATATTTAAAAGCAAAAAAAAAGATTTATGGAGTGCTGGAATTAATCACACAGAACTAAAAAGCTAATCTGTCTAAAAGTACAATTCTTTTGGTATAATTTTTAAATTTTATGTGCCGAAGCCCCAATTTAATGTTAATCTTTTAAGAAAATGCTTATTTACCTAGTGGTCCTTCCCCTGCTGACTCCAAAACTTGAGCAGCTTCCTGTGATACAACTGTAATTGCACCAATTACTGGTTTATGGTTAATATCACCATTTGGAGTGACTTCTGGGATTATTACTAATCCATGTTTCTGGGGGGGGGAAAAGCAACATTAACAATATTTATCATAAAATTGTATTTTACAGATAAGCTATTTACTTAGCTAATATAATCAAAGTCACAACACCATTGTTTCCATACATAAGTTAGTATAAAGGAGAAAATGATGTAATGATGCTGTACTTTCCTTTATACTACCTACGGTCTGATTCTCCAATCTACATTTGTAAAAAGTACTACTGCTAACATACCTCTCCTCTCTTCATTGTTTCCTTCAGGTCAGCCAGCTCATCTCTGAGCTCATCTCGCTCAATTCTAATGCAGTCAAAATATTCTTTTTGTCTCTCTAGAGCCTGGTTACAGCCAAGTAGCACAAAGAAAATAGTATAGAGAAAAGAATTTGTGATAGATAAGAGATTTCTTGTAAATACAAGAAGAGTACTAAACAAAAAGAAGGAAATAAAGCTTTGCATAATCCTGTGTTTGCCACAAAAAAATCCTGTATTTGCCATATTTAGCACAAGAATTCCTCTGTTATAATGGATCTGTCAAATATGTATCTTGTCTTGTTGATTATATTACATACAAACTTTAAATACAATTCTGGTGTAGTATTTCTTCCACACTAAGCCTATCATTCTCACAAATAAATCCCGATGCTAGGATTCAACGTGGAATTGATAAAATATGAAATATATGACATACTGTAAATTAGGGCTGAATTGAATCAATACAACTAAATTAAAACCATTAATTCTTGTAATTCTACTTCACAATTAAACCTGTACCAAATAATATTATTCAAATTTTTATCTAAAACCTAGAACAAGAAAAGATGCACTAAGATTTTCAGATATAAGCATTTGGATTTGACAGCAGGCCTACAAAATTATATGTATGGTATGATTTTCAATTTAAATGAAGCAATGTTGTCAACTGAGTTTTTACTGAAGAACATTTAAAAAAAGAGGAAACCATATGGTTTCCTATTTCTCTTCAGGGCCCTGATTTTGCTTTGTACTAGATTTTTATAGGATACCTGCTTCTCAGAAGCAAATCAGTTAGCAAATTGGTAAGCTTTTAAATAGTTTCCCCAGCAGTCCATCAACCAGCAGATTCCCAAGAACTATGGAGTGAAGAGAGTACTGCACCTACAGTATATTATAGAGTCACTAAATAGGTGGCTCATGTCCACAATTCTCAAACCTAAATTTCATTTTTAATCATAAACAACTAGCATCCAAATACAAAACTTAACTGCAACAGTGGAAGTACAGAGCAATCATTCTGCTTTATCATATATGTATTCATGCATGCAGCATATGCTCTTGAATGGCACTTATTTATTATCTAGTATCCAGCATTAATTTATTTAATCTAATTTATTGCTGTATTTGTAGTTACTATATTCAGATCCTCTGCATACTGAAACCATTAACAATCTTAACATTTGCCATTCTATTCCTAGTCACTTTTCACCTCAGAATAATCTCATACCCCAATTTTTTTATCTTTCCAATTAACTGTTTCCTGGAGGTCAAACACCTCTTTGGATATAGATTCTATTTTCTGCTGCATGCGCTGGTTCTCCTGCAGTAAACACAGGGAAAAGAATAAGAGGAAAAACAAGTAAAGGGAATTACAAAAAGATAGAAGTGAGTAAATAAGCCAAAGAAACATGAAAGACAGAGGTATTATGAACAAAGATTTGAAGGGTAGAATTACAAACAGATTTAGGATTGATGTTCAAATACTCTACAACTGTCTTATATTACTGACAGTTCTTGATTTATGACTATTCATTCAGCAACCATTCAAAATTAAGGTAGCATTGAAAAATGGGATTTAGGACACATATTCAAACTTATGGCCACTGTAAGCACCTTGTACTTGTGCTGCAGCTTCCCCCCCCAAATCTCTCCTATTCTGTCTTGTTGGGTCCTGCAGACCTTGGTCCTGCTTCCCACTCCCCTGAGTTCTACACTGTCTTCCTCACCCCCATCGTGGCTTGATCGCTTACCTTTTTGGATAGATTTCCTTTAGGAGGCAGCTACTTTGCCACGTGGCCATTCTGCAGTTGTGGCTGCACTCATTGTCCCAGAAATGGGCACCATTTTTGGAATTGCCATAATTCCAATGATGCAGGAAGGGGAGCATGGGGTACTTCAGGGAGTGGAGATGGTCCTGGGAGGCCTAGCAGAGGCTGCATCTAAACTGAAGGTTCTTCAGTGCAAACCTGGGCATGCACTAGGTCTCCCAGGGCTCCCTCCACATCTGTGGCACCTCAGGCCCTGCTAATAACTACAAGAGGGACAGCAGTGATTGGGGTCGTTAAATAAGGTAATCACATGGTACTTCAAATAATGACTGTCACAATTTCTGTACATAATTGGCAGGTTCCATTATGATTGTAACTCAAGGACTACCACAGATTTATGTATAAATATATAAGTTCACCAAGAAAGAGTTTAATTATATTTGAAATGTATCCAATTTTAAAATATTGGTATAACGTCACTTTTATACCATATACCGGTTCAGTGTGGCTGCTACAGTTTATACCAAGGGCTCTTCCACATGTTTTTAATACAGACAACATAGCCACATCCCCAACTTGATATTACTACATTATACATAGCTGTTACTCAATCCAACCAAATCAAGGTACAATAATTCTGCATATTCATCTCTTACTACCATAATCAGCTAAAAATCTATGAATATCAAAAAACGAGCAAATACAACATACAAAACTGACCATCTGGAGTCTGAATTCAAGTATCTAAGCCATATTTTTTTACTGATCAAAGCACTTCTATCTTATCTGAATACAGTTTCTATTTTTTCAGTCATTTAGTAAATTATCAAATTGATCAACAGATCATTTTCTTGGTAATAGAAAACAAAAAGAAATAGATACACACATACATACAACATTGATGATACCAATTTTGAAAAGATCTCTTAATACAGGATCTAAGGCAGGGGTGTCAAACTGCCGGCCCAAGGGCCAGACGCCTGCGCCCACCCATTGCCGGCAATAGGGAAAAAGCTCTGACATGTTTGGTCTAAGGAGACTTCTGTGGGACACTACAGATCAAAGGCTCTGCTATTAACGATCAATCTTCAGAATCAGATTTTGGATATTAGTTGACAAAAGGGACCAAAAGAGTGATCTTCTGATTCAAAGTGTGTAAGGTAATCCTGAAGGATATGTAGGCAGGAAGGAACAGGGGCAGGATGACCAAGAGAAATTAAGCAGTGAACATGAGAGACAGAGCTCAGGTGATGAGCAAAGACCATCCCCTCCTGATCCTCGAGCACGGAGAGTGGAGAGAAGGCAGGAACAGCGCAGACTAACCCGACTACTTGGGAGGAGAGCGCCATGCCCCCGGTCATCACACAATTCAACCATTTAATTTAATCATTTGGAATAATTTTGTCATTCACATTTCATTTTGTCCCTCCTTTAGCATCCTTTCTTTAATGATTCTATTCCATTGTTTCTTCGATATTAGTGTAACTCTTGTCCCATGAGTTGTCTCATGGGGAGTTGGCCGTGGTGAATTAGCTGCAGCAAATTGGTTGTGGCAAGTTGGCTGTGGTGAGTTGTCATAGATCCCTCAGACTCTTTAAGCAGTTTAGTCAGGGCCATTGTGGTGCAGTGGTTAAAATGCAGTACTACACACTAATTCTGCTGGCTGCTCTCAGTTCAATCCTGATTAGCTCAAGATTGACTCGGCCTTCCATCCTTCTGAGATCAATAAAATGAGGAGCCAGATTGTTGGGGGCAATATGCTGACTCTGTAAATTGCTTAGAGAGTGCTGTAAAGCGATATATAAGTCTAAGTGCTATTGTTATTGTTATTACACAGTCAGCATATTGCCCCCAACAATCTGGCTCCTGAAGAAGGATGGAAGGCTAACTCAACCTTGAACTGGTCAAGACTGAACTCCCGGCAGTAAGCAGAGTTAGCCTGCAATATATTCCCATTTTCATTTTCTCTTACACACACACAGACATAGACACAGAGACACAGACACACACAGACTTCAGCCAGTAAGTATATCTAATATTTCTGTCTCCTATTTTTCTCACAGCCACAGCCCTGTTTAGTAAGTCAAGCTGAGACAGAGTGACTGTCACAAAGTGATTCAGTCAGCTTGCATATCTAAGAGGTGTCAAACTCACAGTTAACCTGGTTCCAGGCAAGCCATCTTAATCACTACACCAAACTAATAATAATTGTATAACTGTACTTATACAAATCTAGTCAATTAAGGAAAATTTTCATTAGTAAAGATCTTGATATTGTCTCCTTTTTGAGGTATATAAAAACAAAAAGAAGTAACTAAATAGGATAGTAATTACAGTGTTATGTCTAATGTAGAAGACCAGTAGGAGTCCTTGGGCTATAAACCTCTTGGGCTTACCTCTCTACCTCAAATATGAGAATGACACAAACAAGTAGAGTCATGCCAGCTCAAATGTTACCTGGATTAGCAATTTCCATGTCATATGTTGAGGAAACAGGACAATGTGACAATAAGTGGGCTACCAGAAAAACAATACATGGATGAGACAAAAGAACCTGGTTTGATGGAATGCTACTATAACAACAGACTTAATGAGAGAGTATACTGTATATGAAACATATAAATGACCTATTGCTGGGCCGAAGACCTGCATCTTCATTAATTAAGAAATGGTTAGTTACCCAATACTTCAACAAAGTGAAGAGAAAAATGCTTTCACAACTTGAGAAACACCAACTACACATTACATCACAGACTCAAGAAGACCAGGAAGACCAACTGGCTGTACAGCCAACACTTGGAACATCACTGCCACATTACAGTGCACAGCAGCCGATATGAAACATAAGATGATGTGTAAACTAGCTACAGTCAATCCTTGAAGCCTATTATCAAAGCTTATTGGAGATGGAGATGCTAAAAGATGCCAATAGAACCCTCATGACAATCTCTACTATTACCATAACCAATGAACTGGTATAGGCTGAAGCCACTATAATCCTCGACCATCCCAGACAAATGGCTGCCTAATCTCTTGGTATATGATCAAAAAGTACAGCAGTATATAACCACCACCACCCTGAAAATGAGGTTAGAGGCTAAGATCAAGATGACTCAAAGTCTCCTTATAGAAGAGTTAGTTAGTCAGCTGCTGGAATTACAGAAGGGTATGTCAATTTGGCTACTGAAACATACAAAGCCTAACTCCAGCTAAAGCTCTAGTCTAGGGTATGCTACAGCTGCCTGAAAAGCTAATGAAGTCCTAAATTGCACCAAGAAAGGGACAGTTTCAAGATCATATTAAGTGGTAGTACTGCTTTATACTGCACTGGTGAAACCACACTTGAAACACCACATCCAGTTTTGGTCACCACGATATAAAAAAAATGTTGAGACCCAAGAAAGAGTGCAAAGAAAAGCAACAAAGATGATATAGGGCCTAGAGCTAAACCATATAATGAAAGATTGAGGTAACTCGGTATGTCTAGTCTAACAAAAGAGAAGAACTAGGGGTAGCAATCTTCCAGTACTCGATGGTTTGTCACAGAAAAGAGAGGAGCTGACCTATTCTCCAAAGTAAGTCAAGAAAGTAACAGAGGAAGATGATTAAAGAGAGCGCTAACCTAGATCTAAGGAGAAATTTTCTGACTGTGAGAACAATTAATCAGAAGAACGGTTACCTCTGGAAGTTGTAGACACTCCATTACTGGAGGTTTTCAAGAAGAGATTGAATAGCATTTGTACAGAATGGGCAGGAGATTAGACTAGAAGACCTGCAAAGTCCTTTCCAACTCTATTATCCAGTGTTCTATAACACCAGTGAAAAGTGGCTTTTGCAGAACCTGGTCATAGACCACAGCTATCTCCCATAACAGGAACCAGCTATCATCACAATAGCAGAAATCCAACAGTGAGTCAAGAACATGAAAAGTTAAACAGCACCTGGCTTGGACATGATCCACTCTTACTGGCTAAAAAAACCCTAAATGCAGTGCATGAAAATCTAGCAGCATATATGAACCAGCTGCTAGCAGCAGGCTCCCACTCAGAGTGGCTAATTCAAGGGAGGACAGTGCTGATAATGAAAGATTCCCATAAAAGAACAGCATCATCCAACTATTGGTCAATAACCTGCCTCCTTACTACCTGGAGTCATACCAGGCATCATAGCTGCCAAGTCACAGAAACATATGGTCCAATACATGAGCACAGCTCAGAAAGGAATTAAAAGTAACAGCAGAGGCTCAAAACACCAATTGCTCATCGATAGAGCAGTCACCAAAGACTTAAGATTTAGGCAAATCAATCTGAGCACAGCTGGAGTGACTACAGGAAAGCCTATGACTATATGCCAGATAGATGGATCTGTGAATCCTGGACCTATACAAAGTCACAGAATACTAAGGACATTCCTCAAAAACTCAGTGGGGCTATGGAAGACAGCCCTGGAAATGAATTCAAGAAAGCTTACGCAAGTAGCCATCAAGTCTGGTATATATCAAGAAGATGGTACTGTCCCCACTGCTACATGGAAGACATGTATTCATACTGAGAGTGTATGATATGTTGACTCAATGATCTTCCTGACACAGATCTATAATGAAGATGCTGGAATATCATTCAGAATGGAGAAGTATGGCTGGATTAGAGTCAAGAGAGGGAAGATAGTTGATTCATTGATCCATCTATTGTGGATTTAAAGTGAGGACACTCAGTTGTTATTTGAACTGGAGATGTATGGCCAATTGGTAGTAAGGAGAGGGAAGATAGTGGAAGGTACTGATAGAGTGGAACTATCAATTAGTCTTATAGTAGGCCTACAAACCAGCTATATGTACCCTGGTATCCCATAACCACATGGAACCAGGAGGAGGAGGAGGAGGAGGAGGAGGCAAGGAAGACAACAACTCCAAGTCAAATATTCAGACCATAGAAAACAGACAGACAGGGCATTCAGGAGTACATTAATAAGATGGCACCTAAAGATAAAAGATGGCACCTGATGCAGCTTCAGGCATGGCAAGAAGATAAAGCAGGGAAAGGGCCATGGCCAAGCAAGACTTGTCAATGTTCTATCAACCGCTGAATTGGGAAATCCTACTCATGGCTTGAAAGGGCTGGACTAAAAGAAAGCATTGGGGCACTGATCATGGTGGCACAAAAACAGGCACTAAGCACCCAATCCATAGAATCATGGAACTAGCATATGAGAGATGCAGATTGTATAGAGATGCCTCAGAGACAATCCATCATATACAGTGAGGGAAAAATTATTTGATCCCCTGCTGAGTTTGTACATTTGCCCACTGACAAAGAAACGATCAGTCTATAATTCTAATGGTAGGTTTATTTTAACCATGAGACAGAATAATAACAAAAAAATCCAGAAAAATGCATTAAATAATTATTTGATCCCCTACCACAATCAGCAAGATTTCTGGCTCCCAGGTGTCTTTTATACAGGTAACAAGCTGAGATTAGGAGCACTCTCCTAAAGTGAGTGCTCCAGCTCGTTACCTGTATAAAAGGCACCTGTCCACAGAAGAAATCAATCAATCAGATTCCAAACTCTCCACTGTGGCCAAGACCAAAGAGCTGTCCAAGGATGTCAGGGACAAGAATGTAGACTTATACAAGGCTGCAATGGGCTACAAGACTATTGCCAAGCAGCTTGGTGAGAAGGTTACAAGAGTTGGTGCGACTGATCGCAAATGTAAGAAACATAAAATAACTGTCAATCTCCCTTGGTCCGGGGCTCCATGCAAGATCTCACCTCGTGAAGTTTCAATGATCATGGGAACAGTAAGGAATCAGTCCCAAACTACACAGGAGCACTTTGTCAATGATCTCAAGGCAGCTGGGATCATAGTCACCAAGAAAACAATTGGTAACATACTGTTCCATGAAGGACTGAAATCCTGCAGCACCCACAAGGTCCCCCTGCTCAAGAAAGCACATGTACACGCCCATCGGATGTTTGCCAATGAACACTGAATGATTCAGAGTAAAACTGGGTGAAAGTGTCGTGGTCAGATGAGACCAAAATTGAGCTCTTTGGCATCAACTCAACTCGCTGTGTTCAGAGGAGGAATGCTGCCTATGACCCCAAGAACACATCCCAACTGTCAAACATGGAGGGAGAAACACTATGCTTTGGGGGTGTTTTTCTGTTAAGGGGACAGGACAAATTCACCATATCAAAGGGAAGACACAAATCTTGTATGAGAACCTCCTTCCCTCAGCCAGGACATTGAAAATGGGTTATGGATGGGTATTTCAGCATGGTAATGACCCAAAACACACGGCCAAGGCAACAAAGGAGTGGCTCAAGAAGAAGCACATTAAGGTCCTGGAGTGGCCCAGCCAGTCTCCAGACCTTAATCCCATAGAAAATCTGTGGAGGGAGCTGAAGGTTCAAGCTGCCAAACGTCAGCCTCAAAACCTTAATGACTTGGAGAGGATCTGCAAAAGGGACAAAATCCCTGACCTCTGTGATTGCCAAAAAGAGTTTTGTCACCAAGCCCTAAGTCACATTTTGCGAAGGGGTCAAATACTTATTTCACTCATTAAAATACAAATCAATGTATAACTTTATTGAAATACATTTTTTTAGATTTTTGTTGTTGCTATTGTCTCTCACTGTTAAAATACATTACAATTATAGACTGATCATTTCTTTGTCAGTGGGCAAACATACAAATTCAGCAGGGGATCAAATAATTTTTTCCCTCATTGTAGTGGCAGAATGTAAGGTACAGGCAGGAACAGAAAACACTGAACAATACAACCAAATACCTGGAATTGTGTAAAGGAACATCTGCATAGTGTATAGGCTATATCCTCTCAAGTCCAGATGGGAGATTCCACAGAAGGTGACTGAGAACAGCAGGGCTTGCTGTAATGTATAGCTTTTTTTCTTCTCTAACCAATTGTATTGTATAAAATAACCCCTCATAACTGCCTTACTAGCCTCCCAAAACGTTATTAAGATCTGTCCCTTTACCTAAATTATTATCAAAATATTTGTGTAATTTCTTTTTACAGTCCTCAGATACTTAGGTTTCAGTAAAGCATTTGACAAGGTAGACCACAACCTACTTCTTAATAAGCTAGGAAAAGGTGAAATAGGCAACATCACCACCAGACAGATCTGTAGTTGGCTCATCAAATTTGCAGATGACACCAAACTGACTGGAGTAGCCAAAACCCCAGAAGACAAACTCAGGATCCAAAAAGATCTTGACAAATGTGAACAATGGGCCCTATCCAACAAAATGAGTTTCATTGTGGAGAAAAGCAAAGTCTTACATTTAGGAAGGAAAAATGAAAGGTACAAATACATATTGGGCAAGACCTGGCTTAAAAACAGAGGGACCTTGGAGTCCTAGTGGACGATCACTTGACTATGAGCCAGCAGTGTGCAGCAGCAACCCAACAAGCTAATACAATCCTGGGTTGTATAAACAGAGGCATAGAATCAAGATCGCACGGTATTATTACCACTTTATAAAACCCTAGTAAAACCACACCTGGAATACTGCAACCAATTTTGGTCACTTTATCACAAAAAAAGATGTTGAGAACTTTGAAAAAATTCAGAGAAGAGCAACTAAGATGATCAAAGGGCTGGAGACTAAAACATACAGAGAATGGCTACGGAACCTGGGTTTGGCTAGTCTAAAGAAAAGAAGAAATAGGAGAGACGTGATAGCAGTATTCCAGTATCTCAGGGTCTGCCACAAGGCAGAAGGGGCCAGGTTGTTCACCAAAGCACCAAAGGGAGGGAGGAGAAACAATGGTTGGAAACTAATCAAAGAGACAAGCAACCTGGAACTAAGGAGAAACTTCCTGACAGTGAGGACAATCAACCAGTGGAACAGCTTACCCCCAGAAATCATGGGTGCTCCATCACTGGAGATTTTTAAGAAGAGACTGGACATTCACCTGTCTGAGACAGTATAGGTTCTCCTGCTTGAGCAGGGGGCTGGACTAGAAGACCTCCAAAGTCCCTTCCAGATTCTATTCTATTCTATTCTATTCTATTCTATTCTATTCTATTCTATTCTATTCTATTCTATTCTATTCTATTCTATTCTATTCTATTCTTACTCTACTCTACTCTATTCCTTTACAATTGACTCCTTTTGTAAAATAGATTCATTCAATCTCTTATCTATAACTCAAAGTTTTTTTTTCTGAGGACCAAAACAATTGGGTTATGATTAGAAAAGGATTTAGGTAGGATATCAACTGTCAAAATTCTATTTGCTAGGTTTTTAGAGGTCCATATCATATTGATCCTTGAAAAAGATTTATGCCTTTCTGAAAAAAGGTATATTCTCTTGCAGAGCCATTTTTATGCCTCCATGAGTCTATTTATGTTAAATTGTCCATCATTTTAAAAAATGACTTTGGTAGTTAGTAGATGTTCTGTCCTAAAGTGGCGAAATCACTCCATTCCAGTCTCCCAGCATAAGCCAATTTTCATATGAAAAAGGCAAGAGTTGATCTATAAGGTACTCAAAAAAATTGCTTTCCCCCTCATTTGGCATATAGTCCAATCACTATTGATTTTATTCCATTAAAACTAATTTCCACTATTACAAGTCTACCGTATTCATCTGATAAAAGTAGCCTAGCTTTAAATTTGGGTTTTATATGTAAAACCACTCCATTTATCTTTTTTTCCCAGCAGATACAAATTTCTCCCTAGCCTTTTATTTATTAGATATTTGTCTTCATATTTTTTAATATGTGTTTCTTGAAGACAGATTATGAAATACTTTTGTACGCTCAGATGGGGCATTAACCCCATTAATATTATCCATCTTCATCTCATCTAGTTCTGAAATTAATTTATGTCTGCTCAGAAACTCCTTGGTTTTATTTATGTAGTTCAATCAAAATCTTCGTTCCTGGTATGTAACTGTCACCCCTTCAAGCTTATCCCAACGAAAGGGAATTTTTCTCATCTTTAAAATATCTGTAAGGAATGAATAGATTTTCCTTTTTCACAAAATTCTTACAGGAATTTTCTTCAAGATAATTATGTGCATATTTTCCATTTGTGATTTCGCTTTGAAATGACAATTCAGAACATGGTCTCTTATTTTCTCACAAAGTGAACCAAAACATCCCTTGGCAATTTCCTCATTGCAGCAAATCTCGAATTCAGTCGATACACCTTAGCTACATCGGGGTCGAGACTTCTTTTGTCACAATCTATTAATGCAGCCAAAGCTTTAAACATCCTTGCTCTGATATCCTCTCCAGGTTGTTTAGGAATTGTTCTGAATCCTAACTGATATTCCTTAGCATGAATTTCCACAAGAATCTTCTCATTTGATTCAGTTTCCAGAAAATTATCTGTGTTTTAAAAATTCAGCACTGGCCTTCGCCTGCTCAATATCTCCTCTCAAACCTTGTATCTCATCATGAAGTTCCTTTACCAATGTATCAATTTTTGATTCAAGCTTAGTTCCCATTACCTGTACAGCTTCATGTGTTTTGGCTGTATATTATTCATCCATTAAAGATCTAAAAGATTCCACATCTCCGGGGATTTTCTCTGTTCTTTCGCGAGTTGCCATCATCTTTGGCTCCCTCATGTGGTCAAACAATACCACTACAATAATAACAGTTTCTCTGTCTACTACTAGAGCAATCAGCATTGAGAAGTGAAATCAAAACTATTTCTCCCCCTCCTTCTAGCCAAACCAAAACACCATTCAGGGAAGGTTTAATTTAGAGATAAGAAAGAGTTCAGCAGAGTCTGTTAGATAAGTACTTCTCCAAGAGTTTTTTAAATCCAAAGTTTCAAAATAAAATCCACCGTGTTCACCAGCTTCTTTAGTTTGGCTCAGATATTCAACACCTCCCCTCACAGTATTGAAATCCTGAAGCCACAGAAGTTAGGAAGATTCCACAAAAAGGAAAAGGCAGGTTGCAACCAGAGGCAGCCTCTTTCAAACAGAAAGGGTAAATATGTAAAGGCTAGTGTCTAAGAGGCAGAGACAAATTTTTATGTCCACTCCTTCACAGTGAACTTGGGTCTTGGTTGCCCAGACCCCAGCTAGAGACTCACCACACTTCTTCCAGAAACTTTCTGAGAGCACACAGCTGTCCAGGGGAACAAAAGGGTTAATTTCCAGAACTTCCCTTTTTTCCAGGGAGGTTTTTCCTGCCTTAGAAAACTTTCTAAAGCATTTAACTGTGGGGAGTCTATAACAATCTAAAAGATTGCCACCTTCAAATCTGGCCAGTTCTGCAGGAAGTACAGAATCCTCAACAGGCCTCTGGTAGAAGATCCTAGATTGAGGAAGATACATGCCAATTCTATCAGAATTAATCAGAAAGGCTTCAACCCATGAACAAGAAAATCCTAGAATTCAATTAAAAATTGAATTCCATCAATTTTTAAAGCAGGATGTTCATGTGAGCAAAGTTAAACTGAGATAAAACTGCTTCATGTGAGGACCAAGTTACTAACTAGGGTAGCCATGTTACTGTCATAAAAATTATATACTCTCTTAATATGTTACTGTTAATTTAATCATGTCTAGTTTACATTTTATTATAACAATGTTTTTGTTTATCAATTAGTTTCATTGTTTAAACATTGAATCTGTTTGAAAACTATTTTGGAATTGTTTAATGACATGTAAAGATTTAAAATAAGTAAATAAAATCATGAAATTGAAGCTTTAAGTGAGCTTCTGTAGCTTTAGCATTAACAAAACAAGTAATCTAATAATTTAGAACCAATCTGGCTCAGAAACAAAAAAGTGTTTGGCAGCAAGATAAATGATATATCAATAGAACATCTAAGCACTGCAATCCTCTCTGGACAAAAGTAGACATATAGACACAATTTGTATCAAGAATTTTTGCTATCTGGAGTCCCTCATAAAAAAATCTTTCATTATTTCCTCTAAGTATAACATGTATGTGTTAAAGGAAATAAATTACAAACATTTCATTTTACTACCATTCACAATGTTATTAGTTATTTTCCAGCATAACCATATACCTCTATAAGTTCATCTCTTTGGCAAAGGCTTTCCTTGAGTTCATTTACTTTATGCTGTAGAACACTGCACATATGTTTCTGTCTTTCCAATTCCTGTATTAAACAAAAAAAGTGGAAATTAGATGACTATAAAATTTGTTTCAGTAGCTTTGGCTACTCTCAAATAACATTTTGAAGCTTGTTACAACAAAGTAAACTAATTTCAAGATTCTGTGGGCTAGTAAGAGGGTACTCTTAGTATTTATTATATAGGTAGAAATAATAACTACTCAGTTAAAGGAACCCAATTATGAAATCTGGCTTAATCATTTTTCACAATTTTTGAGTAGTAGATCTCACTCTACTATATTGTAATCAAGACCTAATTTTGAACAGACTCCCTGCTTGTCTCCAATGCTTGACATTAGACCAGTATTGCCTCAGTACTGGACTTTCAATTTACCACTATATGTGACAACATTTTTCAAATCTGTTTTAGCAGAACTGTAATCATCATGGGCAAGGAATAACAGAGTTGGAAGGGACCTTGAAGGTCTTTCAGTCCAACCTCCTGCTCAGGCAGGAGACCCTATACCATTTCAGATGAATGGTTGTCCAATCTCTAAGAACAAGAGTAGCTTAGAATCAAACAAAAGAAAAGGAGGACGACAAATTGCTGCCAGAACAAATTAATTTTCCCATGTTTGACCCATCATAGACTTTAGTAAGGTCTTTGTCTTCACTAAAAATATGCAACATTATTTTCAAGTACAAATATGCCTAAGTACAAACACAGATATTTTTTAACATTCTATTTAAAATGTACATTCTGCATATAATAAATTATAAATTTAAGTACCTTAGTTTTTTCTTCATTTTCCCTATAGTATTCTGCTAATTGCTCTTCTCTTTCCTCAATGACATCTTTTAGAGTATCCACTTGATAGATTAAATTGTTTTTTTCATTATCAAGCTGGGCATTAGAAACCATGGCTTTCTTGTATTTCTCTTCAACTTCAGCAAGTGACTCCTAGAAACATTTTATTCCTTTATTTATTAAGCATTATTTAAATAGAAGCACACAGAATGTTACATACTTAACCGTGGTATCTTTCTAAGATAAATCTGTTTAAAAATGCAAAGTCAATGAAAGTTGAACATGCAAACAGACATTTACGGAATTGATTTTATTTTCTTTGCAAACGGCAACAATTTAAGCAAGTTATTTATAGTAGTTCTAGAACACAGTTGTTAGCTTGATATAGCAAAATGAATTAGCAAGTCTTGTAATTTTTATATTAATGTATAATCATTGTATAATCACAGCATAATTTTTCATAAACTGAAGTATAGAATAGCACATTCCTGTCTTTAAATTCCTTCAAGTTTCACATTTATAACTAAGATTATGCTTTCCTCTAATAAGAAATTACTTTATTCCTATCAGGGGAATTAGGGGAATTTTTGAACAGTTAATATAGCTTTACAAATATATATAATAGTACCCCTTATTGACTAAACCTATACCTGAGTGGTTTGAGAGTCCTAGGTTAGAAATGAATCATGGACACCCCCCCAAAAATGGTATTGCCTTTTGTATACTGCAAATTAAAAAGAAAAAAATGCTTAAATATCTAATAAAACTACTGTACCTTTGGCAACTTTCATATACAGTGACAATTTTGAGGGATAAAATCTATAGAATCAGATTTTTAAAAGAGCTTTCTAAGTGAGGATGAAAAATTCATGAAAAACAGAGGACTTCAATGACAATTTATCCTGAAGATTTAATATCAGCTCCTATTTAGGGATATGGTTTCAAATTCTAGTTTCAGGTCAACACTAATACAAAGATGTCTCCAACTCTTGTTTATGAGCACTTCAGAAACAAAATACTAGAATCAGATGGTTCTTGGTCAAAACCAGCAGAGCTCTTCTTATGAGTAGTAATCTGAATCAAAGAGTGTTAAGTATTTGTGCATTCGCCATGTGACTTAAAGCATTATTAAAAATTATCTAGTGGTTTTTTACTTCACTTCAGAACAGAATTCTAATTTTAATTTCACTATCAATCTCTAATAAGAGTGTTTTCCAATTATTAGTCTTAAAATATTTTTACTTGGCAATGTGGGTTTTCATGTAAAAAGAACATAAAATTTCATATTATTTAAATTATTGAAAGGAAATTACGTTATACAATATCTTACAATACAATACAATATCCAGGATATCTGAGGGAACACTTGCTGCCGGCATCAAGTTCCCTTCGTCCTGTGCGCTCCCACAGGGAGGGCCTTCTCAGGGTGCCGCTGGTAAAAGAATGCCGGCAGATAACACCCAGGGGGAGGGCCTTCTCAGTGGGTGCGCCTGCCCTTTGGAACCAGCTGCCCGTGGAGCTTAGAACTGCCCCCAACCTTCGATCATTTCGCCGAGACCTGAAGACCTGGCTCTTCGAGCTTTCCGGCCCAGGCTGAGTTTTAATTGGGGTTTTAACTGGGGTTTCATATGTTTTATATTTTTTCAGGGATTTAGTTTAATCTTTTTAATTGTTCTTAATTTTTGTATTGACGTTTTTATGCCCTGTAAACCGCCCTGAGTCCTACGGGAAAGGGCGGTATATAAATTCAATTAAAAAAAATCTTAATATTGTATAACGTACAATATTACTTCAATTATCTTACTTATCTTACTTCAGACACATTATGCAATGACAATTCTCTGGAGAAGGCTCTAATGCTGGGAAAGGTGGAAGGAAAGAAAAGGACATATAGGAGCAGGGTGGATGGACGCAGTTATAGTGGCAATAGATGCACCATTTGAAGATGTGAAGGATGAATTTAGAAATAGAACATTATGAATAAAATCTATGTGGTGACTAAGAATTGACATCAACTTGATAGCACATACTATTAATACAACATTTGCTAAATAAAATATTCAGCAAACTGCTTTTCACATATATGTTGACGCTACTGAAGTAAAAGGCAATATATACTAGTAACTATATGTACAAAACCCATTCTCCAAATTACTGGTTAGACACATACTTAATAAAAAGAGTAATTAGTATGTTAGTAAAGCTCTGTTAATGAAATTTGTAAAAATGCCATTACCAAAGTATTACCATAGTGAGTACATGCTTGGGAGAAACCCTAATACCTTTAGTTCTTTAAGTCCCTGCATGTATCTCCCCTCTACATCTTGTATCTGGTCCTTAAGATCATAGATATCCTGCAGGACATAGGAATGAACCATTGCATAAGAACATCATAAAGATTGATTATATAATGCTATGATTTAAAAATCATGTGATTTGATGTATATTTTACCTAACAAATTACAGATTAAATTAAATTAGTGATATATCCTTGATACTTAAAGATGATATATATTTAACTCTATGTTTCTTAAGGTTCAAGTACATTTAAAATACAAAATCTCTGAGAAAATCAATTTCAGACATAAACTGTTCACATTCTTGTTTTGAATGCAAATCTGAAAAGATGCATAATGACATTTGCAAACTAAAATATTTTAATAGCAGCATTCTACATACTGGTAGCCGTCTTACGATTGGTTGGTTAGCAACCATTCAAAGTTGCCACTACTCCAAAACAGGGAACTACAACTCAGATTCAAAGTTCTGATGGGTGAGCCCCTTCTGCAGTGACATGACTGAACTTCAATTGCTTGGCAACAGCCACTTTTATGCCCATTTAAAGCATCCCATGGTCATATTACCTCATTTTTTTGTCAATTTTGCCAAATTCTGCACTTATTTCTAGTCTTTGGTACAAGTGAGCCCATCAGGAACCACTGGTTCACTTAACAACCTTGGGATTCACTTAACAATTGCAGAAAAAAGGTTATAAAATGAGGTCACTCACATAACCAACCCATTTTAAAACAATTACAGCATACAACTATCAAGAACTATAGAATTTTAGAACTATGCTAAACTATATTACACTTTTAGTAATGTTCTGCTTTCTTCTTACAGTAAGAGTACAAGAAAAAAACTGGAGAAAATCTATCTTATTAAGAAATAAATGTTTCAAATCTAATCCTCCAAATTAATTCTAAAATTTCCTTTCCTTTCTTCTTCTCCTTCCTTCCATCCTTCCATATTGCAAATATACAATTATCCTTCTTATGCTAATCTATGACTGTAATAAAGATTTGATTGATAGAAATATATAAGAGTTTTCTTTTACTGTTAACCAATAAAAATTGCTCACCCGCAGTTCACTTAATGAGGTATCAGGATCAACTAGGCTGCTTGTATCTCCGCTTCCTCGTCTAGAAGAATTTCCACTTAAAGGAGTTGCTGAATTGCGAGATGCTGGCTAAAGAGGACAATTGTTTTAAATTTCCTTTATATTTTAATAGTTTTCTTAGCTAAATATGTAAATAATATATCAATCCAAGAAGAATATTATAATTTTGAAAAAATATTTTCTTATATAGACTATTGTTAAATGATTTTACTGAATTGTATCACGACATATTAAACATGTCTTCTCTATTCAATCCACTATATGGTGTTTTTTCCATCCTGACTTCCACTTTTTTATATTATATTTTTAAGGAAAAATTGAAAGTTGTAAATGGAGCTGTACAAAGTATTCAGAAGAGGTACTTCGCATAGTACATTGGCCCAGATGAAACAATTCTGTTTGAGTATTAATATTGACTCATTATTTCAATAACTTATCTGGTTGTTTTGAAAGCTGGCTCTAGTTCATCATACTCCTAAGCAGACATGCTTTTTGTGCATGGGCATGCAAACTACACAATTGGAACAGCTTCTGAAAAAGCTGCACAAATTTTGCAAAGGTTGAAGCCACTTTAGTGCTTCTAAGGCAGGTGTTTAATTTATGCTAATTAATTTTGCAAAATATTTTGCACAGTTTTAGTGGCATACATCATATTGTAAATTCCTCTATTTGTAAAGTTGTGAAGAAATAATAAAGACAACTGCTGATACACCCTTTCTGCATGCTGGAGACTTGAAATATATATTTTGACTCACACTATCATGTGTACTATAAGTTTTTTTTAAGAAAAACCCATAATTAGAAAACCAATCTGTTCAATAACTCACCCTTGTGTATAAATCAGAATACGGTTTGTCAGTCTTCTCTTCAAGCTGAAAAATATTTAAAAATTTAATGTTTTAAATTAATTTCAACTATATATTTGAGTTGAAAAGATTATTTTTCATCAATGTGCATATAACCAGAATATTAGCATACTGATTTCCCTTTTTTCTATCTTACAACAAAGAGTCTCTAAATATATGCCTTTATCAAACTCATTTTAAATGTCACAAAACAAATTAAAACTATAATCCTACAGCTACTTACCTGTAGCCTTTTAATTTTAGCAAGAGTATTAACAGTTTTAAAAATTAATGGCTATCACCCGAAAACAAATAAAACAGAAAAAAAACTCATAGTTGTACAAATTGATTAGGAATTTAATACATTACTTCAAACCTATTTATTACAAATAAGGGCTCAATTTTAATCAAAACTTCAGATGAAAATTTGAAAATTAAAACCAAGAAAGGAACACAAAGCTAAAAGATTAAAATTATTTCTATGGATATTCCCAAAACATATGTTATTCATTGTATTCATTATACATAAATATAAAAGCATCGTTCCCAATCCCTTACTTGATAAGCACCATTATTCAAGCATAGAAAAAGAGCACAGAATAAAAGATTAAAGGCATAAGAAAAAGAAAAGCATTTAAAAAGAGAAATATGGCTTTTCAAGAAATGTTTTACATAAAATATATATTATGTAAATCATCAAATTCCTCTCAATTCAAAGACTTCATAAGTAGTTACATTATTGATTGGGTCGGAGGTGGGGGTTATGAAGCCTCTACTTCTCCATTTTTTAGAATAATTATTTGAAATTCAATTATCATACAACTTTGAACCTACCTAATCTGTCTGAAGTAGGGAATTTTCTGACTTACATCTCTGTTGCTCAATATTCTTATATCCTTCAAACCATTGGTGGGATTCAAATATGTGAACAACTGGTTCTGTGTAGATGCTGCTTCTGGAAGTCCATTCTGAGCCTGGGCAACAAAAAATTAGCTACCGGTTCTGCGAAGTAATGCAAACCGGCTAAATCCCACCACTGCTTCAAACCAACCTCACTCCAAATAGATCCATGCATAATTTCTTGGCTCTTTAAACTTCTCTCCTCAAATGCATTTTTCTTCTCTCTCTTTTTTCTATATATTTGTTTCTCTTGACATACTCAATTCTCATTTTTATATAACCAAGTGGTCAGAAGTACATAATCATTTTTGCTTCTTTTGAGAGCAAGAGTCACTGCTGCTAATGGAGCCCCACCCTCAGTTGTGGATAAAAGGCAAGGGAGGAGACAAATAGGTGTGGCAGACAACTATTCATCTTCCTGCTGGTCAGCACATGTATTTGGAACTCCTGACACTTCTAATTGGAATTTTGCTGGAGTTTTTCACAGATTCTGTGGTGCTAGGAGCCGGAGCGCCTTCTGAGGGTGGGTGTGCCTTATGTTGTAAAATAGCCAGCTTGCTTGAAGGACTTTTGGTTGCAAACATGGTGAGACTGAGAGTAACACTGGGTGTTGGGAGATCCCTACGGGGGGGGGGAAAGGGAGTGAGCTCTGTTATTTGGGGGCTGTGTGAAACTGTTAGCATTTCTGAAATAAAAGGAATGTAAGAGACTATTTGTCGTGTCTGTTGTGTTTGGGAAGCCGGGTCAGAACACAATGATTTCAGGTTTTCTTGCTGACGGCTTTGTTTGTGTTCTTGCAATCTGGTGGTTAGCTTCTTCCCTGTCTGTTCTAAGTAGTCACAGGGGCAATCCATGTGGGGGGATCAGTAGATTACATTAGAAGTATCTCCCACCTCCAAGCAATCTTTGCAATGCATGATTTATCCTTGTATGGTAGCCTCTAGGAGGTGTTCAATGCCTACTTTCAGATTTCAGAAGCTGCATTCTTCTACTTCCAAAATGTTTTTGATGTATGGAAAGGTGAGCCTTATAGTTGGTCTTATACCTTCTTTGTTCATTTCTGTTCCTTAAGTGTTGTACAGGCATTTTGTGGGTACCCATTCTGCCTGAATTGTTCACATAGGTACCTTCTGTCCAGTTATTTAGCTTGCAAGTTACTACAGTGGCTTCTCATTTTGCCACAGTGTTCTGATGTAATTCTTTGTGTGTGACAGTGGTTACACTGTTTCACTGTTGTGAAACCAACAATGTGTGGAATATTGGTGTGATAAACCGTGATTTCTAGGATTCCATCTTCTTGCCTGTTGACAAGCACATCTAAAAATGATAATTGTGTAGCTGTTTCTTACTCTATTGTAAATTATATGTCTGGGAAGATGGAGCTCAGTAGGGTATGAAAGTCTTTCAGTGCATTTCTTCTTCTGATGACCAATGTGTCATTCATATGGTGGCCCCAAAATTTAGATCTGTAGTTTTGAAATGCAGTGTTCTAGTTCACACAAGACAGTTTCTGCAATGACTCCTGATATTGGGGATCCCATGAGCATCCCTTTTATTTGCTCATACATTCCCATTTTGAAGTGAAGAAGGTATGTTGACACCACTGAAGTAGCTTCACAATCTGTGTCCTGGTTAGGTTGTTCTGATCTGTGTTTTTTTATCTTTTACTTTGTATGCTAAGTGAGGAAGGATGGATATAAATAGGGACACTAGATCAAAGGAGACCATGATCTCGTCAGGAGCCGATCAACCAATAGGAAGTCACATCTGAACAGGACCCACATAAATATGATGCATAGAACAGCCCAGCACACATTCTGGTAGAGAAATTCTCTGAGAATGGGCTCCAGGACAAGTCTGAAAGCCCAGAAGACTAACTCTCTGGTCTGGTGAATGACCCAAATTGGATTCTGCAAAGTTCTTTTCTTTTTTATCTTGATCTTCCTCTGATTTCTTGGGGGATAATTCCAACCAACTGGGAAGATATCTATGGAGATTTTCAGCCATTGCCCCCAAAGTGCTTTTTCAAAAAGTAACTGGACTGTTTTTTTTCCTTGCAAACGTTTCACTTAACTCTGTTCCATATAATGTCCACTGTATCCTCTTTCTATTCATTAAATTGGAAGAGTAATCTAATTTATATTTTTTTAACACAAGTCTCATACTTTTTACATTTCTGCAGTGATTCTCCATTCACTTTGACTTCATTTCTTTCCATATCCATTTTTCTCAAGATCCACTTTTATTCTAAGTTTATTATAATATAATTTAATAATGATGATGATGAAGAAGTTGGAAGGGACCTTGGAAGTCATCTAGTCCAACCCCCTGCTCAGGCAGGAAACCCTATACCATTTCAGACAAATGGCTGTCCAGTCTCTTCTTAAAAACTTCCAGTGTTGGAGCATTCACAGCTTCTGGAGGCAGGCTGTTCCACTGATTAATTTTTCTGTCAGGAGGTTTCTCCTTAGTTCTAGGTTGCTTCTCTCCTTGATTAGTTTCCATCCGTTGCTTCTTGTCCTGCCTTCAGGTGCTTTGGAGAATAGCTTGACTCCCTCTTCTTTGTGGCAGCCCCTGAGATATTGGACCACTGCTATCATGTCCCCCATCATCCTTCTCTTCGTTAAACTACATACCCAATTCCAGCAACCGTTCCTCATGTTTTAGCCTCCAGACCTCTAATCATCTTTGTTGCTCTTCTCTGCAGTCTTTCTAGAGTCTCAACATCTTTTTTACATCATGGTAACCAAAACTGGATGCAGTATTCCAAGTGTGGCCTTACCAAGGCATTGTAAAGTGGTATTAATACTTCACGTGATCTCGATTCTATTCCTCTGTTAATGCAGCCTAACACTGTGTTGGCTTTTTTGGTAGCTGCAGCACATTGCTGGCTCATATCTAAGTGATTGTCCACTAGGACTCTGAGATACCTCTCACAGTTACTACTATTGAGAAAGGTACCACCTTTACTATACCTGTACATTTGGTTTTTCTTGCCTAAATGTAGACCTTTAACCTTTCTCCCTGCAGCAGTTTAACCTTTCTCCCTGCAGCACTTCCTTCAGAAAAAGTCTGTTATCAAATATAATATTTGCCAAGTAGAAATTCAAGTTTGCAGACATCAGATTAACAATTTAATTATTTTTAGTTCTGTGAGATACAAAAAAACAGGTTTTTTTGGTAGCAGGAACTTTAACATAAGTTGGTAAGGGAAGTGAAAAACATTTCATTCATTCATTTCAGCCAACTATGAATACATAGATAATAGGTAGGTAATAAATATAATAAATCATTCTAATAGCCATCAGAATATGAAGCTATGTATGTAAATTTAGTTTATAATTTTTGAAAAACTTAAAAACTTTTTTACCTAAATGTAAAAATATTTGAGATGTAATCAAATGTATTAAAATGGTATACCACCAATATATTTTAATGTAAACGTCAGAGCCATATGCATATTTAACTCAAATACAAATAAGTAATGATTAGATCATATCCACTTTACCTAATCCCTAATGTAATTTTTAAAATCATATAAAATACAAGACTCCAATCATAATAGTGAACTTAAAATAAAAATATAAACGTATATGCAAGATAATAAATTAACATTGCTATTAATGAAACTAACAAACAATAGAAAAATATTAACACATTTACCAAGAAAAACTTGCAGCAATGTCATCAACTTTAGGTTAAACACACTCACATTGTTCATGTCTGGAATGCTGACATCATCCAAGTCAGAAACAATGCTTCCCCTACGATTAGTGCGGCTAAAATAATCAGCTGCAGTTTCCCCATGATGATGAAAATCACTTGACTTCAGTAATCAAAACAAACAACAAACAAAACAGATGGCAAGAAAATGATAGGAAAAAAAATCAGAAACAAAAAAATATATATAACTTGTTCATGCTATTCTTTTCTCTTAATCAAAATTGTTTCGAGAGTTTCACTTGAATAATGAGGTCTCTCTTAAACTTGATTTAAAAATGTTAATGCTACCATTAATAGTTTCACAACAAAACTATGTATTTTCAAAGCCACTCAGGTCTGACAAAAATTGCAGAATCTGGTAGTGTTTTTTAAATCAATCACATTTACAAAATTTTAAGGTGTAAAGTAATAATGCTATTATATATTTCTAACCTCATTCTGTTAAAAAAAATGTGGTTAAAATATCCAAAATATCAATCTACCTAAATATTAGTTGGTTTTATCATTTCTTTGTGATCGGATTTCTAAACATGCTCCTGTATATAACTGTCCTATTACATAATTTTCTGTCATATTTTTTCTTAGTGTAGGGCTAGTATACAGATTACTCTCTTCTTTATTGATCTTTAAAAAACTTCCCTTACTGTGGAAATAACTCAAAAGACACTGCATATTCAGATCCGTTTTTAAAATTAAAGCTGAAAAATATGTCCATTTTTTTGTTAACAAGACAAGGCAAGGCTAATTAAACTGGGATAAATTACATGCCTAGAGTATTCTAAAACTAATATACTTATTTTCAAAATCCCTCACAATAATTGTTTCTTATTTCACAATTAGAAAAAAATGCTTAAAGTTATGTCCAAATTTAGATTCTGAACAATCTAGAATTGAAAGTTGACTTACAAATTCAGTCACTAGAATAAATGAATGTTTGATTCTCAATTAAAACATTAAGACAATCTACTATTATTTATACAAATCAATAGCCAGTGTTAAATTTTACAAAGAAGCACATTACACTTGTACAAAGCAGAACTCTTAAATGAATATAAGTCTGCATTATACTGGATCATGGTATAAGAGAGGGTGCCCAGGAGGGGGAGCTGATTTGATAGACCAAAGTGAAATGCAGTTTCCCAGGAAGGAGGGACACATTTGAGAAGGGAGGTGGGGGAGACATAAGAGACAACACAACCTGGGGGTGGAGTCAAAGGAAGAGCATAAGGACAGCCATTCCCTAGAATCTCCCAGGGTAGATCTGTTAAACTAAGAGTCATAAACGTTTAGCCTGGCAAGTTTCTATCTGTTACGTATAAGCAAATAAAGAACTGAATTGCTACTGCTATTGCTGTTCTTGGGCTTAGCATGATATATAGGTATAAAATGTGTTGAAATTATCTGGTAATTCAGTGATTAAAAAGAAGTTATTCATTATTAAAAATAGAATCTCCTTTACATTTCACAATCTTTAAAAACATTAAGAGGCATTTAGGCATTTATAAGACTTAGTAAAAACTACTTGAAAGTGAAATAAATGGACAGACTTTTTTTTTAAAAAAAAGAAATAGTCCATTTAGTAAGGTGTAGAATATCTTTGTAGACATTATTAGATTTGGAACTCAACTACACTGAATTTATCTAACACTGAGGGCTTTTAAGCAACTTATTCCTTCTAAAGCCTATCCTAAATCTATTAGTTTATTAGATAATAAATGTACAATGCATTGCAAATTAGATATTATGGACATTGTTGTTTAGAAATATATAAATGTTAATGCATAATCTATATAAATGAATTTGGATATGATTGCTTGTACTTTAATATGAGAAGGAGGGTTTTTTAATGTTTGAAAATATTATAGTTGTAATAGTATAGCTGTTAATTCTAAAGGAATCAAGTTCATTTCCTTTACTGTTTTATCCTTTCACATGCAATGACTATATATTAATATTTATGCATACACATTTATTATAGGTGTAATTAATTGTTCTCATTTTACACACTTAAAATAATACCGTCAACATTAAGCTAGGACATAAGCTAGGAGATAATTTAATAAACATGTTAAGGATAAAAAAATAAGAGTATTTTAAAAATAGTGCAATTCTACCTTGAGGGGTGATAAACTAAAATACTTTTAAGCTAATGAGTATATTCAATACAAATAGGAATATCTATTGTACATATCAAGATTAGGATCTGTAAAATTTCACAGGTTATGAACTGACAAAATTAGAATACAGCAGACCTATATCAATCATGCAACATTGCTCACCACACTATCCCTATAACCTCGTACAGCATGGTCAGAGGATGCAATGCTGCCTGATTCATCATCTGTAAACTATAAGAGTTGGAAATAAATAATTAACTAGGTTGCTTTTATACACAGTACATATTTATATAAATCAATATTAAGAACTTTCTACAACACTAAGGACTTAACTGGATAATAAATAAACCAGTGCAGTGTTGTGAAGAAATACCTTTGTGATGCTGGATTCTAGTATGAGAGATAAACTGCACAGAGTCAAGATAACCTGCAACATTTCACTTCAGTGTCTTAATAGTGTTTCGAACTACTATTTATGCAAAATAATTGACTAATTTGAAGACATACTTGGCTCAGTTAAACTACTGTTGTCTACGTAGTCCCATCCTCAAATTTCTTTCTTAGTTATGCTCAAGCTGTTTTTTTGTAACTTGGCGACTCTATGTGAGATTACAAATAATCAACAACCAACTTGGTATATTTAAATTCTGCCTGGCAAGATAAAACCTCTCAGCTCTTCCATTCTTAATATTTAAGTAGCGTAGAAAATAAGTCTTTATTATACTCTACGGATAGATGGACAATTTTGGATCCCTGAATCTATTTTTGCAAGCTCCACATCCTAAACAAATACATGCAATCTTGGCAACATTGAACTTATTCACAACAACTTTCCTCCCTCTGAAAACATGAAATGTAATCTTTGATCATCAAAGTTTCCCCATTCTGACCCTGGGTAAAGAAAGCTATCTGTTATCATAGGATCAAATTATATTTATTTATTTATTTTAATCCCATTTATATCCCGCCCTTCTCCGAAGACTCAGGGCGGCTTACAATCTAAGCACAAATCAAATGTGCCTAGCAATAGCCTTCATTCTATGTATATGCCTGCTTATTAGGGCTTTCGCCCCCCCCCCAAGCGGCATTATTACAAAGTCAGCTTATTGCCCCCAACAATCTGGGTCCTCATTTTACCTACCTCGGAAGGATGGAAGGCTGAGTCAACCTTGAGCCTGGTGGGATGCGAACCTGCACTAATTGCAGGCAGCTGGTGTTACTTAAGGAGGCATTAGCCCACTGCTCCACCAAGGCTCACATATTCATAGTGTTAACCTGTGATAGTGAACAACTGAGCTTTTATTAAATGCAGTAATAGTGGAAATTGTATTACATCAGTTCCTGATACAATAGGCATATAAAATTAGAACGTGAAAATGAAAGGAAGATTTAACTGAAAACCTTAAGTACTCTCTCTGCTTATCATTAGCTAAAGAACAAATACAATATGCAAAATTTTAATATTTGTTAAATATAAAATTTTAAAAATGATTTTAGAATATTATATTCTTTCAACTATAGTTTACATTTCTTGTTAAAATAATAATTATTATTCTTCAAAAAGTATATAGTTGAAGAAGTGGAAATTCCCAGAATGACAGCCAACAATGCTACATTTACATTATCTTAAATAATGCAAATTAATATTCTATATCTATTTAATATCAGAGTTATCCATAAAAATAGAAGGCTTTAAGACATGCAGAGACATCTCACCACTGGACTACTTCGTGCTGAACTTGCTCTTAAATAACTATATTCTGAAGGCTAAAAAACAAATGTTGTGAAATATTTTTTCAGCTGTTTATTTTCACATACAAATGCCAAACTTGTAAAATGAAGTTCCTATAAACTTACAGTACGATTACTATACGATTTATACAATCCATCATCATATAATGATGCCTAGAGAACAGAGAAAATAGTGTTTGTTGTTATATAAAAGTACAAAATAATAAGTACTTTCTGATACAACATGGAAGAACAGCTACACAACCTAATGCCTCTTATTTCATTTAGCTAAGAACAGTGAAACGGAAAGGGGGAAAGGCAACTTAAAAATGTAAATGGACATATTGATGGGGTAGGGAGTTATAATATAAGTAGCTTAGGTCTTATAAAAACAGAAAAAATGTCTTTTAGGGGTCTTTTTATGCACTACCAGCATGCAGACACAGATTACAATCACAATTGAGCCCAAAATTTCTGTTTCTAACTGAGATGGTTACGTGAGTTTTGTTCTCATTTTATGATTTTTCTTGACAAAGTTCTTAAATAAATCACTGCAGTTGTTAAGTTAGTAACATGGTTGTTAAATGAATCTGGCTTCTCTACTGATGGCTGGTCAAACGTTGCAAAAGGTGATCAATGATCCCATGACACTGGAAGCAGCATAAATACATGCCAGCTGCCAAGCATCTGAATTTTCATTACAACTATGAGGATGTTGCAAAGATCATAAGTGGGAAAAACAGTCATAAGTCAGTTTTTATAGTGCAACTTTGAACAGTCACTAAATAAATGGATATAAGTCAAGGACTACCTGTACTGGTAATTTAGCTCTCAACAACAGGAAAAGGGTTCATCATTATAACATAGAGTGTCCTATCTCTTAAACAATCCTTAGAATATTTTATATTTTGCAGCAACCACATTCACTGTGCTTATTGATTTTTATAGATAAAATTAACATCTTGTTATTCAAAGAATTTTTCCAACAAAATATTAAGAATCTTGCAAAACTAGCAATTTGTTGTAGTTTAAAATTCCAAGTCAAAACCATTTACTACAAAAGCTTAGTCCACATATTTTCATTCTTACAGCGCAGTTTCAAAGACAACCAAGCAACCAATCACTTAAAATATATAATCTCTACCTCTTAACATCCGTAATGCAATTCTTTTCTAACAGTTTTGAATATATTATAGTACTCATATGCAATATTTGCTTACAATAAGGTTCATAATTGTTCATTTTCTATGCACTATTTGCTAATAGTATTTCCAAATTTTTAAAGAACATTATAAATATATGCTCTACCACAGAAAATAATAGCATTAAAAAGGAGGATTCACTAATAAGCTTAGTCATTAGCCAGCAAAAATATGGATAATTTCACAGCTCCAGAGATTTTATAACTACATACAAGCAAAGTAAGCTTTCTGAGGAGGTCTGTACTTATAAATTTTAGTAATTCTAAAGGTGAATTATTTAATAAACAAGATGCTGATAATTCTGTTATTTACACTGTTCTTCCATGACAGCAATGCTTTTTATTGTTCCATTTGTTTTTGTAATCATCTTCATTCTGATTTTCTACCCACTAGTTTTTCCTAATCACAGGCTGAATTTTCCAAACTTTCCCTTTTTAGAGGACTCTAAAAAGTTTTTTATCTGAAGAGTCTAAAAATACCATATGTGCCACTTCATATTGTATTCTGCAAGATAAGCATTTCACATGTGTGAAATTTCTTTTTAGGGCAAAGAAACCAGGGTGAATAACATGATTATTGATGAAATATTGTATGATTCCACATTAATATCTGCCTAAACTTAGTTTTCTGAAGAGTCCCGAGAGATAAAGGAGTTGCCAGGCAGTCTTGCAAAACTACTTTGATATGTAGTTTCAATACAACTCACAGCTCAACAAGAAAGAATAGTGAACCTTCAAATGTACAAAAGCAGTTAAGAACAAAGTGCATGTTTATTATCATTAGCTTCATATTTTCAGAAAGGCATGAAGCATAGCATGTCTTCATTTAAGAAAATCCCTACAGTTTTAAGAGCCCACGGTTTACATACACTTTGTTTCTTCTCAAAATAGTTTTCTGATATTCTCCATTCTTATATTTTTGCAAAGTTAATCTAAATATTTACAAAATAATGATACACAATGCTGTCAGGGAACAGTATGCTCAGAAAGCAGGCTAATGTCACATGCAGATCTACATACGAACCAAACTGGTACTTCTTATCAAACCAGTGTTTACATCTGAGGAAGCCTATAGAACAGAGTACTTTTTTTAGATTTCCAGGATACACAAATTTTGTAATACCTAAACATTGTCTATCATGTTACATTTTACTAACCCTGTAATTCTTAGTTGTTGCCAGAGGTTCATTGTATAGAGATGATGACTGTGAGAAGAATAAGGCACTGAATTATAGTGAATGCTGAATAAATGATGCACATTGTACATCAAACATGCACATAAGGAACAGTGTGAGTATTGTCATAAAATGATAGAACAGAAACAGTGCGTATACAGCCCAAAGCTGGCAATAATAGATTATACATTCCATTAGATATTTAATAAAAAAACTGCCATCCATAACCTGACAGTGGTCCTATCTTTCAGAACAAACCTCTTTAGAATGATTGCCTATAATATTAAAATGTGTCAGATCTATTGTTAACATACTGGCAAATTTAAATCAGGAAGTTACATGTCAAAAAGTGAAAAGAAATCTAAATTCCTGAACCCTAGCTCTACTTCTAATTCTAAATTGATTCATGCTTCATCAACTAATATAGGACCAAAAAAACCTTCACTGGATCCTTGGCCAATTGTTAATTCAAATGACACTCAAATGAAGCAAAGCTTTTGTGCTAATTCTCATGCTTTTATGCTTTACTAAAGAAAAAAAGCTATTCAGCAAAATAATTCATACCAAAAAAAAAAAAAAGCAACACACCCGAGGCTGATAAGAAGGAAGTGCTTTGCTATGTTTAAGAGTGCTGTAATTTCGATGGTCATGATAAAATCCACTCTGTTTAAAATGACAAGAGTATAAAAGATACTGAAACACTAACTCACGAGAGGCTGCAAATAATGATATTACCTTTAGTATTCAAAATATATTATGAGGCTCCGAAGTGCTTTAGTACATTCAACAATTTCAGTTGATTCAGCTGAAGGTATTATATTACATGTGATGCAATCTTTTCATATAAAAGCTCAAACTTTCTGTCTACCTTTTTATATGCATGACAGGATTATCTGGTTATACCTACTAAATAAGACATTTTCTCTTATTATACAGAATCCTGCAACTGTTACAAATATACCATATCTGCTAACTTCACAATGTAATGAATTAAATTTACTATTGTAGTTGGAAGGTTTGAGAAAATTAATATTTTCATCCTGCTGTATAGATAACTTCTCAGATTTAATCAATTACCATATGTGAACAACCAAATTCCACAAACTTAAAAGATCTGAAATTGTTCACTAATGTTCTTTAAAATATCAAAGTATGTAAGCTTTGTTGCAATAATTCATTAAGGTGTTAACAGATATTTATTTCTAGTCAAATATTTTACCTTATATAAACTGTGCTCTGGTGGAATGTCAAACACTTACTATTGAGAGGCTTAAAAAAATTCTATGATGATTTAAAATATACAGTGAGAAACAATATTTATTTTCATGGTTCAACATCAACAATTTACAACATTTCAGAAAAAACTCAGAGCAGCAATCACATACTAGAAACAAGGCAACAAAGTTGGAATGGAGGAATCAACATTTTACCAGGACCAATAATGGTTTCAAATTGTGATTTTCCTAACAGTGAGGGGGTTTTTTATATAGAGCAGCATAAAATTCAAACAAGGAAAATTACATCTACTTCAATAACTCCGTTGAAATGTATAAGTGATAAAAGAGAACTAAAATATTAAAACTAAAATTATAGACTAAATGGGACAAGCACATAATAAATAAAACAACAACTATTACTAAAGGTAGGACTGGACATTAATGAGTTGGAAGAGAATTTGTAACCAGAAAACCAATAGGGTGAAACCTGTGGATGTATGGGTTCTACCTTTGAGAACCAGGTGAGTGTCTTGACCTAGATAGAATCATATTCCATCTGAAGTAGCAGCACATAGCTTGAGAGTTTTCTTACTGTCATCTTTCTTAAAAGAGGATTGGAAGCTCTAGATCAGGAGTGTCAAACTGTTGGCCCACAGGCCAGATGCGTCATGGAAAAACCACGCCCACCCCATTGCTGGCAATGGGGGAAAAATCGCAATACATCGCGACACTTCACATGACTTGCGAATTTGACACCCCTGCTCTAGACATTTCTGCTTTGCTGATTCTATTCTTCACCCACTTGGGCTGGTTAAATGGTTTTGACCAATAATTTATGTCCTGGAACTTCCCATCTATCTAGTATAATACGTTTATCTTTGAATATAATAAAAGTTGTAACTAAAACAAAATATGGGTTTTAGAGAAAGATAGAGAAACACTAACTTAAGGGTACATTGGTTTTATAAGAACTGCTCTGACTTCCAAAAAGCTTTAGGTCAGGATTCAGCATGATAACATGAGCATCATACATATTTCATATTATTTCTATAAGTTATCATTATTTTGGCAAATAATACTTTAGAAAGTGTTTCTATTTATGTAAACCTAAGTATTAAAACCTAGAAAGGGGATTCCCTAACATCCTATTGAGACCTTTATGTGTCAGGGAAAGGGAAACAAACTCTTCTTTGCGTTTAGAAAAATATCTTTTTTGGAGGCTGGGCTAGGACAAATCTTAGTGTTATTTTGATAGCATGTAAGCATCCAGCTCATAAACTGCAGTTTTATTCACTTTAGCATAGAGGGGTTTTCCTCTATAGTAGTGCCTTGAAGCTGCTACTATCTTTACAATAGCATGGTTATGCAGCACTTCGCACTCAAAGGGAAAACATCCTTCTGAGCATGTACAGGCATGCTTGCAGTACTGTTGGACAATTCCTTTATTCAAATATACTTTTTCTTAAAACCATTTTGTAACTATAGAGGGCAATACTGGGAAAGATACAACTGTTTTATTGAGTTACTATACAGGTGAAACTCGAAAAATTAGAATATCGTGCAAAAGTTCATTCATTTATTTATTTATTTTATTCATTTATTCCGGAGTACCTTAGGGAACACCTGCTGCCGGCATCAACTTCCCTTCGCCCTGTGCGCTCCCACAGAGAGGGTCTCCTCAGGGTGCCACCGATCAGAGAATGTCGATTGGTGGCCCCCAGGGGGAGATCCTTCTCTGTGGGCGCCCCGGAGCTATGGAATCAGTTACCGGTTGAGCTCCAGATGGCGCCCGATCTTCGCTCCTTCCGCCGCGATCTAAAGACATTCTTATTTGAACAAGCCAGCCTGGCCTGATAGGGGATTGGTGGGGTTTTTTATTGTTATTTTAATATTTGTATTTACTGTTTTTAGTGGGCATATATTTAATTCTTTTTTAACTTTTGTAACTTTGTATTTTTTATTCTTGCCCTGTTCACCGCCCTGAGTCCTTCGGGAGAAGGGCGGTATATAAATAAAATTATTATTATTATTATTATTATTATTATTATTATTATTATTATTATTATTATTATTATTATTATTTCAGTAATGCAACTTAAAAGGGGAAACTAATATATGAAAAAGACTCATTACATGCAAAGCAAGATAGTTCAAGCCGTGATTTGTCATAATTGTGATGATTATGGCTTACAGCTCATGAAAACCCCAAATCCACAATCTCAGAAAATTAGAATTGGTGAAAAGGTGCAATATTCTAGGCTCAAAGTGTTCCATTCTAAACAGCTAATTAAGCCATAACACCTGCAAAAGGTTCCTGAGCCTTTAAATGGTCTCTCAGTCTGGTTCAGTAGGAATCACAATCACGGGGAAGACTGCTGACCTGACAGTTGTGCAGAAAACCATCATTGACACCCTCCATAAGGAGGGAAAGCCTCAAAAGGTAATTGCAAAAGAAGTTGGACGTTCCCAAAGTGCTGTATCAAAGCACATTAATAGAAAGTTATATGGAAGGGAAAAGTGTGGAAGAAAAAGGTGCACAAGCAGCAGGGATGACTGCAGCCTGGAGAGGATTGTCAGGAAAAGGCCATTCAAAAGTGTTGGGGACTTTCACAAGGAGTGGACTGAGGCTGGAGTCAGTGCATCAAGAGCCACCACACACAGACGGATCCTGGACATGGGCTTCAAATGTCATAACAACAAACAACGTCAGAAGCGTCTTACCTGGGCTAAAGAAAAACAGACCTGGTCTGTTGCTCAGTGGTCCAAAGTCCTCTTTTCTGATGAGAGCAACTTTTGCATCTCATTTGGAAACCAAGGACCCAGAGTCTGAAGGAAGAATGGAGAGGCACACACTGCAAGATGCCTGAAGTCCAGTGTGAAATTTCCACAGTCTGTGTTGATTTGGGGAGCCATGTCATCTGCTGGTGTTGGTCCACTGTGCTTCATTAAGTCCAGGGTCAATGCAGCCATCTACCAGGACATTTTGGAGCACTTCATGCTTCCTTCCGCAGATGAGCTTTATGGGGATGCTGACTTCATTTTCCAGCAGGACTTGGCACCTGCCCACACTGCCAAAAGCACCAAAACCTGGTTCAATGACCGTGGGATTACTGTGCTTGATTGGCCAGCAAACTCGCCTGACCTGAACCCCATAGAGAATCTATGGGGCATTGCCAAGAGAAAGATGAGAGACATGAGACCGAACAATGCAGAAGAGCTGAAGGCCGCTATTGAAGCATCCTGGTCTTCCATAACACCTCAGCAGTGCCACAGGCTGATAGCTTCCATGCCACGCTGCATTGAGGCAGTAATTGCTGCAAAAGGGGCCCAAACCAAGTACTGAGTACATATGCATGCTTATACTTTTCAGAGGTCCGATATTGTTCTATGTACACTCCTTGTTTTATTGATTGTATGTAATATTCTAATTTTCTGACATTGTGGATTTGGGGTTTTCATGAGCTGTACGCCATAATCATCACAATTATGACAAATCACGGCTTGAACTATCTTGCTTTGCATGTAATGAGTCTATCTCATATATTAGTTTCCCCTTTTAAGTTGCATTACTGAAATAAATGAACTTTTGCACGATATTCTAATTTTTCGAGTTTCACCTGTATAGTCAATATAGTTGCCATGTTTCCATTGCCTCCACTCTTTTCCTCTTTGATTCCAAAACCACTGCACAGCCCTAGGTTGTGACTTACAGATTATTTCTGGTTTTTAAGTTAACTGTATCCTTTACTGAGATATGTTAAGAATAAAGCAAATGGGATACATTATATAAAAACCATTAAGAGGTAACAAATCCCAACTGAGAACACTAACCAACAGATCTTTACGAGAGCTAGAAGACTTCTTCCCACCATAAGAATCACTGTAAACATGGCTCTGTAAAAATTATAAAAGTTACAATTATGAACATACTGCCATTGTCATCCACATAAATAATTATCAATATAGGTGTTATCCATATAACAAATTTTAAATTACAACATGGCCATCTGAAAAAGAAATATTTATAAGCAAACACAAAAGAACAAATCAAGTTAATTAACATAATGAATTGTTATATTTTTCCCTTTGGGTAATATTTAATAATAATAATAATATACTGACAAACATTTAATAGTTACATTTAAAGTTGCAAGTTTGCAGAAATTATAGGTGTCTATCAAGATAGCTCATGATACATAGAAAAATCTTAGTAGAACTGGTTTTGAAGATATGCACAAAACATATGCAGAAAAGCTTGCCAACGCACATTATATTTGGCAATGAATTCTATTAAAATACACATCCACAATTTCATATTGGATGTAAAACATAAGGCAGTTGTTCCAGAAATGCAACTATTCTAGCCAGAACTTTATAATCTCTCACAGCAAAAAACCTGCATCCTCATCAAATCAGGAAAGATATATCAGAAGGAAGAGAATGCGTATAAGTATTGCTAGAAATCTGTCAAATGTTAACTTTCTCATCAAGTTAGGTTTTCTAGTACTCTTGTGATTCCTGACATACAAAATTCTTTTACTTCCTGAAATACCAACTGTCTTGCCCAACTGTTGCAAAACAGAAGAAATTGTTTAAGAGTTATATATTTATTATGTCTTTGCACAGAAGAGCAAACACAGATGAAGGATGCTAACATCAAGATTTTAAAAACTGAAGATGCTGCTGGGTGATTTTCTAGGGCTCTGTGAAGATCTGAATTTTGTTTCAATTTGACAAAGCCTGATTAAATCACTCCTTTGATGCAGATTTATGAATTGAAACGGTGATTTGCCTCGAAGAAACAATTATGACTGAATGACTCTGAAATATTTCAAAGTACTTTAGAGATTTAATTTTTCTGTTCATTGTGATATTGTAACTTAAATTATATATAAGCAAGAAACAAAGGAAGTCCCTGGGAAAAAGTGCAGGAGTTCCACAGGAAGATGAGGGAGGCCAGGTAGGTGGGGAGAGTGCTCGGAAGGCCAGAAAGAGAGTGTAGGATGCATCTCTGGGTGTGAGAGTGCAGAGAGGTGGGAAAACAGTATGAGGGTTATGTGCATGCAAGTACAGGGAAGCAAGGGAAAGAAGAACCATGATGCATGCCTGTGTATGTGTACAGGGAAGAAGATACGGATGGATGGATGTGAATGTATGGAGTGCAGGAAGGCTGGGAAAAGAGGGCACAGACTGGATGTAAGTGCAAGAAAACCCATGAGTGCAGTGTGTGTCTGTGTGTTCATGCTTGGAGGCATGGGTGCAGTGTGTGTCTCTGGGTTCATGCTTGGAGGCACGGGAATAAGGGCATATGCATGTGTATGGGTTACAGGAAGGCCAGGAAGAGGGATGCAGAGTGCAAGGGCAGCAAGACCCAAATATAAGGTATGGGATGCGTGTTTCTGTATGTGCGTGTTTGCACATGGACATGTGCACAAGTGCAGGAAGGCCTGGGGAAGGAGGTGTCACCACCTACAATCCATTAGAAATAGTAAATAGATAAAAAAATTCTTATTTTTGCATATGTATAGTTTATATTACATGCACACACCATAATTCAACTTTACAGATATTGTATGGACACTAATATTTCAAAGACAACATTGTGTATGAGCAAAAAATTTAGTCCATACCTATTTCCTTTTTTTTAGTGACTTAGTTAGATTAATCAATATCTCCATATCTCATGCAATAACCACTGGTTTTAAAGTCAATAATTTTAAATTCTGCTTTTTCTCTCTCATGTGCACACAGTTCATACAATGAAAATTTTATTAAAATATTATGTCATTATTATTAGTGCATAACAGGGTTATATGACCAAACCACATCATGCTGATTTGGAATACAAACCACTAGATCTCTTTTTCTGGATTTACTTGATCTATTCCTGGGGGGCTCACTGACATCCAAGGAAAGGCTCTTAAGAACAAAGTTACGAAAAATTATGAATCTCAAAAATTGATTTCATTACAGAACAAAATTCTCTATTCCTTGTAATTCTAAACAATCTTTTAAGCAGTTTTATGTTAACCTAAAGCATTATACTCATGATTTCAATTCTCCTCATTTTAACTCCCATATTTTCCAAAATAATTCATTTCCATACTAATCTTTTCTTTGGAAGTTTAAACAAATTAATATTACAAGATTAACATTTACTTCAAAGTTTGTGTGGTGAAAGGAAAATACCTATCTCTTTCAAAACAGGGCTCATCAGCAGGGAAAGAGTAGTTTCAGGCTTAAGTTCTGCTAACTTAAAAACTCCCCTGATGAAGGCGTGGCTGTAGGAGAAGGATGATTGTGATGATGGACTGAAGGGAAAGCTAAGGACAATAGGAAGAGTTGCTGTTGGATTTCTCTATTTAGACTTGTACAAATTTCCTAAACTTTCAGTGTGGCCTGGACTTGAACCAGCTGAGTGCCCAGAGAAATGGAATCCAGGTGGGATGAAGGGAAGCTATTTAAGGATAATCCCTTAGTTTGTTGAGGAGAAAACATGTAAAGGACATATGCAACTCCTTATCTCTTTAGCTGGAAATTATGAAATGATTTAATTAAATAATAGATGTATTTTGTTTTAAAAACATATACTTGAGAGTTTTAGGGCCACATAAGAACACAGATAATCAAATTTCTTACATCTTTGATGTTTCCAGCATTTGTTTTTGACAGTTACAACTACTAGTCAGTTCCCCACCTTTCTCTGTATAGGAGTTATTGCCAAAACTAACTTGCTTTAAATATATTAACCTTGCATACAGTTTTATATCTTATACAGGAAAGTTGATGACTTTCATTTTTTAAAAATTTCCATTCTCATTAGCCCTTCACAGCATGATCCATTATAAGGAACTCCAACATCTGGAAAAATTATCTATTGAGAATTAAGTTTTTAGTAAGTTCAAAAAGAATTAATTATAAAAAATGCATACAGAATTATTGTCTCTATCTACTATAACAATATACTATTTTAATTTATCCAAAAAGTCTTAATTAAAAATTACAATTCACTTTCCAATTCATAGAATATTTTCATGATGAGCCCCTTTAACCAGAGTGTTTTTCTTTCTCTTATTAAAGGATTACAAATTCACTAGTAAGTTTGGCTTTGCAAAGCATTTAATAGAGGTGATTTGCAAAGCATGTTAGGATAAAGAACCCCTTCTGCATAGATACATCCTTGTGAAAGCTTTTACAGTTGTATTGAAAATTATTCCAAGCTACAGTGAGGGAAAAAATATTTGATCCCCTGCTGATTTTGTACGCTTGCCCACTGACAAAGAAATGATCAGTCTATAATTTTAATTGTAATTTATTTTAACAGTGACAGTATAAAAAAAACAAAAAATCCGGAAAAACGCATTTCAATAAAGTTACACATTGATTTGCATTTTAATGAGTGAAATAATTATTTGATCTTTCGCAAAACATGTCTTAGTACTTGGTGGCAAAATTCTTGTTGGAAATCACAGGGGTCAGACATTTCTTGTAGTTGGCCACCAGGTTTGCACACATCTCAGGAGGAATTTTGTCCCACTCTTCTTTGCAGATCCTCTCCAAGTCATTAAGGTTTTGAGGCTGACATTTGGCAGCATAAACCTTCAGCTCCCTCCACAGATTTTCTTTGGTATTAAGATCTGGAGACTGCTAGGCCCTCCTTAATGTGCTTCTTCTTGATCCACTCCTTTGTTTCCTTGGCCATGTGCTTTGGGTGATTGTCATGCTGGAATACCCATCCACAACCCATTTTCAATGCCCTGGCTGAGGGAAGGAAGTTCTCACCCAAGATTTGACGATACATGGCTCCATCCATCGTCCCTTTGATGTGGTGAAGTTGTCCTGTCCCCTTAGCAGAAAAACACCCCCAAAGCATAATGTTTCCACCTCCATGTCTGATGGTGGGAATGGTATTCTTGGGGTCAAAGGCAGCATTCCTCTTCCTACAAACAGAGTTGAGTTGATGCCAAAGAATTTGATTTTGGTCTCAGGTGAGGTGAGCTCTTGCATGGAGCCCCAGATCGAGGGAGATTGACAGTTATTTTATGTTTCTTCCATTTGCGATCAGTGGCACCAATTGTTGTAACCTTCTCACCAAGCTGCTTGGAGATAGTCTTGTAGCCCATTCCAGCCTTGCGTGGGTCTACAATCTTGTCCCTAACATCCTTGGACAGGTCTTTGGTCTTGGCCACAGTGGAGAGTTTGGAATCTGATTGATTGATTGATTGATTGATTGCTTCTGTAGACAGGTGTCTTTTATATAGGTAACAAGCTGAGATTAGGAGCACTCCCTTTAAGAGAGTGCTCCTAATCTCAGCTCGTTACCTGTATAAAAGACACCTCGGAGCTAGAAATCTTGCTGATTGATAGGGGATCAAATACTTATTTGATGTGATTTTCCATATTTTTGTTGTTGTTATTCTGTCTCTCAATGTTAAAATAAATCTAACATTAAAATTATAGACTGATCATTTCTTTGTCAGTGGGCAAACGTACATAATCAGCAGCGGATCAAATATTTTTCCCTCACTGTATTAATATTGTCTCTGTGTGTACACAAAGCCTCAGAAGAGTGTATTTTTATAGGTATACTTTATTCATGTTAATATATTTTGCAAAGCACCTCTTTTTAAGCATAGCTCTAGTTTACATATTAAGCCAAACCATGGTATGAATACCCATGGTTGTTAACTAATGTAATGGGTTCATACATATTAAGTTGTAAGCTATAGTTTACAAACTATAATTCATACAATATTCTAAGTCAAAATCAAACATACCACATTATGGTTTAATGTAAAATGTGAATTACAGTACAAAGGCCCCAATGTAGTTATAATAATTCAGTTTATTATTAAAAATGAGAATATTCCATTAACTTATCCCCTACTCCTCTTAATTTCTTTGATATCCTTTAGGTACAGAACTGCATTTATGCTAACTAAAATTACTTTAAGCAATATTCTTCCAACTCCACTTCAAATGCAGCTCAGTATATAACCCATAGAAATTTAAAAATCATGCAAGACATATGGTGCGGAGAAAATCTTCAATCTATATATTTTTTAACGTTAACATTCTAGGAAATTACATTCTTCTATTTAAAGAATTATCTTTGATTTTTTTAAAAAATTTCATAATATATTCAGTTCTGTGTTGCGTAATAACTAGCATTTCAAATGTGTTAATAATCTCATAGTATACTCAAATTCTAAACTATATTTGTCAAAAACAAATGCTGCATTATTTTTACTGAAATAAATTTTAATACTAACCCTGTGACTACCAGTGTTTTGAGAGGATACCAAATCACCAGCTCCCTAATCAAAAAAAATTAAATAATGAAGCAACATTCATAAAAAGGAAAATCAAAAACAGATAAAGTAAGACTGAATTTATGCTTAAAATAAGTCTAGCTTTAGTACAAACCAGGTATGATTGCCGGCTGGACCGGTATGAATGGCTAGCCTTTTCAGAATTTTCCTAAGAAGGGAAACATCAGATATTATTTTTTTAAAAAAATGAAAGAATAATAATTGAACCAAGAAAATTATTTTAAAATGGAAGAGGTTACTAAAATAATTGAAGCTGGTTTTCATACAAATGTGCATTACAAGCTTTAACTTACAACCTAACATTACTTTATCAAATTATTTCTCAATATATTATAACAATCCATTATATTAATTTTAATTTAATGGCTTAAATATAAACCGCCCTGAGTCCTTCGGGAAAGGGCGGTATATAAATTCAATAAAATACTGGTAAATAAATAAATAATATTTTAGATTTATAATTTAAACATGCATTACTTTACAAATAATAAAAATATTGGTCAGACATAAAAAGGAATATTTGTTCACTGATTAAGCACATGTGTTATTTTTTTCTGTTAGAGAATTAACAATTTCTGTTTTAAAATGTTTTTTTAGCTTTTTATGTTTTATTAGCCCTTGTAGTAGTAATGTATCTGCAAAAATTCTATTTGATTAATCATAAAATATTTTAATTAAAGCATTAAATTAACCATTCTAATCTGTTCTTCTGATGAAGTACTATGCTGAGTTGTACGAACAGATGAAAATATTTGACAACTAGCAGTAAACAAAATAAATATTATACAGATATAAATAAGTGCCTTATGAAAACATACATGGATTACAAAGTTTGATAGCCATATCCAGAGGAATAGCACATGGCTCAATAACTAACATGAAAATTGACATTTTAAAATGTCTACACTAAGTATATAACCAGCTCTATAATAAAATAGATTAGAAGCATATAATTTTCAGCCCATGAAAGTTTTGGGTATAACTTGTAGAGATCTTCCTAAATTGTTATTGAACTATAATTTTTAAAGCATCAGAAGGATGCATTTATGGGAAACATTATCTATATAGAAATTTATTTAAATACAAATAATAGTTTTAGCAATACATTTCTCTATATACTCTTTGGAAGCAATTTTCAAGCATAGAATTATTTGTCTCTATAAAGGTTCTTTCTCTTAAAATTATAATTAAAGAAATCAGTATAGTACTTATGTATAGTTTTTAGATTAAAAGATGCTGGATTTGAGTCAAATCAGAGATAAATAACTTTTCACGAAATAGGCTATAGACCTAAGGGAGAGTTGTTGCTTTTTTAAACTGTGAAATATTTCAGACCTTATATATGTGTTTCCTATTTAGAATACCAAGAAGTTTTAATTTTTCAATCATCATAATCACAACAGATTCAGAAAGCTGCAATCTACCTACCCGATTACAGCTATCTCATGTACTTGCTACATAAATAGTAAGAAAATACTCAACAGTTGTGTTAGAACTGTGACACAATAAAATTAGAAAACTAAAAACAAAATAGTATTAGAAAACCATTGCTATTATTTGCATCATATAGTATAAACAATATATTTTATCCAATATAATCATGACATTAACTATAAATGTCAGATATTTTATAATTTAGAATATTTATTTTACCTATGTGTGACTCCTCTTCTAAGGAGTATTACTTTTGAATACCATATTTTCCAGCGCATAAGATGACTGGGCGTATAAGACGACCCCCTACATTTCCTGTTAAATTATAGGGTTTGGGCTATACTCGCCATATAAGACTACCCCTCTTCCAACGCACACCAAATAAAAATTTAAAAACATCATTTGATTTTAATATGGTAATTTTAATTCAAATGCTTATGACATGCAGGTGCTTAGTAGGAAAACTGTCACTTATAAACATAAGGCTGTTTGTCATCAAACATGTAAACATAAAACAGTGCAAGTGGATTAAACTATAATTAATAATAATAATAATAATAATAATAATAATAATAAGAAGAAGAAGAAGAAGAAGAAGAAGAAGAAGAAGAAGAAGAAGAAGAAGAAGAAGAAGAAGAAGAAGTAGTAGTAGTAGTTGTTGGAGGGGACCTTGGAGGTCATCTAGTCCAACCCCCTGCTAAGGCAGGAAACCCTATACCATTTGAGACAAATGGCTGTCCAGTCTCTTCTTAAAAACTTCCAGTGTTGGAGCATTCACCACTTCTGGAGGCAGGTTGTTCCACTGGTTAATTGTTCTAACTGTCAGGAAGTTTCTCCTTAGTTCTAGGTTGCTTCTCTCCTTGACTAGTTTCCATCCATTGCTTCTTGTCCTGCTTTCAGGTGCCTGCAATTAGTGCAGGTTCGCATCCCACCAGGCTCAAGGTTGACTCAGCTTTCCATCCTTCCAAGGTAGGTAAAATGAGGACCCAGATTGTTGGGGGCAATAAGCTGACTTTGTAATAATGCTGCTTGGGGGGGGGGGGTGAAAGCCCTAATAAACAGGCATATACACAGAATAAAGGCTATTGCTAAGCACATTGATTTGTGCTTTAAATTGTAAGCCACCCTGAGTCTTCGGAGAAGGGCAGGATATAAATGGGATTTTTTAAAAAAAAAGACCAAATGGGAGATCCGCTCCAGATTTTCCAGCCAGCCCGCCCAGTTCCTGAGTCAATTGTGTCCTTAAAGCTAAGCCGCTGCTCTGGCTGCTGCCTTCCCCACCTGCCTTTCAAGTTGGGATATACTACAGCTGCTCTTCAACTTTAGAAGGAAAGATGCCCAGACCTCAGCCTGTAAAAAATCACAGACTGCAGCTTCTTGTCCAATTGGTCCCACTTTCCCTACGCAGACTAAATGGGAGATCCGCTCCAGGTTTTCCAGCCAGCCCTGTCCCTAAATTTTCAGCACCCGGCGTATAAGACGACCCCTGACTTTTGAGAAGATTTTCATGGGTTAAAAAGTAGTCTTATACACCGGAAACTACGGTAATTAAAGATAACAATATAAACATGAAAATAAATGATGATAAAATACATTTACCATTAAAATTCAGAGTGAAATTATGAAGGATATAGATGACATAACTACTTATAGTTATATATGACTTTCTGGTAAAGAATCACATTGATTCAATTATTAGGCCACATTAAAAAAAGTCTTTACTTTGGGCCATTTGACATTCTGTCTTTATATCACAGCTTTTCACATCTTAGAAGGCTCTATTAACATACAAAATAATTTAACTTGCATATAATACTGGGAAATTGTTGTAATCTTCCAAATGAGTCTCTAAATAAAGAATAGCCACAGAAAATCAGGCTTATTTTGTCTTAGGTTTACACAAGAAAGATGTGTGGTAATGTAAGTCACTTCCTTTTGGCCTCCATTTATCCCTTACTAAGACGATATATACAATTTTGTACTTGATCCAACAACTCTAAATAATAGTTTTGGCAATGCATTTCTCTGGTATATGCGCTTAAAATTCTAAAATTTAAACAGGAGATTAGGCAAATTATGATGACTCTTTTATATTCAGATTTGTATTAATCTGCATGTTTATGTATTTCTCATGTAAATAAATTTATGAATTTTAAATGTTTTCACCAAGACACATTATTTTTAATGAAATTTTATATACTAAAATATTAGGAAATAAACACCGCAATCAGATTAGTTTGCTAAGACAAAAGCACCACAAAACACGCAATCCTGGCCTACCATCCACTTCTGAATATGTCCCCATTTTCTATCATAAGAACGCTGAGAAAGCTATAAAAATGTAGAAAATTTTATTTTAAAAGGGTAATACTTTAGTAACAATAGATGTCATCTTTCATAATTCTGCATACAAAATACAGGTTATTTTGCAATACTGTCTGGAATTTCCCTAGCAATTTAAAGATTATTTAAATGCAATACTGCAAGGACAAAATAAGCTATAACTGATCAGAACTTCCAATACCAATACATTAGTAATAATGAAACCATTGTTAAAACTACCACAAATCCTCATATATTATCCCATATTCTGAATACTTATTGCACAAATAGAATAAATTATTTTTACAATACAGAAATGTTATTCTAAATCAGGTGTTCCCAACCAGGGGTGCTCGCACCTCCTGGGGTGTTAAGACGATATTCCAGGGGGTGTGAAAACTTGGGTTTTCAAAATTATAGTATATATGCATAATTTGTTGACGTTATTTAGAACTTTTGTAAGAGGTGCGAGAATATATCAGAAATGTTCTAGGGGTGCAGGGTATAGAAAAGGTTGGGAACCACTGTTCTAAATTAGACACATCAAACTCATATTTGGATGGTTTTGCCATTGCCAGCAATGGGGCGGGCACAGCTTCCAGATGACGCGTCCGGCTCACGGGCCAGCAGTTTGACACCCCTGTTCTAAATCATGAGAGACAACCCATACTCTGCATGATCCCCAGTAGCTTCTTGCACAGACTGTCTTTGCTTCTCTTGATTTCTCTAGCACAAAGAGTTTCCTTCCATGGTATTGCAATCTTATGGCTGTTATAGCAACTTAGAATTATTGTAGTACAAACTCTTTGTCCTCTTCTATCACGCAGTGGGGATGCCATGTATATGTGTATTCACAAACAGATACACAGGCACTCATCTACTAGTATATATGGCATCCTACATAACATATATACTGAAAACACTGCACACCTCTGCTACAGAGTAACATATTCAATATACTATATCTATACAGATAGTTCTTGAGATACAACTGCTCACTTAATGGCCATTTGAAATTATAACATGGCCCCTAAAAGCTACATATGACCTTGTTTTGAAGTTACGGCTCCTGCAGCACCTCCATAATCGTTCACCCTTATTTCTGACTACAAGGATGCTACAGCACCCTCCCACCTCTCTCCCCTCCCATCCAACTTCACTGGGACCCCACAGTGCTTGGGCCTGCTCTCCATGCCTCCTAAAAACAGCTGCCATTTTCAGCATGCCAACAATTCCTTGCAAAAATGGCAGCTGCTTTCATAGCTTTCTGACCTGATCAGCTGGCTGTCAGGAGAGTGCAGACCTCTCCTAGTTCTTGCTAGATTTTGAAAAAGCCAGCTTCCCCCATGTAAAAGTGGCAGCTTCAGGAGGAACTTCCCAAACCCTCTTTCTGGCTTACACCCTTAATAGACACACACATACCCGTTTTCAATAAAAAAAAACAGGAAAAGAAGTTGGGGGAACTTGTTATTCTTTATCTCCTACCCCCATTAGGTGCTTAAACTAAACTCTCCACTATTCCCCTCCGATTTCTATCCTTTTAATCACCCCATTTGCTAAATTTACTGCATGCCTGGAACAGGGTGACAAAATCTGTAAGTTACTTACCTTGGTGAGTGACTGCCAGGCTGAAGAGTAGAAGAAAGGAAGGAAGGAAGCAAAGAAAATCTTTCTGCAGCTTGTTTGCATTAAGGAGCTGAAGAAAAAGTTCAGCTCAAAGACTTCAGCCAGTTATAGCACAAAACATGCTACAAATGGCCAGTCACGGCAGAACCTAGATCTTGCAAAATCTTTTGCTGCTTGTCTAACTCCCTTTAGAGAAATCCTAGCTAGGTGCTAAAGCAAGTCAGAAAAGCAGCAAAAAGCTTGGAAACCTTCTTTGGAAACCTTTTTGCTGCTTGTAGGACTCCTTTTGGGACCCAGCTCCTGCTACAGCTGGCTGTTTGCAGTCTCCCAATCGCCAGATGAGCAGGACATAGGCCCAGTCCAAAAGTGTGGTTCATCAGCCATGCACAGAGGCTTGTTTAGAAGTCTCTCTGGCACTGGAACTTGATGTTGGACCCCAATCTAGTTGGGGTCTTTCCCCCACTTACCTGTTTTAGGGTATGCAAAGCTTTTTGCTGCTTGTCTGCCTCCTACATAGACCCAGCTGGGTGATAGGCTTCCCAGGGCCTCCTGCAGTCATGAGACATGCCATATTCTGTTCAATAATCCATGTGTGTTTGTTTAACAAGCCATCAGGGAGATTAGGCGATGGGATTGTCAAGTGAGGCTATCTCACTTAATGATCATCCCCATTTGCGAGGGCAGGCTCCATTATAGCCAAAGGTTGAAGAATATCTCTAGTAATAACATTTTCTTTTAAATGCTTTCTACATTGCTTTACAAAAAAGGAAGGCTATTATTTGTGTGCTCTAATAAATTTAAGATAGTAAAAAAAAATTCTGATGGTACATACCTCTTTTTGTTGGCGTTCCAATTCCCTCATGCGTATATCCCTTGCTTCTGCTCGGGCTGCGCGTTTGGCCGCAAGGCGTGCCTCTGCCTGTTATATTGAAAATACTTAGATGTAATTAAAAAATCCAACATCACCAATATGCAGTACAAAATAGTTAGGAATCAACTTTTCCACAACTATTTTAGGATTGTAGGAAAAAAGTTAATATTAAAAGGGAGGAAGACAAGAAGGAATGAAAAATCTGTACACTTACAATAACAATACAAAATAAATATCTAATTTTCAATAGGCTTAGGTTTTGTGGTAAAGATAGATGATGGTAACATTAACTGTTACGAAACTGACACCATATTGTATATACTGTATGCTGATGACACCCAACTCTATATTTCCACCCTTGGTGATCCAAGTGATGCTATGGCTGCCCTTTCACAGTGCCTGGAGGTTGTAGGGGCCTGGATGAGGGACAACAGGCTTCAATTGAACTTTGGTAAGACCAAATGGCTTTGAATACATAGGGCTCCAAGATGTGGGACTTTGTCATCTTTGACTCTGGGTGGGGTGGCACTGCCCCAGAAAGACCCAGTATGCAACTTGGGGGGTTCTTCTAGACTCATGACTCTTGTTCGAAAAACAGGTGACAATTATGGCTAGGAGACCCTTTGCACAACTTCATGTTGTGTGCCAGTTATGGCCTTTCCTGGATCAGGATTCCCGGCACTCAGTTATTCAGTCCCTAGTCATCTCATGACTGGACTACTGTAATGCACTCTACATGGAATTACCCTTGAAGAGCAATCGGATGCTACAGCTGGTGCAGAATGTAGCAATATGGGTAATTTTGGATCTCCCAAGAATGGTCCCTATAACACCACTGCTCCGTGAGCTGCATTGGTTACCATCTGCTTCTAGGTGTAATTCAAGGGGTTGGTGATCACCTTCAGAGCACTTCATAGTATGGCTCCAGGTTACTTGAGGGTCATCTCACCCCACTGGGATTGACCCATACCACTTATGCCGGCAGAGGAAGCATGCTGTGGGTCCTGTCAGCCCGATTATTCCGGCTTTGTGGGTACAGGAGGAGGGCCTTCTCTGCTGTTGCTCTTGCCCTCTGGAACATCTTGCACCCCGATGTAAGATTGCCCCCAACCCTATCTTTTCATAAGGGCTTAAAGACATGGGTTTGCCAATCAACTTGGGGGGGGGAGAACAGTGGGGGAACAGTGCAACTGAGGTGGTTGATTAATAACAGATCCCACCTCCACCCATTCCACTCCCCCCAATGTGTCTTTGGTTTAACATTTGTTCTTAACTTCTTATGTTTTAGCTTAGATCAGGGGTCGGCAACCTAAAAAAGAAAAAGAGCCACTGGGAACCGGTTCCATCACAAATTAAAAAAAGAGGGAGCCGCGTGCGTGTGTCCATGCACGCGCATGCGCAAAAAGGTTTTTTGCGCATGCGCGGACGCACGCGGCTGCCATTTTTTTAAAAATGAGATGGAACCGGTTCCCGGTTGCCCGATGGCGACGGCCCGTCTGCAAAGCTGCCACTTTCGGCAGCTTTGCAGACGGGCCGTGGCAGCTTCCTCAAAGAGCGGCGCCCCTGCCCATTCCGAGAGGTGCGCGCGCACCTCTCCGAACGACCGGAGTTGCGCGCGCACCTCCCCAAACCTTTGGGGAGGTGCGCGCGTACCTCCGTGCGAAGGGGCAGCGGCGCCGCTCTTTGCCGACCTGTGGCTTAGATGAATACGCCCAGGGTTACCCTATGGTAAGATGGGCAGCCAATAAATTTTATAAATAAATATACTAATAATTAAATAATAAATAAACAAAGTAAGAAACAAAGAAGTGTTTTACATTTCTTTGCATAACACGTGTCTCATATTTAGTTGCTCATACACACACACACACACACACACACACACACACACACACACGGACCAATTATTCCACTAACAAGCCATGAGGTCTTTCTCTGTTTAACTCTAACTAGTAGATATCATGACTCACACAATACCCACTTTAAACTTTGCACTAGATGGGCAGTCTGCAGTCACATCATTAGGAGAGCAAGAATTTCTATGTTTGAATTACTTAGCATGCCAAAAAGGTTACAGTATGTTTTCTGAATATACTGTTGCGTAAGTTCCAACTTAATTCAAATAAGAATAATTACCTATATTGCAATAACATACCGATTCCCACATTATACTTGTCACTTAGGTTTGAACAAATTTACCAACCTCTCTAGCAATATGACCTAGGGCTTCATCTTCTGCAGAAAATCTGTCCTTCATTGGAGTTCTTTTCCTTCCTGAGCCAGGAGTCCCCATGCTTATATATCTCACAGTATTGCTTTAAATCCAAGAGCTTAAATCTGAAACAAAGAAAAAGTATCAAGTTATTACTTTTATGATATACGGGTGCCTATAGCTTGAAAACAATTTTTCAACAATTTCTTGAGGTTGTTCATAATGGTGAATAGTATTTCATAATTTATTTTCAAAACTAAATACACATTTTAGAAGACACACATTTATTTTGCAAAATTTGTTTTCTAAACAATCTAAACATTTTGTATACCATGCAGTTTAACAGAATTATCCCATGCATTTCAATTATTTTAGTAAAACTATGTTCTGAATTTTGCCTTATCAACTGTTCCTACCTTTTTTAAAAAAATCCTTTTATTTTTAAGCTTTTATGCAGTAACGTTTATATTCCCTTAAATTTTATTGACAGTATTTATTTTAGGTCAACAAGCCAATGCCTCTAATATTTATCCACAATTACATCTAAACATTTTATTAAATGTATGAAATAATTGATATAGGAATTAAAATGAATTACCAACATAATTTCACTATCATTTTAAGACAAAAATCTAAAGAGAAACTATTCTTCTGTAATATGCTTATGTAATCAATACATACCACTTATTCCCTTTATGATGGTCAAAATTAGCAGCAAGAAATAATACAGGTAAGTATTAACTTATAACGGATTGTTTAGCAACCATGCAAAATTACAGTGGACTCACTAAAAGCTACTTACAACCAGTCCCAAAGTTATAAGGATTGTAGTACCTGTGATCATTTTTCTTTACACCTGACTATAGGAATGCTGCAGTGCCCCCACCTATCTTCCCCCTTAATCTCTTTATCAGCTCCCTGCCGGCCTTCGACTGGCTTCCCACCTTACCAGGCCCCACACTCTTCTCCTCACCCTGCGTCACTCATCACACAACAACCTTTCAAAGATTTTCAGAGCTTCGGTTAGGGAAGAAGAACAGGCTGCTTAATTGTTGGGCTGTGTGGTGTAATCCCAGAAGGGGCTGCCATTTTCCAAGCATCCATACTGAATTGCAATCACTCCTGGGATCATGCCACATGGCCCAACAATGGAATGATTTGCTTTGCTTCCCTAATACAAGCTCGGTATTCTGCTTTCAAATTTTATACTTTTTATATGTGATACTAAACTCAAACATCAATCTCTAAAAACCTCTATGCTGAATGGTTATATGAGAATATTTACTGCAAATTAGAAAAGTTATAGTGAATTGGTGATTGCCTTGTAAATTTAAACTATTTCTTCTTCCTCTTGTTTTTCCCACATTAAAATGGATACTTTGACCAGACCTTCATGGCTGCTCTATCATTCAAAGTTAATTTTTTCACCTTACTAAAAAGCCTACTCATTATGGGAATTTATGATTGATATTTTCTTTAAATTACAAGGCATGTTTCCATTCACAAAGGATACTAATGATAATTTCAAAATGAATTTTAAGTTTCATTCTCGAAGAAATTTAGAGAGATGTTTACAAATGGGCATATTTAAATTACACAATTTATCAAATTACCTAAGACATTTGAGACAAATCTCTATGATTTAAAAGTCTTTCTAAGTCAAAATGATTGTAAAGTACATGCCTAAAAATAGTACTACCAATCTAACTTGGCACAATCCACTTGCAGTTTGTGTTTTTTCATGAAACGGTTGTTGACTTGCAACTCAATCTAAGTTACCATCCGTACTAAAAGCATATATACTACTTCTTACTTTTTAACACCATCTAAATAAAAAAATGAAATCCCATTTTCATGTGTTTTGAGGAAATGTTGGACAGTTGAATAAGCATAACAGAAGCTGTCTGAGAATTTATAGTTCCTTCTTGAATTTCATTAAGAAACAGAAAACACAACTGAACTGAGTCTATCTATTCTATACCACAGTAAATGAATGCCAAAACCACATCAAAAGAAGAACAGCAATATGAACATCATTTCTGAAACATATTAACATCTATTTAAAGTACTATATTGTTTCCACAAACAATCTGCATGTAAAGGGAGAAGGTGAAATGGAAATGCCTGTTGATATTGATGCTGCAAAACATGAAAATCCTGGAGAAGAGCCTGAAGTTCTTTAGTTGTCTGGAAAGGACTATTTGCAAGCTTGAAATAAGATAAGTCCTCAACAGTATATCTATGCAAAGCGATTGAGAGATGAGCTTCACAAAGCAGATTACAGAAGATGAAGCCCCACTTTTCAAAGCACTGAAATAGTATATTCTTTGCCAGGCTTGTGTGTGGCTGTTCAAAACATTCACACACAGATGTTTCCCAAGAGACCACCAAGAAGTGGTGCATGCATGCATAAACTTTGCAAATAAATAATTCTTTAAAGCTTTGAAGAGAAATACTTCATATATCATCTCTTTTAAAAGTTTTCCATTTAAGGAAAAGTGATTTAATTCTCTTTTTCCTGTTTTCTCCATCCAGTTTTGTTTCCTACTTTCTTTTTTCTTTCAATGCAGATACTTTTTCCATTATTCATCTCATTTTTATTATTTTTTTATATTTCTGCTCAAAAGAAACAATGTATTTGTGAGTCTAGCGTGTTTCAGTGTATAAGAATGCTTCATATTTGCAAATGAACAGCAATTTTATAAATGGGACATCTTATCCTATTAACATTTCAATTTGTACTTATTAATTCATTAATATTTATTTTTAGTCCTAGCTCCATCTTCTTTCAGAATGTTGACCATGGCAGACATGATTTGCAAACATCATACATATACAATATTGATACTGTACACACATACAAGCATGTACCAATTTATGTACTGGAGATCTTTAGAATAGTTTCATTCAGAATTTGAAACATTAAATTGCCAACATAAAAACAATTGGCACTGCATAGATTATTGTCAGTGCCTATTTTTTTTCCCCTTGAGCTTTATTTTTGAGATCTTCTTAAATTCAGAGGCATCTTTTTTTGAGGCAAGTCTCTTGTTTCTACACCATTGTGCTCAATTCTGCTACACTGGATGATTCAGCATCAGTGCAATGATATAGTAATTCATTTTACGATCAATAAATATTCTTAGCATTTATTTCATTACATGAATGAGCAGAGGAAAGGCATTCATTCCAAAATGGAAAATTTTAAAAATGAAGAGCTAAACAACTATCATGCAATGAAAAGATTATTTGAAGTTAAAAACTATGAATAAATTCTGCAAATTTTTGCACTTCTAAGTTTAACCATTCAAACACTGAAACAAGATAAACTGCGTCAGTACTCTTAAGATCAGGAACTGAAAATCATTATTTGCAGAAAAAGTGGATATAAAAAGTATACAAATCCAAATTTCTTCCAGGTTCATTCACTTCTAAATACAGTTTATAAATCAGTAAAACAAATTATTTCCATCTGAAAGATCCTCTGTGAGAAACCTTTGGACTCCCATCCCATGGGGAAGAGATTACAGTTTTATAATTAAATAAATTTTAAAATTATAAATAAATAGCCGTAGAATATCATTTAGAATCTCATGTATTTCTATCTGCTTTATGCCTGTGCCAAAATAGAATATATCAAATGATTAAAGTGCCCACTTGAAATTTACTATAAATAAAAAGGGGATATCTTTTTTCCCTAAAGTACAAATAGTTTTTAACAACCACAAAAACAGTTATTTACATTTTATATGTACATTTTATATGTACAAATTGTTACCATATAGGCTGGTGTTACTTAATCATGGTTCTAGCTTGGTTTTAGTTTCTCATAGTTCTAATTTCTGGCCCAACACTTTAATCACTAAAGTGCCTTGCACTTGCATGTAATTTTGCCTTTCAGTTACTTCTGACTTGCAGCATCCAACTGACAATCAATCAGTAGGTTTCCCATTTCTTCCCCCCTGCCCCAAAAAGCAGTAAGATCTGGACCTTGATGCAGATGCTTAAGGGTAAAAGTGAAAAAGTTCAAGATACCAGAATCATTATTGTAGAACCCCAGAGTTGGTAAAGTTAAAACTTCACTTGCATTTTTTTTTCATTTTGAAGGGGGGTAAGGAGCAAAATTAGTGCTTCAAGCTGCACAAAGTCTTAAGGCATGTTGTCTCACTCATTATATTTTCTAAGACTTGACCTTGGTCCTAGCTACATTTAGAGTATACCTTCAAAACAGTGTACAAAACCTGTGGTGGGCCTTGAGTTTATGGAAGAACCACATTTATAATTAGAATAGGTTTTTTTTACAAAACATGCATTTACTCTTCTCTGCCATTTTCATTGCAGATACTTTGTTGCTGAATATAGTATGTGTTTATGTGATTATGACCTTTAATTGCTTAAATGATCTGGGAACAAGATACCTTAAAGATCATCAATATAACCAAGACTATTATACTGGATCCCCTGTAATGGAACAATGTTCATTGCTTCCCATCATAAAATGAGAAAAGCTGGTGGAAACAAGTGAGAAAACCTTTTCTGTAAGATTATCACATTCCTTCCTTAAATCTATTCTCTTATGTTTTCTACCACCAAGTTAATACGCTTTTACTTAACCCAGGGATTTGATTTGATAGCATTTAATTTGAAAAAAAAAGAGTATTTTCAGACCTCTCAAGTATAGTGGGGTAAAGAACAGGTCAAGGCCTCCTGGGCATGGCAGGTTTCCATGTGCCAGTGAGCTCTATAATATGCGCGGGACCTCTCAGGGCCTCCCAAAGCTGAGGCATCCCTGTGTTCCTTACCACAGATTCCATCCACTTAGACCACAGGTCTGCAACCCGCGGCTCCGGAGCCGCATGCAGCTCTTTCAGCCATCTCCTGCGGCTCCCAGTCCTCTGCCATGTGCAGTCCGAAAAAAAAGTGTGACTAAAAAAGTTCAACCAATCAATTCAAACTTCTCATGGGAAAAAAACACCTTGCGAAGCTTGAATTGATTGGTTGAAGTTCTTTGGTTTGTGGGACTTCCCACAAGCTGTTTGTGGGACTGCCCACAAACCTATTTTCTTCCTCGGAATGCACATGGCGGCAGCAGAGGAAGAGACAGGAGGACTGCTGGAAAGATGAGTGGGTCGGTCAGATGGGGCGTGCCGGGGAGGGGGAGTTGTGTGTGTGTGTGTGTGTGTGTGTGTGTGTCTTCTTCCTTTGGGCCAAAGACGGAGAGCACAGAGGCTACCACGCCGGCCTGGACCACCTCCAGCATCTCTCAGCAAGTGCACTAGGCCACCCCAACAGCAGAAGCCATCGCCAGAACTATTGCTCAGCCCTTGGGGCCCACTGCTGCAATTTCTGTGGGGGAGGCGGAGGCTGACGGAGATGCGGCAGACCTCCAGCATCTCTCTTGCCGCCACCTCCACCGCTACTGTCAGCTTCCGCTACGGCCGAACCCAGGCAGCCTCCTCCACCCACAGCAGTGGCATCCGGAGGTTTTCCGGTTTCATCGGAACAAGCAGCAAGTGGAAAATTTAGCAGTAGCAGCACCACCAGGAGCGGTTTCAATCGGCCCCTTCATTGCCAAGAGTCCCCATAGAAGTCAATGGAGGCGCTGCAGCTGGCCTTTTGAGTGAATGAGAGCGAGAGAGAAGCTTTTCCAAACAAAACGTGAGTGAATGAGAGCAGAGGGGGCAGGGTAGGTGCATATCTTGCCTTGGCTCCACTCTTCAGTCAAACCCTGTTCTGCACATGCACGCATGTACGGGCATGCGCACACATTTTTTGCGGCTCCCAGTTTTTCCTTTTGTGAGGGAACTGGTTCCTAGTGGCTCTTTCATAGTTTCAGGTTGTTGACCCCTGACTTAGACCCATGAGACTGCTTACCACAACTGGGAATCCTGTGATTGTGGTCACTGAGCAAAGTGGTCACATGACATCTCATTTAATGACTGCTTTGCTCAACAACCAAGACTCCAGCCCCAATGGTAGTCACAGGTTAAGGACTATCTCCAAATTAAAATTACAACCTGTAAATTAAAGTTAACTAAAATTTATAATTGTAAATTAAAATTAGTAAAATTTTGTGGATGTCAACACTGCTTTTATTTGGTCCTCTGATCTGACACACTTATAATTTCTTACTTCATATTATTGCTTAGTTTGGCTTTAGTACTTTATATAATCAGCATTCTTATATTTCCCCCATGCTGACTCTCCCTTAACTGTTGCCAAACTTGGATATATCAAAAGTTTGGAAGCCATTTTGTTTGATGATCTATAAAGACAATAAGGAGTAATTTTAAATAAATCCAAAATAAATAACATAAAAATCAATAAATCTAATTATATTGCATACTCAGGACCTATAAAACCAATGCATGATGAAATAAAATACATTTAAAAGTCTTGAAAAATACTAGGAGAAAAATGCCAAAGGAACCTTGGAGATGAACTACTTTTCAAATGTAGAGAGGGGAATTACAAATGATTACAAAGAATTTAAAAGTCTGCTTGTCTTGAATTTGCCAATTCATGAGATGGGGATGAGATTCCTTAACAGGCCTGTGGGAACGGACAGTTTTTGGCCTCCCAACTTTCAGCTTTCCCAAACGTTTCTTATCGGCCTCTACGTGAATTACAGTGATGAGCACACTCTCCTGGTTCGCACAGGATGGCATGTGGGAGGTTTGGGAAAACGCTATGATAGAGCTTTCACATATACCTTTTAGTATCTTGTTTTTGTAATGATCTCATAGGCACCTGAGTAGTTCTCACTACGTATCCAATTATCACTATGTATCCTATTTTTTGAGATTGATGGAGTTTATGTAATGTTGTATTTGGTATTCAGAAAAAAGGAGGTGAATAAAAGTTCAGCGGGCAGTTGCTCAGGGTTTTTTTTAGAGAGACGAGGCTGCCTGGCTGGTTCAGAGCATCTCTATCGACCCGGGTCTGAATTCTTTTCCCTACAAGGCCGATTTAAATTACCCTAGCAGATGAGCAGAGAAAATTGTACCAAAATGTAGATATATCCTGGTGCTCTGCTCTGTCAACTTTGTTAACCTTAGGGCCTTTGAGCCCAACAAACTCACAAACATTTTAAAGAAAGATGGCAATTACAGTCAGGGGAAAAATGATTTGATCCCCTGCTGATTTTGTACATTTGCCCACTGACAAAGAAATGATCAATCTATAATTTTAATGGTAGGTTTATTTTAACCGTGATTGACAATAACAACAAAAATCCAGAAAAACACATTTCAAAAAAGTTATAAATTGATTTGCATTTTAATGAGTGAAATAAGTATTTGACCCGTTCGCAAAACATGACTTAGTACTTGGTGACAAAACCCTTCTTGACAATCACAGAGGTCAGACATTTCTTGTAGTTGGCCACCAGGTTTGCACACATCTCAGGAGGGATTTTGTCCCACTCCTCCTTGCACATCCTCTCCAAGTCATTAAGGTTTAGCTCCCTCCACAGATTTTCTATGGGATTAAGGTCTGGAGACTGGCTAGGCCACTCCAGGACCTTAATGTGCTTCTTCTTGAGTCACTCCTTTGGTGCCTTGGCCGTGTATTTTGGGTCATTGCCATGCTGGAGTACCCATCCATGACCCATTTTCAATACCCTGGCTAAGGGAAGGAGGTTGTCTCCCAAGATTTGATGGTACCTGGCCCCATCCATCATTCCTTTGATGTGGTGAAGTTGTACTGTCCCCTTAGCAGAAAAACACCTCCAAAGCATAATGTTTCTACCTCCATGTTTGATGGTGGGGATGTGTTCTTGGGGTTATAGGCAGCATTCCTCCTCCTCCAAACATTGTTGGAGTTGATGTCAAAGAGCTCGATTTTAGTCTCATCTGACCATGACATTTTCACCCAGTTCTACTCTGAATCATTCAGATGTTCATTGGCAAACTTCAGATGGGCCTCTACAAGTGCTTTCTTGAGCAGGGGGACCTTGTGGGTGCTGCAGGATTTCAGTCCTTCATGGTATAGTGTGTTACCAATTGTTTTCTTAGTGACTATGATCCCAGCTGCCTTGAGATCATTGACAAAATCCTCCTGTGTAGTTCTGGGCTGATTCCTCACCGTTCTCATGATCATTGAAACTCCACGAGGTGAGATCTTGCATGGAGCCCCGGACCGAGGGAGATTGACAGTTATTTTATGTTTCTTCCATTTGCAATGAATTGCACCAACTGTTGCAACCTTCTCACCAAGCTGCTTGGTGATAGTCTTATAGCCCATTCCAGCCTTATGTAGGTCTACAATCTTGTCCCTGACATCCTTGGACAGCTCTTTGGTCTTGGCCATGGTGGACAGTTTGGAATCTAATTGATTGCCTCTGTGGACAGGTGTCTTTTATAAAGATAACAAGCTGAGAACAGCAGAAGAAAGCTTATAACTGAAATGGGAAGGAAACAAGTATTCTGCATTTCAAAAAAAATATTAATCTCCATTTGTCCCAGTTATATATATATATTTGTTCATATCATTTTTCCAGTATCAGTCCAACCTTCTGGGAAATAAATAAATAAATCTGACTACTGTATTCTGGAATTCAAAGAGAAAAGAACTAAACCAAAAACAGACCTGAAAAGTAATAAGCTCATTTTTTTCCAGAAATTCATTACATTAAAGGTAAAGGTAAAGGTTCCCCCGCACGCACATGCATGCTAGTTGGTCCGACTCTAGGGGGCGGTGCTCATCTCTGTTTCAAAGCCGAAGAGCCAGCGCTTGTCCGAGGACATCTCCGTGGTCATGTGGCCGGCATGACTAGACGCCAAAGGCGCACGGAACGCTGTTACCTTCCCACCGTAGTGGTCCCTATTTTTCTACTTGCATTTTTACGTGCTTTTGAACTGCTAGGTTGGCAGAAGCTGGGACGAGTAACAGGCGCTCACTCTGCTACGCGGTACTCGGGATTCGACCCGCCAAACTGCCGACCTTCCGATCGACAAGTTAAGCGTCCTAACCCACTGAGCCACCGCGTCATTACATTACATCATACCAATATCACCAAAAATGATAATCTAATTAACTTGAAATAACTATTAATCCACTACTCAACTTTATTAATTTATATAACTGTTCATTTTTCTGCATGCATATTTACAGAGTTTTTATATTTGTTTTCTTGGCGTTTATTTTTATTTCTAGGACAATTAACTATTTCTTGTGCAAAGAAAAGCAGGTACTATAAAGGAGAAAATCCCTGCCCTTTTTAAAAAATCATGACTGAGAATGCAACTAGAAGTTTAAGACAACAAAAGAATAACTTTCCATGAAATACTCTAATGGAGTATTTAAACAATTTGTAAAGAGGTAGATAACGTATTAAGTTGAATTGACAAGACTAGACGTCAATAACATTCTTTTACCTGTTGTACTGCAATCCTAAGTGTGTTTAAAATAATTTTTCACTGGATTGGATTCAAATTGGACAGAGCATTTATAACTTCTTGAATGGCTATCATGAAAGAAGTAAACTAGGCCAGAGAACCTGTTTACTACAGAGGGAAGAGAACATTTATATGGACCTTTTAAACTAAAAAAGCATTATAGGAATAATACTAAATACCAGAATGTCCCAAAATCTTCTCCATACTAATTGTGTGTGCAGATAATTTGCCAACGACCCTCTTTAAAGTGAACTATCTCCTTCTAGGGAAGAAAGAGGTCTACCCAAAGGGGCGCCCTGAGGAATTTACTGATTTACTGGAAAACAAAATCGCTCAATTACATTTACAATTAGATGCCGGTGTGCCAGTGGAGGTACTTGGAGCAGGTTCTTGCCCAATTATCTGGGAATAGCACAGGATTTAAACATATATACTGCTCCACAGTGCTTTACAGCAGTCTCTCTTAAGTTTACAATGTTAGCATATTGCCCCCAACAATCTGGATCCTCATTTTTACCTACCTAAGAAGGATAGGAGGCTGAGTCAGCCTTAAGCCAATTAAGATAGAACTCCTGGAAGTAGGAAAAGTTAGTCTGTAATACTGCATTCTAACCACTGTTCTACCATGAGAATGTTTAATTTGGTTGCTTGTGATGAAATGGACAGGATCCTAGGGAATCTGAGTGCCAGCACTTGTATTTTAGATCGATGACCCTCCTGGTTTGTCAAAGTTTCCCAGGTGGCAACATGCAGGTGGGTTCTGGTGGTGATTAATGCTTCCTTATGGGAGGGCTTTGTGCTCCAGCATTTTAGGAATCTGTTGTCTGCCCTTTTCTTAAGATGCCATCACTATATTCCACCCTATTGGGTAAAATTTTCAACCTGTTTCCAATCTTCCCTTGGAGAGGATTATTGAGAAGATGATTTTGTGGCAGCAGAAGTTCCAGGATAAAATGGATTGTCTAGACCATTTCCGATGAAGGTTCAGGCATGGATATGGAATGGAAACACTATTGGTTGCCCTTTTTAATGATTTTTGGCAGGAGCAGGATAGCGGTAATGCATTCAATCTTGCTTTACTTGCTCTCTCAGTAGCCTTCAATACCATCGACCTGGAGCAGCTTCAGGAGTTGGGAGTGAGGGCTCTGTGTTGTTCTGATTTACTTCTTTCCTCTATGGATACTCTGTCAGTGTTGATAGAGAGCAAGAGGTCTAGCCCTTGTCTCCTGCTTTGCGGGGTCCTGCAGTGTTCAGTACTCTCTCTGCTTCCATGTAACATCTCCACGAAGCTACTGAGATCATCCACCACCATGGACGGAGATATCATCAATATGCTGATGATGCCCAGCATCTTGGCCCACAATGAGTTCAGCAATGCCGTGGCCTTTCTCTCGCAGTGTTGGAGGGTGTTAAGGGCTGGATAGAGAGCAGTGGGATGAAACTGAACCCCGGCAAGGTTGAGAAGCTTTGGGTTTGGGGTTCTATGATCCATGGAGAATGGCCATCTCTGGTCTTGGATGGGCTGGCACTGCCCCAGACACAGTGTGTGATTTGAAGTTTCTCCTGGATTCACAACTCCTGCTTGAGGAGCAAGTGGCAGATGTAGCCAGGAGAGACTATGTGCAATTATGGGTTGTGCCCTAGTTAAGCCCTTTCCTGAATCAACAATCCCTACTCATAGTCACTCATGCCCTAGTCACCTCCTGACTTGATTATTGCAACACGCACCATGAAAACATTCAGAAGCTCCAAATAGTTCAAAATGGCTTGCATGGTTTTGTGCAGACTCGATGTGCACGTCATTCTTCTACAAGAGCTGTGATTTGCTTCAAAGTGAAATTCAAGGTGCTGATTTAAAGCCCAACATAGCTTGAGACCAGATTATCTAAAGGACTGTCTCTTCTGGTTACATCCACCCAACCCAGGTATTAGTAAGGAGGCAGGGAAAATTTGTGGGCTTCCTCTTCTAAGCACGTACATTTGGTGAAAAAAGGCTTCTCAGTGGTGGCTCCCTCCCTTTGCAACACCATCCCTACAGAAATTAAACTGCCTCCCACTTTAACACTCTTTTGCAAGGCCCTGAAGACCTGGTTTTGCCAACAGGCCTGGGGATGGAATCCACCAAGTGGCTTGTTTGATTGCTTTTTGTCATCAGGGGAATGGGGAGTTATTTTTTCTTCCCTTTTCATATTGGGTTATTTTTGTAAGCAACCTAGAGTCACTGAAATAGCAATAATATACTATTTCAGGTGTGTGGCACCTTTGGTTTTGTATCTGATACTAAAACACATTCTCCCCCCAAAGTAGCCTACAGCGGAATCAACAATTAAACCACTGTTTTCTAGAGGACAATAACTAAGGAGAAAAAATTGGTTAAAATGTATCCCGTTTTATAGTTGCTATAGTTTGACTAGTATTATTTGATGAAGGAGCATATACATTTTATTCATTAAATAAATATCTGCATTTCAGTTATTTGTGGAATAACTGTATATTGTATGCATTCTTGGAACTCAAATCATGTAGCTGACGTGATTTGTTTACTTTAACATAGGTAGTCCCCGACTTATGACTATAACTGAGGCGAAAATATCTATTCCTAACAGACATTTGTTAAGTGAGTTTTGTCCCATTTTATGATCTTTCATGTCACTGTTAAGTGAATCACTACAGCTGTTAAGTTAGTAACATGGTTGTCATGTGACTTTGGCTTCCCTGTTGACTTTGCTTATCAGAAGGTTGCAAACGTTGATCATAGGAACCCAGGGCACTGTAACTGTCATAAACATGAGTCAGTTGCCAAGTGAATTTCGATCATGCGACCATAGGGATGCCATAATGTTCATAAGTGTGAAAAATGGTCATAAGTCACTTTTTCAAGTGTTTTTGTAACTTGGAACTGTCACTAAACGAACTTTTAAATTGAGAACTACTTGTACTCATCCACAAAAACTTAAGGCAAGAAACGAGGAAGCTGTGGCAATTTCAGAGATTGATGAAATAAAACTCCTAGCCTCCTTGACCATACTAGCTAAGAGTTTACCATCAAAAATATCTGTCAGTATTTTCCGAATTTCACAGGTTGCCTACATACAACTCATGCTAGTTTCTGTCTCCATTTTAAGAGCATCAAAACAGTACTACAGTAGTTTGCTTAACTCATATTTGATTCCTGAAGAAGTCAATAACTAATTTCCCACACTGATTTTAAGAGAATTTTAAATCAACTTAATCTTAATTCAGCACATTGAAATTAACAGATTAAGAATGCAACTGCTGCTCTCAATTTGAAATAGGCATGGAAAGGAATATCACTAAAAAGTCATTATTGAAACATAACCTTCTGCCCACTTAAACGCTATGTGTATTTAAATGCATGTCTAAAGCATAATATTTAGATCATACTTGGGCAGCAATCTATTTTTTGCCTATGAAACTCTTTAAAGTACTATGCATCACTTAGAATAGTGTATTTGTAAGAGATAATTACCATTTGAATGTAAGCTTCTTGCTCACAAACAAGCATTAACAAATATTCTTGATTTAACTACCTATTAAGCTATCCATCAGTACAGGAAATAACCCGAATTTTCATCTTTTACTAAAAGAACAATAGAAGGGCCAGTTTCTTTCCCCAACCAGGGAAAGTTCAAGCAGGCTAGTTTTCTTTTTTTTTCCTCCGACTCATCCTCAAACCATACTTCCCAAGAAAGACCCTTTGAAGCACCCCTGAATCCCAGGCAACATCTTGTCACAGACATTGAATGTAGGTTGACTTTCCCATAGTGAACTTAACCGTGGTTTACTTATACGCTAATATGGGGATTTGAGATTTACTGGAGGTTTTACTCCCTATGTTACCATCAAGTACCACAACAGTCATCTCTCAAAATGAGCAATAATATTCAGGGAGTCGTGATAAGTACGGGCACATAAACGTCCCATATAGGGCCGGAGCTTCCTGCACTCCGGCCTACCCCTTCCGACAAGTCCTGAGACATCAGAAACCCTTTCCCCGCCTACTATCCGCCCCAGAGAGGTGAAGGGTCCCCGCCCATCCTTCTGGCAGGAGAGGCCGCCAGCTTCCCTCCCCGATTCCGCTTCTCACCCAGCGCCAGCGGCTCTGAGTTTTCTTGCCCGAGATCAGCTCCGTCCGAACGAAGACTAGGGACGCCGAGCAAGCTGGTTAGGGCGGAGCCACGAAGGATCCTCGGCGCAGCAAGGACGAGGGAGCGCCGGGCTCTCCTTGGACTCAGCTGCTTCTGGAAAAGGAAAAGGAAGCCGGCTTCACGGGTTTGTCCCTCGCAGGACGTCGCCTTTCTGCCTAGGATATAACAGGCTCCAAATCGACCGCGCGCTTTCCACGAGCGCGAGGCGCGTGAAACTTTCCGTGGAGCCCGTGTCGCCGCCTACTCCCCTTTTGTTTCCCGGCGTCGCTCCTCAGGCCAGCCCTGCCAGCGAGCGCCCGCAGTGTCACCAACGAGCTTCAGCAGCTGCAGCGGGGTGAAGAAAAAAAAAAAAATCTTCAACGTCGCGCATGCGCACCTTCTCTCCTGGAGGCGGGCCCATAAAAGGAAAACGCATGCGCAAGATTGACAACCCGAGGCGAGCTTGCTTTCTTTGTTTGGGGTGTTGCTGCAGGCTGCGCATCTTAAATTTCTCTCGTTCGCTGGGTCAGCAAAACCTATGGAAGTCGTTATATGTGTCCTGCGGCTGTCATTAAGTGTCAGACCCCTCCTGTTGCTGCTTACAGACCATAGTGACATCGTCGGTAATTTACGCAAATGAAGAAAGGAAATTTACAGTCGTACAGGCGGTTCAGAGAAGGTCTGAAATAAAATATGTTCACAAAAATAAAATCTAAATCCTTTATTTTTATGGAAGATATCATAAAAACCATAAGGACACAAAGCAAATATTTACCACAGAGTTATTTTCCATCCACCGAATTCGTTTTTTTTAAAAAGGAAATTAAAAACAGGTCACAAAGTCTCTTCAACGTGAATCATGAAATTAGAGATTCTGAGATTTTTTAATATTATAACACCATATAAGATTAATCCTATAAATTGGTCATCATTTTGATACTAAATCCACAACAAAACACTACCGACACTACAGAGAACATATTTTGCTTTCTACTGACCCAATCAGATACTGCTTTTGTGATTTCAGGAAAGGTGTTTCATCCATAAAATTATAGACTGGCTGCCTATACAGGTCAGTAATCCTCTGCCCCTCCCAGGCAAATGTTTGTCCAATCTTTGAAAACCTTCAGAAATGGAGCATCCACAAATTCAGAGAGACTATTTTACTGCTTAATAGCTTTCAAGGTCAATCCTCATTTCAGGCTTGGGTGTATTTCTATAGGGCTTCAAGATACTTGTATCTTCCAGAATGTGGAGAATGAATCCACATCAGATTCCCTTAGGCAGCCCTTCGATAAATAGTAAAGGTAAAGGTTCCCCCGCACATGCATGTTAGTCGTTTCCAACTCTAGGGGCCGGTGCTCATCTCCGTTTCAAAGCCAAAGAGCCAGCGCTTGTCCAAGGACGTCTCTGTGGTCATGTGGCCGGCATGACTAGACGCCAAAGACACACGGAACGCTGTTACCTTCCCACCATAGTGGTCCCTATTTTTCTACTTGCATTTTTACGTGCTTTCGAACTGCTAGGTTGGCAGAAGCTGGGACGAGTAACAGGCGCTCACTCTGTTACGCGGCACTCGGGATTCGACCCGCCAAACTGCCGACCTTCTGATCGACAAGCTCAGCATCCTAACCCACTGAGCCACCGCGTCCCTTCGATAAATGGAAGACTGCTAATATGGGTCCTCTTAGCTGTCCCTTCTTTAGGCTAATATATGCTATTGTGTAGTGCACAGGTCGGCAACCTGCGGCTCCGGAGCCGCATGCGGCTCTTTGAGCCGTCTCTTGCGGCTCCCAGCCGCCCGGTGCGCGCGCACCTCTTCCAACGGGCAGTGGTGCGCGCGCACCTCTCCAAATGGAGAGTGGCACCGCCCATTTGGAGAGGTGCACGCGCACCTCCCCGAATGGGCGGAGGTGCGCGCGCACCTCCCCAAACCTTTGGAGAGGTGCGCGCGTACCTCCGCGCGAATGGGCAGCGGTGCCGCTCTTTCAGGAAGCCCGCCGTGGCCCGTCTGTGAAGCTGCCGAAAGCGGCAGCTTAGCAGACGGGCCGCGGCAGCTTCCGCAAAGAGCGGCGCCCCTGCCCATTCCGAGAGGTGCGTGCGCACCTCTCCGAACGACCGGAGGTGCGCGTGCACCTCCCCAAACCTTTGGGGAGGTGCGCGCGTACCTCCGCGCGAACGGGCAGCGGTGCCGCTCTTTCAGGAAGCCCGCCGCGGCCCGTCTGTGAAGCTGCCGAAAGCGGCAGCTTAGCAGACGGGCCCGCGGCAGCTTCCGCAAAGAGCGGCGCCCCTGCCCATTCCGAGAGGTGCGTGCGCACCTCTCCGAACGACCGGAGGTGCGCGCGCACCTCCCCAAACCTTTGGGGAGGTGCGCGCGTACCTCCGCGCGAACGGGCAGCGGGCCGCTCTTTCAGGAAGCTGCCGCTTTCGGCAGCTTCCTGAAAGAGCGGCGCCGCTGCCCCTTCGCTTTCGGCAGCTTCCTGAAAGAGCGGCGCCGCTGCCCCTTCGCACGGAGGTGCGCGTGCAACTCCGGTCGTTCGGAGAGGTGCGCGCGCACCTCTCGGAATGGGCAGGGGCGCCGCTCTTTGCGGAAGCTGCCGCAGCCCATTTGCTAAGCTGCCGCTTTCGGCAGCTTCACAGACGGGCCGCGGCGGGCTTCCTGAAAGAGCGGCACCGCTGCCCATTCGCGCGGAGGTACGCGCGCACCTCCGGTCGTTCGGAGAGGTGCGCGCGCACCTCTCGGAATGGGCAGGGGCGCCGCTCTTTGCGGAAGCTGCCACGGCCCGTCTGCAAAGCTGCCGAAAGCGGCAGCTTTGCAGACGGGCCGTCGCCATCGGGCAACCGGGAACCGGTTCCATCTCATTTTTTAAAAAATGGCAGCCGCGTGCGTCCGCGCATGCGCAAAAAACCTTTTTGCGCATGCGCGTGCATGGACACACGCACGCGGCTCCCTCTTTTTTTAATTTGTGATGGAACCGGTTCCCAGTGGCTCTTTTTCTTTTTTAGGTTGCCGACCCCTGGTGTAGTGGGTCCGACGCAAGAGAGACGCCAGCCGGTGTGTGAGTTCAGCTCTTTATTGGAAGGGGAAGTGAACTGAGGAATGAGGGCTACCTGGCCTCCTTATATACCTGGCCAGGTAAGCTAACAGCCAATGGGGTTGGCCCTAGGTTTCCCGCCGAAACTGTCCAGGCCAACGCCCCCTGAGGGCTGTTGCTATGCAGATGCCTGCATACATAACATGCAATTTTAAAAAACTGATCTTCATAGACATTAGCCTCCAAGCTCCTCACCATCTTTACTACTCTTCTCTACACTCTTCCCAATTCCTAAGCATCTTTCTTGTACTCTAGACAATTTTACAGCTGCTCAATAGGAATATTATACCCCATGACCTTCAAGTTATACCACTATAAATCAAGTTTGCATTGGCTCTTTGACAGTTGCAGCACAATGCCAGGTCACACTTAATCTGAAGATCCCAGGTCTTCATACTTCCAGACAGGCAATATCTGGCTTGGCAGTAGTACTATCTTATATCTATGCATCTGTTTTTTCCTGTTTAAATGAAGAATCTTACTTTTCTCACCAATGAAGAGCCATTTTATTGGATGGGACCAACTATTCAAATCCATTAATATCTTTTCAAACTTTGAGTTTGTGTTCCAAGATGTTAGCAATCTTCCCAGCCATGTATCCTCTGCATATTTCATGAGCATATGTTCTATCGTCTTCTTTAAGAATTTATAATAAATGTTGAGGACTGTGGGCAGGATAGACCCTTTAGATGTCCCTGCACATAGATACATTAAGGAACACAATCTTTGTATAGTTCAACAACTATAAATCAATCTTGCAATGGGGCCATCCCTTGTTGTATTTTATCAAGAAGGAGAGTATATAGTCTACTTTATAAAATATATTACTAATGTAGACTATATTCCCAGCAGTCCTTTGGATCAATAAAAATTTTCTGGCATGGCCTATTTTTAACAATTAATGATGGCTTCTACCAAGACCTTGTTCTTTGCAAGCTGACTGTTTGATCATCTTTGCTAGGATTTTTCCTAGATACTGATTGGTCTATGGTTTCCTAGATCTACTATTTTTAAAGTTGAAAAGACTGGTTCTCCAAATTAAGGCATCACCATCATTCTCACTATACTTGAACACATTATGTAAAGGAGAAACTCCTTTCACAAGAGGTTTCATTCTGAAATTTTCACTTTTAAAATCCCATTTAGGTAGCACTAAAAATACTGAAGATTTTCACTTTTAAAATCCCATTTAGGTAGCACTAAAAATACTGAAGAAAATATCCTGTTTCATCATTGATGAATAATTCAGAAGTATATCACGGTCAATGAAAGTGAAAACTGTTGAAAAATTCAGAAGCATTGAGAAGATATTTCCTATCTTCTCTAGGAAAAAAGGAAAACACAAACAAAATATTCAAACATAAATCAGCAGAAACCAAGCCAATAAAAGGCATCATTTAACTAACATTTAATTGCCAGTAATCTATTTAAGCTAGTGAACAGGATGTAAACATATCCTGCCAATTCAGTGACAGAGTCTTCTATTCAATTCTCTGAAAGCAAATCAAGAACTATGAATACAGAATTACCCTGCTAAATTCCAGAAAACCTAGAACAGATTGACATAAATTGCCAAATCATATCACTTACTCATTTGTACCAGAAAGTCTGAATAATTTTAAAAAAAAACACAGCAGAGGGGAATTGGGTCACTGCTCTATTTATAGAAGCCTATCTATGTTTGAAAGAGTGGTCTTATCATTAAACTATTTGGCCAAAGAATTACCTTCTAAGAACTGAAATCTCCAACACCGAAGACTGATATATATACCAGACTTCTTTAGTATAGTGCTCTCCATGTATTACAATTGATGCTATTGCAGTATTGATTGGATATGGTGAGAATTGAAATTCAACACATCCAGAAAGAGTAAAACCAATAAAATAGCCTTGCTGGTTGAAGCCAAGCATGCATTACTTATGTTAGTAGTTTGTTTTTCAGTGTGGCCAGCCAGATATTTCTGGAGTCAATATTTGAAATATATTTCAACTATTTGAGAGCCAGTATTATGTACCAGTCACGATGTCAGGCTAGGAGCAAACCAGATTTTAATTACCGGTACTTTTGGCTATGAAAAGTTCAGTGGTTCAATCTCTCTGCTATGCTAACCATTGCTAACCATCAGAGCATTGTTGTTATGGGAAAAATAGGAAGCAAGAGAACTTATATGTTGAGTTTTTCTCCTGACTGAAAGGCAAAATATACATCTTATAAATAAATGACATTTGGAGGATGCTGCCCAATCTGGAAGAACACTGAATCTTTACAAGAAATAGTTCGCTGGACAGACAGGAAATTCCTGGAAATTCCTCTTTACCAGGAGTTAGTACCAGCACTCCTTGGGAGGGACTTCCTGTTAAAAAGATCCTACTTCCTCCCCCCTCCCCCCATGAAGATGCCCCAAATCTTACGCTTTTCCTGAAGCTATTAAAAGCTTGTTGTTTTTTTTCAGAAAACTTTTTGGTATTAATTGTGAAGGCATCAGTGCATATATTACGTAATGTATTAATGAAATGTGTAACATATGATCATCATTAAAATTTATTTCTATTATTGTCATTATTATGCTTTGATCAAGTGTCCCTTTGAATTAAAGTGGGGATAGATGAAATGACTAGCCCTCATTCCATATAAATTTATCTAACCCTCCCCTCCCCTTTAAAAGCCATTTAAGTTAGTGATCATCAACTTGTATTTTATACCACAGGTGAATTATATACTGTGTAAAGAAGTGCTTTCTTTATAAATCTCCATTCAATCAGTTAGTTTCACTGGATGACTTTGTTACAGTATTTTAACCTTTTCCCTGCTGGCTTTTTCCATGCCATGGATAAATCTATGTATTTTAATCATGTCTCTCACAAATCCAAGTTACTTTTTTCTAGCCTAAAAACACTCCAATGTTATAGTTTTTTCTTGTAAGGCAAGTCTTTGAACCTACTATATATTTTATCAAATGTGGCATTTAGGATAGTGCAAAGTATTCTAGATGCATCTGTACCAAACAATTGCAATGTCCTTCTACTGTACCAGAACAGTAGAAGAACATTGCAATGTTGGCTATTTTATTTTCAGTCCCTTTTCAAATGATCCATAAATGAGTTCTGTCTTTTTTTCCCCCAGCTGCCACATGCTTCAGTTGACAATTGATTAAGTTATGCAATATAATCCTAATACAATATCTTTTTCCTGGGTAGCTACAGATACCTCTATTCCCAATAGTACGTATATGTGTGAATTTTGTACCAGTATATTTCACTTTGCATTTACTTACATTGAATCATTCAGTTTGTTTCAAATGAACCAATTTACAGTTTGATTGACTATTCACTTAGCTTAAAGAGAGCATTCTGGACCATTTCATATTTCGATTTTTATCACCCAAGTTATTTGCAAAGTTTATCATTTCACTGCTTCCTTTTAAGTCAAAATAATTTATGGACAAGTTTAAGAGTGCCAATTTCCAGCAGAATCTATATTTATACAATCAATGATGGTATCTAATCACCGTCTAGTCACCTTATCTTCTGACAGCCTCTTTTTTGGTTGCCTATGCAGCCAATTTGCTGGGGCCAATTGTTCTGTAGTGAGCTGCAGCCAGCTCACTACAGGACAACTCAACATGGCCAATTTGCTGCGAGACAACTCATTGCAGGACAAGAGTTTCATTAATATCAAAGAAATAGAGGAAAAGAATCATTTTAAAAAGGATACCAAAGGAGAGGCAAAAGGAAATGTGAATGTAAAAATTAAAATATTTTAAAAATTATTTTAAATAGTTAAATTGAATTGTTGAATTTTCCTGCAGCAAGTTGTCCTGTGGCAAGTTGACATGGCAAATTGTTCTGTAGCTAGTTGGCAGTGGAAAGCTGGCCATGGTGAGTTGGCTGTGATGAGTTCTCTGTGGTGAGTTGTTCCATTCCGTCAGAGGGAATCTTAGACAGAATTGGACCTATTTGACCTTTTTTGGCCCATCGCTTTTGTTACTCCCTGTGGTTTATGGAGGAGTTATAAAACTGAAAAGGGTCAAGAGATGCCTAGAGCGCCACTGGAGGAAAATGAGGAATGAACTTAATCAAATATGAGTTAAGGCTACTATTGAGGTTTTGCTTGGGGTGGTAAGAGTGGTGAAGCATCAGTTCTTCACTGCTCTTACTGCATCCATAGAATGCCACTCAGTGGCCCAATTTAATATATCTGAATTTCTTTCTGGAAACAAATATCAGAATTAAATAGAACTTTTGATTACTTCCAGAATATTATTGGTAGCCTAATCAAAGCAATCTTAAATTTTGTCATCCCCAATATGCATTGGTTAATTGGACAATTAACTCAGATAAAATTGAGTTCGTTCTACTTTGTATCTATTTCTATATTAAGAACACTCATGATACAGTTGCATGGCGCAAACTAAAATTTGTAAAATGCTATTGATGTGGTCTTAATTTATAATTCATAAGCTTAACTCCCTTAATGATAATGATTTGAACTCTTGAAAACTGCATTAATTAGTAGTACTTGTTTAAACATTATTTAAAGTATTATTTTTTTGAACTTAAACTATTTGAAAATTATTTTTCTTTGGAAATAAACCTTTGGACATAATATAAAGATATTAAAACTGTAACCATGCTTAGTATAGTCTCTTTGAAACCGCAAGTAACTTTTATGGATTTCAATAGATCTTTTAGAAGAAAAATCATGTGTGAATCAACCCACCAAATATGATTTTTTTGAGAGAAGAAACTTCCCAATTACGGAAGCACTAATTCACATGGCTAACCAGAGCTGATACTGCATTTTATTCCAAGCAGATATTTTATCACTTCACATGGTATTATAGAGCATATTATTTGTCATTTAATATATAAAAAATTAAAATTGTGTTTGTCAAGAACCCTGCATGAATATCTACATCAGTATGGGATTTATCCTACTAAAAATAGGATTGGAGTGTTTTGTTATTATAGAGAAATTACCATTTTCCAGACATAAAATCCCAAACTGAAGAAATGTATTCATTCAACTTTCTCTACTGATAGAATGAAAAGACTGCTCAGTATGAGTCCATATAGGCACTTCTATCTATGTAGGATAATATTAGTTGTAACTTACTTTACTTGAGATGAACAGAAAAGCAGATTGTCAGCTTGCTCATTGTGCAAAGCAAAGCACCATGTTTATAACACTACTAACGTATCTGTGGCAGGAGATTCTGATCTCCTAATTCCAGAATTAATGACTCATCTACAGTATTAAGCAAAAGGAACTCTTGCGTCATGAGACCAACATTCCTCTTAAGCAAAATTATGAAAACTAGAAAAACTCAGCGAACTATTTTTAATACTCGTATTTCAGAAGGCTTGAAAGATCATTTGTAGCTTGAATGATTGTATAGAAAAGGTACTTTTAGTTACTATTTAAAAATATATGTTTCTTTTTTTCAGATTTACCACTATTAAACACTTCCTAAAAATATGAATATTTGAACATACGAATATATGATTATGTGACGTTTTTTACTTTAGAAAGATCTTCAAAGATATTTGAGATGGAGATTGACTTAAAGCAATATCACTGAATAAATCTTTGTAATTAGATGTAAACAATTTATTCCACTGAATTATATATATTTTTTGAAGCTACAAGCAGTAATACATTTTTGCACCTCTTAAAGGATTAATTACATTTGACCCTGGGAAGCTGCAGCAAAACCACAAAGACTCTTATAGTGCCTTAAAGATTAACTAGATTAACCAAACCATTACAGCAGAAATGTGTGTAGGAGAGTCTGCCTTGCTATGAATGGAATGTCATGTTGACCAATATATTTATCTGGTTGAAGAGAGGGGAAATTCTTAGCAACTGATAATATAAATATTAAATACAAGACAGGAAATTCATAATAATTGCCTTAAAGGCCCAAATACAGCACTTGTAAAATAATAACAGTGGTCATGCATGAAACAATGTGATAATTTAAACATCCTGGCTTAGTGTGCTACAGGTATTAATTAGCTTCCACACACCAAGATATTTATGTTATTTTCAACAATGCTTCTGAATTATTATTATATTTAGTTTTTTAGTTAAGTCTTTCATGTGCCACAATATCTTTTTGTCTTTTTTTTTGCTATTTCAAATTACTATGTAACATACAAATAAACTCTTCAACTTTGGGATTCCTTTATTATGTGAAAACTGAACAGGGATGTCAAAAAAATAAACAAAAATAATAGACCATAAACAAGTAATGTCCTAAGTACTGTGTAAATACTTCCACATGCCAAATAGCATATACTTTTGCAGATAATGTTTGAAAAAAGAGAAGTTCCAAAAGCATTTTGTAAGCTGGTACAGAAGTAGGTTCAGAAGGAACAGGGGGGGAAAATTCCCACAGGGTTGCATAACTCTTGGGTGTGCCCCAACTATTTCTATCCATGACATTACTTCATTCTATTTATATATTATTTTTCTAGATGTATACTTAGGTATATTTTAAGTAATGGAACTCAGGTATGGTATGTTTAGTGTCATAGCTTCTATTTTCTAATCATGTCTTAAAACTGAGTGGGTTCAGTGAACTACAAACTAGCTAATTATATATTAGCCTATTTTAATTTCTTCATTATCCTTATTTTATAGCTTTGCAATCCATCAAATCAGTTGCTTTTCCCATAACTTCAGTGTCTTTGATGTACACAATACACTCTGCTACTGTCAACAGTATTTGTAGCTGTAATTGCTACAACTGTGCTTTAAAAGGTATTCTATTATTCTAACAACAATAAAAAAACACTGTCAGCTATACTACTGAGGATTAAAAGGTAAATGAGCTAGGATTTTTAATTCTAAAAATACTAAAAGTAATGTGAGAAAGAAAGTATAAAAGGTAAAGGTAAAGGTTCCCCCGCACATGCGTGCTAGTCGTTTCCGACTCTAGGGCCCGGTGCTCATCTCCGTTTCAAAGCCGAAGAGCCAGTGCTTGTCCGAGGACGTCTCCGTGGTCATGTGGCCGGCATGACGAGACGCCATAGGCACACGGAACGTTGTTACCTTCAGCCCACATGTCTAGTTTCTGACCCTATTGTCTGAGCCCAGAAAACTGATTGCATTAGATAAAACATAATGATTAATAATTATGGTATTAATCATAACTAGGTATCTAAAGCAAAAATAGCCATAAAAATATTATATTGGTTGCCCACAGATGACATCTGGGCATAACTAGGGAATGAAATCATCTTAAATGTTTGCAGACATCATATGTTGCTCAATTATCTATGCAATCTAAATACATATGTTTAGTTACTAAATTTCGTATCAGAGAAATCTGGCAAAAATAGATTTATGAGTTTTTGTTTTAGAGTATACAAAAATGCATTTTTGTATACAAAAGTATACAAAAATGCAAACAAAAAAACAAATATAAGTTTATTAGTTTATTAGTTTGATAGATATATTTGCATTGATGGGCCTAATGTAATTGCAGAAATTATGGCTAACTAAGGGTATATATGCCATGCGAACGTTGCTAATGAATAAACTTATACCAACTGAAAACAGATGGATATGAATTGTATAAGGATTACTGAGGATATATATAAATGAAATGAATATTTTAACTTATCATTTTACAAGAACCACTTCTGAAAACATGCTTCCAGCAATACAAATACATGGTTTCTCTACAGCTATGTTTATCTTGTTCTCTTTCCTCCCTTGTTAAAGAATTTGATTTTGTTTATACAACACACCTACCTAGTTTACTCATAGCATACTCAATTCAATTTTTTCAGTTCGTAATATATTAATTAGAGCCACCAAGTCAAGATTGCAAAAATCCAGCAACCACTAGATGGCAATAAAGTGTTCACTTTTTAAAGTTTGCAGTTGGGATTTAATAATTCTACAAGCATCAGTGTATCTGAAACAAAGCACCTGTGCTGAATTTGTACATTGTGTTTTGCTAAAGTGTTATGTGGGTTGTTTCAAAATGTTGTGCAAACACACCTCTCCCCTCCTCCAACACCCTTTTCTTTTTCTTGTTGGACTCTGTACCATAATTGCTTCCACCTCTGCTTCCAAGAAATTGCTAAGATAAATGAACAGGTAAGTAAGCAAGCTTTGTTTTCATGAGGAATGTGAAGCAATAAAAGTTTTTAAAGAAGTATGTTCCATTTAATTCCCTAAGATTTACTACTATATCTGCAAACTAAGATCACTGAAATCTGGTTCATTCATTATGCTAACCCTGATTTGTTTATCATTTACTGAATATACCACATTTGATCAGATTCACAAAACTTGCTAAGCAGGAAATAAGCAGTAGTTAACCAATCACAAGTGCTGGGTTCATCCATCCCACTGAACCAAATCAAAGAAACTACATTATGGTGTAGTGCGGTGATTCTCAAAGTATAGTTCGAGGATTCCAGAGCATCTCCCAAAACTCTCTTAGGTATGAATATTGAAAATAATACAATATTAAAATTTCATCAAACAATCATGGGAACTGGTAGTGGCAATTTTTTGATATGGTATATATTGATAAATATAAACCATGGAAACAGGTTTATAAACAAGCAGGAGCCTTGGTGGAGCAATGGGCTAATGCCTCCTTAAGTAACACCAGCTGCCTGCAATTAGTGCAGGTTCGAGTCCCACCAGGCTCAAGGTTGACTCAGCCTTCCATCCTTCCGAGGTAGGTAAAATGAGGACCCAGATTTTGGGGGCAATAAGCTGACTTTGTAATAATGCTGCTGGGGGGGGGGCGAAAGCCCTAATAAGCATACATACATAGAGTGAAGGCTATTGCTAAGCACATTGATTTGTGCTTTAAATTGTAAGCCACCCTGAGTCTTCAGAGAAGGGCGGGATATAAATGGGATTTTAAAAAAAAACTCTTTTGTAGTGGAAAAAGAGTCCTGAGAGGGGAAAAAAACATCGAGAAACACTGTTGTAATGCAATGTATGATCACAGCCTAAATAAATTACTAACCCTAGAGTAGTATAAATTATTAGGTAAACTGCTTCAGAAAGCCTGCGTGACTTCTTGATGTTACCTGTAATACACCTAGATATTATCCTGTTTACCATCAATAAAGCCACTGAGGAATTCATGGAGGAAATCAAGAATGAAACTGTCTCAGGAGGCAAGCTTACTTCTCTCAACCATGAAGTTCTTGGTTCTGCTGCTGTCCCATGTAACAGGTTTCGGCATGCCACCTTCATTAGCTGCTTTTCTGCTCCCACAGAGCAGAGCCTGTTCTACATTCATTTTAATCAGATTCCCTGAAGGAAGGGCGGTGATTTCTTTTACTTACTTCTTCTAAGTAAGGTTATGGGGTAGGATGTTATTAGAATATCTGCATTTGAAGTGATTCCTGCATGGCTTCCCTGCTGCGCAAAATGGGAGGAAATAACTCCCAGAGCAAATCATCTGCTTTTGTTTGTTTGTAATATAGGTTGTTCAGGTAACATCAAAAACATGTGGATATTTGGAAACAACAGGCATTTTGTGATGATGGAAAAAATGGACAGTAGACTCTTCCTAATTCAATTAGAATTTATTTTTATCAAATGAAATATTTACTAATATGAAACTGTTCATTATTATAGGTATTATTACAAATAGTTACAACTAGATACATTGCCACAAGATGGGGAAAAAGGAGCAATGAACTTACCTATTTAAACTGGTAATCTACTAGTGCAACCAAGACTAGAACTATCTGCTATTCAGTAAGCAGGAAAGAGAGAGGAAAAGAAAAAGAAAAAAAGACTTGCCCCCCCCTCCCCAGTTAGAAACTAATTGGCAGCAAATTCTGCTTTCTATTGCAAAGATTTAAGCTGCAGTAAAAGGTTATGTTTTTGGTTCAACAAAAGATTGTGCACATAAAATTCATCCAATTGTTTTTTGAAAAAAAATGATTAAAGGCGTTGTTTTGTAAGCCTCAGTAGTAAATACTGTGTAAAAATACGTACAAGTGATTAATCTATTCCATCTATTCCAAAAGCAGACCTTTTATGGCTGAGAGAGTCTTCTAAAATCTGCCCCTGAGAATTGCTGAGGATAAATATATAATTAGTGTCCTGGATGTCCTTTGGACTTTTTCAGAAATCTTCTTAAGAATATTAACAAAATGTAGCTAGATTCTCACACAGCTACCTGAAAATCAAATAAATCCCATTGGTTGGGTTCATACAATATCTACACTAAAAAGTACTTGGTTAACTTATACCTCAATATTCTATGCAAATCAACCATTTATGGTTCAATATATTGCATGAAATCAGGCAGATTAGTTCAGTAAAAGATAATACACTTAACTATGAGAACACAGATCCTTGATTTATGACCAGAATTGAGCCTGAACTTTTTGTTGCTAAGCAAAACGGTTAAGTGAATTTTGCTTCATTTGATGACCTTTCTAACTAGAGTTGTTAAGTGAATCACTACAGTTGTTAATAACACGATTGTTAAGTGAATCTGCTTCCTCATTGACTTTGCTTGTTGGTCACAAAAGGTGATTACATGACCCCATGACGCTGCCACCATCATAAATACATGCCAGTTGCCAAGCATCCAAATTCTGATCACATGACTGTGGGAGTGTTGCAAAGGTTGTTTTGGCAATATCACTTTTCTCTTAGATATGACAACTTCTTTTGATGCATCTTCTTTAAGATCCATGGAAACCACATTATACCAAACTAGATTCCAGTTCAGCCTGCTCAGCATTATCTACACTAGCAACAGATGGAGCTTTCACAACTGAAGAACGTAAGAACTCAGTCTAGGATTTTTTGCAGGCAAAACAGAGGCTTGGCCAATGATTTATGTTCTTGTTTCCTTTTGGAAATACTGGAGAGCGTTCTACAAAAGCCTCAGTGGAGTCTGTGGAAAGCATCTTTTTCAGTGAGGGTGGGGAGAAATGGATATACAGATAGTCCTCAACTTACAACCACATTTGGGACTGGAACTTCTGTTACTATGTGATGTAGTTGTTAAGTGAGTTGCATCCAATTTTACAACCTTTTTGCCACAATTGTTAACTGAATCGCTCTGGTTGTTTACCAAATCTACCTTTCTTCATTATCTTTGCTTGCCAGAATTCCCCCTTGAACAGTCACAAATGGTGAATTTGTGAACCAAGAATGCTGCAATGCTGTCATAAATATATACCAGTTGTAAAGTGCCTGAAGTTTTAGCACATGACAATGGACATACTACAATTGTTGCAAGTATGAGCAACCAGTTGTAAGTCACCTTTTTAGTGCCATCATTTTGAACAATTTTTAAAAGAACAATCATAAGTTGAGGACTACTTGTATTTGGCTAGAGCAGTGATGGCAAACCTTTTAGAGACTGAGTGCCCAAACTGCAACCCAAAACCCACTTATATATCATTGGTGATGGGTTGCCGTGGCCCATTGGGTGGGCGTGGCTGCGGTGGTAATGGCAGATAGGGTGGGACTAAAAAGTTCAATCAATCAATTCCAACTTTGCAAGATCCTTTTTTTCCCCACATGAAGTTGAAATTGATTCATTGAACCTTTTTTTTTTGCACACGGTGGTGGAGGCCTAAAGCAAAAAGGTTTTATAAAACCCAGCTGAAGGCCTAGGATTGGGGCGATGGTGCATGTGCCCACAGAGAAGGCTCCGCGTGCCACCTGTGGTACCCATGCCATAGGTTCGCCACCATGGGGCTAGAGTCTGGGTATTGCTTTATTTTTTTGCTAATTTTCCATTATAAAGAATATCTGCCATATCTAGTGTATAGTACTGTATCACATCAAACATTGTCTAGACAGGTCAGACTTTAATAAATTGTTATTAAGGTTGATTCTTGTATCTCAGTCAATTAATCTGGAGTTCAAAATATTACTTTGTACTGATGACTCCAATCCAGACAAGACCTTTCTATAGGTGGCTAAAATCCTCTGGTCTGGAATCCAAGAAGCTTCATATTCTGAAATGGTGCTTGATGATTCTTTCAGGCTGACTGTTGTACACAGACTGATCCCTAATAAAGATTAGACAGTGGTGTTTTGGTAGGAAATAAATGTAATATGTGCTTATTACAAGCTTTCTTAACTATGTAATACAGTCTGGCATCCTCTGTCTTGGTAACACACAAAAACACTTGAGCACATTAATCAGGAAAAAAAAGGTCTGTAGTGTTTCATTTGTTGGTTTGTGTGATAATGGGCTCTTGATAAAGTACTATTTGTTACTCTGAAACTACTTGAGTTGAAGGCTGAAATAAAATTGGAAAGTCAGCAATAATTTCCTCAAGGGACTCTATTCCTGGAACAGCTGAACACAAGGCAAATATCACCAGGCATAGCTATTTGTTAATCAAAAGAGTCGGTTTATCTAAAGTAGACACTTGCCAGAAGCATGTTTAAGTTCCAATATTATTTATGAATGTATTGAAGCTAAAGAATGAGAAGGATTTTCCTCCTATTGCATGCCCAATACACAATCTTCTGAAAGTTTGCTTCCTACCCACCATGGTTATCTTTTCAGCACCAAACCAGAATATTTCTTTATTTCTTTTAATCAGTTTAGACTTTAATTGTTTAAAGTATAATTTGGTGGAAATCTAAACTGCTTTCGCTGTATTGTGATGGATGCTCTGGGGTTCACAGTTTTTATATATTGTTTTATTTTCTTATGCCAAATGTTGTATTTTATTGTTTTATATTTTATATCCATTTTTATTCTTTTAGACAACTTTTGTAATGGGATATTTATTAATATAAGAAACCTATCATGATACTTACCACCTTTCAAGTTCCATCCTGCCATAGTCTGGCCTTAACTATAGATTTATGTTTTACTCCAGATCAATTAACTCAGCTCTATTGGGAGTAGGAGAAGGAAACAAGGACAAATAAAAGAAAATTTGAAAACAGCCTGCAGAGCCTGCAGAGATAGAAGATCCCGACTAATCGACTAACTAGCCTAATCTCAAGTTAACTCTCTGTTCCAAATCCAAATGACATAGGTAAATGAAGTCACTGTTTCTCAACATTGGTAACTTTAAGATGTGATGATTTCAGTTCCTAGAATTCCCTAATTAGCATTCTAGGGATGTCAAGTAGTGGTTGTTTTCTTATTATCTTGGAATCATTGTCTATCCACTTTTTCTTTTTCTTTAGCCTAACAAAACAAATTACCCAGTTAGTAAACCGCATTTAGTGCCTATCCTAAAATTGCTATTGTATGCTGTGTGACTACTGTTTCATGGCAAATGACAGGGTTTCTTTGCCCTCACTTGTTATTATTGTTTTCCATATTTTCAAACTAGCATTGGCCATTTGAACTGCCAGCCCCAGAAAGAAGCAAAATGAAAGGTTCCATCTGAACATTGTTTTCATTTCCTGGCAACAAGGCTGACAATAATGGTCTGTCATTTTTTTGATAAAAGTACTAGTTCCAGTATTTACAAAAAAAACAAACCAGAAAGTTCAGTCAGAGAGGGATTTCATAGGCTGAATTTTTCAGAATGTGCATCTATAACACAGTGATAGAGCAGGTACTTGAAATAATGAATTTTATTTTAGTTCCTGCTGTCTGGGGTTTAAACTTTTTTTTAAGATTACAATATAAATTTGTAAAGAGGCTGCCTTCCACATTGCCACTCCAAAAATAAAACCAAACAAGTCAATAAAGGTAAAGGTAAAGGTTCCCCCGCACATGCATGCTAGACGTTTCTGACTCTAGGGGCCGGTGCTCATCTCCGTTTCAAAGCCAAAGAGTCAGCGCTTGTCCGAGGACGTCTCCGTGGTCATGTGGCCAGCATGACAAGACACCAAAGGTGCACGGAACACGGTTACCTTCCCACCGTGGAGGTCCCTATTTTTCTACTTGCATTTTTACGTGCTTTCGAACTGCTAGGTTGGCAGAAGCTGGGACGAGTAACAGGCGCTCACTCTGTTACACGGCACTCGGGATTCGACCCGCCAAACTGCCGACCTTCTGATCGACAAGCTCAGCGTCCTAACCCACTGAGCCACGGCGTCCCTTAGACAAGTCAATAAAGGTACTTAAAAAAATCCTTTTAAAATTAACTTTCTACATTTCTGAAATTATATTGAAACAAAGTTCTATAAAATGCATTGTTTTGTAACCTGTTGAACAATTCCAATTAATATATTATCCTAGCAGGGTTCTAATTATAAAAAAATACACCAATGGTGCCACAAAAGTATATATAGAAACCCAGTTAATAGAAAACTTCCAGTCCATTTCATTAAAACATAATAATTTCTTAATTTTGGTCTTAATATAGATTAAATCAATAGGCAAAATCTGTAATTTTGTTTTTCTAAAGGTCCTTTTAAAAATATCCTGATTATTTACAGCCAAAGATGACAACAACATTCACTTCTGTGTCCAGTCTAGATGTCTGCTAGGGCTGTGCAAATGCCTCAAAAAGATTTCAATCTTTAAGGACATTAGAGCCAGACTGGTCTACCAGTTAAGGCACCAGGCTAAAAACCAGGGCTTTTTTTCTCACAGAACGCTCAGAACGGAGTTCCGGCACCTTTTTTTGGATGGAACCTTGTAGGGTAGGCAAGGCGGGTTGTATGACATGTATGAGTTCCGGCACCTTTTTCTTTTACAAAAAAAGCACTGCTAAAAACTAAGAAACTCTGAGTTTTAGTCCAGCCTTAGCCATGAAAGCTAGTTGGGTGAACCTGGGCCAGTCATTTTCTCTCAGACAAACTCTCTTCACAGGGCTGTGGGGAAAATAGGAGACGGAAAGTGTGTTGGCTATGTCTGCCATCTTGAGTTGTTTGTAAAAAATAATCAAGGCAGGAAAACAAGTAAAACAAACAAATAAATAAAGCCCCTTCTTCTTTTCATAGGCAACTTTGACTCTACATGCATGTACATGTCCAGTGCCCGTGCAGACAGCCAGGAGCAGTTACAAAGCAGACGTATGAACAGATGCAACCAGTCTAATGGTTCAGAGTGGGGCTCTTTATGCACTTGCCAATGCATTGTAAAAGGACTTGTATAGTCCAAATACCTATTTTGAGCTCATCCACATACAGTAGCTTCTTTGGCTGAAAGCCCATCCCACTGCCTCAGCTGCTCTCTTGGTGGTACTATGTATAGAGTGCTTTGGTTGTGTTTGGGCTCTTCTGTGTAAGAGAGAAAGATGTTCCCTTCTACCTAGATTTTCAGAGAATGAGACTTTGCTCAGGAGACAGCAATTCTCTTCACATTGTTAATTTCACCCTTTTCAGTTCTTCCTGAAAGAGAGAAAGGTACTCCCTGTTGCCTCGTCAAATTTCATTTTCCCCCTCTCACCAATTTGAGCTTCTGTCCATTCCAAAGATCTATGGGAGGAAGAGGAAAGGCAAGAGGGAACAGAGGCACCCTCTGCCTTCCAGCTGAGCTAGTGGGGTGTTTTTTAAGCCAAGGCAAGGAAGACGAGCTCTTTGATGGCTTTCTGCAGTGTGGTAGAGATAAAAAAAGGATCTCTATAGTTTTCCAGAATATAAAACGCCTTTCAGAATTAAAAACAAAAAGAAAAGAATGGAAAGCTACCAGAAGACTTGCATTGCCAGCCTTCCCTTTCATATTCTGGGGAGTAATTGATGGTGATGCAGGGAGAAGTAGAAAGGATGGCAAAGAATGTACCTAGTGCTGACCTTAAATTATCTCAGTTACCCCAAGGCATCATTGACTGGCCTTATAACTGAAGTTTGGTAAGTATAGGTTGTAGAGACAGCACTTTTAAAATAACTGCTTGTTTTCCCATCTCAAAGGAGGAAGCACTTTGGCTTTGCTATGCAGACGAGTCTCAGAGAAGAGTACTGGTTCCCACTAGTGCTGGGATGAATGCATCTAGTTATCAGGATGCTCTGTACCTCCTGTTAGCTGACCTTCTGCTTTAAATAGTACATTGATGCTATTGTCCATAAGATCTCCATATTTATAGAATGGATGATTCTGCGGAACATGATGATAAGATGCAAGTTTTTGCTTCCATATGTTATTTTCAGAATGCGTTTCCCTGCTATATCTGGATAGTGGTGATTTATAATTCCAAATACTTTGGAAAAACAAAAGTTTTAATTTGGAGAAGTGGGTTTATTGATACTGCTAATTTATCATATGGCTTAGATTTTGCTGCTGTTGAAAAATCTAATTTGTATTTTATATGGAGCCTCTTTATTTAGGTATATAATTCTATATTATCTGATCCACATCTTCCAGTATGGTGCTTAACCAATGTGTCATAGACGGAAATCAATTTAAACTTCTTCCAGACAGCTGGCACAAAGCTGCAGAATAAGTCTCTCCTCCCTCCACTTTTTTTTTTTTTTTTGGCTCTCATCATACTTATCATGCTAGCAATGCGGAGAAAGAGAGAAAGGGAGGATGTGGCATAAGAGCTATTTTAGACTTGCAATTCATTCCATGGGAACTGTGGTGGTTTGACATGAATTACAACAGTTGGAAAACTGTGTACTTGGAGCCAAAGAAATGTAATGCCTGTAAGGATTGTAAAGGAATAGGGTAAACTACACGATATGATTGGAAAATTATGCTGGTAATCTTGAAAGGATATTGTTCTAAACATTTCCACCATCAAGGAAGTTATGACTTTGAAAATAAATTACTTTCTTATTTGGAAAATCTCATTATAGGGAGAAAAATATATCTCTTCCCATCTGACTTTCTCATGGCTACTCTGGTTCTGTTTTCATATAAATAAATGCTTTTATTAACTGCTTTCATGCAGTTAACTGCACATCCAATTCAGCTCTGGTTTTTGCTGTCTTGACTGTTCAGAGTGTGTGTATTTTAAGCAAGAACTACCATAATAGTATTTCTCCACCTCCATTCCCTGCTGCATGTTTTTAATTGCTGCTGCAAAGAGAGGGTTTTCATGGTCAGGGAGGAGGGAAAGAATAGCATGAAAATCACTTGAAAATGAATTTGGACATGATTACTAATGTATACTTGCACAGATTACTAATATTATTGTGTCTCTGTGTGTGCCTTCTAGCTAGTATGGATTCCTGGTGACTTCCTGGACATGTCCCTGCAGTTTTCTTGGCAGGTTTTTGGAAGTGGGTTTGCTTTTGCCTTCCTTTTCCTAGAACTGAGAGTGACTGGCCCAAGGTCACCCAGCTGGCTCAGTTGACAGTAGGACTAGAGCTTACTGCTATATAAAATTCAGCCTCTAAAGTTCTTCTCTGGGTTAAATTTCTGGAATGGTTGCTTTATAAATACTGGAAATAAAAAGCTTATAATGGAAAAAGCACCATTATTGTCAGTTCTACTGCTAGGAAATGAAAGCAATGTTCAGATGGAACATTTCAGTTTCTTTCTATCTGAGGCTGGCAGTTCAAATTGCCAATGCTACTTTTAAGTGGTACTAAACAGTGGGAGTAAAGAAAACCTGTCATGCTAGCATCCAATGTAGAGATAGTAGGCTAGTATGATCTCTCAGAAATTGGATTCCTCTGTAGGCTGTTTTCAATCTTTTGTTTATTCTTGTTTTAATTCCCCTACTCCCAATATAACTGAGTTTAATATAACCTAGGAGTCCTAGTGGATGATCACTTAAATATGAGTTAGCAGTGTGTGGCATCAGCCAAAAAAGCTAATACAATCTTTGGTTGTATAGACAGAGGCATAGAATCAAAATCACGTGAAGTATTAGTACCGCTTTATAAAGGCTTAGTAAGGCCACACCTGGAATACTGCATCCAGTTTTGGTCACATTAAAAAAAGATGTTGAGACTTTGGAAAAAGTGCAAAGAAGAGCAACTAAGATGATCAAGGGCCTGGAGACTAAAACATATGAAGAACTAAAACATATGCAGGATTTGGGTATGGCCAGTCTAGAGAAAAGAAGGTCTACGGGGGACATGATAGCAGTATTCCAATATTTGACAGGATGACACGAGGAGGGGGTCAATTTATTTTCCAAAGCACCAGAAGGCAAGACAAGAAACAACGGATGGAAACTAATCAAGGAGAGAAGCAAACTGGAATTAAGAAGAAACTTCCTAAGAGTGAGGACAATTAACCAGTTGAACAGTTTGCCTTTAGACATTGTGACTGCTTCATCACTGGAGATTTTTAAGAAGAGACTGGACAGCCATTTGTCTGAACTGGTATAGGGTCTCCAGCTTGAGCAGAAGGCTGGACAAGAAGACCTCCAAGGTCCCTTCCAACTCTATTCTGATTCTAATTCTTGATTCTCTTGTGCACCAGGTTTGGAGTAAGACATGAACCTATAATTAAAGCCAGAAGAGGGCTAGGCTAAGCTTGGAAGGGATATCTATCATGTCAGATTTTCTATAACTATAAATAATACACACATATATTATAACAACTATTACAACAACTTTATATATTAAGTTGTCTCATAATTTCTACACCAGCTTTAACCACTATCTTGTTTAATAAATGAAGACAACCAAATTGCTTGCTGCCCTGGACTTCTTAGGTTTTTCCCAGCTCATAATAGATTACATCCAAGGATCCTTTCACCTCTTCTATGAACTTAAATACACTTCTCCTGGTTTCTAAGCCTGGTGCCTTAACCACTATACCAAAACTAGCTCTCTTACTAATGTTTTAGCATTTTAAATATCCTGTATTTTTCCTGATAGAAAAAAGGAAAATACTACAGCTCACACATTCCGTAACTAGTTTTAGAATACTTTGTTCTGGCTCAGTTTAATGGATTGAATGGAGAGAAATGAGAAAGAACACACTCCAGAATTAGTAAATTGCACTTGCTTCATGCAAGGTTTGCTAAACATTTGCTGAAGGCACTTGGGCAATGAGGTTCTAAAGGATTACCTCACTTGTATTCTCAGAGAAGTTTATTCTTGAAAGAGTGCGAGACAAAACAGGTTGTTAGTAAAACCCCACCTAGTATGTTTCTGCTCTATATCTGTCTCTTCAGTGGAAACAGAGAAGCAGCCTAGAGCTGTGACTCACCCCAAAAGAGAAGTTCTACCTTTTGTCTTGCATTAGAAACTGTTGAATCACTAGTTGCATTTTTTTTAATCCCATTTATATCCCGCCCTTCTCCGAAGACTCAGGGCGGCTTACAATCTAAGAAGCACAAATCAATGTGCTTAGCAATAGCATTTATCATCAAAAGTTTATAAAACCTGCACAGATATCTCCGTGGGTGGTTTGAGCAGCAGTTATGTCTGAAATACAAGCAGTATATGCTTTTTGATAATTTCAATATTACAGACTATAGCATTATCCTATCTAATAAAGCCTGTTTTCACAGTTGATACTATCGCCAGAAGGGATGGATGACAGATCACTAATGTGGAAATTAACTTGATAAATAGCTTTGAGCTCTGAGCTGACTCAGTTTCTGCCCCACCCCCCACCCCTCCAAATTTAGCTGTTGAGTTATTCTAGACAAGAAGTAGAGTAAGATTACATTCTCACCATAGGTAAAATTACGTTTAAGGGTTAATGTGCAGGTTTACAGCCTCATCACTTAAAACTTACTAATCACAAATAGAGGGTTTCCAGGGTTTTGGTTGTTTTCCAGGTTCTGAAAAAGCTTTACTGTTAGGTTATAGACACTAATAATATCAACCATGTGTCCACTATTATTAGCATCAGTGAAGAATCTTTAGTGACCTGCACAGGAGGAAGGATATAAGTGTTGTGTGCATGCATGTTCATTAACCAAGTGTGAAGTAATGGTTAGAGTGATGGACTGGAGTTGTATTCCAAAGAATTTACTTAAAGAAGATGTCATTATATGGAGGCTAACCACCCAAACTCTGCTGCTGTGGCAAAATACAGGCTTCTTGCTTATATAGGTAGAAGACAGTATAGAGGGAATTTATTTATTTAGAAATGTAACAACCCTAAAGGAATTTTGCATAGCTTTGTGTGATGCACCAGTTCAGTCCCTACCTGAAACAGGATGTACTGAAGACAGTCATGCCCTTGTCAGCTGTTACAGTAACTTCTTGAACAATAACTTCTGCCCTTGGAGACCATGCAGAAATTTCAGTGAGTCCAGAGCACAGCAGCTGAGTATACCACATGCTGAGTATGTGGTATAATACCACTATATCTCTGTTACTGGTTACTAATAAATTTAGAAGTGCAGTTCAACATGCTGGTTACTACCGAAAAAGCCCTAATGAGTCAGGGCCTGAATATAAATTTCTGCCTGTCCCATGAGACTCCCAAAAAGTTAGGTGGGAGGGGCCCCAATCATGAGTGTGGCAGCTCCCTTCCTTGGGAATAGTCTGCTGTTGAACCTCCAGGGTACACCAGACCAAGAAGCCAACTTCACAGGAAAGTTAAAATGACTTTTATTGAGATTGGCTACAGTAACAGAATCTGGCAAATCTGGTTGCACTGTACCTTTTTCTCCTTATTGTTCAGTAAATTAGGGAGGCACCTGCCTGAGCCCCCTCTGAAAGTGGTCTGTTGATTGTGCTTTACAAAATGTTTCATTTCCTTTTGTGCATGTAAAATTTCTGCATATTTCCATCAAAGTTCTTTCCTTTAATCTCTACACCTGTCCTCTGAAGTATGGATGATTTTCCAAAGAGAGGTGGAAGCATGGCTTCCTTCCTTCCTTCCTTCCTTCCTTCCTTCCTTCCTTGGATTTTTTTTATAATATTGATGCTACATTCAATTTGTTTAACTTATTGCTTTTAGGATTAATTTAAATAAAAATAATTGGTTTAATATATTAAATATTATGCTGACTTGTTTTGATTTTAAGTATAAGGATTATAAGCTATCTAGATTCCTTCTTTTAGGCAGTGCACAAACCCCATAAATAAGTAACATGCAATTGATGTAATTTTTTCACATTCACTTAGTAACATTTTGAAAAGTTTGCAAAAACCCACATATAGGAAATATAGGAAACATTGTTCAGAAAACCATGGAAAACTGAAATAAAAATTTGGTTTTAATTAATTGTACTTCTCTATAATTATTTCTGTATATAGCTATTGTGTTGCTGATATGCCTTTAGTTACATTTCTTTGGTGGTTCTTTTAAGTGTGGAATATTGTAATTGTGCCAATATGTTGTAAATGATTTAAATATCTACAGTGCTTATGCCATTAGCAAAACCTGATGATTAAAAGATGTGTAATGCAACCTCCCTATTTCTCCATGATCGGCTATCCTTTTTCCCACAGCAAAGTATAGGGTCAGCCTGACATCTCTCATATATCAAAGATACTAAATTACATTTCAAAGAACAACTTTACATTTTGAAAAACATCTGTCTCTTCCTTTCTGCTATTTTACAAAATTATGAGTTGTGAAGACATTTTCTTTTAATTTAAATTTGCAAATTACAATTAGTCTACATGCATGCCAAATTATATTTAATCAATACAGAAGGCCTTAATGCTCTCGCCCTTGGCTTATTTGGGTGCAGGAGACAATCTGCTAATCTTCAGAAAATAACATGATTGTTAGATCTTTCCAGTTATTATACTTTGGGTGAATTTTCTATCGTACAAATTAAAATGAGCAGTCTGATAAAATAATAGTACTCTAAAATCTTAAACATCAAGGAGCAGTAGAGTCCATCTGTAGCAGCAGAACAAATAACAAATAACAAAGCAAAGTCAATGATTCCTGTTATCCAATGAAAGGTTAGGTAAAATTAAAACAAATCTTTCAAAATGTTTTTAGTTAGGATGACAAAGATTACATATTCTTATATTGCATGTAAAGTGCAAAATTATTATATAAAATCATTGGGGGAAGCCATCTGAAAAAATGGAGAGCCAAGCTGAGCCAAAAAGGAAGTGGTATGCTGAAAGATAAAGTGAAGAATTGTCCTGCAAGCTGGCTTGAAACTTTATCACTGAATTATTTTCCCCTGAAGTACAGCTTGTTATATTCCAGTTAGCAAGACAGTAGTGACTAATGAAAACTAAAATTAGAAGGACGCCTGAGGCATGTACAAACTCAATATTTTCCATTATGCTATACTACCAGGATGAATCATCTTGACTGTGGATAGGTCATGGGCAGTTTCTGAAACTCAGCCTTGCCCCCAAGGAGTTTCCTTCTGACCTTCATATCAAAGAATCTGTGCCCTGCTATTATTGGATGCCTTCCTCAACTATTTTGAGTCAATATTCCTTGACTCCTTCACACTCACATGGAGTTTTGCCATTTCTTTATGAATTAATTTAATTTATTTTAATTAATAAATCCAAATTATTTTATAATTTATAAAATTATAAATTTTATAAAATATAAATATAAAAGCTGACTTTTGGGGGTATTCCATGGAGCTTGATCACATAGCAGTAAGTCATGTGGAAAAAGAGCATCTAAGATTTGCAGCACTGTAGAACACTGATGGTATGGCAATTGTTTAGAAATAAATCACTGATGTAAGTTAGAGCAATACCGAATAAGGGCTCTACATTAGTGATAGTAAGCCTTTTTGTGTCAAAGGCCTGTGAGCTCAAAATGCCTGGAATCTGATACCCCACTCCCTGTTTTCTTCAAAATATCCTTAAAAAAATATTAACAGTTGTGAATGTTGCAAACTGTAAACTTAACACTTCCAGACCATTCAGTATAGAAAAACAAATGCCTGAATGCATAGTACTACATTTCAGTGAAAGAATTTGGGTGAATGTGAGGTCATCATGATGTAATTTGAAAGCCATCATATGTCCTGTCCTGTTATATATTACACTCAAAAGTATCTGAGATTTATTCCCAGGTAAGTGAATAGGTTTGCAACAATGTGACAGTAATATACTTTGAGATCCAATGTAGCCAGCGTTAGGTCATGGTGCCCTGATGTGTTCATTGTTCAATAATATTCTTAATAAAATGATTCTGTGTGATATATTTTCTTCCCTTATAATGGCTCACTTTTGCAAGCCACAAGAGGGAAAATAGGATGGCCACCTATATTGTTTCTTGTCCCTTTAATTACCAAAGATAGCTCAGTATGCCATATGAACCAGGTCATAGATATCCTGTCTTTGTTGAAATAATATATACTATATGATTTTCTTCACTCCTATAATACTCTACATAATCTGGGGGGTAGAGTCAGAAAAATGCAGAAGTTTTGAAATCTAAAACCTAAAAGTTTTAGTCCTGAAATTCCCAACTCTAATTATTCATCTCTGCTGTACTTTAGCATCAGATCCAGATGTTCCAACCTTCCTGGAGGTGGTCCAGATTTGGAACACACTGCTCTGACTGTGTGAGAGAGTTTGGAATTTTGGCCAGACAATCAATATACCACGCAATAGGAAACTCTAAATTTTACAGAGCTCACTTACTCATCTGAAATTTTTACCCCATACTGTAAAACAAATAAGTCTAGAGTCTAAAATTACCTAAGTTGTTTAAAGTGTTTACAGTACAATTTTGAAATCCAACCTTGTTACAACTCACTAACGTTCTAAATCAGTAACACATTTTGTTTTAATAGTGTTTCTTCTCATTCTTTTATGATTTAATTTAATATCATTTGCATCCTTTATACTCCTTCCCCTGTATTAGAACTATCTCATTACAACATTATTATAATATATAATATAATAATGTATTAACTATAATATTAGATGGTTAAAATGTGTTAATTTGAACCTCTGTTATTTTTATCAAAATTTACTTAATTGTATTGTAACTGGCCTTGATTCTCAGGAGAGTTTTCAGCAGGTAGTGTGAATTCAAAACTTAAAAAAAAGGCATACAAAGTACATTGATGGCTTTGGTGGTTCATTTGATAGAATAGGCAGTTGAAACCAAGTATTTTGCTAGCAGTTATCTATGATTCCTATTAGTCCCTGGTCCTTGTCTGAGGACGGAAGTGTCATCTGTTCTTCAGGCCCTATCTATCTATCTATCTATCTATCTATCTATCTATCTATCTATCTATCTATCTATCTATGTCTATATATCTATTCATTCATTTATTTATTTATTTAAGTTTTTTAGTTAGTTAGTTAACTAACCATGCTACTAATTTAACAACTGCAGTGACTCACTTAACAATTGTGGCAAGAAAGTCATAAAATGGGACAAAACTCACTTGACATCAGTCACACCTATCAACAGAAATTTTGGGCTCAATTGCAGTTGTACATTGATCCATTCAACATCTACATTAACAGGCAATCTATTTATAAATAGCAAGTAAAAGCAAGTCTTCAATCTATTGAGTAAATGGGGCCTTACATTTGACTTTCCCTTGTTGCAACTATAACCTGCAGTATAGGCATGAAGAATCATTTACATTGGTAAGTTGTCAACTTCCATGTCCTAGATATGTAATTGAAGAGAATATTCTCTGAAAATTCTAGCTTCTTGTTGCACAATCATATTTATATAGTCCACTACTTTCTTCCAAAACTATATAGGATATTGTAAAAACATTTATTTTAAAGAAACACTGTCCTTCTTACATCTTCAACAAAATGATATCCTAAACAATCATTTTTTATACAGGTATCACACAATAAATTCTAAATATTTTTGTTATATGGATCATAATATGAGGCCCTTTAACATTCTTGCTATAGAGGTTTTCTTGGATGAGTTAATTATCTGGATTTCCCTCAATTTGATTCAAGCCCAGAAAAGTGGGAACATTGCTGGATTTCTCAGAATTACATTATGCCTTAACTATACATCATAGTACTCTTTGGAACTATCTGGCTGGAATGAGATTTGAAGCATCATCTTATGGTGACACTTTTAGGCAAGTACATGATTTCTTATGTAATCTATTTAATGTCTATGTGCTTTAAAGTATTTATTAGACTGCTGAGGGAGAACTTTCAGAGTTTTAGAATTGGGTGCATTAATAATGCTAATTACATTAAGCTCTGTCTCACCTTTTCAATAAATGAAAGAGAGTTCAGGGAGTCCTAAACTTGCTGCCAGGATGCAGTGTGAGATGGGTATGAATGTATCATATCTCATTAAGATTTACGGTATTCTGACACAATGTAATTCCTGCGGATGAGCCAGCAACCTAAGTAGGGCTAGATATACAACTCATTCTGGATTAGATTGCACTTCCTTTGAAATATCTGATATAGGTGCTCTTGGATATATAATTGCTGCATTGCTGGCAGCAGTCGCTAAGAATACTTTTGTCCCATGCCAGTTGTTCATATTCTGGGAAGAGAAGATTGGGCTGTGTTGATTCATACCTTAATAATCTCGTTTAGATCAGTGCATCTTGATCACTGCATTTTGAGTATATTTGGTAAGAAGTGACATGTTTTTTCTAGATTTCTTTAGGGGATAAATGTTCGCTAAAATATGACTACCACCACTGTAAAATGATAACCTCAACTATCTCCTCTTTGATTATTTTTGCCCTTTTGTCTTAGGTGTGTTATTAATATTTTGTGATTGAATATGAAAAAAAACAAGACTGTATTAATGCAGTGTTAATACAGGATATAAATAATTTTATACATCAAGATAACTCCTTTTTCTTCTGTGCAGAATTCTAGTCTACTTTGCCACAAGGCCACCAGTATTACCCTTTTCTTTTTCTTTTCTTCCTTCAGTTCTGTCTGATTCTCTGTTACTATTCTTCTCTTTTAATCTTCTCCTATTTTCTTCTATCTGCCTGCTGCTTGAAAAGGAATTGTCCAGTGACCTTTTTGTTATTTAGTAGAATGGAAATAAACTAAAGTTGATTGCACATTGTTCACACAATATTGTAGATTATATTTCACTGGATTGGTTGGTTGGTTGATTGATTGATTGATTTTGTTTACTGTCCATTTTGCCATGAGGCAACTCTGATTTTCACTAGTTTTGGGTTTAATTTTGAGTAGGGCAGAATATCAGCAGACCGCCAGAATCTGCAAAGACAAAGTCAGGAAAGCAAAGAATGAATAAAGACTTGCAGCAAAAGTCAAAGATAATAATAAAAAAGTTTCTTTCAATGTATAAATAACAAGAAAAAAATCAAGGAAAGAGTCGGTCCACCAAAGAAAGAAGATGGAAGTAAGAGGCAGCAGAGAGAAAAGCAGAGCTACTTAAGTCATTCTTTGCATCGGTCTTCATGCAAAAAGAATTTAAACCAACCTACCAAAAATATGATTGAAAAAGACAAACTAGAAATAAAAGTTAAAATAAACAAAAAAATGGTAAGAGAACACCTGTCTGATCTTGATGAATATACGTAAATCATCAGAGCCTGACAGATTACACCCCAGAATTCTGAAGAAGGTGGCAGATGTCATCTCAGAGCCACTGTACCATACCTTTCAAAAATCCTGAAACACTGGGGAACTATCAGAGGATTGGAAAAGAGCTGATGTGATTCCCGTCTTCAAAAAAAAAAAAACCAAAAAAACCAGACACCAATACCTTGGAAGATACTGGAAAAGATTATCAAAAAACAGATCTGCAAACATGCAGAAACACATAAAGTTATAACTAGAAGCCAGCATGGGTTTGTTAAAAACAGATTATGCCAAACCAATCTTATTTCATTCTTTGACCAAGTGACTAAATTAGTAGACCAGTGAAATGCTGTGGACATAGTATACTTAGACAGCAAGGCATTCGACAAAGTAGACCACAACCTACTTCTTGGAAAGCTAGAAAAAAGTGGAATAGAGAGCATCACCATCAGATGGATTTGTAACATGCTGACAAACCATACTCAACGTGTAGTCCTTAATGGTACTACATTTACAGGGTGGGAAGTAAGCAGAGGGGTACCACAAGGTTCTGTCTTAGGCCCAGTACTCTTCAATATCTTCATAAATGACTTAGATGAGGAAATAGAAGGGGAACTTATCAAATTTGCAGATGATACTAGGCTGGCAGGAATAGCCAACACCCTAGATGATGGGCTCAAGATCCACATGGATCTTGACAGACCTGAATACTAACAAAATAAAATTCAGTGTAGAGAAAAGTAGTCTTTCACTTAGACAATAAAAACCAAAAGTACAGAAATAGATTGGGTGAAACCAGGCTTAATAGCAGTAACTGTGAGAGGGATCTTGGAGTCTTAGTGGACAATCAATTAAATACAATATGAGTGCAGGGTGTGGTGTGCTGGTACAGTAAAAACTTGGCCAAGCATTGTTTCCAGTCCCCTTGGATGATGCGCTTCAATGCGTCCTTTGTGGTGCTCACCATGCATTCAGCCAAGCCATTAGTCAAAGGATGGAAAGGAGCAGAGGTGATGTGTCTAATCCCATTGGTCTTCAGAAACGCCTGGAATTCCGAGGAGGTAAATTGTGGGCCGTTATCAGAGACCAATACATCAGGAAGGCCATGAGTGGCAAAGTGTCCCATGAGCACTTGGACAGTCCCTGTTGTGGTCATGCTACTCACAGGTACCATCTCCAACCATTTGGAGTGGCTGTCTACCACTACCAAGAATGATTGGTTGTGCAAAGCCCCTGCATAGTCAATGTGTATCCGGGACTGGGGTGTGTGTGTTTCCTCCCACTTGTGGACTGGGGCGTGCAGCTGTGGTGGCCGAGATCTTTGGCAGGTGTAGCAACCAGCTACTTGTTCCTCAATGTCCTTGTCAAGGCCTGGCCACCACAGATAACTTCTTGCCAACACCTTCATCTGTACTACCCCTGGGTGACCCTCGTGTAGTGAGTGAATGACCCTGTCTCTCAATGTTTGTGGTATGATGACCCGGCATCCCCACAATAGGCAGCCCTTGTGTGAGGAGAACTTGTGCCTCCTGGTGAAGAATGCCGTGAATTCAGGCCCTGGGGATTTGTCTTGCCACCCCGTGTTCACCCATGTCTGTACCCTACTCAAAATCTTGTCTGTAGGTGTTTCAGCTGCAATGTCCCTGGCACTGAGAGGACATTCTGGCAGATCTTGAATGGCCAATATTTGGGCTGCAGGTGCTGGATCTGGTTCAGCATTGTTTAAAGGAAGTCTGCTTAGGCCATCAGCATGGCCCATTTCCTTGCCTGGCTTGTGCACTAATTTACATGAGTAAGCCGAAAGGAAAATGGACTACTGGAGCATTCTGGGTGACATAATCTGTGGGGTCTGCTTGTCTGTGGTAAAGACCTAATAAAGGTTTATGATCTGTAAAAATAGTGAAATTCCTCCCATACAGATAGTCATGGAATTTCTTTACTCCAGCGACTATTGCCAGGGCCTTCTTGTCTATCTGTGCATAGTTCCTCTCAGCCGCTGACAATGTCCTGGAGTAATATGCAATAGGGACTTGTCTGCCATCGTCCTCTAGGTGGCTCAACACAGCCCCCACCCCATAAGGGGATGCATCACAAGCAATGCAAATTGGTTTGTTCTCAATAAAATGGGTAATTGTGGCATTGCTTGCCAAAAGGGTTTTTAAGGACTGGAAACTGGAGTCATGTGTCTTGGTCCAGTTCCATGTGGAGTGCTTGTCCAATAATCTGTGCAAAGGTTCAGCAATATTTTTTATTTTTATTTATTTTTAATTCCATTTATATCCCGCCCTTCTCCGAAGACTCAGGGCGGCTTACAAGTTTAGCAATAGATGCTTTGTGGGGTAAAAAAGCGTGATAAAGTTAAGTAACCCCAGGAAGGCTTGCAGCTCCACCTTATTTTTGGGCGTGGGAGCCTCTTTGATTGCTTGTACCTTAGATGCTGTGGGGTGAACCCCCTGAGCATCAATTCTAAACCCCAAAAATTCTGTGTCTAGCACTCCAATGCTGCACTTTTCTCTCTTAAGCTTAAGGCCAGCAGCACGGAATCTACCCAAAACTGCCCGCAGGCACTCTGCCAGAACCTCCTCTGAGTCCCCTGCTATAAGAACATCGTCAAAGTACAGGCAGACTCCCGGTATACCCTTTAGCGTATGCTCCTCTTGAAAGATGCTTGGAGCTACATTAACTCCGAACTGCAACCGGTCTACCTGGAACGCCCCCTTGTGGGTGACTATCATTTGTGCAGCGGCGGTCTCTGGGTTGACTGGGAGCTGAAGACCCAGTTTGGCGAAGATCGCGCCTCCCTGGAGTGATGCAAGGATGCTGCTGACTGTAGGCACCGGGTATGCGTGTGGGTTTAACGCTTTATTGATTGTGCATTTATAATCAGTGCAAATTCTGATGTCACCATTTGCCTTGAGAGGCGTGACTATGGGGGTTTCCCACTCTGCTCCCTCGACTGGATGCAGCACCCCCTGCGCCACGAGCTTGTCGAGTTCCCGCTCTATTTTGTGTTTTAATGCGAACGGTACCCTTCGAGGCTTTATTTTGATGGGTTGTATGTTGGGGTTCAATATGAATGCAATTGGTGGACCTGTGTATTTTCCCAGCGTTCCATCGAACACGTCTGCAAAAGCCTTGCACACGGATTCGATGCTGTGCGCTTGGGACTGTGTCTGGTGAATTCTGATAATGCAAATTCCCAGCGTTTTGAACCAGCTCAACCCCAGCAAGCTAGTCCTTTGTCCCTTGACCACTAGGATGTCCAAGGGCCCCTGGAACTCCCTGTACCTCACAGGAAAGGTAGCCTCCCCCCGGACTTGTATTGGGGAATTCTGAAAATCGGTGAGGGTGATGCTAGATGGTCTCAGGGGAACCTGCTGGCTGCTCTGGCTGCAAATTAACTTATAGGTCTCATACGAAATGACTGAGACAGCGGAGCCGGAGTCCAGCTCCATTTTACAGAGAACCCCTTGGAGCTGCACCACTAGCTTAATTTGGGGGGTGAGTGGTTGACGAGCCCCCGTATTACACACCGCCCTTCTGCTCTGTGTGGCTGATGGACACGATGCGTTTCGGAGCCCCAGTACCTGACGCCAGGTGAGCTTCAGCATCCACCTCGTGCAGCGTGTCCCGGCTCCGGCAAATGGACGCGATGTGTCCCGTCTTGCTGCATGCTTGACATTTGGCCGTTCTGAACTTGCAGGCGGAACTATGATGGTTTCCCCCACAGCCGGCACATTTCTACTTGGTCAAGCCGCACTTGCAACCGGAACACTTCCTGTCCTGGCCATTGGCCGCAGCTGTGGTCCGTTGACCCCTTGGGCTATCACGCTGTCCCGTCAGATGTGGGGCTCTGAGCTGTAGTGCGTCCACCTCCGACTCCAGACCGTCCATGCTGCTTTCTCCGTCCCCGTGCATCTGATGGACGGTGATGCCCTGGTTGCTTCGGTTGGTCTCAGTTGGCTCTGGCTTCTCAGCTAACTCCCAGGACAGTACTTCCTCCTGTACTAGCTTGAGGGTCAGCCCTGGTCTGGTCAGCAGCTTCTGCCTCAGTTTTCGGTCCCTGAGGCCGAAGACAATTCTATCCTGCAACCTCCTTTCTAAGTTGTCGAAGTTGCAGAGGCGAACCGCCTGTCAGACTGCCGCCATGAATGCTGACCCCAACTCACCCGGCAGCTGGTTCCTCTTTACAAACTCGAACGTCCATGCCATTTCCAACATGTGCGGGTTAAAGTACTGATTCGCTTTGTCAATGAGGTCGTCGTATTTCACCTCCCCGATGGCCGTGGGTGAACACAGACCCACTGCCAGTTTATAAATGTTCTTTCCGCATGTGCTGAGCAGGGCTGCCACCTTTATCCTGTCCTCAGTAATGCGGTTTACTATGAAGTAAAACTCTAGCTGCCCCATGAACGCTTCCCATTCTTCGGGCTGGGCGCTATTGAAAATGGGAGCTAACCCAACCGGTGCCAAGGGAGCTTGATCAACCTGAGCCGTGGGAGCCTGACCGTCCTGAGACATCTCGAACGATCCGATCAATCCTGTTTCGATTCAGGCGATGATTCCCCTGCCAGACGGGGTGTCCTACCACCCTTCAGAACAGAATCCATCCTTGTCGCCAATTGTTGTGTCAGTTCGGGAATCAGAGAGACTCAGACTTCAGGTGTGCAAAGACTTTATTAGGAGGAAGCATGGTCCAGAACTGGGGAACAAAGGTTACCTGCCTTATTTTATACCTGAGCAGGTGAATGCCTGGCCAATAGGTTTAAACTCAGGTTTCCCGCTGGCTGGGCAGCCAATCCCTTTAAATCTGGCTTTCCCGCTGAACGCTGTTCCTGCACAGAGCTGTCCAGCTCCATGCCTCCTTATTCAGCTGTCACATGTGTATGCTATGCCAGCATACACTACAAGAAGAGGTGGCAAAATTATATACAAGAACGAGCTTAACATCCCTGATAACCACTATGAGGTGGTCACTGACCTCGAGCCAGACATCTTAGAATGTGAAGTGAAATGGGCCTTAGGAAAGCTGAGCAACAACAAAGCTAGTGGAGGTGACAGTATTCCAACTGAGCTATTCAAAATATTAAAAGACGATGCAAATTTGCCAGCAAATTTGGAAAACTCAACAGTTGGCACAGGATTGGAAAAGATCAGTTTACATTCCAATTCCAAAGAAAGGCACTGCCAAAGAATGTTCAAACTATCACACCATTGCACTCATTTCACATGCTAGTAAAGTTATGCTTAAAATCCTACAAGCTAGACTCCAGCAGTATGTGGATCGAGAACTACCAGAAGTACAGGCAGGATTTCGAAGAGGCAGAAGAACTAGAGATCAAATTGCCAAGATATGCTGCATCATGGAGAAAGCTAGGGAGTTCCAGAAAAACATCTACTTCTGTTTCATAGATTATGCTATAGCATTTGATTGTGTGGATCACAACAAACTGTGGCAAGTTCTTAAAGAGATGGGAGTACCAGACCATCTTATTTGTCTCTTGAGAAACGTATATGCGGGTCAAGAAGCAACAGTGAGAACTGGACACGGAGTCACTGATTGGTTCAAAATTGGGAAAGGAATCCGGCAAGGCCGTATACTGTCGCCTTCCTATTTAACTTATATGCAGAGCACATCATAAGAAAGGCAGGCCTAGATGAATCAAAAATTCGAATTAAGATTGCCGGGAGAAATATCAACAACCTAAGATATGCAAATGAAACCACTCTAATGGCAGAAAATGAAGAGGAACTAAAGAGCCTCTTTTTGCGGGTGAAGAAGGAGAGTGCAAAACGTGGGTTGAAACTTAACATTAAGAAAAACAAGATCATGGCAACCGGCCCTCTCAATTCCTGGCAAATAGATGGGGAAGAAATGGAGGTAGTAACAGATTTTATTTTCTTGGGCTCCAAGATCACCACATATGGGGACTGCAGCCAAGAAATTAAAAGACGCTTGGTCCTGGGGAGGAAAGCCATGGCAAATCTAGACAGCACACTAAAAAGCAGAGACATCACCCTGCCAACAAAAGTGCGTATAGTGAAGGCTATGGTCTTCCTAGTTGCAATATACAGTTGTGAAAGTTGGACCATAAGAAAGGCTGAGCGCCAAAGAATTGAGGCCTTTGAACTATGGTGCTGGAGAAGACTCCTGCGAGTCCCTTGGACTGCAAGGTGTTCAAACCGGTCAGTCTTAGAGGAGATCAACCCTGACTGCTCTTTAGAAGGCCAGATCCTGAAGTTGAAACTCAAATACTTTGGCCATTTAATGAGAAGGAAGGACTCACTAGAGAAGAGCCTAATGCTGGGAAAGATTGAAGGCAAGAGAAGAAGGGGACGACAGAATGAGGTGGCTGGATGGAGTCACTGAAGCAGTAGGCATGAGTTTAAATGGACTCCAGAAGATGGTAGAGGACAGGAAGGCCTGGAGAAATGTTGTCCATGGGGTTGCGATGGGTCGGACACGACTTCGCAACTAACAACAACAGTTCATCATTGCTTTCTGGTAGGCATTTGCTTTAGCTAGAATGGCTTTTACTTATGATCACTGAGAAAAATATTTTTGGCAACCACTCCCAACATTCTTTATTTCTCCCAAGAACACTCTCACCGCCACAATGGGGCAACATGTTACAATTATGATTAATAAAATTATTCCCCATGTATTTAATAATTTTACTTTGTCTCATTTACAATTACAGTGGGGTAGCAAATTTTTAAGCATTTTCAATGCTTTTGGAAATGAAATGTAAATGGTGGGATAACTTTAAATATCTGTTTGTATTAAAGCTGGAGAAATGGCAGAATTAATTATAGGAACAGGAACTAGTTTTGCTGCTTGTTGAATACTATTTTGCATGCGTGCTTGTACAAAATGGAAGTATATGTCAATCATTCTAACTGGCTTTGAATGTTTATCAATTTTACAGAATTAGATATTATCAGATATTTAAACAATGCCATTATGCAATTGTGATTTACAAAGAAAAAAATCAATCATCAATAACTTTTAAATTTGTTATTTTTATTCTTAAAACCTGAACACATAAATAATTCTAAGTGTTACAGGTCTTTTCAAAATTTCATTTTCTAGCAAACAAAGATTTGGTGCAAGTGTAGAATCAGTGATTTTCCTTCCCTATTTCTACCCATGAACATATGGGAAGAGAGAAAATAGAGTTTTCATTCATCCGGAAATAATTCAAATATTGAACACATGGATAGCGCGCCTTCCGGTAAAACCAGTCTATCTGATCTACCCAAATATGGGACGGAGCATACTGCTTCCGCTTTCGCCTTTCAGTCCCAATCGAGGAGCCTTCCTAGGCAGTCGCTTCTGCGACGAACTATTTCTGTATTACATTTAAATTTACTGACAAAGAATTAAAGGGAGACTAGTATGGCTATTTCGAGCTAGCTGATGAGAGCTAAATAGTTCGAAATAGCTAGTCTCCCTTTAATTCTTTGTCGGTACATTTAAATTTAAGACACGGATAGAAAATTTTTAACCTTGAGTTATAACCTGCTGCTGAAGCAGAACACTCAAGCACCTCTTACATCCAACAGGAGATCTCCGGGATTTGTATCTTATTTCCCTGGGACGGGCTCCTGTTTCTTCACCCATTTGGAAAATCCTTATCGCACCCTCCCCTAAACGACCACAGGAAATTTGGTGTTAAGAGAAGGCGCCCATTAAAGACCAGTTTAGAGATGAGCTCTACCCTCTGCTTTTTTGTTTCCTTTCCTTTCCTGTACTGTCTGGACCAGGGGTCGGCAACCTTGGCTCTTTTATGACTCGCGGACTTCAACTCCCAGAATTCCTGAGCCAGCATAGCTGGCTCAGGAATTCTGGGAGTTGAAGTCCGCGAGTCATAAATGAGCCAAGGTTGCCGACCCCTGGTCTGGACTGATAGCTCTGCCCCGCCTATTTTCTGCACAGAGCTCCCCTTCCTTATCGCCCTGTGAAGCTAAGAGCTTGCATCCGATGCTGCTGCAGAGGAGGCGCAAAACAGCCCTCTATTTAAACCTTGACTTCCGGAAGAGAAAAACCGGAGAGGCGGTGCTTCCGGCCATTCATTCAGCACTCGGTCAGAAGCGCGCCAGTGGCTTCCCTTCGCGAGTAACGGAAGCGGCCTAGTTTGGGGTGGCTGCACCAAGCTCAATTTTTGATCATTCCTTTTGGCTTCTCACCCTCGGGGAGGCCTCTGTCTCTGGTTTAGCGGCTTCGAGTTGCGCCTCTTGCCTTTCCGCCATGAAACTCGTGCGGTAAGTGTCAGCTCTTCGGGAAAAGCGGGAACAATTCGGAAACACGTTTGGCCAGGCCCTGGCTTTCTTTTCATGGCCGCCTCTCGCTTCACTAGACTCGCGTTCCTCCCGACGCGCTTGAAGACCTTTTGTTGTTCCGTTTTGTGCTCTTTAGCTTTGGCTTGGTTCTGCTTGGTCTTCAGGAGAGCAAGAATTTTCCCTTGGTTTTGGCCATCTGTTCTCAGAATAAAAGCCATTTCATCAGTTCCTGTTTTTCTTTGATACTGATAACCGATAAGGATTTGAGATCCACTCCATTTTGAAATGGAGAATCAGTATTATTACCCTGAAATGTCTTCAGAGACGGGACTTTGCTTTCATTAGGTGGCCGTTCACAAAGGACGGTGAAGCTATTATTTTTAGTACAGAGTAGATAGCGAAATCCTAACAGATGCAGGTAAAAATAAGGGGAAAGCTAGAGCTGCTCAAATAGCAATATTTTACTGATCTGATTTTAGACAACCTTATTCAGAAGTGTGACTGATTAGTATCTGCTCATTTTATATATATCATAACGCGCTAAGACTCAATCTGGTAATTGTAAACTGCAACTATTAATATTACTGGGCAAGTACAATCGAGGTTGGGACAGATTGTAAACAAACTGTATGTAGTAGCTGTATCGTGAATGCTCATTATGTACCTAATTAGACAATGTCAAGCAAGCAATTAAAACTGCATTGAGGACATGCGTATTATAATTTGAAATAGCCAAACCACCTGACTGTTTATTATATTAAGAGAAAGTCTAAAATGCTGTCCTGTGAACCACCAATTTATCTACTCTAAATATAGCTAGACTTTTTCCAAAGATTTTTAATGCCTTCAAGAGGTCTTAGAAGGGTGACATTTTTCCAGGCACACAGACGTTTGTCCATGCAAATCTGGGGAATTTGAAACATGTTTTTTAAATCAAGTTTTATATTGATATACTTATTAAACATTTATGAATTATGGACTAAGACTTCAAGAAAACATTGAATAGAATAGATAGCACTGGTGATATTACCTAGTTGCAAGAAAACCACCAAGCTTAGAGAACACCAAGGATTCCACAGTAGAACAAATATTTTGCTATTCAACTAAAACCTATTTTTATTTGTCACAAAATCGAAGAGAACAAGACAAAGCTGTCTCTTCCTCTCCTTCCTTATTTCTACTGGCATTAGATCCATTGGTTGAGAATTTATAACAAGAAAATAAAATTTTAGGAATCAAACTAGCAAACCAAAATAAAATTAAGATCATATATAGATGATGTACTTAATACTCATTGAAAGGATTTTCTAAAATTGACAACAAAACATAAGTAGCATGGCATGATATCTGATTAAGACTCAGATAATGATAATAGAACTTACCTAAAAGAAAAAAGCTGTATTTGCAGTAACAAAAATGGTATTTAACATTTCTGTTGAAAATATTTGGTACTTGAGAATTTATTTAATTAAATTTAAAAAATGAATTAAAAAAAGTAAAACATTTTTAAGAATACTTATTAGCAGACTAGCTGATAGATTATCTGATTTCCTTAGATGGAAACATTTTAAATTATTTTGAATAAGAGGAATTGCAGTGATAAAATGAACATTGTCCTATTTTTTTTTAATTTCAAATTATTTTGGAAAGAATTGAAGACAAAGTTTAAACAAATGAAAGACAACTAACTTTAGTTATAGTTATTTGTCTAGTAAAAGTATCAAGCTTACATTTTACAAGACCTGAAAGGTGGATTGAAAGTATCAGATTCCAAACTATTACCAATTAGTTCTTAATTTAGTTTATAGATTGGATTATATGTTTATGGCTGGATTCTTCTGTCAAGGAAACAGAACATCTGACTAATTTACATAAATATATTTGGCTTGAAAAAATATAAAAGTTTAAACAATAGCCATTTAATAATAAGCAGCATATTTAAACAGAAGAAGAAATTGATCCACTCTTACCATGCTTTGATAATAAATATGGAAGCAACTTGAGTGTTCATGATGTCATACATATTGCACAATCTAATTATTAAAAAGGCAAGCTGAAATACTTTTGAGATTCTTTCTTCAGAATTATCAAAATCATATCTCTGATTTCAGTATGTCCAAACAAATAATACAGTTGTAAAGAAAGTTCAAAAACAAGTGGAACACTTAGGTACTTGGCTGAATTTCAAAATTTATAACACAAAATTCTGAACATTCATGGCATGAATGTTATTTGAGGAACTGCCTCTCTCCAATTTCATCTTCCCATCCTACCAGGTCCAGCAGAGAGGGCATGCTATGGGTTCCTTTGCCTAGGGAGCTATGTTTCATAGGCCCTAGGTAAGATAATTTTTCTGCTGTTGTGTCCAGGCTGTGAAATTTTCTCCTCCCTGTAGTGATGTTGTCCTGGTCACTACTGAACTTCTGAAAGTCCCTCAAGACATAGTTGTGCCAGCTGGCTTGGGGCCCTAGGGGATGAATGAACTAGTGAGATGGTGCCACTCTTTTAGCATCGCTTTAATTGTTTTAATTTGATTGTTATACTTTTTAGTCTATTGTTTTAGTTCTATTGTTTTCTGCCCAGGGTCATTTGTTTGAGATGGGCAACTATACAAATTGATTTAATAATAATAACATGAAGTCATCGAGAGTTGATCTGAGGCAGACTTTACTTAGTGGCAAATTAAAGTAGCATTTATAACAGGCCTTAGTGTTGTATCTTCAAGAGCCTAAATCAGGATTTCTTACACAGGATTCCTCATCTTTCTGGGTTGACTTTACTTGGACTCTAGAAGGTTCCCAACTGTTACTACAAAGAATTACCTGCCTTTGCTTAATATTATTCATCATCCCATAGAATGAATCAGATGTCAAATGGTTGTTGACATTTGCTTGTGGAGACACTTGCCTTTTACATGAATTTCAGCTTTTATTGTCATTGTCTCATGTAAAGAAATTCATTTACATATAAACTAACATGTTTGTTCCAATTATGCAGATTTCTTATGAAACTTAGTCATGAAACTGTCACCATTGAACTGAAAAATGGGACCCAGGTACATGGAACCATTACAGGTATGAGGTTCTGGATGAAGAAATTGTCAAAAAGATTTGTAACTAAATAAAATTCTTAACATTTGGCAGAATTCATGGGTATCTTTATCTTTCACTTAAATCACGATTGTGTACATGTGGTTCCCATTTTATTGATGCAAGTATGTTTTGAAACAAAACTACATCAGTATGAGCACTGGGAAATATCTAGCATTATTAGAATTGCATTCCTGGATTAGACTGAAAAATCCGCTTACCCAAGCTCACTATTTGAATTTTTCTATAACTTCTAAAATTTTCCAGTATTTCCAGCTATTCTTTTGGAGCATTGCTTTCTGTATATTTTATGTTTCATAGAAATCAATGACAACATTTTCACAAAAGTTTTCATTGTCAAAATAAGGAAGAAATTGTCATTAATGGTTTGGACAGTTAGGCAAACATCCAAGTAAAAGATCTGGTTATATCTAGCAAACATTTATTTTTGATCTTATGTAGACCATTTGTGGTCAGTAATTCTTGAAAATAAAGTTTGGTTGTAACACAGATTTTCCCAACCTTTCTGGCTTTGCTGACCAGCCCGGGGGCGGGGAATGGTACCGTGCAAGTGGCATGCACACACACCTGTGCTTGTGAAATGAAGTGCATGTGCTCGCCTTGTGCTCGTGCAAGTGGGAATGTGTGTGCTCACCCGCTACTTCCATGGCCCAGTTCTGAATAGCTCAAGGCCTGGTAGTAGGCTGCGGCCCAGAGGTTTGGGACTGTGTTGTAGCATATCTGTGTTCCTTTTTAAAAGCATTTTTTAATTGAAGGACATTGGGTAGAACAAAAGGGAAGAAGTGTGGCCAGTTGGCTTACTTGTTATATTAGAGACCATAGTTCTAGTTAGAGAAAGTTTGTGATAGGGAAAAAAGTTTTGAATGACTGGAGGATAGGTCAAGTACATGAGTAGTGTATGGAAGAGAGAATTTCTGTATCTAGGCAATGTAATTGAGAATATTAAAAAAGAAAACAAATTACATGTTGCAAACGGCAGACAAAAGATTCTAAGAAAACGCAGTGTTTAAAATATGTCTTTTATGATCATGATTTTTTTAAGCTCTATATAGTGATGATCAAATATATAGCATTCTCACTTATCTTACACAAGGTAATTTATGCTAGTTGTATGACTATAGATAGGCAATTTTGGAATAACATAGCCTTCCATAAGATTAGGAAATGTTCTATATTTTATTTTCAGGAGTGGATGTCAGCATGAATACCCATCTTAAAGCTGTAAAGATGACTTTGAAGAACAGAGAACCTGTCCAGTTGGAGACATTGAGCATTCGAGGCAATAATATCAGATATTTTATTCTGCCAGACAGTTTGCCTCTTGATACTTTGCTGGTGGATGTTGAACCAAAAGTCAAATCCAAAAAAAGGGAGGCAGGTTAGTTCTTGATTTCAGACTTCAGCAGTAAATATCTGCTTCATTTAAGAACATTTTAATTTAACATCCTTGATGATGCCTAAATTGCAGCTTTAATTCTGGTTTTAAAAATAAATTTTAACAATGAAAGGTTTATCTCACATTGATTTGTATCACTTCAAAAATTGGAAAGTTGGAAGATTTCTCATTCATTTGTTGTTATTTTTGCATAATCATGTATTCATAATTTCTATAGTGATCTTTTATCATCACACCCCTTCAAATCAGCTTTGATTCTATAAAATTAAGTATAGGTTGTTTGGTACCTGGCTAGATATCATGTAAGACTAATTTTTGAATAAAGGAATCACATACTATCTTTCATTTCAAAAAAGTTAATTCCAATCTTAAATTCTCCATCTCTTGTCTTGTAATTAATGGAGCAATAACAATTGCTTAAATAATTCTTAAGTAGCAAATACATATTTCTTAAGTTACTTAAACAGTTAATTTTCCTTGGTGAGAAACGGACTAAGAGTAAATTCCGGGGCACAGATCACCAGACATGTCACTAGAAGGCAAAATCACAAAACTATCTCCCTTACTTTGGCCATGTCATGCAGGGGATTTCACTGGAGAGAGCAATTATGGAAGAGTTAGTGCTAAAAGGAAACCAGGATGTCAAAAGAACATGGTGACTGGACACCATCAAAGCTGACATCAGACAGAACATAGAAAAAGAACTAGTGCCAAATTAGAAGATTGGAGACCTGGCCCATATATTTAGAGTAACACTGTCAAGTTACATATTTTTGAGCATTGTTTCTTACATTTCACAAAACCTACTCATTTTCGTATTTGGAAGCAGATATAAGTGATGATCAGATCATTGTAAGAAAAGAGAATAGTTTAACAAATTTGTAACAAATAGTGATTTTTTTCACTTTTGAGTTATTTGGAATAAGTTTAAAAATAAAATATACAAAATACAAACACACAGTAAAAAGTACTATGGTATGATTGCCTTTTTAAAAATAAAGTTTTATTTCTTTATGTTCAGTTGCAGGAAGAGGACGTGGAAGAGGAAGGGGACGTGGAAGAGGACGTGGAAGAGGAAGAGGGGGTCCAAGACGATAACTTCTTTATATCTGTTATTAAAAGAAAGCCTCAAACAACCGGGTTTTTTTTACAGGTTTTGTTTTGTGTCAGTTTTAATAAACAAATGTGGAAAATGTATCACTAATTCTACATTCATACATTACATGAAACCCCTGATTACACATGTATTATCTTTAACTTTGACAGCCAAAACTTGGAAATTAACTTTAAATAGAAATATTTAATTCTGAATTCCAGAACTGTGAAATTTGCAGTCTTATCTTTTTTTCTTATATCATCTGCTGAAACCTGAAGCATTTGTGAATATTTCAGTTTATAGAGAAAATTAAATATAATCCTCATTTAGCAGCCACATTTGGGATCAACAGCTCTGTTCTCTATCCTTTGAAATTCTCACCATGACACGGGGATAATTGGCAACAAGAGAATTAACACTTGTATTTATATCTGCTGGACAGGAGGGGCTTACAAGAGAGTAAGCAAATACATAATGGGAAATGCACCAGGTTTGCATAGTGCATTCTTAGCTGCTGCATTGACAATATGTTGCTTTCAATATGCATTCCCCATTGTGACCTCCTTTACTCTTGTAATCCCTTTCCAATCTCCACTCTGCAACGGGAGGGGACCAAGGAAAAATAAGATCTGTGCTGACTGTAATGGCACTTGTGACTGAGAGAATGCTGTGGAGACTGCAAATATGGTAGTTGCTTGTAAAGTTCTTTTCTTTCAGCACCATTGTAATTTAAAATGGTTTCTGAACTAGATAATAAGGATAATCTGTATTTTGAAATTACTTTGAAGAGTGGCATAAGGAAACAAAAACATTTTACTGAAATCCCTTTGTCTTAAAAGCATTAAAAACTAAGAAATAGGCAAGTAAAACAAAAGTTACAATTTTCCTCACATGATTTTCTGACTTAGGTTTCTGTGATTTGATAACATTAGAAATATTTCACAGTAACTAAGCATGATGCCACATTCAGTATATAATTAAAATTTGTATGTCTTTAGTTTCTTAGTTCATAATTCCAATGTAGCCCTTAAAATTTTCCAACCCTGTTGCTCATTGTTTTTATAGTTCTTTTGGGAATTATGGACATTCATTAGATTGCTACAGCTCTGGTAGGTAATAAAGAATTTGACAATGCTTTGTTCATATAATTACAAATAACCATGAAAATGAATTGCATGATCAAATGATGTATCCATATAGAAAAATCAGTTTCTTGTACTACATGACTTGGATGTTTTACAACCGGACTTCATATTCACATATGTCAGATTTCCTTTGCGTAATTGGACAGAACCAATGTTTTCAAGTATAATCTTGTCTTTATCAAAACCAATCTCCAGGTATCTTCTGCAAAGCCATTTTCTGGATAAGACTATTTTGGCAGGAATATTTGGTTACCTGGGATTTGCTTTGTTGATTGCTGTGACTTAAAATGTATAATCTTCAAACTGAGATGTGAAAGCTGCATTGGTTGCTAAAGTCCAATTATTGGCGATTTCTTCTGAGCTTTATAAAAGTTACTAATGCTCCTAATGGCATGCATAATGATGTTGATGCCACAAGCAGACCAATAACTGCTAGGCCACTTCTTGGATAATCTTTTGTAACCAGCTGTCCCTACAAGAAACATAAGCGAATTATGAAACTGCCTACAATAATGCCAAGGAAATATGTTGCTGTTTTAATCTTGGGGTTGATGGTCAAACATTTCTGTTAGTAAATGATCACACTTTTTCACTTGCATTCTTTTCATGGTGATAATTTTTCATGCTTCAAATTTCAGTAACGGTAATTATAATGCTAGTAGCCTAGAATGGCAATTATATAGATGCTATCATAGTAGCCTAGAATCATTTGAAATTCAAAGGCAGATATTTTTCACCATTTTTCCAACTTGGCTCCATTTTATTGAACTGCAATTCCTGGAATTTCCAGCCAATATAATTTTTTGCTATACTGACCAGCAAATTTGAAAATTGCGTTCTATAATATTGGAAAACTGCCATGTTAGGAAAGGATGTTTTATAATAATGTGTTTTATGAATTATTTATTTTTTATATTTCTAGATCGCCTGTCTCCCCCAACTGCTAAATTTAAGCTGCAAACAGAATAAAAACAAATTCAGTAAAATACCTCTGTTGCATCCCAGGCTTGATACTGGAATATCCCTGCCCTGATGTAGTCCGTGATGTAAAACACAAACAGGCTTATGATTAATATTGGACTGATAAAAGCCCATAAAATTTTCCAATACCAACTTGGCTCATGTCCAATCATCACGCAAAGGTCTTTACTAAATCTATTAAAGAAAGAAAGAAGCACCATATTGGCATCTATCATTCTAGTTATAAAGCAGTTGCTATGAAGCATTATGGTTAGAATGCTATCTTAAAATGCTTTAAAAAGCTCTTGACATCTTGGAAGAAATTGGTATATAAGTGCAAAATAATAAATTATACAATGGCATGGTAATGATGTGATAAGAAAGAAGCATTGTTACTAACTTACCTTTTTAGCCCATATATGTAACAAACAGCAATAGTTTCCACCAGTACAATAAGCAGCAAGGAGAGAGTAGCAGCATAATCATTGAAGATATTAAACCAATAGTTACCAGCCCTTGTAGTAAATATTAGGCCAATGACACAGCCGATGACGCACACACTACCTATAAGAATAACATGCTTTCAACCTCAATGTTTAAAAAAGCTTGGATCAGAACAAATTTTATATTCTTTTTACTGAATATGTAGTCCTGCTAGAAATAATAGTTGCTTTAATTTCAAGCCAGACAAGATGTACTGCAGTTTTTTTCAACTTACCGGTGATGGTTATAATTGGTGCAGTCACAATTTACAGAGAGAAAACTAGCTTATAGCAAAATACTCTATACTGTTGAATCTCAGTCTTAAAAAAATAGAAAACACATTGGGTTGAATTTATACATCAACAACATTAAGTCTGATTTGCATTGTCACAAGATTATAGGTACAATTGGAGTTGGAAGATATCTTTAAGTCAGCCTTGACTCCTGGTGACTGAACAAGTCTGCAATTTTCTTGGCAAGCTTTTTGGGGTTAGGGTTTGCCATAGTGTACTTCCTAGGATTCAGAGAAGGACTGGCCCAAGGTCACTCAGCTGGCTTTGCGCCTAAGGCAGGCCTAGAATAGATGGTTTCGCAGTTTCTAGCTCAGGACCTTAATCACTACACCAAATTGTCTCCTTTTTAGAAATAAGGATGCTCACATTTCTAGTCATGGATATTTTGCTGATTAGAACTGCCTGCAGTTGGCATTCACATATAACCATAAGAAGGATTATGCATTATTATGATCAAAGCCATACAGGTAATCCTCAAGTTATGAATGTAATAGAGCCTGCCAATTACATTCGTAACCCGAGGATTCATTAATTGGATTACATTAAATGAATGTGATCCTTGTTTTACCCAATATGTTCACTAGTCAAACGCATAAGTCATTAAGTACACATGAGGTATCTCGGGGGGGGGGGAGACCATGGGGGGTGCTACTGCATTCAACTATCCAAGGCCTCCAATCCACTGAGATATATCATGCTCCCCCCCCATCTTGCCCACCAGGTCTCCACAGGCATTGGGCTGTGGGGATTCACTTACCTTTCGAAGATCATGATGATCAAGCAAGCTGCCTCCACTCCAGCCTCTCTGCTGCGATTTCTTTGCCTGCTCCTCGCACTCCAAAAGCAGAATGGTGAGAGCAAAGACAACAGGACAAGTGCACCCTGCTCAGCTTTGTTGACTCACTGAAGCTGCTTGCACAGGACACTCATTCTGCTTTTGGAGTGGCAGGCAGCCTCAATAAGTCTGAAGGAGTGCGATCTTGCGCCCCCCCCCAAAGGCCTCTGTTCTCCTCACCGAAAGCTTTTGCAAAGGGATGGAAGTTTTGGGGGGAGCGATCTAATGTTGCTCAAAGCCTTCTGTCACTTTGCAAAAGCTTTCAGCGTGGAAAATAGAGGCCTGAAGGAGTGCAATCTCATGCCCCCAAAGATTTCTGTTCTCCATGCCCAAAGTTTTTTCAAAGGGAAGGTTTGGGGAGCGATCCTGCACTCCTTCTGGCTCAACGAGGCTGCGTGGCACTCCAAAAGTGGATCAGGTGTTGTATGCAGACAGCCAAGCTGAGCAGGCCGTGCCCCTTCTGCTGTTCCTCCGCTCTCACCACTCCATTTTTGGAGTGCAGGGAGCAGGCAAAGAAACTAGGCTGCCATGCAAACCCCACAGCAGAGAGGCTGGAGAGGAAACAGCTTGAGGAGAGAGAAGGAGCAGTCAGCTGGTGACTGCTAACATAGCAGAGCCATTGTCTGTTAAGTCCCTGTCAGGAAGGAGGAAGAGGCAGGGGGGAGGTTGCAGTGTCTCTGTGGTTGGTCATAAGGGTGACTGACTGCCGTGATGCTGCAACATTCATAACTTCGGGACTGTGTTGTAAGTACTTTTGGCAGGGTTGTGTTGTAACTTTGAACCATTGCTAAATGAACTATCGTAATTCGAGGACTACCTGTATTGCAATTACAATCATATCATGATATCTTCTAATTGTACTGCTAGTCTTGCCAGGCATTGAAATTATTCAATATCACTGTAGCTATCAAATTTACCTGAGATAATCTCCCTGGGTACATGAGAAGAGAGGAACTTGATGTCAGTCAGAGGAGTAAGAATGGCTGCAGTGTTTCCCAGCATGCTCCCTATTCCAAGTGTCAGCAACATGACAAAATACAGCACTGAATACAATTGTGAGAACTCCATATTTTTAATTGCTTCAGAATATACTATGAATGCTAGCCCAGTCCCTTGCACAGCCTGATGAAAAAAGAGCAAAATTATTATTATTAAGAAGAACAAATTCAGTATCTTGTATACAAGAACCATTGGTTAAAGGAAAAATCATTTTTCCCCAGAGCCTAACCATTGCCTTAACAATTGTAAACTATTGTTTAAAACCTGAAAAAATAAGATGAGTTGAACTGAGTCTATGAATTAATTTATTACACTTAGAGGACAAAAAAAATTGCAAGGCAGTTAGGTCAGATGGCTGTTGTATTTGGCTATGATGTAAATATTTTCGAATGTGGCTGAACTAAAATAATATGCTGAATATTTTTAATTTATATGTTTGCAAAAAATATGAAGAAAGTTGTTTTAACGCTATTTTTTTACTTGTTTGCTGCTGTTTGATAGATCTTTCTGCTATCAGATCTCAACCATTTAAAAAGTTATAGATAAGGAGTAGCACTTTCAAGTGAGCCTAAGAATGAACTGGAAGCCAGTGAGAGCCATTTATTGACTGTGTTTATGTCATATCCGAAGCCATTGGAGGAAGTGGTCCTGTATCTCTTCTATTACTTCTATGAAGAAAAGCAATATATAAAGTGAAGAGATACAGGTAGTCCTCAGTTAGCCATCACAATTTGGATTGGCATGGTTTTTAAGCAAACCATTTGCAATGTGAAACTGACTACTTAGATTCCTAGTCACTTAATCTGCTAAACAAACAATCATGTTCAGCATATCTTAAGGGCTATTTCTAAAAAATCTAATTTCCAAACAAGCAAGCCATATTTCACCATGTGTATCCAGTAAAGGACATTGAAATTAATCTCCATCCCATTATGTTTTATCTACCTGGCCATATATGGACTGCAAAATCCATATGACAACTAGATGGCAACATTTACTCAAAAAAATCTTAACCTAGTTGTCAACTGTTGATCATCTGTGTTTTTCTAATCCAGAGCAAATCACACATCAATTTAGGTGGCATGCTAGAATCCAATAATATGTGAGATATAAATCTCACTATGAGTATTTCATCCAATCTAAATGATTTTCATAAGTGCTTCAGAGCTTAAGATGATACCTTTCAGTCAAAATTGGTATTAATTATGATCTAGATGTTGAAACAAAACAACAGTACGGGATTGTAGAAGAGATGATGAAACTGAACAACGGTATGGGATATCCGAAGTGACATTCATTCTGGATAAGTGCACAATGATCTGTGAAAAGTTTCTTCGCACATTTTGCAACACTGTGAATCTTTATGGTTACTAATTTTTGCCAAATCATATCTAGTACTATTGTAATGTCTTTCAGAAGTTATATTTTGCCTTTGTGAGCATTGTAAGATATAAAGAAAACAACATTGATTGTAAAACAACTGAGACATAGCATTATGAAAAAGTCTTAATACTGTTTCCCAGTGCTTTTTTTTGTAAAAGAAAAAGGTGCCGGAACTCACACGTCATACAACCTGCCTTGCCTACCCTACAAGGTTCCATCCAAAAAAGGTGCCGGAACTCCGTTCTGAGCGTTCTATGAGAAAAAAAGCCCTGCTGTTTCCGTTGCAGCATCAGTTACAAGCCTCTTTGCAATTTGATCCAGATTACCAGATGGGAAAACTATTATATAGCTTCAGGGTTTTAAAATGAACACAAACACACACACATACAGACACACAAAATTTTACCCTGACTTTCAAGGTTTATCATTCATTCATTCATTCACCACAATGTAGGTAGTTATAATTACAATCAACCCACTTCAAAGGATTGTTGTTCTAGGTCCACTTTATTATTTATTAATAATATTAATTATTAGTATTAATTAATCAAGTTGATGAAGCTTTGTTTACATGGAAGTGTAAAGAACTTAACTGCTGGAAAAATGTTAAGATTCAACAAGTTTCAATACCCAAACAAACCCCAAATATGCATTGCTATAAAGATAAAAATGGAGAACTGACAATCATCTGAAGTAAGACTAAGAGGTAATTACTGACTTCCCCCAAGATGGCGTGCTGAATGGCAGGCAATTTTTTTCTCTCCCACCGACAAATTGCTGGTTTGTCACCAAGGCTGGCTATTTATCAGCTTTGCTCCCTACAATCAACAGGAACAAGAAGGAAGGACAAAGAAAATCTTTGGACGTTTGTTCATCTGTTCACCGCCCTGAGTCCTTCGGGAGAAGGGCGGTATATAAATAAAATTATTATTATTATTATTATTTAAAAGAGAGGGATCTTGAAGATTGCAATTCTCAGTAAGGAGCAATCAGAAGGTCAAGTCTTTTACCCATCTTTACCATTCAGCTGATCATTTTTTTAAGCATGCCTTGGTTTTAATTGCACTTTAAAAATTACTTTACTTTTCTATCTATACCAGGGTAGGCAACCTTGGCTCTTTTATGACTCGTAGACTTCAACTCCCAGAATTCCTGAGGAATTCTGGGAATTGAAGTCCACGAGTCATAAAAGAGCCAAGGTTGCCTACCCCTGATCTATACTTTAATAGACTAGTGCAGGGATTCCTAACTCCCGAGCCACAGCCCAGTAGCGGACTGGGCCACAGAAGTGGCAGGCTCACACGTATGTGCACATCTCCACTTGTGTGAGCAGCAGGCAAGTCCATGCATGCATGCTCCATTTGTATGAGCGGTAGGCGCCATCCATGCTGTTTGCACAAATGGAGCTGCATGCGCACGTTTGCCAGCCGCTTGTGCAGAACCACTCCTGTCTTCTCCTCCTTGCCAATCCACAAAGCCAGAAAGGATGGAGAATTCTGGACTAGTTGACTGCTGACCTATCTTACAACCCTTGCTGGATCTTTACAACTTTTTTCTTTGTTCTTTCATCATTTGCCATTGAATTACAAAACACTTTCATTTTCTATAGGGGAGCTGGCGATGATAATTCACTCTCTGGTAGTAAAAGTTACCCAATTGGACTTACACTTACATTGGATTATATTATAAGGATTTTATTCTTACCAAAAAAAATTGAAAGAAAAATGGGAAAATTCTTTTGATTACGTTTTTATCCTGGGGAAAAAAATATCTTAACTTCTCTCTATGGACATTTTGTAATGATTTATCTGTTTCTCTTATCCTTGAAAGGAACTGTGTGTTTTTCAAAATGTCTACAAAAGAAGACAAAGCTTTTCTGGGAACCTTTTAAAAAAGAATGCTTTCTATTTTACTGGCTTTCTTTCTAAATAAAAAAAATGATGGGTTAACCGTGGTTTAGAATCAAACTCAGGATAACACCAAAAAGCAGAAAATAACCGTTGGACTTTGCAATTTGATGAATTGGAATATGATTTGTTGCTGTAAGACATGAAGAAGGACAAACCTGGTCTGAAAATTCAAATCTGACAGAAAAGTTTGACAAGGACATGAATACAAGAAATTCAGAAATAATGGAATTTATGAGTGATGGGTTTTTTTAGGATGAATCCTGCCTTTTTAGAGAGATTTTTTGAACAGTGGACGTTGCAGAGATACTGTACTTATAACAGAAACTCCTGGCTCTGTGAAATGGAATGCAATTGTTGGGAAATATCTCAATTAAAAATCTAAAGAATGGTTTTATTATCAAAAGTCAAACGAGGATCCTGGCCAGATTAGAGATAAGGATTGAAGTGATAAGAAACTGTTGTAAACTTTGTATGAGATTTCAATAAAATTGTTAATAAAGGGCTTGTAAAGTTTAACATAGTTGTTGATTAACGTGTTAACTATTATTATAGCTAGATGTGTAACAGGTCAGGTTGGTTGCAAATAGATGTACAGGCTTATAAATCTTAGACCTGACTCATAAGGGGAGAAAACTATTATTGTTGTTATATATTTGTCAGTGCTCAATTAGGGGGATGATACATATTTTTATCTTTTGTTTTCTAGTATGTCTTTTTAATGTCTTTATTTAGTTTTGTTTTTATAAAATTTCCAATTCCCCCCTCTTTGGAGTTTGTATTTTAATTTTCTGTATTAATTTTTTTTAAAAAAAAGACAGAAGTAATTACTGGTTCATGGTGAGTTTATGGCTAAGTGAGAATTTAAACAAGGTCTCCCATTCTCAATAGATCAGACATTGCATATTCAATGCACTGACCAAATTTCTTGACGTCAGCAAGTGGGTGTCATCATATTCTTTCTAGAAAAAAGAGAGGAAGGAAGGAAGGAGGGAGGGAGGGAGGAGGGAGGGACTCACAGTGTTTAGTTCAGTTTCCAAAGAGCAGTTCTTGATCTGTGGCAACACTTCTGCATATTTTCCAGGATAAGCAGATTCCAGGTACTGCTTCATATTCTCAAGGTTTTCTGTTGTCAATAAACCTTCTTTCAGATCAAAAACATTAGTCAACAGCAAGATCACCCTGAAAGGCAATTTTTAAAAAAATATAACAAAACAAATAACAGGATTCTCAATACTTTTCAACATTTTAGAGTTTTCAGAAAGTAAGAAGGGGAAAGCAATTCAAGGAAGACAGAATTACTGTTCATTTACCATAACAAAAAGATATATTAAATTTTAGACAATTGTTAGCAACACATTAGCTCTGCTTACAAGTATTAAGATCCATTGTTAATGAGATTTCATACTTAGTTGTCATCTTATTTCAGAAATCTTTCTAAAACCAGACACCTTATATACCATAAAAGAGACTTTCCTTGGAGTATGAATCAGGAATTATTTATTGAAAAAAATCCTAACTTCAGTAAATCATTTTTAAATGTGTATGTTGACTGAGCAGATTTAAAAGAGAAAAATAAATCTGGATTAAAAACCAAGCTTACTTGTTTATGCAGCTTTCATAGTTAAAAGTTGCTTTAAAACCATAAATGGAGAATGTGACAATGCTGGCAAATATTGAGGTGGCACTATTTATTAAGGAAACAATGATGGCATGTCGCTCACAATTGTTGTTTGGCTCATTGTAGCTGGCAAACGCTATCAAACTACCAAAGCCCAGGCCAAGAGAGAAGAAGATTTGAGTAGCTGCATTAATCCAAGTCTTGGGATTTGCTAGTTGCTCTAGCTGCAAGGCATAATTGATGAGAAGGGATTAATGGTGTATCATTTTCAGAAAGTAGCTATATTAGTCATATTACCCATAGCAAAATTGCAGAGGCATCCACAAATTTCTTTGTTTTTGTAGTATTTCAAAAATTCTACTTCCTTAATGGAACTGAAAGTCAGCTCATTACCAGTCTGTAGTCTATGATATAGATCAGAGGACCCCCAACCTTTTGAACACCAGGGACTGGTTATGTGGAGAGAGGTATTTCTCCGGACCAGAGGGGGAGTGGTTTTGTATGCTGCCTGCTTCCTATGGATGGGGCTTTCTTTGTTTGTGTGGACTGGTAGCTGGCATGCCACGGCCCGGTACTGGTCCATGGACCAGGGGTTGGGGACCCCTGATATAGATAGCCCTTGATTTACAATTAGTCACTTAGCAACCGTTCAAAGTTGCAACTACCTGGATTTGAAGTTCTGACAGTTTCCTCTCCCCCCCAGTCATATTACCAAACGTCAGGCAGTTTGAAACCAGGCAGCATTTGTGGCCTAGTTTTACAAATTTGGTTGAAAACTGGCACTTACTTCTGGTTTTTAGCAAAACTGCACCCATAGGAAATCACTGGATTGCTTAACAACCATGGCATTCACTTAACAACTACAACTGCCATTTTACAATTGCTGTATTTGTTTAATGACTGCTGCAAAAAAATGTAAAATTTTATGACCGTCACGACTTACAACCGTGATGGGCAGGCTCCATTTTGATTATAAATTGAGGGCTACCTGTAATGAAAAAGAATGCAGCATATTGGCTCAGCTTTAAACACAGCCATTTTCTGCAGTTTAATTAAATCCAAATGCATAAGGTCATATTTACATCAGATTTAATGAATTTCTTATTTTTTTAGAAATACTCAAAGCTTAATAGGATAACTGTGGTTTCATTATTACTAAATAAAGTTGGTGCCAGGCATTTGAGTATCAGGGATGTTGTCCTGCACTTGACCTCCTTTTCTGCAAGTGTAACCAACTTCGAATTCAAAGTTATTGCTTGAATCTGTAGTATTGGGAATAATGCAATAGGATATCTTTACTGGCAGAGAAATATCTATAACCAGAAGAGATTATATCTCCTCTCTCCCCCTAGATAAATCTGTCCTAGAGGAGTGGGAGATGCCCACTTATGCTATACAATTATTGATAATCAGGGCATTCTCAGCATGAGAATGAATTTATTTATTTATTTAATTTGCTGTGGGGTCACTCTGGGCAGCTAACAATAAAATATAAAATTATAAAAATGTATATAATTTTTCATGCCATCTTGATGGCATCCTAGCATTTTTTACACCCTGTTGGGGCATCTTTAGGGGGGAAAGTTTTAAAAAAAGTCAAACATCAAAATTCTGTCCTTTTTGAAAGTGTTGCACATTCAATGAATGCAAAAGAAGGGGAACCTTCAATTGCATGATTTTGGTACCATCTTGATTTTTTGACCTCTTCCATAGATGTGCAATATTGACTGTACCTTCAGCAAGCTAATATTAGTGTTCTATTTTAAATGTACCTTTGGAGTGAACATATATCGCAGTCCATTAGTAGCTCCATGAAGTGTTAAGACTCTGATTAAATATATAATAAGGACTATATAAGGTAATGTAGCTGTTACATAAACAACCTGCAAAAAATAAAATAAAAAGGTATACTTATTAGAAGTGGAAAATATTCTTATAGCTGATAATTAATATCTTTATTTTAAATTCTAAATGAATTTCAAGAATATTATTATTTAACATTAGAGATTGAATTCTAAATGGTATATGTGTACTCATACTCAAGTCTTAGTGATGAGCTTCAATCAATAAAATAAATAATTCAATGTTATGGAATATTATTTGGAATGGCCATAATTTCTGCTTCCTTATGACAAATGAATATATTATTGGCATTAATTATATAGGTAGTTGCTGACTTACAACCACAACTGAGTCTCATGCTTCCATTGCCAGTTGTTAAGTGAATTTTGCCCCATGTTGATTTTTCTTGACACAGTTGTTAAGTGAATCACTTAGTTGTTAAATTAGTAAACTGGTTGTTAAGTGAATCTGGCTTCCCCATTGACTTTGCTTGTCAGAGGGTCACAAATGGTAATCACATGACCCCAGGACATTGCAACCATCAAAAATACATGCCTGTTACCAAACATTCAAATTTTGATCATGTGACCTTGAGAATACCACAATGGTTGTAATTGAAAAATGATCATACGTCACTTCAGTGCTGTTGTGACTTTGAAAGGTCACTAAACAAATGGTTATGTCAAAGACTATCTGTAGTTGGCTAAAAATTGTAATATTCTAATAGTCATTGAAATAACATTTGGTAGGGCAAGCTTTCAAATTTCAAATCTTTCTATGACAACTGAATTAAGATAACTAAATGTTTAATGTTTCAGTTCTGCATCTACATATGCATACATGCAAACATGCACATGCATTTACTGCCTATTTCATTTCAACTATGCACACTTCTATTCATATGTTTATAAAAAAAACCTTTCTAATAACATAAATTTTTGTGATAGAGAAATTCATAGAACTCAGAGCCTATTTCTCTGTTAAAAAGTCACCACACCGGTTGTGTTTATTCATACAACTAACTATAATTTCCTGGCCAAATTAAATCCCAAATTATTTTAAAAAGTTTCAGGATTGTTTTTCTTACCTTCAGTTATATTTATGAAACCCCAGTATGTTCAACCCCAGTACATTTCTTACCTTTCCAGTGTGTTCTGTTCCACGCAAAATACATAAATAGACCACTAGCCAAGCCAGGATGAGACAAGCTGCTTGCTCCCATTGGATGCTTCCACTTTCCTCAATGGATGGAGAAATATTGAGGGTTTTCCTATACCAGAAGTACTGAGTGGGTGTTGCTTTCTCACATTCTTCCTCATAGTTTGTGAGGTTGATACTCAGTGGACAGCTTGCCCATGGCAAAGGATCCTTTAAGGGTGAATCAGGCATTAAATCCATATAGATCATTCCCAATACTGTCAGACAATCCAAATAAAAAGGCTGCAGTGCAAGATATGGGGGAGATGGCTATGTGGTAGACCACATGCACTGAGTTTAATCCCCAATGTGAGTAATCACCCACAACAATTTTCAGGCCAGAACTGATAGTTCTGTAAGTACTCAGCAATTTCAAAGCAGCATTTATTGTACAAAGAGCCAGTTAACTGAAGGGGCATAAAGAAAAAGCTATGGGTTTGAACCACTATCTTTAGAAGAAGCACCTCAACATTCACTCTGGCAGTGGGCAAGCTGCTGCTTGATCTGCATCATTCTTGTTTACAATAAAGACTCTTATCTACCCATGCTGTTCCTGGAAGACTTTTGCCAGATCATAGCCATGTAAAATGTTAAATCTTGACAGTAATTCACTGCCAAATCTGGGGCAGAAAAGCTGGCATCTATGTATAATTACATTTATTATTATAATACTTGTAATTAAGCATCAGAAAAGTATTTGAGAAACTGGAGAGCTGCTCCTATTCAGTGATAAACATACTATGTTGCATGTACATGGACCTAAGAAAATAGAAACATTTCTGGGGCAAAATACCGTGGTTTGAGGGGTTTTTTTTAATTGTGTCATGGATGAGAGGAGATATTCAGCCAGCATTCTGGGGATCAATTTATATGAAAATCTATGAAATACTAATGAAGCTTTGAGAGATTAAGATATTAAGTACTTTAGAAGAATTTTATCAGTTCAGAGGTATCTCAGACCTTTCCAAATGTATTCAACTTTGCTACATTTATTTATAAAATTTATTTGCCACCCATCTTGTATCCAATGATTCTGAGAGGCTTACAACATGAAAAACATTACAAACATTAAAAATTTCCATTATAAAACAGCAAATAAAAACATTAACAATCATAAAGACAAGCTGCCAAAGAAGGGCACTGGACATAAGGGGGGAGGCAGGTGGCATTGAGCAATATGAAGCTCCATCCATGGGACCTTAAGTCATTTGAAAGAGTCAGGTCTCCAGGCTCTTGTGGAAGGTCAGGAGGGTGGTAGCCAGTCTCACCTCTGAAATAAGATGTACCAGAGGTCAGGCTCTTCTCCTGGATCTTGCCAGGCTGACAGGATCTGCAGGGTGAGATGGTTCCTCAAGTAGCCTGGAGCCATGCCATGAAGGGCTTTAAAGGTGATGAACAGCAGCTTGAACTGCACCCAAAAGCAGACTGATAACCAGTACAGCTCAGGAAGCAGTGATGTAACATGGGCCAATCTAGAGGTCCAAAGAACTGCCCGCAGCGTCACATTCTGCACCAGCTGTAGCTTCCAAATACTCTACAAGGATAGCCCCATCTAAAGCGCATTGCAATGCAAAGTCCAGCTGTGAGATGACTAGGGCTTGAATGACAGAGTGCAGAGACTCTTGATCCAGGAAAGATTGTAACTGGTGCACAAAATGAACTTGTGCAAAGACTCTCCTAATCACTCTTTTGTTTTATCTTTGACATATGTGTCACATGTCCCATAAGGTTTTATATTGTTCACAATGTTTTCAATACTTGCCAGAGATAATAAGTGCAAGAAGGAGGACTAAATTGTTATATGTTCACAGAGCCTTGGAGCTCTCTGAATTTGGTTGTTTGCTTGTAGACATTTCATTATTCAGCAGATAACATCTAAAGATATGAATCCAAAATTTTGCCAGTAACTGACCATGTTGTAAGAACTGTTGCACATTTGCTGTTGTCCTAAAGAGAAAAGGATTGTCGCTTTTCAAAAGCTAGTTCTTTTCTATTAAGCTAATGTTGTTGTTAGTTGCGAAGTCGTGTCCGACCCATCGCGACCCTATGGACAATGTTCCTCCAGGCCTTCCTGTCCTCTACCATCTTCTGGAGTCCATCTAAGCTCACGCCTACTGCTTCAGTGACTCCATCCAGCCACCTCATTCTCTGTCGATTAAGCTAATGACAATAGCTTAAATATTTCATTAACCATTGATGATACTATCTAGTTGGATAATAAAATGTTTACAAATAAACAACCATGCTCAGAGAGCATCAAGGAATTCACAGCTTAGCCATTTGTTATAAGCTTGCTAATAATAAGCAGTTATGTTTTATTACAATATTCCAAGGAATTGTTATGAATTATGAAGTCCAAGAAATATTATGCAATTAGAGTGCTTGTGTGGAACATCATAAAATGTTGCCATAACGTATCAGTAAAATCTAATATATGATTTCAGGGAGAAGTTATTTTGCTTAACTGCAAAAATGTATTTATTTCACTGTTATTTCAGACAGCACTGATTATGCATTACATGGGCAGACGTTGAATACCAGATATTTGGTGTCTTCTAAATCAACCCAAAAAAGCAATGGAAGGCTATATCCTACAACCAGAGAGATAAGATATGCTCACAACAGCCTAAAATGCTCTGCAAGAGCTGGACAGAGTCCCTACCCCAGATCACATCAGTAACCACATATTCAGCTAATTTTGCTATAACCAGTGGCATCTGTAATAAACCACAATGACATCAAACATGAGGTTGTGTGCAATGATTCCATCATGCAAATACAATTATGTACCTGCATCACAATATCTGCTACAAGTAGATAAATCACAGAATGTCCACGATGGACAATTGTTAATTGTCCCATCATTGTCCCTCATGAAGACATATAGTTAGATCACATTCGTGGGAAAAATTGTGCCAATAAAAAGATGGGCAATAATACTTTAAAAGTGAAGTGGTAAAATACAACATTAAGCCTCAGTTGTGGGCTGAAGAGGCATAACATAAAATAATTATTGCTAACCACAGCACGTTTATGCGAGAAGGTAAGGAGAAATAAGAGAAGAAGCCCTTAGATATACAACGGACACGTGAGTCACAGGGTATTCCAAACACCCATGTACATTTGTTCAGCCTTGCCCCATCTCACATTACAGGAAATCATTACTAGTCATGTTCAAAAGAAGGGAGATGTTGGTAGGAGGGGAAGTGAAACTGGGGGAACTCACCAGTTAAGATGCTGTCCCATCACAGAACAGGAAAGCTTGGCCACAAAGACAGCCAATTTTATGTTGGCTTACTAAAGGACTGGTGGATAACACTTGAAACCAGTTGCTGGTTTTGTTCAATCAGAAAAGGAAGATAAAATCATTGCTTACCCTCAGGTGTCACGCATTTTAAATAAGCAGCATTTCCACCCTTTATCTCTTGAGTCCTTCAAACAATATTTTTGCATAACTGGGAGCCCATTAAAGTGGCAAAACTGTGTTTGATAACTGGATATAAAATATTTATCCCAACCCATCCTTCCCACCCCACTTCTGTCTCCCTCCCTCCCTCCCTCCCTCCCTCCCTCCCTCTATCACTACAGTTTCTGAAGTTTGTAGGAGATGGAACACACACATACACATATTCAACCTCTTCAGTCATAACACCTAGCAGAAAGGGAGGTAAGTTCAAGGTATTGTTTGACCCACCTGAAATGAATGGAAAAGATACCAGAAAGCCCAGCCATTTATAACATTGTAGTACATGGAGAGGAAAAATGACACAACAACACTGGCAATTCCTGAAAACAAGAAAACTATATGTCAGGCAAACGGGAATTAATTGATCATTGTTATCACCCCCTCGGAAGTGTTAATGCTTTAAAAACAATCCTAAGGTTTTTAAGGTCTCCATACAAGCCTGAAAAAATGCTACTGACTTAAGAATTGCTTTAATAAATTAACTGCTTAAAGCAGCTTATCTTTGTACAGCTCATGCAGAAGCCTTAAAAAAATAATGGCTGCTTTAAGTGGGGTGGGAAGGATGGGTTGGGATAAATATTTTATATCAGTAGCCCAGATGCAATGCTTATACTCCTGTGAAGGTTTGATATGTGCTGGCACTGTTATGAAGCTTGCAGCACTTCTAATGAATCATTTTTTGAAGATGCACAGTCTTACTCATAAATAATCCCCTCCTCTATGTACATATTTTCCTGTAATTATTTCCATGAAGCTCTTCACATGAACAGAATGCTCAAAGTGAATTAGACTATTAAAACAGTAAATTCTTCTCTATCTATTTTCTGGGTTTTATTGCAAATTTTGGTAGCCGTTAACTACTGACAAAGAAGAGATTTAGCAAAAATTTGAAATAGTGAGGCAATAGAAGAGGGAAACACTTTCAGTAGAGAAGAAGTGCATTATCCTTCCTGATGGAAATGACAAAAAAACAACAACCCAACAACCTCAACATTTTTCAGGGGAATTGAATGGACTAGATGGAATTTTGAACAAAGAGCTTTCCACATTGCAACAATTAGTTGATCAAATTGCATGGAACCTCTTTACTTTTTTCCAGCAAATCAATAATTTCTGTAAAATAGTAACCTTGCTTCATGGGTGAGTTGACCTGGCCATAAGAATCTCATTCAACACCTTGTGGGTTGTGTTACGTAATGTTTATTTTTTTTATTTTATTTTAATTCCATTTATATCCCGCCCTTCTCCGAAGACTCAGGGCGGCTTACAAGCTTAGCAGTAGCCTTCATTCTATGTATATGCCTGCTTATTAGGGCTTTCACACACACCCCAAGCGGCATTATTACAAAGTCAGCTTAATTGCCCCCAACAATCTGGGTCCTCATTTTACCTACCTCGGAAGGATGGAAGGCTGAGTCAACCTCAGAAGAAGGCTAGTAGCTTAGGGTAGGAAACAACATTTTAAAGATAAGAAAGTTGTACCTAATCTTAATCTCTCCTCTTCATAATTTATATTATAGTTATAGTCAGGCAGCTCAATTGCTTCCCTTAGCCAGTCTTTCCTGTATCTTTTAATGACATCTCAGTTTAAAACGGTCTACTGCTCTTATCCATATCTTAATTACTGTGTGCCTATATTGATTTAGAGTTAATTTTCCCATTCATTAAGCTCAGATGTTAGTTTATCAGGCAGGATTTGTTATTTTAAACAACATTTCCTGCTGAATATACATTTACATTCTTTGATTTCCTCAGATATAGAAACTATTTTTGTTAGATGGCCTTGTTACTCTTCCAAATGATAAAATTCCCTCAATGTATGAGGAAATAAAAGTAGGCAGGCTGCTTCATGTTTTTTTATAGACAACTGGATTCTATAGTGCTATATATCTATCTTTGGGTATGTAGCAGTTGGGAAATGCTTGACTTCCCAGCCTTTTCTGGCTTTTTAAACAAGTAATATTTGATGCTGCTGTCATGTACTGGAGATGACAAAAATTGCGTATTTGAAGACCTTTCAAGTTTTTACTGAATTAACAATTGGCTTGCATTTGCAATTTAAAATTTTAAAAGGATTGATTTTGTATTTGTAACTTTACAGGATTGAAATTGTGCATGTAGATTTTTTTAAAAGAAAAAAAACATTTGTCCTTCCTTTCATTAAAGCTTGTGATAGAAAAGCGAGAACAAGATGTCTACAAACTTATTACAAACTTGTCTTACAACCACAATAGAGCCCAAACTTTGTGTTGCTAAGTGGGACATTTGTTAAGTGAATGTTGCCCCATTTTACAACCTTTCTTGTCACAGTTGTTAAGTGAATCATTGCAGTTGTTAATTTAGTAACAAGTTTGTTAAGTGAATCTGGCTTTCTCATTAACTTCGCTTATCAGAAAGTCACAAAAGGCGATTATATGACCCCAGGACACTGCAACTGTCATAAATGCGAGTCAGTTGCCAAGCATCCAAATTTTGATCACCTGACCAAGGGGATGCTGAAACAATTTTCACAATGGTTGTGAAAAACAGTCATAATACATTTTTTGATGCAGTTGTAACTTTGAATGGTCACTAAACAAAAGGTTATAAGTCAAGGACTATTTGTAGAATCCACAGGCAGAACAATAGATCTCTAGAAGGTATATTTAAAAAGCAATTGTCATTTTTATGTAAACAAGAAAAGCAAGCAACAGATGGACAAAAACCCACCAACTCCACAGAGGTAAGGACTTATAGCGCTCCATGTGCCAATGCTCCCTTGGTGCATATGTTGTCCTATTGCCAACTCTAAGAATAACAATGGCATTCCTTCCACAACTAACATAATCAAGTATGGGATTAAAAATCCACCTGCAAGAGAAACAGAAGCATATGTGTATCACAATCAACTATCTAGTACTTAGGTAAAAGCTTTAAATAAGTGCTGGTTATAGTGGGGTTGTTTTTTTCAGCTTGACAACTTTAATATGCATGGGCTTCAACTCCCAGTGTTCCCCAGCCAGTATGCTTGCCAACGTATCTTTCATTACTTGTTTCAACAAATTTCTGCAGAAAATATATGGATAAACAATAAAAAACACCATAATACAGTTCCTAACTTTGACAGCAAGAACTTTTCCTTTCCCCATTATGAATAAATGGAATGAGAATTATGTTTCAGAAAAGATTACATACCCAATCCCAGGTGCAAAATGCAAGAATTGGTCTATACTGTATTCTCAATATCGTTTGTTTTTTTAAAAAAATCTGTATGCTAAATCAAAATTTTCTTAGCTATGTTTGAAAAAATAAAGTACTCTTGATTCGTGTCATATGCTAAGCCAAAACCAAGCAGCCACGTTACAGCTGAACATCATGTGTGAATCTATCCACAGAAATGGAGTCACATATCTTCATGGCCACCTCTTTTCATAGATATCTATTCCAAACTACACCGATTCCAAACTGCATGTCATGATGTTATAGCGCAGGTGCTGCTCTTTCACACTTGCAATGCAACATCACATCTTTGAATATTAAAAAAAATCTGTGTTATAAGGCACATTGTGCCCCTTGCCTCCTTCACTTGATTGTGCTTCAATTTTGTTATAATATCTAATTGCTCAGGTACACTCCACAAACATTAAGGATGTACGTCCATCCAGAAAGAAAATCTAACAACTTCAGTGTGATTTATCTTCAGGGAAATGGATTTAGTCGTGCAGATTATAGCATACAATATAATAGTATATGAAACTGCTTAAAATAAGTCTCAGTGGGGCTTTTTCTCAGGAAACAATTGTTTCTAAATGAAAGGTATTCATATCTGGCTTTGTCTGATCGTTTATTTCTTGCTATATCTTCCTTTTCCTAGAATTGGAGCTTGATAATTAGCCTATAGACTGGATGGGTTTGCCAGAATAATTTTCTGCAAGTCACATAGTCTAGATGTGATTTAGTAGAATCTTTCAAACAGTTCAGATAGAGTAACTGTTAAAGTATAACTAATTGCTATAAAAAGCATTAAAGTATAACCAAGGAAAGTGAGAAAAGATCAAAAGTACATAACGTTTTGGTGTAATGGGTAAGGTGCTGGCCAAGAAACCAAAAGATATGAGTTCTGATCTTGCCTTAGGCATGTAAGATGGATGGGTAACTTTGGATCTGTCACTCTCTCTCAGTCCAACCCACCTCTCAGGGTTGTTGTTGAAGAAGAAAATAGGAGGAGGGAAGAGTACTGTGTATGTTCTACACCTTGAGTTACAGAGTAAACTAAAAAAATAAAATAGAGCCAAAACTAACTCACATAAATAAATATTTCCTAACTGAAATCAGTAGAACCTTAAGCATATATAATTAGGATTGAGCTGTGACTGCAATTGACAAAAGCTAGCTTAAAGCTATACTTTTTCAATTTTCTCCACCCACCCCACCCCACAAAGAGGATTAGTGAAGCCTTCTCTTCAACAGAACCCAGATTGAATCCAGCTTGGCCAAGCCTTGCTGGTGAAATGAGGTTGTTGGTCCATCCATCTGTCCATCCTTCCTTTCCTCATTTACGCAAAAACATCTCGAGTAAGTTATATTTTAACTTTGAAATGCCAAATGTCTACTATTGAAGAAAGGCTAATGATGAAAACATGTGATGTTTATGGCTAATTCATTGGATAAAGTGAGGTGGCTGCATCTAGTAGATGATTATTGGCATTATGAAGAGGCTGCAATTAATTATCATTGGATATTTATTGTAAGAGAGAATATTGCTGAATATTCTGCCTCAGAAGCCGAAACAATTTGCATGGCCTTGGGTATGATGAACTATAACCAAGACTGGGATGAAGAAGTGCTGCTAATTGCTAGTCTTTGGGGAAAGAAATAGCAAACTGAAGATAGCTCTGCTGAGAATCGATCCAGTGATCGCAGCTGAATAAAGAGCTAATAAAACCTGTTCTTTATCATTTTTCTCCAGACAAGAAGAGGAATTAAGATTGCTCACAAGTGCTGTAACACCCCCACCACCAGTTGTTCTTCGTGAAGAGACTGCAAGATAGCAATCTCAGGGTGGTAGTGATAGTGATAGAATTTCTGGGAGATGAGGAAAAGCCATCTTAACTAAAAACATGTTTGGCACCTTACCAATGGACACTAGGTTTGTAAATTCTATTTTTAATCACTTTTGTAAATTATTTGTTAACTACTTCTCAACTGTGAGGAATAGAATAGAATAGAATAGAATAGAATAGAATAGAATAGAATAGAATAGAATAGAATAGAATAGAATAGAATAGAATAGAATAGAATAGAAATTTGGAGGTCCTCTAGTCTTGCCCTCTGCTCAAGAGGAGACCCTATACCATTACTAAGGAACCCTAAGACTGTCAGTTTTTACAGCAGTAGGTGATTTTCCTTCAACCCTTAGCAAAATTTTAAATACAAGTTGAAATATATATTTTTTTCATAATAAATAGAAAAATGGTGATTAGAACTTTGATTTTGAAAGGTTACAAATTTAATAAGGTTGCAGAAAATGCATTTCTTAGTATTCTTTTAAAAATGAAAACATGATGGGACGGGACTTTGAAGGTTGGACACTAGAGGAAATCAGAAGATAATGAGGGGGAAAACAATTAAATTTGACCCAGAATGGATCAAAATGGGTACACTGTATATTTTTGAACAAGGACCCAAAAGTCAATTTAGACAGTTTGACTTTATAGACTGTTCCTCTTATGGAAGAGGAACATTTTTACCAGACAAGACTGAGACTGATCTGAAAATAGATTTTAAAATGATAGGCTACAAAAATGAAATGGAAAAAGATGCTATACTGAAAACACAAATAAAATATCAATATTATTAAAAGTAAAAGAAAGGAACATAGGTTTGGTTTATTTGATCATGGGTAAAATAGATATGTTATTATGTCTCATAAACTTTAATGGACTTTTGCTGATGAAGTCTGAACAATGAGGCTCTAGGATTTATTTATAGACAAAAGATACGATATGGAAGAAAAGATCACTTCTTGAATTTTAAGAGAATTTTAAAATTGTACTTGTAATTGAAAGGAGAAGTCATTTATATATTGACAAATACTTAAACATACATTTGCCTTGCCTTCCAGCTAATATAAGAGAGAAGGAACCCGTGGCTCAGGAGGTTAAAACACTGCCTGATATATAATCAGCCCGGGTTCGAATCTCAGATAAAGGGTATGACTAACTGATGAGAACATAAAGAGTTCGAAATGATCATCTTAGCCTCCCAAATTCTTTATTAGCAATTTGAATAATTTGCACAAATAATGAGCTGTCATAAGTTGACTAGTTCCTGTGGATAAGCCCTGAGCCGGGCCAAAACAGGAATGAAAGAGTTAATTAGCAAGGTCCATTCAAAAAGCCTTGACAAATACTTAAACATACATTTGCCTTGCCTTCCAGCTAATATAAGAGAGAAGGAACCCGTGGCTCAGGAGGTTAAAACACTGCCTGATATATAATCAGCCCGGGTTCGAATCTCAGATAAAGGGTATGACTAACTGATGAGAACATAAAGAGTTTGAAATGATCATCTTAGCCTCCCAAATTCTTTATTAGCAATTTGAATAATTTGCACAAATAATGAGCTGTCATAAGTTGACTAGTTCCTGTGGATAAGCCCTGAGCCGGGCCAAAACAGGAATGAAAGAGTTAATTAGCAAGGTCCATTCAAAAAGCCTTGACAAATACTTAAACATACATTTGCCTTGCCTTCCAGCTAATATAAGAGAGAAGGAACCCGTGGCTCAGGAGGTTAAAACACTGCCTGATATATAATCAGCCCGGGTTCGAATCTCAGATAAAGGGTATGACTAACTGATGAGAACATAAAGAGTTTGAAATGATCATCTTAGCCTCCCAAATTCTTTATTAGCAATTTGAATAATTTGCACAAATAATGAGCTGTCATAAGTTGACTAGTTCCTGTGGATAAGCCCTGAGCCGGGCCAAAACAGGAATGAAAGAGTTAATTAGCAAGGTCCATTCAAAAAGCCTTGACAAATACTTAAACATATATATATATATATACATATATATATATATATATATATATATATATATATATATATATATATATATATATATATATATATATATATATATATATATATATATATTTCAATCTATTTTTCCTGCATTTTCTATTTTTTTCTATTTATTTTTTTAATTTGTACTAGTTTTTATCTCTTTAATTGTATTTTCTAATAAAATTACTATATAAAAAAGAAATGCTGCTAGTTGCTCACTTCAGACTACAAACTATATTGGTGGTTTTAGATTAGGAAGAACCAGGTTCTAATTCTTTTTCAACCTTGAAGCACATTGTTAGTTTTTAAACTCCAAATCCAAAGAATTGGAATCAGAAACTTGTCTGTCACTGATTTATGTATTTACAAATAAAAGGAAGATTTAAATTACGTAGATTTTTAAAACTTATGGATTTGACCTTGCAAAAAATGAATCTGAAATTGTACTGCGTGGTTAATGATGAACATGTTATTGCCAAGTTTATAAACTTAACTTGAAGAATGAGTACATGAAACATTATATGACCCAAATGGGCAATATATTTTGGGTATAATGCAATGCTTGGAAAATGGAAAACGTGCATGAAGGGTTTAAAATTTACATGAAATTATAACTTAAAAAGAAAATGTTTATAAGATGATATACCATTAGTATTTAACACCAGATAAACTGTCATAATTAATAAAGATATTTTAAATGTATGTTGGAAATATAGAAGGAACTTTTAACCATCTTTAGTGGACCTGCAATAAATCAAAGAAATATTGGAGTAGGACTCATATCTTAATACAGAAGAGACTTAACATGAATATAAGGATAAAACCAAAGACTTTTTTTGGCTTAATGGAGAAAGAACTTGGGGAAAAAATACAGAACTTTGGGACCTCTGGTTTTGCGCGGTAGCACACAGTTGCGGGATTGCGAAGCTCTGCTTCCCCTGGCTCTTTTCATCCTGCCAGGGGAACCTAAATGGGTCTAAAGCCACCCCAAAGAGGCGGCAAAGAAAGAGGGGCGCCCCAGCAATCTGGGAATAATGGCAATCATCCCAAATTCTGGCCCCACTTCAGTAACCAGCCCAAGTTACTTGCAGCCGAAGTCCACAAGTACTCACCAGAACATCAGTGAACAGTGTGTTGAAACTGCGTGAGAAATTTGATCTTCTCTTTCCTACTCTATATCCTGAACTTTTGGAAAAGATACCCCATGAAGCAAAAAAGCCTCCAAAAGTGAAAAGGAGAGGGAGCTTAGCTCTACCCCGCCCCCACAGAAGGAAGCGGTGAATTAAACTATTAAGGGGGCAAAAAACATACTGTTGCTGACATCTAGTGGTGGAAGAGAATATATAACTTTAGCTGCTTTCTTATAAGTATTGGCAGGATGCCCAGAATGAAATAACCTACTTCTTTGATCTTTAAAAAGAGCTAAACAAAACATTCTGGGCCAGCCAGAATAAACAAAGACCATAACTGACCTTCCTGGATGATAAATACTTATTGATTGTGCCTTTAAAGTTGTTTTAAGAGAAAGAAAAATTTTTGAGTTTTAGTTGTCATGGAATCTCAGGAACTTGCAAAAAGAACTTGTCAAGAAAAACCAAATAATTTCCAGGAGGAAATGCTTGCTATGTTGCAACTAATCCAAACAACAATGGCTCTATACCACAATGAAATTAAAAATAACTTGTCTCTATGTTAACCTTATAACATAAGAATTTTCAGAAAATGAAAAAAATCTACCAGTGGAAGGGATTGTGATTTAATGCAGATGAAAGAAAACATACAAGACATGACTGAAGCACTGGACTGGAAGAGATAGTCACAGAATCACAAAACAAAGCTGAAGATAAGAAGAAAAGCCTGATGAAATGGATCACAGAGATACTAAAAAACCTACGACTTGAGAGACAAAAAAAGATAAAAGAAATCAACATCTTACCTGATCTCTACCTTTACCATTCTTAACAACATCCAGAAGAAAATGGCAAGACTTTTTAACTAAGTGGAATAGATGGATGAGAAAAGCCATTTGGTGAAAGAACAAGAATAAATCAGATCCAAGGGATCAGAAGATTGGACCTAACAGAAGCAATTTTTAAAGATTAAGCATTTGTTTGAATATGGTTAAAATACAATGCAGACTACTCAACCAGTAACTATTGAATGGAATAGAGTTAAAAAAATTTTTATGATATGACAAATATAACTGTCTTATCAGATGCAACTTTTAAAAATTAAGTATCTGTTGTGTAGTGGGTTCTTTGGCGCAGGAATGAAGATGAGGTAAATGAGTACAGGAAAACTCATGGTTTATTTCATGCAGAATCAGAACTGGGAAAAGGCTGTAATTAGCTGCAATGTATAGCCTAGCCCCTAGGCAGCAGCCAATAGGTTTGAAGCAACCATTCCCACCTAGGGATAGCCAATAGCAGCACTGGAGACTTGTAGTCTGGGTTGCTGGAGAGCCATTAGCTGCTTCAGCAACCCATGTGGTATTACTAATGAGCCCAGTACATAACACCCTCCCCTCTTAGATCAGACAATATTAACACAAGTTAATCTTAATGCAATTATCAAGACTCATTATCAAAACAACTTAAATAATAGTAATAGAAAAAAACCCATATAGGTTACAATGTTATTAAACAATGTCTGAATGAATAGGCTTCATTGACAGCACACTAGACAGTTACATCATAGCACCTGACTGAATATGCCTTCATTGACAGTACGCCAGACAGTTAACATCATAACGCTAGTTTCTGTAGTACAGTGGCAAGCTGCAATGCAACAATATTATAGCTCCTTATTTTACAAAATAATCAGCAAGATAAGGAGGCTTGTGTGCCCTCGTGGAACATCTTGGAGTTCTAGTCACTTTGTGGTCTACTAGCTTACCCAGTGAGCTGGGTAGACCTGTGTCCCTTGGTGCTCCTGAGTCAAGGGGATTAGATGCTCTCTGGCTGGCCTCTCCTGGTTGGTCCACCCCAGAGTCAGACTGATCAGTAGAGTAGGCACAGCGGTTGCTGAAGTCCGGTTGGCTTGCTCCTTCAGGAGATCCATGTTGCATTCCTGGACTCCCCACTTCTCCCTCTGGTTCCTCCTCAGTTATGAAGGAAAAGTCCTGAGACTCCATGTGAGGACTGGCTTGACCGCAAATTTGAGGACTTTGGGAGGGACTTAGTGGCCGTTTTGGAAACCGTTTTCTGAGTTGATCAATGTGGCGTCTGACAACTCACCCTCCCTCCAACCACACTTCATAAAACAGGGGCCCGGAAGCTTTGGTAATTTGACCAGGAACCCACAGATTCCCATGACCATAGTTCCTGGCCCAAACACAATCACCCATTTGAAGCCCCCTAGGGGGTTTTGGTTGAGAGGCTTCTGCTGCCACTCTATCTGGATGCAATCTGTCCAGTTTAGTGATCAAACGCCTCCCCCAACGTAGTTCTGCAGAACTTTTGCCTGTAGCAGTGCAGGGTGTAGAATGCTGGCAGAGTAGAAAATCTGCCAATCTGTGATGCCAGTCACCTGTTACAATGCGGCTGAGTGATTACTTCATTGTCCTCACCATGCGTTCAGCTTGACCATTAAAAGACAGATGAAAAGGCGCAGACATTGCATGTCTGATGAGATTAGCTCTAAGGAAGGCCTGAAATTCAGCAGCAGTGAATTGGGCCCCATTGTCTGAAACTGGCAGCCCACTGCGACGTGGCCTGTTTTTACGCAAGCTCTGCACGTGGCTGATCGAAATCTGCAATTGGTGCGAAAATGGTTGCCTCCGCACCCCTTACATCTTGGTAAGAGAACTGCCTTGTAACCGTCTTCTCACTGCTGGCTGTTGCGGTGTTGCACGTTGGGTTGCTTTTGGAGTTGGTTGCTTTCAGGTTCTTCTTCCTTGGAAGATTCTTCGGTGCATTTGTTATCCTCAAGGTGGACCGTTTCTTCAAACTTTGTCAATCTAGCGGGCTGGACTGTTTAAACTGCACCCCTGACAGCTTTGTCGGCCATCACCTCGTCTTGTGCTTCAGCAAACATTAAATTTGGCCTAGCAAATAGTCTCTGCTGAAGCGTTCTGTCCCATAGGCCGCAGACGAGCCAGTCTCATTGTCGCTCTTCTAAATTTGAAAATTTGCATAGGCGTGCGGCCTGCCTTAGGCCCGCTATGAATTCTGAAGCTAACTCCTTGGGTAGCTGCACTCTTTGGTCGAACTTGAACCGCCAAGCCATCTCAGACATTTTGGGCTGGAAGTGCCAGGTTAGCTTCTTTTTGAGATCTGCGTAGGAGACAGCTTTGATTGGTGTTGGCACAAAAAGGTTCTCGGCTAAATCAAAGGTTGCTGGGCTGCACACGCAGAGTAGTGTTGTGGCCTTCAGTCCTTCTTCTGCGATTGGCCCTGCAATTGGCCCTGAGGTAGTTGTCTACTTGTGATAAATATGATGGCCATTCCTCCGGGTGTTTCACATTGAATTCTTGCAGTTTTCCAACCTCTGACATTCTCCCTTGCTGGTTCCTGCATTCTTTAGAATCCTGCTTCTAGGTTCAGGGAATGGGTCCACTGAGCACGAGGTCGTTAGCGTAGCTTGCTAGCCGACCTTGAGAGAGGGGGGGGGAAATGCCTTTTGCCACCGGCATGCGCTGCATTTCCCTTGTAGACTTCCACTCTTTATTCAGTGAAGCAGGATCCCACTCTCGTCACCACTGTTAAATAGCAGGTTTTTTGGTGCAGGAATGAAGACACGGGATGGAGTACAGGGTAACTCATCATTTATTTTGTGCAGGAACTGTACTGGGGAAATGGCTGCAACTAGCCGCAATATATAGTCTAGCCCCTAGGCGGCAGCCAATAGGTTTGAATCAACCATTGCCACCTGGAGATAGCCAATTGCAGCACAGAAGACTTGTAGTCTGGGTTGCTGGAGAGCCGTTAGCTGCTCCAGCAACCCACGTGGTATTCCTCAAAGAGCCCAGTACATAACAATAGTCATTATGAAGTCTGAAGGCGTGGAAGACAACAAAATTGAGATTATCAAAATGATAGTATAAAAGGCAAATCAAGAAAAGGATCTGGAAATGGATAGCTACAACAAGAAATCCTATATGTGGTGCCTTTTTATGGAATTTACAGAGGAGGCTAATAAAAGCCTACTTAAACACTAAAGAGTCATGAAATATCAAATCCTGCAATGCCATAGGTAGGATTTAAAGGTCAAATTGTGCAGAGCAAAAAAGAAAGAAAATAAAGTTTGACTATTTGACATGGTACAAACTATTTTATATTTCTGGTAAGGCTAATGCATTTTTTTTACTGAAGTAGGATTGAAAAGATTATGATTTCTGGAAAATCAGACTATGGAGAGAAGTTTTACTTGTAACTTTAAAAGAGGGCAAAAAGTTAATATATTAACTTATGCTCACTGTTAGATGGATTGGAAGTAGCTTCCTTATTATTGTCTTTGTTGTTGTTTTTTTACTTTTCTTTTCTGTTTTTCTGCACCTTCCAACTTTTCTTTTTCTTCTGTCTAATTTTCTTTGTATTAGTTTTTAATATATTTATATTAAATATATTTATTAAAAACTTCAATACAATTATTAACAACACAAAAAAAGAGATAAATGGTTCTAGATTTCTATTTGCAAGGGATATGTCTAATAGATTTATTACATATTATTGGATGGAGAAATACCTGACTGAAACAATCTAATCAAATTGATGGACATCATTAGGTACTATTGGAAAGATTTTTCTTTGTTAAATTGTTGTGACCTGGAGATTTGAAGTTGCCATACTACACAGGGAGGAAAAATATTTCCCTTTTATATTATCTGCAGCTTCCTTCCCTCACAAAAAAATATCCTTTGGTATGACAACTAAATTTAGAAACATTGCAGAGTTTCTTTCATAACTTAATTTCTTAAACTTAATCCTAGTCTGGGGACAGAAGATATTTGGGGCAAGGGGATTACAGAGCACAGCACACAAGAAAGAAACATTTTACTTCCACCATTTTTTGATCCCCAGCTTTGAAAATTTCTCCCACTAGTATGCAATTATGCTCAAAATAATAACTTCCATTTGGTTTAATGAAAGGTTTTGTCCTCCTACTCTATCCCAAGCTTAACTGATCACAGTGAACAATTCTGGAGGCTGCATCAAATGGAGACAATTAATTCAGTAGACCCCAATTAAAATCCCATCACTTCCTCTCTAAGAGTTATTTCCTAAAGGAACGTGAAGCTTCAAAATATGTCTTCCACTAAGCTTTCCTAATAGAGAAAGATTAGTTTTGGAGTAGACCATTTATACTGAGGTACTCACAGTCCAGGAAATTGATCCAGCCTTCTAAAACAGATTCATTGCCCAAGGCTATGGACTTAGGCCTAATAACATCTGTGCTTGGAGATAATAGTGAAAGCCAAAGTCATACGAAATAGAAATAGATGGACACATTTGCAATAAGTGACTATTCTATTGGGCAGATAAACAGACTCCCCCCTTCCATAATTTAATCTGCGATTGTTATACTTTCTCAGTATAAATTGTCTACTCCAAAACTAATCTTTCTCTATTAGGAAAGCTTAGACAAAGTTTTCTCTTACAGGAGATATAGCATGTACTGAGGTAGAGTGAAGATTTCATTGGAAAATTCCACAAGAGATATAGGTAGTCCTCAGCCTATTGCCACAATTGGGACCCAAACTTGCCCAGTCACCAAAATTGCTCATTTCAAGAAATAGAAATGATATATCTGAGGCCTCAGTTTTCTTTGTGATCCAAGGCTTCATATTCAAGCAAGGCAAAAATAACTTCAATGCCAAATGGATGAAAGCAAATTATTACCTTTTTAATTTACTCGTACTCTATAGGAAAAGTGGCATAGGGGAGGTTTTTGGCCTTCATTGACAACTTTGGAAACCTTGGATAACATTTTCTTTGACTTTACAGATAGAAGTAGAGTATGATTTGCTGCTTTACTTCAGGAACAATATTGCCTTAGGTCAGCCCTGGTTACAGATAGCAATAAATTTGCTCCATTGTTTCAATTCCATCCAAATAACATAATTCACATAATTTTATTTTTCCTGATCTAAATTATTATAACAATGTAAAGCTATTATCTGTTTCAGTAGATTGGGTCTGGATTTTTAAAACTAGGGGAAATGGGTAGAGGATAGAGAGAATGAATCTATCGTGTCATCACATGGCATTTGATCCTTAGTAGCATGGCTCAGAAGTGGCATGGTTCAAGTTTAAGCTGCTACCCACCAGTGCTTATCCCTGAGACTTCATAAAAGGGAGAATAATGTTCTGCAGATGATGAAAAGACTGAAATGAGAACATTATGACATTGGATACAAGCAATAGCCACCATTCTTGAGCTTTGGTAAGTGGAAAAGTCTGTTTCTGAGACTTCATTCCAAGAAGTGACACAAAAGGGGAAAAAGTTGCCACTATATCTTCAATTTGCTGCAAATTTGCTGCAGTATGTCTTCTTGTCTTGTATCTCTATAAAACTCTGGTTTTATATATAATATATACAAAAGTAATTTGGATAACAATACATAGCCTTTTAACTCCATCAAGTTACAACAAGAGTAATAATAGCCCTACAGGTAGTCCAAAATAATTAAGCCTGGAATTAGGGTTGCAAGCTTTTGCGGTCGTAAATTGAGTCATCAGATGCCCAGATTCAATTTTACAACAATTGGTGAGCAAACAATATGGTTGTTAACTGAATACATTTTCCCCAATAGACATTTTCCCCAAGAAATCAGCAAAAACATTACAAATCTAGATCACATAACTGCAGGATGCTTGAAACAGCCATTAGAATGAGCCAGTTGCCAAATGCCCCAAATGTGATCCCATGTGCATAATGTATGTATGTGTGTGCGCGCATGTGCATATGTATGTTTGCAGCCACTGTAACTTTGAAAACAGGTCATCAGTAGCTTTTGCTGGATCCATCATAAGTTCAAATGATTGTTAAGCAATAGGTTGTAAATCAAGGTGATAGCGTCTTTTATGCTAAATTAATATTAACAGTAGTTTTTGGTTTAGAAAGTTACAATCTATTAGGTGCTAATGAAAAAAAGAAGCAAAGGAGAATATTTGTGTGTGTGATGAAAAGCAGAAATATCTCATTTGTACTATTTCTTATTGTTGCTTTTTTCTCCTTTCCAACACCTGAGGTTACTCTGACAAAGACAACAGTTTTAAAAATGGCAAAATGAGAAGCATAAATTCCACTCACCTCCTCCATGCATCTGGCATAAATAAGGAAACCGCCATACATTCCCCAGACCCACTGCATAAGAAATACAGGCAAATATAAACTGGAAACGATTGTCCCATAAAGGTCTGGATTTCTCCATTTCTGCTCTTAGGCACTAGCAACAGTCGAATGTGTCTTGCTTCACTCTTCCAAATACTCATCAAAGCCTGTTGGTGACACAGCGCCAACTCAACTCTGAAGAGAGTCTGCTTGCCAATTGCCATTCGAGATTTTTAATTACTAATCTTATTAACAGCACTTTGTGAAGCAGGAATGAAGTAGGTTAGATAAATAAAGAAGAAAACAAATGGTAACATAGGCATTCCAGACAAATCATTTAGATTTCAGTTGCATTTCTGGGAAAAATCTGAAATGGCATGGTTTAGTTTGCCCTTACGCTAGCCTTATGCCAAAAAAGATTTGAAGTTACAAGATTACATTATGACAGCTACATGGGGTTCTGGGAATTATTTCTACCTGTCAGCAACTCACATTTAATTATTTGTTGGGGAAAACATAAGGCCCAGTAAGAGTTTGAATTAATGCTTTTGTCACCTCACAATAGAGGTAAAGACCTGAGCTGCAAATATCCAGATGACCACTAGAGGGAAACAAAATCATCCAGAAAGCTGTAATCCTTTGATGCTGTCAAGTGGCCTACTAGATTTCAGTAACTTAGAGATTTGGTAGCACCACCTTACAAACATTTCATTTAATTTGTCAATTAACTTCTTAAAGGGGATTGGGAAAGATTTTTCTGACATAACTGAAACATTCTTTCAGGGCTTTGTGTAAGAAAAGAATAACACAGTAGGTACAGGGTGAACCTAAAAATATGTCTTGTTTTCCAATAATCATACCAATTAGACTTTAAAAGAGTGACATTTTTTAAGATTATTTTAATTCTGGAGATGTAGATTCAGCTTTGCAAACTGTATGTGGGAGAGAATGACAGACTTGAAGAATAGGTGGTGGCAATACATATCATTGGAGCAAGGCATTCTAGGCTAGCAAAAGCCATGCTTCCAAGAAGTATAGGTGTGCATCTGAATGTACTATGGAGTCTTTTGATTGGGTTTATTTAAAGCTATCAGTTTAGGCTGTACAAATCCAGGTATCACTAACTAGGGCTTTTTTCCTCATAGAACGCCCAGAACGGAGTTCCAGCACCTTTTTTGGATGGAACCTTGTAGGGTAGGGAAGGCAAGTTGTATGACTTGTGAGTTCCGGCACCTTTTTCTTTTACAAAAAAAAAAAGCACTGCCCAGAATAATTAGCTTTTTGTTACCATCCATATTGCTGTACAGTAACCCAGAACTGGTAGTCTTATGGGTATTCAAGAGATCCATTGACTTGCACAGGAATTACAGCATAGTGTGAAGGTTACATTAAAAAGCTGTGCTCCAGGCTGCAAGCTAGCAGAACACGACTGCATAAATTGTGCTGCCCTCATCATTATTCTAAATAATAGACCCAGCAAATGGAGGTATCCTTAGTGTAGGAAAGTTAGGGAAAACAGCTAGTTTTATTTTCCTTTCCATCAACAATCCCTTGAAGATAAGAAAAAAACACTACCAATTGCTCTAATATAGGGTGAGAAGGGGATGGGCAATTGTTGAGAGGTGCTTAAAATGACTAGTTTAATGAACTGCTCAACCAAGATATTACCTATATCTTCATCTCTTACTTATCAATTTGCTATTTTTTAAACCTGGGTCTAGAAAGTGTACCAAACAAAGATACAAAAATAGTTGAGCTGACAAGTCGAAGATGAAGACGAGAGGCATAAGATGCAGCTGGTAGGAGCAACTAATAAGGGAGAGCTCAATGCTCAACAAAAACTGTATATGATCTCCTGCTTGAGCAGGGGGTTGGAGTAGAAGACCTCCAATGATCTTTCTAGCTCTGTTATATTATTACTGTTGTTGCAAGGAAAGGACACTGAGCAGCTATTGCCAGCAGGACTTATACATAGCCCATAGAACAGGCAAATGGTATCTCTTACCACAACTGAACTGATAAAGTAAAATGAACAGCCACATGAAATCCTTGTCAGGAGTGGCCAACCTATAACTGCATTCGCTGGTGTCCTACTTATCAACATGAAGCTCTCTTTCCCTGTTTAAACTGACCTTTTGTGAAGCACTGGACTAGCACTTTTTCAAAAGAGAACTAAACCCACAGAGAGAGAAAGTAAGTGTTCAGGTGAGATCTGATAAATGTTTCAGAAAATTTTGGTCAGACATGATTTGCAAGATCCAACCAGGGTCAGTCACCAGGACCAAGGTTTACTCTTCTGATCTTTCAGACTCGTGCTGGAGCCCATTTTCAGGGAACTTCTCTCAACTGGAATATGTACTTTGGGCCATTTTATGAATCATATTTATGAGTGTCTTCCTATAGATAAGTTGATGGACAGTGATTGGCTGTTGTTTTCTTGTGCTGCCAAGCCCTCAGCTCCTAAGTATTTCATAAGTTGGTAAATCAGCACTCTGTTAACTGACAAGGGGTCCATTTCCCAGGCTTCAATCATTTCCCTGGCTATCTTTATACCTGCCCAGCCAACAATTATTATTTGGGCAGATACTTCTGTGGAAGTCAGACATCTACCTACAGTGTTTTGTATGAGAGGGGAGGAAACAATCTCCGGCAGCCTAAAGTGACTAACTAGAACTGAGCACAACTCAAGACCCCAGAATTAATCGTTATTAAGAAAGCATGCTAGATCATATCCACTGAGAAATTATGTGGGGAAAAGAGCAAAACAGTATTTTAAAACTTGAACAGCTGAAGACAACCTAAACTGTCTATGTTAAGCACCAGAATGGCCTACAGTAAGGCAGTAGCAAAAAGATCTGAAAGAACGTTACCTGGACATATTTGTGTTGCAGTTAAGCAGACGTAAGGATGAGTTTGTATGTAGGATATAGAATTGTGGTCTTAAACTAATTTAAGCCTTATTGATTTTAATTTGTTTATATCAATGATGATTAAATCTCGGTCAGACCTGCAGACTTATATAATTTATTAGATTCATCTAAAATGGATTTGGGTATGATTCAGCTTATTATGGGAATTGAGCCACTAATTTTGCTGTTATATGAACTAGGCCAACACGTTATGTGACTTCAGCAATTGTGTTTATTAACTGGAGTCTGAGTCACAGTATTTTATATGGATCAGCCCGAAGTCTGATAAAATAAGCTTTATAAATAAACTTTTTTAGATGCATGTTTTAGTTGAATTTGGTATACTTCAATATATTTGTAATAACCAAATTAATTGCCCTAGATTGTTTTTATTGATTGACTACCCACAAGAATTACTTGACACAGATTAGAGCTGCAGGAATCATGTGGAGAGGATTTAACCTTTGACCCCCTCCAGATCTTTTTCTCCATCTCTGGCTGTTATTTGCATTGGGAAGAGAGCTAATAATTGACACCTGTACTCTTAAAAATTGAGAACTTGCAGTATGATCATATAAGGCCCTCAGAATATCAAAATGATATTTAAAAAGCCCATGGAAAGAATGCAGCATGATATGCACAACGTTTGGTGATCCCTATAGAAAAAAATAGGTCTTTCCTAATGAATTGGCAAAAGTTATTGGGAAGCCCGAGGTGAGGGGTCCCCAGCCTATGGCCTGTGGGCCACTACCGGACCGTGGCCTTCTGGGCACCGTATCATAGGACAGGCTGGCTGGCATGCACCCATGTGGGCCTGCACTCCCACTCATGCTAACACTTGCAAACCCATTTGCGCCTGTGTGTGTGGCTAGCGGAGGCAGCTAACACCTGTGCACCTGCACAAATGGGCCACTAGCACCGTGTGAGTTATGCGTCCCATTTGCTCAAGCACACAGGGGCTAGTGAGAACGGCTAGCATCTGCACGCATGCACAAATGGGGCTACTAACACCATGTGGATTGCGTGGCCTATTTGCACATGCATGTGGAGCTAGCAGTGGTAGGTAACGCTTGCATGCCTATGCAAATGGGGCCACTAGCGCCATGTGGGTGCGCACAGCCATGTTTCTGCATGCACACATGCGTGCGCGCAAATTTCCCAGATGCTCCCTTTCCTTCCAGGCCACCAGCATGAAAAGTTTGCTGATCTCTGCTCTAGGTTGTGAATAGGAAATCTTGATAATTCCCTTGACCGGTTTTGTAGAAATTTCCAGTTGTTCAAATACGAAAAAGAGACATTAGTTAATGATCCTAGGTTAGTGAAATATATTCAATTTTACTGATGCCATTTTGAACTATAATCATTTGGTGCTTAAGCTATCAGTTGTAAAATATACAGGGTGTACTAAAAGTCAGGCTCCATAATAATTGATAATATAAATTATATTAAATTTGAATGGATTGTTTTTTCTAAAGAATTTCTTACCCATTTGGTGCATGATGCTTCTAAGTAACATTTTATTTGAAAAAATATTAATAGAGTAAAATATTTGAATTGGCCTATGGGGCTTGACTTTTGGCACACCCTGCCTAATAGCAATTCTAAAGTTTGAGTTGTTTATGATAAGTTGTAAAATAAGTCTATAAGATAAGAATATCACTAGCTTCTACTTAAATGGAACATTAGATAAAACAAGGAAGAGTAATATAAGTTAAACATTTTTTTGGTTCCGTATATTCCCCATGTCATTTTCACTTGTGTTATAATTCTGTATATATTCATTTAATTTAACAGGGGGAAAAATCCTCTGAATTCAAGGAAACATAAGGACTGTTTTACCCAGCAACAACTGTGTTAGAAAGAATAGTATGAAAAAAATGTACCATAAATGAATATGTTATTATATAATATAACCCGAGGTGATTAAAGATGACAAATATGGAGATGTTACCTATTTTGATCAGAATGCAGGTTCACTGATGATAATGACTGTAACATTGTGTGGTTACTCACTGAGCTCATGTTGCTAAGGTATAAAGTTGGTAATTCTAAATACCCTTTTGTGCATTGCTTAATTTTCTTATCACTTCTACTTTGTTTATTAGGGGAAGTAGATAGTTAATCTAGCTTTCAGACACACTGTATATGTTTCACTACAGCTATGCTCCATACAGAATCTCCCTACACAGAGAGTGTAAAATAGCAATATCCAACAAATTTGAGAGCTCTGGGAACTGGGGGAAAGTCAACCTCCTTAAGCTGTGGTTTGATGCACCAGAAGCTGCCGTATGTATGTTTAATGTTTTTGAAAATTTAAGAAGTCATATGGACTTGAAAGAATATTTCCCGTGGGGTGTTCAAATTTTTACAAAAGAATATATTAAGATTTTGAAAACTGTAAGAAATCTTTTATTGATTGGAAAATAAACAGATGATAAGAGAAGATCTGAAATTGACTATGGAAACTAAAGAGAACTAATAATTATAAATACCAGAGAAAAGACCTATTAATACAATGGAGCTATTTACAAATGAAATCAACTGATGTCCTAATATTTAAAAGGGGACATAGAAATAACAAATAAGAGTACTTGAAAAGTCTTCTTATCTTGCCTAATAAAGCTGTTTCTGAGAAGAGACAAAGAAAAAATGGTAAGAAATCAGCTTGTGGAACATTACCTCATAAGATTAAATATTTTTAAATAACACTTTTATTAAAATTTAAAGATAAAAAACTCATATAAACTAAGAAAAATATAAACACGAAAAATTGTTAGGTACAAAATGGGAGGGTGAGAGGAAGAAAAGTGAAAAGGTGGTAATATTATTCTCCATTCTATATTAGTGGGAACTGTCCTTTAATTATAACCTTTATTTTTTTCTGGTTGTCTCTAATAATCAACCTTCAAGGCCTCCTCTTACATTTTTCTCTCATCCAGAATGTTTCCCAAGAAGATATTTCTTGCACATAATTCATATATTTAGATATATATTTTAGTAGTATTTTAAAAATTAAGAATTATATCTTTTTCAAAGTCTTGTTTCCAGTCAGTCTGACCCTGGGCCTGTTTAAAATCTTCCCAAAATCAATATTATAATCATCCTTTTGCTGCTTACTTCCAAATTTTAAAACTTTTTTCTTTTAAATGAATATAAATCTTTCGCTGCAACTTAAAAAAAAATCCAGTGATATTAAACTTGTCCTCCTGAATGCTCTTAATGTCCAAAAAGTAAATTATAAGCATTTCAAATAGAAGTGATTAAGAGAGATAGTGACCCCAGTGTATTTATGAAAGACTCTGATCACAACTTATGCAAAGCTATTTCTTTCTTATCTCCCAAGATCTAAAACTCACTGGAAACTGCTACTTAAAGGTCCAGCTGTGGGGAGCAGGTGATACATTGGCACATGGCAGGTGGTACGTGGCCCTGCTCAGCCCAGCCAAGTCTAGCAGGAGAGGGAACAAGTGGCACTACTGTATACAGGACTTGCTGTGAGAAAGTCCTCAGGAGCTGCAAGGTGGCTGGAGCGAATTAAAGGCCACAGGATCTATTGTGTACTGGGTTCGTTGCTTGAGAGAAGAGACGAGGCAAGTGAATTCAGTCAGGAACATTCTTTATTTGTTTGCAGGAACCGAATTGCAAAACAGGGCTGCGAATGAAGCTATTTATACCCTGGCCTCTAGGTGGCGGCCAATAGGTTTAAAGCAACCAATGGCGGCGCTGGAGACGGGTTGTCTGAGGAGCTGGGAGCCATTAGCCATTAGCCAGCTCCCTGTTTAAGCAACCTTCCAACAATCAAAACCCACGTTATGCACTCACTAAAACAAAGCCCATACATTACACCCCTCCCCCCCTAGAATGTACACACATTATAGTAACAAAAGAAATAAGTACAGCAATTACAGTTTTACAATAATACAGAATAGTAGTATGCATACTACTATACATATTTTATAATACATACATATGTTATACATATTCACTAATACAGAGGCTCTCCTGAACTAGCAGCAATTTCAGTGACAAATACAACATTACAGCACAATTATTTTAGGACAAAATCCTGTAAGTATGCAGGAGGCTTGCGAGCCCTTGTAGATTGCCTGGGTGATCCCAGCAGCTCCCGGTCTACCAGCTTGCCCACCGGGCTAGGTCCCTGAGTCCAAGAGAGTCTGGCTGACTTGTATTTCTCTGGCTGGCCATTCCAGGTTGGCCCACGCCAGAGTCCATTGTTTGCGCAGTTATCACAGTGGCTGTATTGTTCAGGTTGACTTTGCCCATCAGGAGACCCATGTTGCACTCCCGAGCTTTGCCCCTCTACGCCCATCTCCCTGTTGCTGTGACTGCTATGGTCCTCAGAGTATGTGAATTGCTTGGCCTGTCTGCCAGTTTGAGGCCCTTGAATTGGACCTGGAGCGAAGTCCTCGCTTTGTGGCCGTTCTGGAAACCGCTTCCTCAGCTGATCATAATGGTGGCGCACAACTCGCCCGCCATCTAAGGTTACTTCGTATGAGAGAGGGCCCAAAATTTTGACAATTTTGCCTGGCACCCACAAGTTCCCATGCCCATAGTTCCGGGCCACACCCCATCACCCACTTGCAACCCCCTTGGAGGTCTTGGGCGAGAGGCGTCTGCTGCCACCCAGTCTGGGTGCAACCTGTCCAGTTTCTGCTGGGCTTTTGCCCGTTGCCATGCACGGCACGGTGTGCTGGCAGAGCAAAAAATCTGCCAGTCTGTGGTGCCAATCCCCGGTCACCATGCGCTTCAGTGGCTCTTTTGTAGTGTGCACCATTTGTTCAGCTTGCCCATTGCTAGACGGATGAAATGGAGCCGATGTCGTGTTCCTAATGAGGTTAGTCCTCAAAAAGGTCTGAAATTCTGCTGCTGTGAAACTGGGCCCCATTATCGGACACTACGACGTCTGGCAGCCCGTGCATTGCAAAGAGTTTCCTAAGCACCTGAATGGTCCTAGCATTAGTCATATTCTTGATTGGAATAACTTCCAGCCATTTAGAGTTGCTGTCAACCACTATAAAAAAATAACTGTCCCTGAAAGGGCCCAGCAAGTCTATATGAATCCTCGACCAGGGAGTATGTGTCTCCTCCCATCTATGGATGGGAGTGTGTGGCATTTCAGGCCTAGACTGCTGACATGTGTAACACTCGTGTACTTGAGCTTCTATGGCTTTATCTAATCCTGGCCACCATTAATAGCTTCATGCCAATGTTTTCATCTGGACAATACCCGGATCACCTTCATGAAGCAATTGCAGTACCCTGTCCCTTAATGAAGTGGGGACAATGACCCTGCTCCCCCATAGAATACAACCCTTGTGAGCTGAGAGCTTGTCTACGTGTGAAGTACCTCTAGAACTCGGGTCCAGGACTGTTTTCCAGCCACCCTGTGTGAACCCAGGATAGCACTATACTTAGAATCTTGTCTGCAACAGTTTCTGCAGCTACGTCCCCAGCATGGAGTGGAAACTCCGGTAAGTCCTGAATAGACAAAATGCGGGCTGCTGGGGCCGGATCTGGCTCGATTTGAGGCAGCAGAAGCCTGCTGAGGCCATCTGCATGGCCCATATCTTTGCCGGGTTTGTGAATTAGCCTGAAACTGTAGGCCAACAAAAGGATAGACCATCTTAACATCCTAGGGGATAAGATGTCGGGTGTCTGTCTGTCTGTAGTGAATAACTCCAATAGCGGTTTATGGTCTACCATACAAGTACTCATGGATTTTATTTTACTTCAGCTATGATGGCCAATGCCTCTTTATCAATTTGTGCGTAATTATGCTCTGCGAAGGACAGGGTTCTGGAATAGAAAGCAATTGGGACTTGAGTCCCATCGCTCTCCAAGTGGTTTAAAACAGCCTCCATCCATATGGGGATGCGTCACATGCAAGGCACACCGGCATTGACCCTTTAAAATGAGTGATTGTTGAATTAGCAGACAGTAGGGCCTTCAATGCCTTGAAGCTGCTTTCATGTACCTTGGTCCATTTCCAAGCAGTGTTTTTATCCAAGAGCTGGTGTAACGATTCTGCCACTGCGGCCTTGTTAGGAAGGAATGCATGGTAAAAATTTAGGAGGCCTAGGAATGCCTGAAGCTGTCCCTTTGTCATGGGGCTGGGTACCATCTGAATCCCCTTCATGGATTACTGCCTTGTCGTGGCGAAGGGGCTTGCGAAATTCAATGAAGCTATGAACTATGCTGTGCAGGGCCACCCAAGACGGACAGGTCATAGCTGAGAGTTCTGACAAAACGTGATCCACTGGAGAAGGAAATGGCAACCCACTCCAGTATCTTTGCCATGAAAACCCTATGGACAGTACCAAAAGGCAAAACAATATGACGCTGGAAGATGAGCCCCTCATGTCAGAAGGCGTCCAATATGCTACTGGGGAAGAGCAGAGGGCTAGTACTAGTAGCGCCAGAAAGAATGATGCGACTGGGCCAAAGCCGAAAGAACGCTCAGCTGTGGATGTGTCTGGTGGGGAAAGTCCGATGCTGTAAATATTTTTTCTCCATTGGAACCTGGAATGTAAGATCCATGAATCAAGGAAAGCTGGACGTGGTCAAACAAGAGATGACAAGCCTGAACATCGACATCTTAGGTATCAGTGAACTAAAATGGACAGGAATGGGTGAATTTAATTCAGATGACCATCAGGTATACTACTGCGGGCAAGAATCCCTCAGAAGAAATGGAGTAGCCTTCATAGTCAATAAAAGAGTAGGAAAATCAATACTGGGATACAATCCTCAAAATGAGAGAATGATCTCAGTTCGAATCCAAGGGAAACCATTCAATATCACAGTAGTCCAAGTCTATGCCCCAACCACCAGTGCTGAAGAGGATGAAATTGACTGGTTCTATGAAGCCCTACAGTACCTTATAGAAGTAACACCAAAAAATGATGTCCTTATCATCATGGGGGATTGGAATGCTAAAGTAGGAAGCCAAAAGATAACCGAAATAACAGGCAAGTTTGGCCTTGGAGTACAAAATGAAGCAGGGCATAGGCTGATAGAATTTTGTCAAGAGAATACGATGGTCATAGCAAACACTCTTTTCCAACAACCCAAGAGACGGCTCTACACATGGACATCACCAGATGGTCAACACAGAAATCAGATTGACTATATGCTCTGCAGCCAAAGATGGAGAAGCTCTATACAGTCGGTAAAAACAAGACCAGGAGCTGACTGTGGCTCAGACCATGAGCTTCTCCTTGCAAAGTTTAGGCTTAAACTGAAGAAAGTAGGGAAAAGCACTAGGCCACTCAGGTATGAATTAAATCATATCCCAGTTGAATATACAGTAGAGGTGACAAATAGATTCAAGGAATTAGATCGGATAGACAGAGTGCCTGAAGAACTATGGACAGAGGTTCGCAACATTGTACAACAGGTAGCAACCAAAACCATCCCAAAGAAAAAAAAGAAATGCAAGAAAGCAAAATAGCTGTCTGAGGAAGCTTTGCAAATAGCTGAGGAAAGGAGGAAAGCGAAAGGCAAGGGAGAAAAACATAGATATGCCCAATTGAATGCAGAATTCCAGAGAATAGCTAGAAGAGATAAGAATGCCTTCTTAAATGAACAGTGCAAAGAAATAGAAGAAAATAATAGAATAGGGAGGACCAGAGATCTTTTCAAGAAAATTGGAGAGATGAAGGGAACATTCCAAGCAAAAATGGGCATGATAAAGGACCAAAATGGCAGGGACCTAACAGAGGCGGAAGAGATTAAGAATAGGTGGCAAAATTACACAGAAGAACTATACAAGAATGAGCTTAACGTCCCAGATAATCACAATGAGGTGGTCACTGACCTCGAGCCAGACATCCTAGAATGTGAAGTGAAGTGGGCCTTAGAAAAGCTGAGCAACAACAAAGCTAGTGGAGGTGACAGTATTCCAGCTGAGCTATTCCAAATCTTAAAAGACAGTGCAGTAAAAGTGCTACACTCAATTTGCCAGCAAATTTGGAAAACTCAACAGTGGCCACAGGATTGGAAAAGATCAGTTTACATTCCAATTTCAAACAAAGGCAGTGCCAAAGAATGTTCAAACTATCGCACCATTGCACTCATTTCTCATGCTAGTAAAGTCATGCTTAAAATCCTACAAGCTAGACTTCAGCAGTATGTGGATCGAGAACTACCAGAAGTACAGGCAGGATTTCGAAGAGGCAGAGGAACTAGAGATCAAATTGCTAACATACGCTGGATCATGGAGAAAGCTAGGGAGTTCCAGAAAAACATCTACTTCTGCTTCATTGACTATGCTAAAGCCTTTGATTGTGTGGATTACAACAAACTGTGGCAAGTTCTTAAAGAGATGGGAGTACCAGACCATCTTATTTGTCTCTTGAGAAACCTATATGCGGGTCAAGAAGCAACAGTGAGAACTGGACACGGAACCACTGATTGGTTCAAAATTGGGAAAGGAGTCTGGCAAGGCTGTATACTGTCACCCTGCCTATTTAACTTATATGCAGAGCACATCATGAGAAAGGCAGGGCTAGATGAATCAAAAGTTGGAATTAAGATTGCTGGAAGAAATATCAACAACCTAAGATACGCAGATGATACCACTCTAATGGCAGAAAGTGAAGAAGAACTAAAGAGCCTCTTGTTGCGGGTGAAGAAGGAGAGTGCAAAAGTTGGGTTGGAAACTTAACATTAAGAAAACCAAGATCATGGCATCTGGCCCTCTCAATTCCTGGCAAATAGATGGGGAAGAAATGGAGGTAGTGACAGATTTTGTTTTCCTGGGCTCCAAGATCACTGCAGATGGGGACTGTAGCCAAGAAATTAAAAGACGCTTGCTCCTGGGAAGGAAAGCCATGGCAAATCTAGACAGCACACTAAAAAGCAGAGACATCACCCTGTCAACAAAAGTGCGTATAGTCAAGGCTATGGTCTTCCCAGTTGCAATGTATGGCAGGAAGGCCTGGAGGAATGTTGTCCATAGGGTCGCGATGAGTCAGACACGACTTCGCAGCTAACAACAACAACCATCTGAATGGCTTTCAATTTGGACTCGGCAGGGTGGATGCCATTGGCATCAATACGGAAACCCAAGAACTCAGTTGAAGGGACTCCAATGCTACACTTGTTTTTCTTAAGGCCTGCTTCGCGAAGCTGTTGAAGAACAGCTCTGAGCCTCCTTGCAAGCACCTCAATGGACTCACCAGCAATGAGCACATCGTCAAAACAGGGGCAGACCCCTGAATGCTCCATAATGCTTTGAAAAATGCCAGGGGCTACACTAACCCCGAATTGCAGACGTTTTACCTTAAAAGCCCCTCTCTGAGTTACAATAGTCTGTGCCGTGGCTGTGGCCTCGTCCACATGAAGCTGTTGGTAGGCCTGAGCCAAATCTAACTTTGCGAAAACTGTACCTGCTTGCAATGATGCCAGGATGTGGCTCACTACTGGCACTGGGTACGCATGCTGTTTGAGTGCACGATTAATTGTGCACTTGTAATAAGCACAAATTCTGACCTCTCCATTGGCTTTTAGTGGCGTGATGATTGGGGTTTCCCATTCACCCCCATCTACAGGCTGTAGTACCCCTTGTTCGACTAGCTTATCCAATTCAGCATCTATCTTGCGTTTAAGAGCAAATGGCACTTTACGAGGTTTAATCCTGACCAGCATTACAGTAGGATCTAGTTTAAATGTTATTGGTGGACCCTTGTAAGTTCCTAGACCTGAGTCAAACACATCTGCAAACTCCTCACACACTGTTGCTAGACTTGCGACTTGCGTCTGGTTGATACCGGTAACTTGGATGCCTAATGCATCAAACCAATCGAGCCCAATCAGGCTCGTTCACTCACCCCCTACAATGTCCAGGTTCCCAGAAAACCCCTTAAATTTGATGGCCAATGTGGCCTCACCTTTGACTGCGACTCTGGCATTCTGGAAGTCGGTCAGAATAATGTCAGATGGCCTGAGCTTGGCCCATCTCTTGCTGCGATTGCAGATGAAATGGAATGTATCAAGTGATATAATGGACACGGCTGAGACCCCTTGCAGCTCAACCTGAAGTCGAAATTTCAGCTTAATGGGGCAGCAAGCTCCCGTGCGGTAAATGCTTCTGTGGCTGGAGCAAAACCCTACACTAAACTGCCCTGGGGCCCTGGTACCTTTCCTGATCGGAATGTCCGACTGGCGGTTCGATTGTCAGTCCTTTTGGCAACCTCTGCAGACAGTTGTGATGTGGCCAGTCTTTCTGCAGGCCCGGCATGTGGTTGTCCGGAACCTACAATCCATGCATTGGTGGTGGCCATCACACCCTGGGCACCTAAGGAAGGGATCTGCCTTGTAAGTCATCCCTTGTTGCTTGTCGCTGATGTTGCTGGTCGTCATACCTTTGTAGCTTGTCAACTTCTGTGTTGTCGTCGGAGTCTTCAGCGTGTTCGGCATCCTTGTGGTGGACGGTCTCCTCATGCTGTGCTGTTTTGGTGGGCTCCATGGCTCTTACAGCCCTGCCAGTGGCTTCGTCTGCCGTGATCTCCTTCAGTGCATCTGGAAATGACAGAGTCTCTTTGACAAAGAGTTTTGTTGCAACTCTCGATTCCAGAGGCCACAGACGAGCCAGTCGCGGAGCCTCTTCTCTACATCAGAGAACTGGCACAGGCATGTAGTCTGCCTCAATGCCACAATGAATTCAGACACTGTCTCACCCGGCTGTTGAACCCTCTGTTCGAACACATGGCGCCAAGCAATTGCCGACAACTTGGGCTGGAAGTGGTCGCTGAGCCGTTTCTTCAAGTCCATGAACGTTATAGACTCCAATGTCGTTAGCACAAACAAGTTCTCCGCGATGTTGAACATGGCTGGGCCGCAAACACACAGGAGCATAGCAGCCTTCAGGCCATCCTTGGTGACTTGGTTGGTGCGGAGGTAGTTCTCGACCCCGGACAGAAATGAAAACCAACTTACTGGGTGAGCTATGTCTAATTCTTCCAGCTTTCCGACCTTCGGCATTTTGTGTTGGTCTTCACAGCTGGGGTTCGTCGTCTTCTTGTCCTGCTCCTCTGAATGCCCTGGGACTGACCCTCAGGGCTCGTGGTCACTAGCGTGGCTATGCTAGGCCAGGGGTGTCAAACTCAATTTCACTGAGGGCCGCATCAACATTGCGTTTGCCCTCAAGGGGCTGGGTGGGTATGGCCAGGGTGGGCGTGGCCTACTGGGTAGGCGTGGCTAGAGTGCATATGGCCTACTGGGTGGGCGTGGCCAGCTCTACATCGTTGGCATCAAGGGTGCCTATGGGGGCCTGGGCAGGAGTGGGACAGATCTGGGGGTCTCTGGCAGAAGGAGGGTCTCTGGGCCAGGGCCAAGGCAGTGGGGGCCGTTCCCTCACTGTTTGCAGGATGGCTTTGCGGGCCACATGAAACCACTTCGTGGGCCGGATCTGGCCCCTGGGCATTGTGTTTGACATGTCTGTGCTAGGCCAACCGTGGGGGGAAGAAAATTGTTTTCCCACCAGGCACGTTCAGGTCTCACCCCTAGTGACTCTCAGCTCTGTTGAAGGAGCAGGATCCCACCCTCGTCACCAGTGTTGTGTACTGGGTTTGTTGCTTGAGAGAAGAGATAAGGTGAGTGAATTCAGTCAGGAACATTCTTTATTTGCTTTCAGGAACCAAATTGGGAAACAGGGCTGCGAATGCAGCTATTTATACCCTGGCCTCTAGGTGGCGGCCAATAGGTTTAAAGCAACCTATTGCCACCCTGGAAGCAACCAATGGCGGTGCTGGGGATGGGTTGTCTGAGGAGCTGGGAGCTGTTAGCCAGCTTCCTGCTTAAGTAACCTTCTAGCAATAAAAACCCACATGATGCACTCAGTAAAGCAAAGCCCAATACATTACAGGATCGGCACTTCTGGCTCACCTGGAAGAGAAAGGAAGAGGAGGGGGGCGGAGACAGGAGAGGCTATAAAAGAAGGCGGTTTGTGCGGGAGAGGGAGAGGAAAAAAAAGATGCAGCCTTGGGAACAGGAGTCAGCTGGAGCTGCACTGAAGGGAAAAGGAGGAGGAGGGGGTGGAGAGAGGAGAGATCAAACAAGCCTGCTGGGAGCTGATTTACAACTTCTATGACAGCCATCCATGCCGGGCACGCACACAGGTGGCAGTGACAAACAGGCAAGAAACGCAGCAGGGGAGGGGTCACCCTCCATGAGGAATGAAGAAAGGCAGCATCGGCTGGAGGTGAGGCATGGAGGGAGGGAGGAAGGAAGGAGATGACAATAAAAGGGAGGTAAAGTACAGGAGGGAGGGAGGGAAACGGAAAGGAAGTGTTGGAAGAAAAAGCTGGGGCCTTGCTTTCCAGCCGGGAGGCAATCCCTTTAAGAGAAAAGAAAAAAAAAGGATTTTGCCTGAAGCATTTGTTTACTTATGAATGGAGCCATTTGGGGAGGCTGCCTTAGCGGCAGCCAGTACTTACTACATTTATTTTTGTTTTTTCCTTAAGTGCCAGCTGCCAGGTCCTTAATTTTCCTTTCTAGCTAGTAGCTAATTCTTAAGGGGAATGCACCTTTTAAGTTAGTTCCCTCCGTGGCTTGCCATGACAACAACAATAACAACAACAACAACAATAATATAAAGTTGGAAGGGACCTTGGAGGTCATCTAGTCCAATCCCCTGCTCAGGTAGGAAACCCTATCATTTCAGACAAATGGCTGTCCAGTCTCCTCTTAAAAACTTCCAGTGTTGGAGCATTCACCGCTCCTGAAGGCAAGTTGTTCCACTGCTTAATTGTTCCAACAGTCAGGAAGCTTCTCCTTAGTTCTAGGTTGCTTCTCTCTTGGATTAGTTTCCATCCGTTGTTTCTTGTCCTGCCTTCAGGCATTTTGGAGAATAGCTTGATTCCCTCTTCTTTATGGCAGCCCCTGAGATATTGGAATACTGCTATCATGTCCCCCCTCATCCTTCTCTTCATTAAACTAGATATACCCAATTCCAGCAACCATTCCTTATATGTTTTAGCCTCCAGTCTCCTGATCATCTTTTGTTGCTCTTCTCTGTACTCTTTCTAGAGTCCCAACATCTTTTTTACATCATGGTGACCACGATGCAGTAGTGTAAGTGTGGCCTTAACAAGGCATTGTAAAGTGGTATTAACACTTCATCTGATCTTGATTCTATCCCTTTGTTAATGCAGCCTAGCACTGTGTTGGCTTTTTTGGCAGCTGCAGCACACTGCTGGCTCATATTTAAGTGATTGTCCACCAAGACTCCAAGGAATAGCCAACACTCCAGAAGATAGGCTTAAGATACAGAAGGATCTGGACAGACTCTAACACTGGGCACTATCTAACAAAATGAAATTCAATGGTGAAAAAAGTAAGGTTCTACATTTAGGCAGTAAAAATCAAATGCATAGGTATAGTATAGGTGGTACCTTGCTCAATAGTAGTAACTGTGAGAGGGATCTCAGAGTCTTAGTAGACAATCACTTCAATATGAGCCAGCAGTGTGCTGCAGCTGCCAAAAAAGCCAACACAGTGCTAGGCTGCATTAACAGAGGGATAGAATCAAGATCAAGTGAAGTACTAATACCACTTTACAATGCTTTGGTAAGGCCACACCTGGAATACTGCATCCAGTTTTGGTCACCACGATGTAAAAAAGATGTCGAGACTCTAGAAAGGGTACAGAGAAGAGCAACAAAGATGATTAGGGGGCTGGAGGCTAAAACATAAAGGGAACGGTTGCTGGAATTGGGTATGTGTAGTTTAACGAAGAGAAGGGTGAGGGGTGACATGATAGCAGTGTTCCAATATCTCAGGGAATGCCACAAAGAAGAGGGAGTCAAGCTATTCTCCAAAGCACCTGAAAGCAGGACAAGAAGCAACGGATGGAAACTAGTCAAGGAGAGAAGCAACCTAGAACTAAGGAGAAACTTCCTGACTGTTGGAACAATTAAGCAGTGGAACAACCTGCCTCCAGAAGTGGTGAATGCTCCAACACTGGAAGTTTTTAAGAAGAGACTGGACAGCCATTTGCCTGAAATGGTATAAGGTTTCCTGCCTGAGCAGGGGGTTGGACTAGATGACCTCCAAGATCCCTTCCAACTTTATTATTATTATTATTATTATTATTATTATTATTATTATTATTATTATTATTATTATTATTATCCCTCTCACAATTGCTACTATTGAGCAAGGTACCACCTATACTATACCTGTGCATTTGGTTTTTCTTGCCTAAATGTAAACCTTACTTTTTTCACCATTGAATTTCATTTTGTTAGATAGCGCCCAATGTTCAAGTCTGTCAAGATCCTTCTATATCTTAAGCCTATCTTCTGGAGTGTTGGCTATTCCTGCTAGTTTGGTGTCATCTACAAATTTGATGAGTTCCCCATCTATTCCCTCATCCAAATTATTGCTGAAGATGCTGAAGAGCCCGGGGCACCCCCACTACATACTTCCCTCCATGTAAATGCAGTTACATTGAGGACCACACACTGATAATGGTTGGTCAGCCTGCTACGAATCCATCTGGTAGTGATGCTGTCTAATCCACATTAAGCTTAAACTAAACTTAACAGTTCTGCTCACAACGTATAGATTAGACCCGAGGAGGAAATAGGACAATATTGTTTCAGATCCCAGTGAGCTACTCTTTCAAGTAGGGATGTTAACTATCTAAGTCTAAGGAGGTATAGAGTTGACAGTCAAATAAAACATAAGCAATATCTTCAATGGCTGGGATACAGCAATACATGCACCTCATGGCAGATGGTAGAAGTGCCCATATTTGACTAATTAAAAATTAGAAACTTTTAAGAGAGTTTTTAACAATGCTATTTCTACACCACCTTCCTGGGTTCTTCTCTACATATCTAAGCAAGTTATGATGTCACTACTTCAGTTAATATTTGTTCTTAAAAAAGTACCAGCACAGCTAGCAAAAAAGCACATATTCATTGTCTCAGAAAGCATTACTCATTTCATCAGTAAATAGCAAATACGAATTAAAAATATTGCAATAAATTACATGCTGACAGTTCCAGATACAGAAATTAAAAAATATAAAACAAATTTTTTGAACATTCAAGTAAACCAGAGAGATGGCTGGCACCTAAATTAAGAAAACAGACTGAAAAGAAAATAATAACTAAAAATAACAAAAATTTACATAGATAGTAAAACATTCAAAGACTTTTGGAGGATTATTGCTCTCTATATAAGAAGCATTAAGTTCCACTTCAACTAATGGACTATTTACAAAATCAAAATTCACCTAAACTATTGGCAGAACGAAAGAAAATTATGAAAAATCAAAGTGATTGAGGTAACAAAAGAAATTTTAAAAAAACTAACATAGGTAAAATGCTGGGACCAGATGGTTTACTCAGTGGATTTTGTAAGATCTCTGAGAATATTATTATGCTGAAAAAGTAATGATTAATTCTATTTTACAAGGCAACCCTATTACTGCTTCATGGAAGGAAGCTTACATTGCCTTGTAAGGAAGAGCAGGATTTAACTTCAATGAAAAATTAAAAATTAATTTCTTTTTTAAATAATGGCTATAAATTTTTCACATCCATATTAGCTGAAAGACTAAAAAAGTAAAGCTTATCCAAGGCAGTGTTAGTAGAAATATGATCCATTTATGAGCTGGGACTAAAGAATGCAAAGATTGGAAATTTCAAATTCCACGCAGACTTGCAAGAAAAAAGACAATTAAAAGGATAGTATAGAAAATAAGCTGCTTCAGTGTTTGTAACACATGAGATTTCAGAATACATTCTTCTTAAAACTAAACAAAATATTCTAATATAAATTGTTCTAATAATTACTTTAATCTCTTTGGGAATTCAATATAATGTTCCGCAAAGCTGGCACCTAAATTACACACTATTTGCAATGAGCTGTTGAGTGCAACAAATTACAGTAGAGGCATTCACTTAAATCATAGGTTAATAACAAAAAAAATCTTATCCAAGTTAAACATTAACTGGCTTAGAGACAGCTAATTTCTACAGTAATGTAACATACAGCTCTAGAAGAATGCATTAGTCAATCATATTTCCCACTTAAAAGCATGCTGGAAAGAAGTAAGACCTGCAGGTGGAAAAAAGACCTGGAGGTCCTTAAAAAGCAGTGTGGAATAAATGGGAAGACAGAACACATAAAACACCCTTCCTAGCAATTTCACTGCAATCACTGTGGGGTTTTTTACACTGGAGTAGACTCCCCACTCCTTCAAGTCTGATATACTAGGAAAAAATTGTTTCAGGGCTCTTGCTTTCAGAGAATTAAAGCTTCAAAAATATTGTCTAATGCCTTAATCATTATACCAAACTGAATCTCTTTAAATATAATTGTTTGGCTTTCTTTCCTTGGGTTCAAGAGAAAGGAAAACAAATTAAGTATACAATTTTAACAATTATCTATATAACCTTCTTTGCAGGGGCAAGTAGTTCCAAATGCACATCCTGGGGGAAAAGGGCTACGTTTTTAAAATCCAGAGAATGTTTGGAAGTGACTCTGAAAAATGCCATGCTGATTCATAATATAATTGTGTCACAGTTCTATAATCATGTGAATCTTTAATCATATGAGAAGGAAGGTTTCTGGAAGAGTGGGTTCATTAACCTCTTCCATGGATTACAACTTCTTTAGTAATTAATGGCAATAAGTTAGCATATTTCTCTTTTATATGTAAGCTTTCCATTTAACCAAAACAAATGTTGTGTTAACCCTTTATTTTTCTTGTTTAAATAAAAATATTACATAATTACAAAAAAAAACCTTCATTAATTTTTCAATAATTTTCTATATAAGCACTTAAAGCTGGAAAGAAGAAAAAGTATTTTACTTTTGGAGTATTTTAAAAGTCAAAAATTGTTCAAATTTTTTAGATAGTTCTTGGATTCCATCAGTCCATTGAAGCTCCCTCAAACATTGCCACAAATCAATACAAGACAAGACAAGATAAAACTAGACAACTCATCATGTACCATGTTGAGGGACAAATGAATCTCTCCTAAACTTTTCTTCATAATCCATTTAAAATATTATTGGCTCATCTGACCGCTCACTGGTGTTCTTGGAAAGTGGTAGTTAGCTTCCTCCCCATTTGTCTTATCACAGGGGCAATCCACACAAGGTATCTGGTAGATTACATTGGGAGTATTTCCCACCGCCAAGCAATCGTTACAATTCATAATTTGTCCTTGTATGATAGCTTCTGGGTGGTGTCCCACTTGCAGATCTCAGAAGTACGTTCTACAGTTTCCAAAATATTTTTGATGAAGGGCAGAGTGTGTCATGTAGTTGGTCTTGTACCTTGTTTCTTCCATTTTCTCCCCACTGTGTTGCACAGACATCTTCTAACAAATGCTTATTATTCATATAGGTACCTGCTCTCCATTTGTTTAGCTTTCTGAGTATTGCAGTGGAGTCTTACCTTGCCATAGAATGTTCTGATGCAACTCTTTAATAAAGGTAAAGGTTCCCCCTCACACATGCGTGCTAGTCGATTCCAAGTCTAGGGGCCGGTGCTCACCTCTGTTTCAAAGCCGAAGAGCCAGCGTTTGTCCGAGGACATCTCTGTGGTCATGTGGCCGGCATGACTAGACGCCAAAGGCGCACAGAACGCTGTTACCTTCCCACTGTAGTGGTCCCTATTTTTCTACTTGCATTTTTACATGCTTTCGAACTGCTAGGTTGGCAGAAGCTGGGACGAGTAACAGGTGCTCACTCTGCTATGCGGCACTCGGGATTTGACCCACCAAACTGCCAACCTTCTGATTGACAAGCTCAGCATCCTAACCCACTGAGCCACCACATCCCTTTTTGATGCAACTCTTTAGGTGTAACAATAATTACTGTTGAAATTCAGAATGTATGGAGTGGTCGCCTTGCGATACACTGCTTTCTAGGCTTCCATCTTGTTTGTTGACAAGCACATCTAAAAATGGTAACTGTTTACCTGTTTTTTCTCTATTGTGAACTGTATGTCCGGGAAGATGGAGTTCAGTAAGGCAGGGGTCCCCAACCTATGGACCACGGCCCAGGCTGTGGGCTCTTGGCTAGTGGGCTGTGGAAATGGCTGGCTGGCTGGTGTGTGCATGTGTGGACCTATTCTCCAAACATCACTTCTGCCGATCAGCTATTAAATTATAATTACCTTGATAGTCCTCCCATTTAGAGCTGAACAGCTGCTAGACTGAACGCCTTTACCCAATTTTGATACTTGTCTGAACTCAAACTCAGCCAAATTATCTTCAGAGGAGCCATGCTTTAACTCTATTATTCTTTACTGCCTTTCTTACATTGCAATTTATTATTTTGTAACATCTTCTTTTTATATACCCACTTACATCCCACGGCCTTCTTTCTTTCTGATAATCTCATGGACGAGAACAGTTGATGGACATCCATAGATTCCATTTCCCTATCCATGGCTTCTTTCCATTTTTCTCATTGTTTTCGGTAAGGACATCATTTCTTGATAACTGCAAGGTTCATAACGTACATTACATACTCTAACCTCACTTGCCTTGTATCTATCAGTAGGTACTCCTTTATTAATTCGTTCCAACCTGCTTGGCTAGCAACTGTTCCTGTGCTTCTGTGTCTTCACTTTTCATGTCAGGTCTCTCTTCCTTTATGTTTACAGTTTCTAACCTGCTATCTATTTTCTCTGATGATGGGTCTTCTGTAGTTTCTCCTCCCTGAGATCTATTACTATGTGATGGAATAAATACCTCTGTGTTGGCATGTACTCTATCCCAATTAGTGTGCTGTGCAAAGCTGGCAGAACGTGAAATCACAACTTTCTGAGTTCCCTCAGTAAACCTATATTCCTTGGATCCTGGCTCATGTCCTATAAACCTCAGTTTTCAGGTCTTTTTCTGATCCTTCCATCTAGTGCTCTTAGGATTATGGACCCAGTCATAACTACCAACAGTTCTTAGGTGAGCCAATGAGGGTTTCTTACCGTATAACAAAAAATATGGAGTTTCGTTCAAAGCAGAACTCCATAATCTATTTATTAAATAGTTAGCCATTTTTATAGCTTCTCCCCAGTACCCTCTACTCATGCCTGCATCTGCAAGTAGTGAGTCCTTCATTGTCTGTATTAAGCCATTTCTCCTTTCAGGTACTTCGTTTTCAGCTGGTGTATATGGGTTTGTTCATCTGTGTCCAATACCTAGACTCCTAAGCCAACGTTGAAAATTGTCAGACATAAATTCTGCTCCCGTCTGTCTGCAATTGGCATATTTTACCGCCATATCTGCATTCCACAAATGTCACCCATTGTTTAAATTGTTGCAATACCTCTGTTTTGTGTTTGAGTAAACAACAAAATCCATATTTGGTATAATATCTACAATTACCAGAGCATACCTTGCTCCCCCAATAGATGTTGCCATAGGATCTATTAAGCCAGCATGTACTAACTGTAAAACTTTTTCTTAAGGTTTTCTTGCTTACAGGATAAACCCTAGATTTTGACTCTTTACACATGGCACAATCTAGGTACACATCACAGTTCTTCACTTTTAGTGCTTCCGCTATTTCTGGCATTTTATGTATCATCTAAAGCTGGCATGATCTAATCTCCTACACTTTCGATGCACACAGTTATCGTGTGTGGGTGTGTTTGTCAGAATACTTGCAAACATTCTTCTGTACTCTTAATAAGTATAAACCATTCTGTCCAATGCCCCGTACACAAATCCTCCCATCTTTCTTGATAGTATATTGCCCTCTAGCAAACATTACTTCATATCCCTCGTTATATAGACATGCAACATTTAGTAAATTATGGTCTATGTCTGGCACATGTAACACCTTTTTCAATGTTACCTCTAGTTCAGGTAGATGGACATTTCCTTCCCCTTTAACTGTTGACCGTTGTCCATTAGCCAGGCTGACAAAATCCTGGTTAGTTGGTCTTAAACCAATAAATGCATGTGGGTTTGCTACAACATGCTGGCTTGCCCCACTGTCTAGTAGCCACTTGTTGAGCGTGTTTTGTTGCTGCCAGGGTAAATACTGTTGGAAAGTTGGTACCCAGTATTATTGCTATGCTAGAAACAGTACTAGAAAGAGATTTACATTCCATGGTGATTGAATACGAAGCTCTAAATGTTATCATCCGGTATGTGTCAGTTCTCTGTGGGCGTTCTCTGTGGGCGCGCCAGACCTATGGAGCCGCTTGCCGGTTGAGCTCCGGATGGCCCCCAACCTTCGCTCCTTCCGACGCGATCTAAAAACCTATCTATTTGAACAATCCGGCCTGGTCTGATGGGTTTGGGGTTGGGTTTGGTTTTAACATAGTTTTTAATTATTGTATTATATTGGGCATAATTATTTATTTTTTTAAAAAACTTTTGTATTTTGTATTTCGATATTTATTGCCCTGTACACCGCCCTGAGTCCTTCGGGAGAAGGGCGGTATAAAAATTTAATAAATAAAAATAAATAAATAAATAAATAACATCCCATCTTTGGTTGGTTGCGTAGTTCTATATCCTTGTCTTGCTGTACCTGTTTTTCCTTTCTGGACAGCATATTTGGAGATGTTTTATAGAACCACACGTGCAGCAACGTTTTATAGTGCAAATGGTCTCAGCTCCTTTTTTCTTTCTTTGATGATGCTGTCATAGGTCTGGTTTGGGCATTTTCTCTTCCCTTTCCCTGGTGCCTTTCCAACCATTTCTGTTCTTCCTCCAGTAACCGGCCAGTTAAATATGTCATAGTTAAATCCTGTTCATTCATGGATAAACTTGTTACAAGAACATCCCATGAATTGTCCAATGAACTGAGCACAACATATACTTTGTGTGCCTCAGTAAAGGTCATTCCTCTTTCTTCTAACTCCAGGAATGTTTTTCTCATGTCTTGCAAATGCTTAGACATTCTTTCTCCCTGTATAAGTTGTGCTTTATAGTCTCCTTGTCAACATTACTTTGTTGCCCACAGTCTCTCTTACATACATATTGCGCAAAGCCTCCAAGCACTCTTTTGCAGATTGGAGACCTCTTACATGTATCAATTGGTTATCTTCCAAACTCAGGATAATGTTAGCTAATGCCTTCTCAGTTTTTCTTTGGTCCCCTTCATCGTGTTGGAGGATTAGTAACTATTATCCACAGCTCCTCTCTTCGTAGATACATTTCCATTTTTAAACTCCAGGAGAGAGAGTTTGTTTCATTCAACCGGGATACTACAAAGCCTCCTCCTATAACATCTACAGAGGCCATTTTTTTAATTCTACCTTCTCTGGTCAGGTTCTCACTTATTTTCTCTTGGCTTTCCTTCACTCTGGGTTTTACTTCACATTGGGCTTTTCTTCAAACTGGGTCCATAACCTGTTGTTTAAAATATATAAATTATAACAGCCTTTTTCCTGTTTTGATCAAAAACATCTGACAGTGGTTTAATATTCAACATGAAACAACATTCAGGGAACATCCAGAATACAAGGCAGTCAGTTATATACAAATGGTTCAAGAGAGTTAAAGATTCCAACTGTCATTCCTCTCAGACACAGTCTCTTAATGGGGCACTACCCCTAAAATACTTTGTTCACCTATTCTCCAAACATCACTTCTGCCAGTCAGCTACTAAATTATAATTACCTTGACATCTTATTACATAATCATCCATTCAGACATTATATACGTTTTATATACTTTCTTATTTAGGTCCCTTCAAAGTGGGAATATTATAAAAACAGTCAGTTTGTGACTATTTGAACACTGGACTATGTTGGTCAATTCCTGGAGGACTTACAGGGCGGTGTTAATTGTTTGTCAAAAAAGATGGTAAAACAGTAGTCCACCAATAAGGATTTTGTTTAAGCATTTTCAGGAGGATCAAGTCCTCTCCAGAAATTTTGCCATTTTTAAAATGGACAATTAAATTAATTACATGTTGAGCTTGTGAGGTTTAAAAACCCAAAATTTGATACTCACAACTCAAAGACGTCTGGTTAACAAAAACAAAGATTTATTGAAAAGAAATTGAAAATAATAAAGAAAGCGTTTGCAAACGTGGCCTCTTAGACCCTTCCCAAATTGGATTGGGTTCAAAGAGCGCACTGAGCAAGTTTCAAACCAAGCATTTATACAGTATTTTCTTTTCTCCATACATGCCCCCCTAAGAAACTTAAGTTAAGTCTTTGAAGTCATTTACATTTCTAAAAGAACTTATTTGAAGCTTTTTACACTCAAAAGACTTATTGTAACAACTTCCTTACATCCGTCACTATCTTATCTTGTTTACTTGCAACCTTGGGATGTTCCTATCTTCTTTGAAGCTTTTTAACATTTCAAAAAAACTTTGATTACCATTTGTGAGTCCTCTGTCTGAGCAGGAAATAGGTAGCTCCACATCTTAGTGTTACATTTGATAGAATTCATTGCTGTTACATTTTATTCAATTTATAAAAGAATAACCTTTATTTACTTTCTTGTAAGCCTGTAAAAAAAAGGAATCAGGGTTTGTTGAATATATACTAGAATCTCTGGCTGTGGTTTCAAACAATGCATTCTAGTGAATATCCCAGCTCTTCCGTGAAAATAAATTCAATATTCTGGGACTTGAAGACATAGAACAGACATGTCAAACACAAGGCCTGGGGGCCAGATCCGGCCTGCGAAGTGGTTTCATGTGGCCCACGAACCCATCCTGGAAACAGTTAGGGAACGGCCCCCACTGCCTTGGCCCTGGCCCAGGCTGGCTGAGAGCCAATGTACAATTTTGTGGTGACCATCTATGCTGAAACGCATTCAGTCTTAGCTCCACAAGGCCATTTGGAAACAGCAAGGGACCAGCCCCTGCTGCGTTGGCCCCACCCTCTGGGCACGCCTGGAAAGGTATCACCCTTTGTGAGGAATGAAGAAATGCACCATTGCCTGGAAGTGGCCAGCACATGGCCCTGCCTACTTCGGGCAGGCCAGGGGCTGGGCAGCATTACGCTTCTCTTCAGATTCATGCCATCCGGCTCAGCCTCTCAGCACTGTGAGGAAAGCACCCTGCTGCCTACCAAAACTGGGAAGGTTGGGGGCCGGGAAGCATTGTGCAGGTAACATCGACTCATGCTGCTCATGGCATCCCCTCCCCCAAGGCCAACCAAGCCGGATATGTGAAGTAGGCGAGGGCCATGTGCTGGCCATTTCCAGGCAATGGTGCATTTCTTCATTCCTCACAAAGGAAGACACTTCTCCAACTGCTTTTCTTGTCTGTTTTTCTTCCTCCCTCATCTCAAATATTTTCCCACCGCTCAAAGGAAGGGAGGGAGGGAGGAAGGAAAGAAGGAGAGGGAGGAAGGAAGGAGAGGGAGGGTCTGAGGGAAGTCCTGCCTTAGTCCTTCCCTGCTGCCCTTTCACCATCCCCTTGCCCCCTACTCCTGGCCTATCCTGGGGGGTCTCCCATCCTATTGCTAAGGAAGCTTTGGATACAAAGCCAGGTCTCCTCACATGGACCTCATACCCATCATGGGCAACCTGGCTAAGGAGAGCAAGCACAGCAGCAGCAGCCTTGAGGAGGTAAGTGCAGCTGGTCTTCCCCTTGGGGAAGTGGGGCTGGGCTTAGTGCCACAGGTGCTTGAGGGCTTAGCTGGGCATTTGACCTCTGGACCACTGTTCAGCCCCCCTCCCCCGCATGGCCTGAGAGGAACAGTGAGGCTCCTCCAGTGAACCATGCCTTGGCACTTGTCCCAGTCCCATCTCCTTCTGCCAGAGACCCTCAGATCTGTCCCACTCCTGCCCAGGCCCCCATAGGTATCCTTGACATGAATGATGTAGAACTGGCAATGCCCACCCAGTAGGCCACACCCACCTGCCCCTCCCCCCCAGGGAAACCGCAATGCTGATGCGGCCCTCAATGAAATTGAGTTTGACACCCTTGACATAGAAGAAATAAGGAGCCACAACATTCTGTCAATTTTTGGCTGAGTGACTAAATCACTCTGCCCTACTCTATCAATTGACTAGCCTGCTTCTTCTTACTTGGGAGAGCTTTGTATTTCCAGGAATAGGTATCATAAAATTGTGAATCATTTTTAAATTATACAGCAAGACTACAGGGCCTATTGTTTTACTGTATTTCAGATCAATCTAGTATCTTTCACAGCTTCATTGTGAATGGTTTATCTTTTGTGAATAATTAGTCATTTCTCACTCAATTTTACATTCTGTAGCTTCTCCTTGTTCAGCAGACTAAAACTGTTTATCATGAAACTGTAGGTGTTCAAGTCAGGGTTTTATTTGTAACCGATTGCTTAGAGCCTTAGAAGGAAGCATTTATGTTTAGAGGTTCTTGTCCTTTGAATAAACGCATCGTATATATCGATGTAAAGAAACTACGCAGAAAAGAAACATTTGGGAGATTGAATCTCGACCCAGCCACGGTCGGACGCATTGATCTTAATCAAACCTTTCAAAGCAGGGCCAAATTCTCTTATTTCTACGTACCTTCTTTAACAATGAGGAAAAAAAGCTGCTAGATGATGACAACGAAAGCTCCTAAGTGTGTTATATTCTACCCCATGCTATTTTATCCCCGACAATCTGGGAGTGGGCGGAAAGAACAACAAGAACACAACGCCAGCGTTTTCGACTTCGAAATCCCTGAGCTACCGCACGGACCCCCTCCTTCCAAAAAGCCGTTAACCCGCCTTTTCGCCCACGCGACCACGTTTCCGTCAGTGCGAACACTCGATCAGCCAATGATATTTTAAAGAAGACGCTCGCGAGGTTTTCGTTTCTTCACCATGGCAACCATAGTCCGGTAAATCTTCGCGTCTTCTTCGTTGTGGGCCACCGGCGGTTCGTCATGGTGAGCAACCGACGCTTCTGCTGCTTTTCACCCACCCCGTTAATATTCGGTCGTGCTTTTGCTTCACTTCGCGGGAGAAATAGAATTTGGGATTATTCGCGCAAAATGTGGCGCTTCCCTCCTCCAACTGA